>NC_133174.1:7805000-8430000 GCF_040802235.1 Manis javanica
GTTGGCAGCGGGTGCCACTGGACAGCTCCCACCTCGTCTGCTCTTCCTCTCACTCTGTTAGTTTCTGGGGGAAACGTGGTGGCCCTAAACAGCAGGAATTTTTCTTCTGATAATTCCAGAGGCCCTAAGTCCGAAATCAAAGTGTTATCAGCACAACTGATTCCTTCTTGGGGCTCAGAGGGAGAAGCTGTCCCACACCTTCCTCCCAGCTCTGGGAGTGGCTGCCTGAGCTGGGTGTCCCCGGGCTTATAGTTGTGTCCCTCTGCTCTCCACCTGCGCTGACTCGGGCTTCCCGGATGTGCCTGCGTCCCAGCTTCCCTCTTCCGATAAGGGCATCCCTCACAGGATTAGGCCCCACCTGAATCTACTAGGACCTCATTTTTACTTGACTCCATCTTTCTATATGAGGACCATATTTCCAAATGAGGTCCTGCTCATAGAGACAGAGGTTAGAACTTCAACATATCTTTTTGGGAGAGCACAGTACGACCCGTGACACCCTCCGTTTTGATCCTCTAGTCCATTACTTCCACTCACTCCTAGTTTTCCACTTCATCAGCAACCAATGGAATACTTATCTTCCAGTAAGCATCTCCTTATCCCAACTCATCTGGGGGTGGGGGGCCTGATCTGAGCCCCGTTCTACCTTCACTGACAACCAGGGCCGACTTCTCTTCAGGGAAACCCTCTCTCCTCAGAAGGCATGGGGCCTAGGGCCCATGAGACTTTAAGCAAAGGTTTTATTTTCTTTAAAATCCGGAAAGTAATGAATATAATCCAGGCTGGATTATATTTCTCTTTATGCCAATGTGGTCACAAAATAGCCCATGTGCTATTATTTTCTGGAGGAGGGGTGCACTAAGGCCAAAGCGCCTCAGGCCCGTGAAAGTTATAACTTGGCCCTGTTGACAACCATATTCTGTTTCTGATTTAACAGATATGTCAAGGAAAATTCAGGAATTGCTAATGTGTCCCCAGTGGAGGACGTTTCAGTATCGATCCACAATCCCTTATCTGAAACCTGTGGGTCACAACTGTGTCAAAGTTCAGAATTCATATTTTAGCAAGATAATATGATACATGTATGATATATTACAGAACACTTCCACTGTGGTCTGAGGTCCTTTTGGGGTGCAGCTCGAGGACCAGGGTGAGTGAGGCACTTGCTTTGGGTGCAAGATTAAAGGAAAAGAGGATGCGAAAAAGCTCAGTAACCAAGATAAATAACAATTTAATGTTCTACTTAAGAAAATCAAATGGGCAAACTGCAGCCCAAAGGCTGCTTGCCTATTTCAGTAAATAAAGTTTTATTGGAACCACAGCCAGGATGAGGGTGAGGCCAGTGAGGCAGCATCTGGTGAGTGCAGGGTTGCACTCTGTCTTTATTTTAAATGTTAATATTTTGTCCATCAGGGATTTTAATCTTTGAAATTAGTCCTCATCTGGATGTCTAGGTTCGAGGTGGACCCTGAAATTTGTGCCTGGAGTCTTGAAGCCAAGGCAGGGTGGGGGCGGGGAGGGGGGTCAGGAGGGGTCTGAGTTCTCATGCGGAGTCCCAGGCACCTCAGTGTGCAGCCCCACCCAGCCTGCCATGGCTGCTGCCTGCACTTCCCAGGTCTTTCTGGGCTTCTGGGACATGACCTGACTTCACTCACTGGCCTTAGCCTGCTGTGTGCTGCTGTGCCATCTGCTGCCCACCCACCTGCCTGGACGCCTCCCAGGTCTGCGGGCCTGGGCTCCATTTCCACCCTCTGTGAACTCGTAGGGGTCCAGTCCTGTACTGCCACTTCAAGGGAGCCTTCAACTGTCAGGTTCAGACAACAGAAGGGCCCTCCCGTGCTCGTGCGCGCCCTCGCTGGCTTTCTCTTCTTGGATGCCCGCCCTTTCTTTCCCCTCTACCCGACTTTCAGAGTTGCCGTTTCTCTGCTTTATTTGCAGAGTGGCCATTTCTCTTCTGCCAGTAGGGGTGGTGCTGCCGGGCACACCCAAATGAGGGCACACTCTCCCTGGCACCTTCTCACTAGGTCTGGGGTCTGGTTCCCTTGACATCCTCTTGAACCACAGCGTTGGGTGGCCAGAGGCATGGGTGTGGCCAAGAGGAAGATGTTGGCTGGGAGGTGCCACTCCTGCTGGGGTCCCTGTGTCCTCAGAGCCAGCTGGACGGTGACAAGGGGTGAGGCTGTGGGGCCTGTGCAGCGCTGGGCCCAGCGCCTGGGAACTCTGGCCTTGTGGCCCATCCCCCTGGGGTCCTGAGGGGGACAGGGTGGCCTGGGCAGCCCGGGTTTTCTCTCCCACGTCTCGGCCAGCTGCCTGCTCACTGCTCCCTGTTCTTCCCGGCATACACTCTCTTTCAAGGAAGGTCATGGGAAGCTGTCAGCTCGCCGTCTTACTCAGGTATACGATTCCAGGTATACAATTCCAGGTATATGACTATAATGTAATTTCTTTAGCCAGACCAGTACTCATAGACATTTAGACTATTTCCAGGACTCTCAGACCCTCAACCTCTTCATTCACAAGCCCCCTGAGAAAATTCTCATGATCACCGCCCAACATTTACTTTAAGCGGCTTCAGACTCTCTGCTGATCGCTCTCCCCTCAACAGCGTGAAGGCCCCCCTCCTGGTCCCTAGCGCCCCCTGGAGGCTTCTCCCCTCAGCGCCTCGCAGTGTAGGAGGCACATCTGAAAGTGGGCGCTGAAGATTTAACCTGAGCCTGGTGAGGCCCGCAACGGCCCGGACCTCCCTGCCCTCCCACGTGACCCCTAAAGACAGTCCCCCAACCAACAGCGCTGCTTTTCACGTCAAGGGAAGAGTCTGCACTCTGGCCTCATTCTGCCATCTCCTCCCCATGGGCCTTTCTAAAAACTAACTTTTTATTAATCTATAATTTAAAAATTACAGCAGGAACCTGACAAACAGTGCCTCAGCCAGGTGATCAAGGTCCATGGCAACAGTGAAGTCACATTGCCAGTATGTGCCCCTGGTGTGATGTGACTAGAATGGCAGGTGACCTCTTGGTCTTCCTCCCCTAGACCATCCCCCCAGTCTAATCATGAGAAAACCGTCAGGCATTTCCCAGCTGAGGGACAGTCTACACACCATCCTTATTTCCCATCTGTATTTTTCCTTGTAGTATTTTCCATCCTCTAAATACTACCTTGTCATGTAAACAACAAATTGGCAGATATTTTCATCGATTTTGTTCATGGCTATATTCCCAGCCTGAAAACAGTCCCTGAAATAAAGTATATACTTAATGAGTATTTTTGAATAAATGAATATAGAGCTTTCTTCTCCTTTTTAATTGCTGCATAGTATTCCAGATATATGACTATAATGTCATTTCTTTAGCCAGACCAGTACTCATAGGCATTTAGACTATTTCCAGGTTTTTGCACTGAACATCCTTGTACACAGCCATTTGCACACATGAGGGTCTGTCTTTAAGATGTACTTCTTGAATTGAAATTCCTGTGTCTATATGTTTCAAATTTTGAGAGAGCAGTTTTTAATATCTACATCTTATAGGTGGCACTAACTTAGACTCCTACCAGCAAATTATGAGAGCACCTGTTTCTCCATATCCTCACCTATACAGCAGAATTAGTAAAAAAAAAAAAATGGTATCTCAGTATAATTTTTTGAGTGAGGTTGAGGATCTTTTCCTCTGTTTAAGAGATGTCTATGTTTCCTTTTTCTGCGAGCTGTCTTTTAATACATTGCTGCCCATTTTTCTACTGGGTTGTCTCTCACTTAAGCATAAAAACTCTTTGCATATCAAATGTAATATTTTTTTCTAATTTATTGTTTCACTTTTGGCATTGTTTGCGATGTTTTTTGTGAGGCAGAATTTTAATTTTTGTATCAGTGAATTGGTCAGCCTTTGCTTTTTAGGTCTGTGCTCTATTATTTTCTCAGTGTTCTGGAGTAAATAGGCAATGAAATCAATAGTAAAAAAATTAATTACACTGCCTAGAAGGTGATAGGAAGATCATTATTTGCAGATGATTTCATTGCTTACCCAAGAAAATTACATGTAGGAACAACTATGCTAAGTAATCAGGGAATATAGTACAGTGATTTGGTATAAAATAAAGATATAGAAAACAATAGTCTTAATTGATACACCAGCAAGGACCTGATAGAAAGTAAGATAGAAGTGATCCACTAACCAAAGAATAACAAGCAGGACTTGCCCTGTCAGATACTAGCATACCCCCAAACTGTAATTACGGAAACATGTGGCACCAGCACATGAATGTTGAACAGATCAATGAAGCAGAATGGAGAGTTTAGAAATAGATGAAAATGCCCAGGAAAGTCAGTAAATGAGAAAGGGAGCATATCAAATCGCTGAGCATATGTAATGAATAATGTTGGAGCAACGAGGCCTCCATTTAGAAGAAAATAATGTGGGTTCTGCACCTTATCTTTGATGCCAAAACACTATCAGTGGTGTAATACAGTTTAGTGTAAGAAAATGAAATCATGAAGTTACTAGAAAAAAAATAGAAGATAGTTGTTGATAGAACCAAAGTGTGGAAGATCCTTTATGGCTTACCCTGCTCTGGGTGACCACGTTCACCACCATGGCTGTACTTGCCATGACTCCCATTCATCCCTCTATGAGAACTCTCCTCTGAGCCAGAGGGGGATGTATATATAACTGCCTACTGGACATCTCCACTGGAAGGTAACAAGTCCAACTCAAATTCAACATGTCAAATTTAATGAGTAATATTCACCCCTCCAAAAAAATAACCTGATCCTCTTCCTTAGTGAATGGCACTCTTAGTCCATCTAGTTGCACAGAACAGGAACCTGAAAGTCCTCTTGAATTCCTCCCTCTCCCCCACAATCACCCCCATTATACATCTATTGTTCCCTCTCCATTTTACGTCCTGAGTATCTCTTGAATCCATTTCTCTCTGACTCCATTGCCACCAACTCAGTTCAAGCTACCATCATCTTGCTCTCGAAGTTTGGTGCCTCTTGCCAGTGACCACTGTAGAATCAGTGAGCAGGTGTCACTCTGCTTAAAGCCTTCAAAGGATCAGTAAAGATGAAAATCCCTTCGCATCTTTTTGTACATCCCTGGCTTTTTTAGTCCCTTACGTTCACCTGCTCATTCAGTTGAAGACTGAAAAATGCCATTAAATGTAGTGACATGGCGATATTGGGGACCACAGCAACATCTCTATTCATCATCTCTTATGTGCCATTCCATCCTCTTGAGCCTACCTCTTACTCTAGATGCTACTGTCACAGGCAGTTCTCTATAGATTTCCACCAGCTTTGGGGACTTGAAACCTGACGTGCTCTGTCTCAGGCCTACACCATGCCCCTCTTGATTCCTGGCCTAGGCTTTTTTGAAGGCACAACACAAAAAACTCAGAGGAATACACTCAGGGTCTTTGCATGTGCTGGAACATTCTTTTGACCTCTTTATACATATCAACTCAACTTTAGAATCACAGCTTGAGTTTCAATTCCTCAGAATAGTCTTTCCCAGCCCACGAATAGGTCAAACCCTCCTCTTTTTAGGCTCTTTGACTATCACATACTTCTTTGTTTCACAGTTGAAATCTTGTAATGTTGTGTTTAACTCATGTCTGTTTAAGAGTGAGATAGTCAGACAGTGAGATGACTAAGAAGCTGTGTGAATATTCAAATAGACTCCCCAGGCCACCCACTGGCTAGGAAAGGACAGGGAAGAGTCAGGAAGTGCCTTCCAAATCTAGCAATGTTCACACTTGGAAATCACACAGGCTTAGGATGGCTTAGGTGCTGAGCAAATACTACATTGCCTGGGCCATCACCCAAAGGGCCCCGTGTCCCTGAGATCATTACCCCTTTGCTGCACGTGTATCTCCCAGCGATGTTGAGCCTGGAGACTTGTGGTGGTCTCTGCAAGAGCTGCATGTTCTCAAGCCATGAACCATCATTTCATATTTTTTTTCTAGATGTATGAGTTTTCTACTGCTACTTAACAAGTAAACTTCAAATTTAGGGACTTCAAACAGTACCTATTTAATAGCTTCAATTTCTGCAGGTTACAGTCTTGGTGGGCTTGTCTGGGTTCCCTGTTCTAGGTCTCCTACGCTAAAATCAATGTGTTGGTCAAGTTGGACTCTTATCCTGAGTTTCTGAATGAGGACCCATTTCCAAGTTCATTCAGGTTGTCAATAATTTTAGTTCTTTGTGGTTGTAGGATGGGGCCCGGTTTCCTTGCTAGCTGTCAGCAGGAAACCACTCTCAGCCTCTAAAGGCTGCCTGTGGTCCCCTCCATCTTCAAGTCAGTACTAGTGTGTCAAATTCTGCTCCTGCTTGCAGTCTCTCTGCCTCACCCTTCTGCTACTACCCAGAGAAAAGGTACATATGATTAAATTCGGCCCATCTAGATGATCTCTCTTTTACCACCTAATGTAACATAATTATAGGACTAATGCCAGGGGGCAGAAGTCATGGGGGCAAAAAATTCTGCCTACCACACCAAGTGAAACAGTGCTTTCTTTCAGGAAAACTTTAACATTAAGCAGCATCACCTCTATTGTGCTGTTTTTGAAAATAGATAAAGCTAATTGAAAATGGGAATTCTGTTCATTTTAATTTTCATCTCATAAGGGGCTGGCTTTTCCTAGGCTGTTCTACACGGGCAATAATTATTGATCCTTAGGATAATCAACATCCATAAAACATCTTTTACAGTATAGTAAGGCTATGACCATGACTGTTAGGTCATTCACCTTACATTTTAGGAAACCTTAAAAGGAAAGCACTTACAGCACTAAATTATGTTTTCTACCTTTATCTTGCATCTACCTACCACTTCAGCATTTTATTAAAAATAATAATAATAATAATAAGGGAGAAATGTGGGATTCACATATAAATCAAGTATAAAAATCAAACGAATAATCATATCTGACTTGATTGTATATAGTTCGTAATGCGTGATCAAAACCGAAAGTTTCTGTGATATGACTGCCCTTGTACTGTTCACCATGTAAGAACTTGTTCACCATGTAAGAACTTGTTCGATGCTTCAGAAGATTGGAGACTGTTGAGAATTAGGCTTGAGGTGGATTAATGATTGTGCATTGAGTCCCCTATACAGAATTTTATTTTTAACAACCATTTGATCAATAAATAGGAGAGATGCCCTCTCAATAAATAAATAAATAAATAAATAAATAAATAAATAAATAAATAAATAAAAAGAAAGCATTTACCTGGTTTAGCTCACAATAAGGACATGAGTTGGGCTGTAGTGAAAAACACAGCTTAATAGAGGTTGGTTTCCATACACAGTGAAATAAGATTTTGAGAGTTCTTTTGACCATAGCCCTTTTAATCAAACAAATCACATTAATCTGTTTATTGCATTGTGTAATTACCAAAAGTAATATATTCAGCCGTCCATTAAGAGTCACAGAAAGTGAGGCATTCTAAGTGTTCCAGATGATGCATAGAAATATAAAACATCATGTTTTCCGTACAGAAGTTTACAATAGTAGCAAAAGAATAGCTATCAATGCCAATGTTAGTATAAGGGACATAGGAGTCCAGAAGTAGCCTTTCCGCAAAAAGGTTTTTAAGTGCTGTCTACAGATTTTGCGGCGCTATTTCAGCAGGAAGACTTAGTTCAAATCACAATGTTGGAATCAGATTGACGCAAGTCTGAGCTCTGCAGTGTATCATCCTTCTGAAAGTTACTTAAGTCTCTGAGTTTGTTTCTTCACTTATAAAATATGGATAATAGTAGAACCTGTCTCACTGTGTTGCTGTGAGCATTAACATGGGTGAGAAAATGTTTATGTTTGGCACAATACCTGACAATTTGTCATTGTCAACAGGTGTCTGCTTTCCTGTCATGCCAGGAGATAAGAGGTCTTGATACGTACCACCATAGAGGTATAGAAACATTGTGGGGAGTACCAGTAAGACATATGGTTATGCTGATAGCATAGAGATGACTCTGGCTTGGAGATCTTGGATGATACCATACTGGAAGCTGGATCTGAACTCTCCTTGGAACTGGCCAAAGTTTCATTAATAGTTATTCTAATAGGTTGAAGCTAGAGATACAGCGCTTGTATGGATCTAGCATAAACCATAGCCATGGTCCACCACCAAACCCATTTCAGTAATGGGGCATCTTGACTAACGCTTCTGCAAAAGCTTCCCAGATTTTCTCGCCATCATATTCTAAGATAGCTTCATCTTCAACTTCGTTTGGGACCATGAAGCCGAACATAGTGAAAAATTAAAATCTTTCTGAACTTAATTTAGTGCAATTTATTTAATGACTAAGAGAACTCACACTTCAAAACTCATACAAAGTATGATGAAGTACTTTTAATTTCTTTTTTTTTTTGATGTCACCTCTTTATTGCCACAATTCAGCATTTGAATAATGCAATGGAAAAAACTGCAGAAATAGCACAAAAGGGCAGTAAACCAGCCAGAGAATTTCAGTAACAAGCAAACATAATTAGTCGGACTCCCTCTCTCTATACTTTTGTCTAATTCAATTTCTTAACTTGAAATATTGAGCAACCCTATCTGCGCATTATCACTATCAATTTTTTTCCTTATTTTTTATTTTATTTTATAATTAAAAAAATTTTTATCTTCATATTTTTTAAAATTAAGGTATCATTGATACACAATCTTATGAAGGTTTTATATGAGCAACATTGTGGTTTCAACATTCACCCATATTATCAAGTCTGCCCCCACCTCCACTGCAGTCACTGCCCATCGATGTAGTAAGATGCTATGGAGTCACTAGTTGTCTTCTCCGTGCTGTACTTCCCCGGGACCTGCCTATATTGTGAGTGCTAATTATAATGCCCCTTGATCCCTTTCTCCTTCCCTCCCCACCCACCCTCTCCAACCCCTTCCCTTTCGTAACCGCTAGTCCCTTCTTGGAGTCTTGTCAGTCTGCTGAAGCACTTTTAATTTCATCATGAAATGTCTGGCAACTACTGCTACTCTAATATTGTGCCTCCTGTTTTGATTTTCCTTAGGAAAACATGAGCCTTCAGTCTTTGCTTCTGATTGGCCTTTTCCTGCTAATATCTGATTCCTGTGAGTTTTTCACTGAAGCAAATTATTCCAGAAGCTATCCTTGTGATGAGAAGAAGCAAAATGTCTCTATTATTGCAGAGTGTAACAGCCGTCGGCTGCAAGAAGTCCCCCAAACGGTGGGCAAATACGTGACAGAACTAGACCTGTCTGATAATTTCATCACACACATAACAAATGAATCATTTCAAGGGCTGCAAAATCTTACTAAAATAAATCTAAACCACAACGCCAACCTACAGCACCTGAACAAATATCCTGATATAAAACAAAATGGCATGAATATTACTGATGGGGCATTCATCAACCTACAAAGCCTAACAGAGTTACTGCTTGAAGACAACCAGTTATCCCAAATACCTGTTAGTTTGCCAAGATGCTTGAAAGAACTTAGTCTAATTCAAAACAAAATCATTTTGTTAACAAAAAAGGACACTTCTGGACTTAGGAATTTGGAAAGCCTCTACTTGGGCTGGAACTGCTATTTTGGCAATAATTGTAACGAAGTTTTTCACATAGAAAATGGAACATTTGAAAAGCTTACAAAATTGAAAGTGCTATCACTATCTTTTAATTCCCTTATTCATGTGCCACCCAAACTGCCAAAATCCCTAACAGAACTTTATCTTAGCAACACCATCATCTCAAACATCAGTCAGGAAGACTTCAAGGAGCTGAGAAATTTAAGAGTGCTCGATTTAAGCGGGAACTGTCCAAGGTGTTTCAACGCACCATTTCCCTGTCGACCTTGTAAAGAGAAATCAATTCAGATTCATCCTCTTGCTTTTCAAACGCTGACCAAACTTCAATACCTAAACCTCTCTAGCACTTCCCTCCAGCGGATTCCTGCAAGCTGGTTTGACAATATGCATCATCTGAAGGTGCTGCATCTTGAATTCAACTATTTAGTAGATGAAATAGCCTCTGGAGAATTTTTAACCAAACTGCCGTCCTTAGAGAGACTTGACTTATCCTTTAATTATAAAAAGACAAAATATCCACAATATATTAATATTTCCCAAAACTTCTCTAAACTTAAAAATCTCGAGATACTGCACTTAAGAGGTTATGTGTTCCAGGAACTTCGACAACAAGATTTCCAACCACTGATGAATCTCTCAAATTTAAGGACTATCAACTTGGGCATTAACTTTATTAAGCAAATTGATTTTTCACTTTTCCAGTGGTTCTCTAACCTAACGATAATTTACTTGTCAGAAAACAGAATATCGCCTTTGGTCAATGATGTCAGGCAAAAGGGTATAAATGGCTCCTCTTTCCAAAGTCATATCCGTCAGCCACGCTCAGCAAATCTTGAGTTTGACCCACATTCAAATTTTTATCATAGCACTAGTCCTTTAGTAAAGCCACAATGTGCAGCTTATGGCAGAGTCTTAGATTTAAGCTTGAACAGTATTTTCTTTATTGGGCAAGACCAATTTAAGTATTTTAATAACATTTCCTGCTTAAATCTCTCTTCAAATGGCAATGGTCAAGTGTTACACGGATCTGAATTTTCAGCTCTGCCTCACATCAAGTATTTGGATTTAACAAACAATAGACTAGACTTTGATGATGATAGTGCTCTCAGTGAGCTGCCCGAGTTAGAAGTTCTAGATCTCAGCTACAACGCACACTATTTCCGAATAGCAGGGGTAACGCACCGTCTAGGATTTATTCAAAATTTAACAGTGCTGAAAGTTTTAAACTTGAGCCACAACAGCATTTATACTTTAACAGAGCAAGAGCTAAGAAGCATGTCCCTGGAAGAATTAGTTTTCAGTGGAAACCACCTCGACCTTTTGTGGAAAGCTGAAGATAGCAGGTACTGGACAATTTTTAAGAATCTCGGGAATCTGACACGGCTTGACTTATCTTTTAATAACCTTGAGAGCATCCCGGATGAAGCTTTTCTTAACCTGCCCCAGAGTCTCACTGAACTGTATATAAATGATAATGTGTTAAATTTCTTTAACTGGACATTACTCCAGCACTTTCCTCGTCTCCACTTGCTTGACTTAAGTGGAAACAAGCTATCCTCTTTGACTAACAGCCTATCTAAGTTCACATCTTCTCTTCAGACACTGCTACTGAGTGAAAACCAGATTTCCCACCTGCCCTCTGGCTTTCTTTCTGAAGCCAGCAGTCTAATACATCTCGACTTAAGCTCCAACTTGCTAAAGATGATCAATAAATCCATGCTTCAAACTAAGACCGCCACCAATTTAGCCGTTTTGGAACTTGGTGGAAACCCTTTTGACTGTACCTGTGACATTGGAGATTTTCGAAGATGGATGGATGAAAATCTGCAAGTCACAATTCCTAGACTGACAGACGTCACTTGCGCCAGTCCTGGGGATCAAAGTGGGAAGAGTGTTGTGAGTCTAGAGCTAACGACTTGTGTTTCAGATACCATTGCAGCAATACTATGTTTCTTCACATTCTTTATCACCATCACAGTCATGTTGGCTGCCCTGGCTCACCACTGGTTTTACTGGGATGTTTGGTTTATCTACCATGTATGTCTAGCTAAGGTGAAAGGCTACCGGACTCTTTCCACATCCCAAACTTTCTATGATGCTTATGTCTCTTATGACACCAAAGATGCCTCTGTTACGGACTGGGTGATAAATGAGCTGCGCTCCCACCTGGAAGAGAGTGAAGGGAAAAACGTGCTCCTTTGTTTAGAGGAGAGGGACTGGGACCCAGGATTAGCCATCATTGATAACCTCATGCAAAGCATAAACCAAAGCAAGAAAACAATATTTGTTTTAACCAAAAAATATGCAAGAAACTGGAGCTTTAAAACAGCATTCTACTTGGCCTTGCAGAGGCTAATGGATGAGAATATGGATGTGATTGTATTTATTCTGCTGGAGCCAGTGCTGCAGAATTCTCAATACTTGAGGCTGCGGCAGAGGATCTGCAAGAGCTCCATCCTCCAGTGGCCTGACAACCCCAAGGCGGAAGGCTTGTTCTGGCAAAGTCTGAAAAATGTGGTCTTAACTGAGAACGATTCACGGTATAACAGTTTGTATGTTGATTCCATTAAGCAGTACTAACTGATGTTGTCATGTTTCACCGACAAAATACAAATGCAAAGCAATTACCCTTCTGTCTAAGTTATCTGTTGCTGTGTAACAAATTACCCCCCAAAACATAGTGGCTTAAAATGACATGATGCGTTATGTCCCAGTGTCTGTGGGCCCGGAGTCCAGGCGTTGCTCAGCGGGCTGCTCTGCTCAGTGTCTATCAAGGCTGCAGTGTAGGTGTCAGCCAGGGCCTCAGGCATCTCCTGGGGTTAGGATGCACTTTCAAGCTCACACTCATGAGTTGGTCTCAGGATTCAGTTCCTCCTGTGCTGTTGGCCAAAGGCTGCTCTCAGTTCCCAGCCAGACAGACCTTTCCCAAATGGCAGCTTGTTTCATCAAAGACAGCAAGAGGGAAAGATTGTAACAAGATGTCCCAGCATTTGTTCCAGAGCCTGTTTGTTAGAAGGAAATCACAGGTCCCGCCAGCTCCATGGGAGGGATCACTTCAGTCCAGGGGAACAAGTCTGTGACCCACAGGGGCGGTTGTGACGGCCTCAGTGGGCCTGCATCTTGGTCACACATTGTGAGTACCATACGGCAGGGCTTATTGTAGCCATCTTAGCAGTTGGCCCACTTCACCTTCCGTTCAATACCTAAGAGCTTTTGTAACTACAATAGTTACATTGCATTAGCCTGCTAGTATAATGACGTGAAGCTGCTGTGTAGATTTCTCACATATCCATGGTTATATTATGCTGTGGTTGCATCACTCTATCTTGAAGACTTACTTTTGTAAATATTGTCTATAGTATTTGACTTCTAATGTTTATATGCCATTTAAAGCCTAAGATGGATTTTTTAAGTGGTTTTTGCTTCTTAACCATTTTTTATAAGTATGCAGCTGAATTAGAAGCACTTAGAGTGTTTGTCGATTCCCTTTGCTGTAAATCTTAAAGCAAATAATTAAAAATGGTTCATTTCTCATGATGAGCATATGATAAATATACAGCAGGGAAACAGATCTGTATATAAAATAAATTGCCATCTACACTGGTTTTTTTTGCGAATACTTTAAAAAAACCTTTGGTTGAAATCCAAGGGGAAGCAGTTTTGATGAAGTTTGTACATTAAGATAATTATTAATAGAGAAATCAATTCTGTCTTCCTACTCAGAAGACATAAAGTTAGAATGCCTCCCTGTTGGTACCCTTTATGCAATTCTCCCAAATGGAACAACTTTGGCCTCTACTGGCCCCGTGGTTTCTCTCCACCGGCCCATGGCATCTTCGCTCCAGTAAAGGTGTGAATCTTGAGAAGGTACCCTATGAAATTTACCTGAGAATAACTGGAAATTATCCAAGCATAAGGAAATGAAGTCCCTTCAGAATAGAAATTTTAAAAAGTCCCCAATATACCATCCTTCCTTAAGTATAGTCTCTTAGATAATCTGGCAGGATGTGTTATCTTTAAATACGTGTTTCTAAGGAATTGAACAAAGTGGTGTGAGGTAGTGTTATTTAATATGGACAAAGCAGAAACCCACACAGGCTTGCTAAGGATAGTTTTAGCTTTGTCATATTGAACCTCATTTTGATATTTAGATGAATATTTCTGCTTGTGTTTGTTGAGGTATGGGGACAAATATCTAAAGGCAGGATCACTGCAAGAAGGGACACCCTAAAAAGACTGCTGGGGGCAGTTACAGGCCATCCCTATTGAGGCCACATTAATTTTTTATCTGCTAGAAACTCAGTTCTATGTTTCCTGATTGTTCTGGTAAAATAAAAATGTAGATTTTTCCATAAGCATTAGTAATTACGGATCTATGTTAAGCTCACACACTTTGGCAGTATTCTGTTGACAGACTTCAAATTTAATGAAAGTTACAAAGAGTTTTACTTTCTTCTTAGCAAGTATCTCCACAAAGTGAAGGCAGTGAAGTCAGTGGTTAAAAAGAACACTTGTTTCTGAAACTCACTTATTCCTAATTTATGATACTGGTCTGGGAAAATCAGACCTATAATCTGTGAAAGAAGAAGTCATCACTGCTCTGTTTCTGTTAGTGTATTTAAATGAATATATGCTAATACCTGCATGTAGGGTTTTTAAATTCAAATTTTACACAACCATGTGCAATGAAATTTAAATCTGCTCCCCCAACACAACATTGCTTCCTATAGACAATCAGTTTTAAGGATTCTTGTGTATTAAAAGTGTAAAGGCTTAGCTGCTATAACAAAATTATTTATTCCATATGCTATGGTCTGAATATTTGTGTCCTCCTAAAATTCATGTTGAAACCTAATCCCCAGAGTGATAGTGCTAGGAGGTGGGGCCTTTGGGAGGTGATCAGGTCATGAGGGTAGAATCCTCAGGAATGGGATTAGTGCCCTTATAAAAGTATCCCAAGAAAACTCCTTTGCCCCTTCCAGTATGTGATGTAACAGCAAAAAGATGGGCTGTTTAGGAAATGCTCTCACAAGACACTGCCAGCACCATGATCTTGTGCTTCCCAGTCTCCACAATTGTGAGAAACAAGCATTTGTTGTTTATAAGCCTCCCAGTGTCTGGTATTTTGTGAGAACAACCTAAATAGACTGCACACCCATAACAGTTCCAGTGAGAGTAGGTGAGGTCGGTACGGCAGCTCTGTGCTCCACGGCCATGCAAGAGCCTGGGTTCCTTTCTCTTGGTGCCCTGCTGTCCCGTAGGGAATCAGCATCACCTGCATGGCCCAGGTGGGTCACCCCTCTACCTGGGTTCCAACTGGAGGCTGGGGGAAAGATACCAAGGAAGCACACCCAGATCAGTGTCTTATGGCCTAGACTCAGCAGTGGCTCACATTTTCTGCTCACCTTCCATTAGTGAGGACCGATTTGACCCCACATAACTGTGAGGTAGGCTGAGAAGTATGCCCAGTGAAAAGTCTGTAACTGGAAGAAAGGGAGGAGAGATTTGGTAGAGAGCAAGCAGTCTCTGCTGCAACTTCTAGACGTTTTCAGTGTGCCTATCTAAGCCTGTACTTGCTTTTTTGCTACAAACGAGCAGACTTTATAACACTGCCCTACATTTTGCTCTTTTCACTTAATATTTCTCAGAGGTAGACTTTTCTTTTTAATGGCTGCAGAGTACTGACTTACACACATGTACCATGAGGTATCTTCCCAGTCCTTGATTGCTGAACATTTAGATTGCATCCACTCTTTTGGTACTGCAAAAATTCTATAATACTTGAGTCTTTGTGTTCACATATATGTATCTTTGTAGACTAAAATAGGTTTAGTACAGTGATGCTCAGAGTGGTCTGCAGACTGATGCTGATCTGTGACTGGATGCTTACTGGTTTGTGATGAGATAAGTACAGAATTTGAGACTTTTCCATTTGACATGGCCATGCTATCTACCATCAGTGGTTCATGACAGGTTGGAAATCTAAAATATCTGATCTTTTGCCATACGTGGTTTGAGAAGTACTGGCCTACAAGTGCAATTATGGCACTGAAAGTCTTTGCATTTTAAAAGTTTATAGATACCACCCAATTGTCCTGCAAAGTGATTGCTCAAATGTACATTCCCACCAAGAGTCTTGGCAGAAAGATTTGAAGACCTGCAGGGTCGAAGAAGAGTTGATGGTTGTCATTTCCCCAAATAAAATAGACTGTGTTCAGAGCCCATCTTGAGGTTCTTTCTTGAGGAAGTGGTAGAAGTGATCCATTTGGCATGGATTTGGCCCACCCATCGCAACATGCTATACGCATAGGTGCAATATAGATGTCTAGAGCCCTCCGGGTGGTGTGAGTTGTATTGGGAAGGAGGTGGGAGGGTCAGAAAAGCATATTCAGCATATGTATCACTTTTAGAATACAAATACACAACGCAAGATTTCATACAAGGTTCTTGACTGATGGTGGTCCATGGGATGAAGAGTGAGAAACCCCTCTGATTCCGAATTAGTGAGGTAAGCTTTTCTCAGCTTGACATGACTCATCAACTGACTAATGCTGGGGACAGGGAGTGCTACATGGTGGCAGGAGGGGAGAAGCCCGAGCCAACAAAGATCTGACATGTGGCCCATGACAGATATTGACTTCATTGCTTCTTCATGTATCCACTTTTTACCTTATGATCTCTTGCCCAGAAAAAGGATGCATGCAGGGCCTGGTTCCATTAACCTCAACAAAGAGGCTTCCCTGATGCTGTTAGGGCTCTGTCTCACATCTCCTCTGGGAAATGCTGGGTTTTCTTTGCCCTGAGATCGTTATTAGGACTACAGCGGAACCAAGTGCTTCCCACTGTCCTCATCGAAGAACACTAAATTAGAAGAAAGGTAGAGAGGGACCTGTCAGGACGGCATTTTATCACCGACCTGAGGAGTCACACCCAGGAAGACCCTCCTCTGTACTCACTTTCCCTGCCGAGTGGAGACTCTCCCAGAGGAATTCTCCATTCTCTTGCTGCATTCTTTGTGCAACAAAAACTGAGTGAGCACCTACTATGTGCACCAGTTGTCACTGTGTCAAAGTGTACCTGTTGGGGAGCCATTGGAGCAGTGGTGACCGGTCTTCCCTCCCCTTGCTAAATGGACCTTAAGACTGGGCCTCAGGTGAGCAGTTTTCCTTGAGTAGAAGAGGGGAAGGAAGAGAGGGCCTGTGGGAAGGGGAGCTGTGTTACGGCAGTCAACATCTGCGTGGGAAGGACTCTCTGGAAGGTCTCCGGCTCTGGCTGGTCCCGCCATAGTACTTAAAACCATCCACACATCACTCACTGCTATGTGCTAAAGGAGCCAAGAGTTAAGTCATTCATGCATTACCTGTAATTAGATTCTCAGGCCCTTTCTATTGAAAAAGAATCTATCTCTCACACTCCAAGCTTCTCTTATATTTTGCAAGGCCTCATCCTCCCCTATCACCAGCTTTGGTGAGAATATAAAATCATTAGGCCCAGGAGAGCTCTATTATCTCATCTCTCTTCCTCTTTAATTCAAAATTTATACTTAATGGACAAATGCTTTTCGAACCACTAACATGTGTTAAGTCCTAAGGTGGGTTCAAAAACGGTCAAAATCCATCAGCTAATAATGGGTGAATAAAATGTGACACATCCACACAATGGAATATGATTTGGTTGTAAAAAGGAGTAAAGCAGTGACATGCTACAACATGGATGAACCTTGGAAACTTTATGCCCAGTGAAAAAGCCACACGCAAGAGACCTCATATTGCATGATCCATTTCCATGAAGTATCCAGAACAGGCAAATCCACAGAGACAGGAAGTAGATTAGTGGATGTCTGGGGCTAGGGGTTGGGAGAAGATGGAAAGGGACTGCTAACGGGTGCAAGGTTTCTTGTCAGAGTGATGCAAAGGGTCTAAAACTGATCGGAGTCACGGCTGCATCACTGTGAGGCCACTGACAGCCTCCTTTCCTTTGCCTGCTCATTAGTGCTTTTTCTAGCTCGGCCTCACCATGTCTGACTCTCCTGCCATTTTCACCCTACACTCTTAAAGTCCTCTCTGTCAGCTCCCATTGGTCGTCTGCTTTATTTCTTGGAGCTGGTCAAGAACACTCATCAAGCACTCTTGATCTGGCCTCCTAAATTTATCTCCCCTCCGTCTCCATCTCCATCATCAAAACCCCCGTCCAGGCTACCAGCTTCTGTCATTGGCTTTCTGTATCCACTCTGCCCCCTCCAATTCATTCCAGCAGGCAGAATGTTTCTTGAAAAAGGTGTGGTTTCTGAGTTAAGCTTAAAATCTTGACTCCTGAACAAGGCATGCAGGCGCTCTGTGACTTCCTGTTCGCCTGCCCCTCTGGCCTCAGCACCCCCACCGCTAGTCTGCGGTTCCTGCTGAGAACACACCAAACCCTCTCGCCTAAGTGTCTACGCACGCGACTGCCCTGAGGCACCTCTTCCTCCAGATTTCACTGAGCTGATTCCTGCTCACCCTGCAGGGGGGTTAAATGTCACCTGGAGAGGCTTTCCCCTAACTGCCGAATACGCCGAATGTCACTTCGGTGCCCCCTTTTACTATCATCTTAGCATTTATCACAGTTTGCTGGGCAGATGACAGAGGAATGCATAGAGTATGAACACACGGGTCTTCCATTAGGGCTGTGGGTTCCAGAGAAGGAAGGGGCCTTTTTGCCCATCACCGTGTCCCCAGGATTCATTACCATGCCTGGTACACAATACAGATTCTCAATAAATACTTTCCCAGTGAGTGAATGAAGGTTCAGCTAGACTTCTCCAGCTAGGACAGATGCGGTAACAGCAGGAAGTCGCCGTGCAGCGCCTATGTGTGGGCACGGGGCTTTTCCCCCTCTATTGCCCTGTCCGTGCTCCCAGAGCAAGCATGCTGGTTGCCTCTTGGGTACTATTCAGTGCCAACAGTCCGGGATGCCATCATGCTGACTCCATGAAGCTCTGAGCCTAGACACGAATTATATGTGTTCTTAATGTTGGGCTGTGGTTCCGAGCCAGTGGGCCACAGACAAAGACGAGGAAGGGGAGATGTCAGGAAATGGAAGTAAGCAATTGAGTGCAACTGTATAGAAATTATGTGATGGTCCATAAACAGATACATAGTAACCTTGAGTCTGAATTCACCCTCTTAGAAGGTGGTCCCTGACTGGGTCCACAGGGGTGGTTTGTAGGTTCTGTGTCACCATGCGCAGCAGAAGTTGCCTGAGTTAACTCCATACCATGTTAGGAATAACTCCACCAAAATGCCCCTGAGATCAAATACGCTTGGGAGCTGCCTGGTCATTGAAGTATCTCTATATGCATTGCGATCTCTGACGGGGCGCTCCGTTACACTGTGCCCCAAACCTACTTGGCCATGGATTCCTTTTTCTGCAAGTCATCTCCTGAAAATAATGTTCTTTCTCTCTCTATCTCTCTACGGAAATGCTGATGGAAGGCCTGACAGAGATTCACCCACCATGGTGAGCCCCTGGAAACCTTCCCAGGTGTATGGTGACAGTCGCTATTCTGACATGGGTTGTTCTGCTTTAAGAGAGAAAATCACACCGGAGGCCACGTGACTGGGGGCCTTTCTAGCCCACTGACTGGCTCCCTGAACTGGCCCTAAGGTCTCCAGAGGGGACATTATGGCTCTAAATAGAGAAGCGAGAACAAAGCAAATCGTAATTCAGAAACAGTAAACAATGGACCTGTAGGAATGCCAGCATCTTCTTCGGGTAGGATGAAGAGGTTACTATGCACTTCCAAAACACCAGGGGCCACTAAGGGATAATTTCAGTACTTGACATACACTGAAAACAGACACGATGACGCTTCCATTCATTGGGCTAACCTCTGCTGGGGTTGAATGGACTCCCTAGTGACTTATTAAGGATTATTGTGTTTTCAAAGATGTTAAAGCCAGTGCAAAGGACTAAAGCAGTTAGTCTCTGATCTTGAAAGAATTTCCACCTTTAAATCAGAAAACCTTGGATGGTCTAGCTATAGTGCTGACATTGGAAACCCATATGAAATGTGTGGATGGCTGGCTAATATATACAGAGATACATGTGGAGAAGAATCTATATATAAAGACAGTCATTGACTAATTGGTAGATATGAAGACTTAAGGGAATTAAATTTTAAAATGAGGAAACTGTGAGGGAAATGACAGCATGACACAGCAATGTCTCTATTTCTGTTTAAGTGTTTTTTTCTACCCTCCATTTTATGATGGAAAAGGCACTGAAAAAGCATCATCTCATCAAAAAAAAAAAGAAAACCAGAAAAACAGAAAACACAAAAGAGACAAAATCCTGAAGACTGCCTCACAGGTAATTCTTCTGGCTCAGCATGTAGGTTAAATAGTGGCTAAAGATGAGCCGGTGGTAGGCCAAAGCAGAGAAGAAAGAACTGGAAGGATGTAGGTGAGTGTGCAGGTGGGAGAGGAGACCAGGCTGGGAAAAGCCAGAGTTTGGAGGCAGTCGAGGAAGAACAGAAAATAAATTCTGCTTCAAGCTGTGGTAACCCACAGATTGCCCGTGATCTCCACAGGACTTACTGTTTGACAGATATGTAGACAGATTAAGAGACAAGAAGTACATAACGAAGATTAGGTGGAACTTCCAAATGAAGGTTTAAAATTTATGTCAGCATATTGTTCCTTCCTTTATGGAGCACACTTAATAAAATGAAATTTGCCATAAGAACATGTTAAAAGATACATTGCAATTTTACAGATACATTTTTCTTTGTTAGGAATGTGTTTTTATTGAGCCAGAACTCTTTCTTTTCCCTATATATTCCTATCTGTTTCCCAAGCTTTCCCACCATCCCTTAATTTTAGAAGTCCTATGTGTCTTTCAGGGCCTCTTTCCGATCCACATCATCCTTTCTTTGAAGCAGTGGTTCTTAAACTTTAAAGCATCACCTGGAGGACACAACCCGGGGCAAGCCTAAGAATCTGCATTTCTAACAACTTCCCAGGTGATGGGGATGCTGGGGACCACACTTTGAGAACCTCTGACCTAGACATCACCCGAGCGTCATTCTGAAAACCAGCGATTCACACCTCCGTACTTGATAGCACACCGCTCTTGTATCCTGGCACTTGTCTGTTCTGCCTGTCACAGTTAGTAGCTTCATCTCCCTCCCCAGCGAGAGTGTAAATTCCTTGCAGGCAGGGGCCACAGTTTGCCAGCACCTGTATCTCCCACAGTGCTAACTAAGCACAGTGCACTTAGCAGTTGTTTAATAAATGTGGAATAAAATTCTGGAAAGTCACCTGATAAACATGTTGATTATATAAATGATGCACACATTAACTTTTCCAGAGATTTCCATGGTTTCTCTACTTATGGCAATATCTTAAAACTGAATGATTGTGTTTCTAGTGATGTCCCTCTGAGAGATGTTGAGGGGATGTAGTTTGGGCCAACAGCTGCTGAATGACTCACACTGCAACACATTGGCTTCTGGTCTTCCTGCTCCTCCAACTCACCAGGACGCCTTTGCACACCATACTTTGCATAACTTTCCTGCCTCCGAAGGGCAGAAGTTTCAAGTTAGGTACTGATCTGAGCACGTGATCCTAAATTTCTGATCACAAACTATGAGACATTACAAAAGGAAGGCTCGTGTAAGATTCACATAACACGGCCCAAAGATCACGTAAACAGCTAGATGACTGCACCTCCCTAATTCTCTTACCCCATGGCATATTTAAGAGCGAAGTCTTTTCTGTCTACCGCATTGCTTGTGACACGTGGGGCGACAGCCTGAGATGGTCCAGCTGGGATTTGCCACCACCTGGGGGCTCGCAACTCTTTCTCACGGGTCAATACCAGTTATTGCCACTAGGTGGCAGCAATAGCCTGCCTAAAGCTCTGGTTTTCCGCTGCACCAGGCGCTTGGCGGGTGGACGGGTCCTTCTGGCTTACTCTGAAACCTGGTTTCTCACCTGTCTGTGGACTCAACTCCTCCTCTAACCAATATTACCACAGCCTTGGAGCAAATGTGTTGAAACTAAGAATGCTGCTGACAGGCTGGATCTAGTGCAAACCAGAGATTGGGCTGTGTCTCACAAAAAGAGCAGTTTTGGGGAACCTAGCCCTACGGGGTTTATCTAGCAGTTTCTAGGTTTACTCAATTTAGACAGTAACCAGCAGACTCAAGTGGAAGTTTTTGATTGGCTACTGGTGATGTCACACGAGGCTGGGAGAACTGGTTTTCTAGGTGTGGGGCTTTTTTATTCCCTGAATCACCTTCTAGAAAATGCTCTGAGGCTGCTCACCCCGGCCTGCTTAACTGGGCCTCCAGCTGTAACTGGATACGAAGCTTTTCCCAAACAGCCCCTTTATATACACAACAGAAGATGCAGGAAATGTAAATGTAAAGTGGGAGTAAGGAAAGTCCACTCTTCTGTGGTTATTCTCCTGGGTTGCACCTGGGAGTTTTAATGTGCACACAGATGCACTCCTGCCCCCCAAGTTCTGATGAACTGGGTCTGGATGCAACCTGGGCAGCTCAGAGCTTTCACAGATCCCCAGGTGATTCCACCATGCAGCCAAGCCTGAGAACCACTGTGAGAAGTGCACCCTTTGCTCCTGTGTTAATTAAAGCCTCACACCCACCCACTAGTTTAGGTTCCTTATGCCTTGAGCACTTTTAAATACAACCCAAAAGTTGGTAAGAAAGAGTTAGCACAGGGTCAGAGGAATGGGAACCTGATTAAAATCAAGCATTAGCAAAAATTTGCTTTCTTCTCTCTTGAATTGCCACCTTAACTGCTTCCAAAGAACACGAGCTTGCTATTTACTTTTTATCCATTTCTGAATGAAGCTCTTGTCTTTGCTGACCTTCAGATACATCCAGGTTCTCTAAAAAGAGGCCATGTGGCACTTTGACTTTTCAGTGACCTGGCAATTTGTTTGCATCAGATCCCTTTAAACCTCTGTGGCTGACAGTGGAGAAGTCACTGTTTTCATCTGCTGCCCAAACTGGAGTGGAAGGCTCCAAACAGAACTTAGGACCAGTCTGTTTGAAGGTTAAAGTCCGTTATACAGGGGCCAACGATGTAGGCAATGACCTGGGGGACCCCCGTGAAACCTCACTCCCACAGCCAGAACTTGGCCCTCTAGCACCTTTGCAAAGCGGTTATATTTTTGAACATGCTGTCAGACCCCTAATTCTCCTGGGCAGTTAGACTAACTGTCCTTTCGAGGGCAAACACAGGGCTGGAGGGGTATAGCTTAGCTGTGGGGTTCAGTGGAAGGACCAAAGCCTTGGAGTATGTCACAGGTTGGCCTCACCACTCTCAGTGGGCTCTTACACAGCTTTCTCACTGTCTCTGAGCTTCACCTGGCTCCTCTCTACTCTAAGGGAAAAATAAGCATGTCAGCTGTTTTTTCTTAAATAAATAGAGTAAACTTGTGGTGTGCTGGTAAAGGTTTAACAACTGGTTCTGGCAGGGAGGGGAAGCACCCTGATCTGTTTGCCGATTTCCATGGTGTAACTACTCCCACTGTAGCTGATTTCAAGACACCAATGTGACATCAGGGAATGTGCGGTTGGGAGCAGACGCCGTGTGGAGGAAACCGCCCAGAGGGAGCAGACGCTTACAAACCATCACGTCCATTACGTCCCCTCGTTCCTTCCACCTACTCCAAAGGACATGCACCATTCATTAAACCACTGCGAGTGCCTATTATTTCTATGTTTTACAGATGAGACGCCTCAGGCTCAGAGACTCCAACAAAGTGCTCAAGGCCACATAGTCGGGAATCTTTGAAATTGCTACAGCAGGCCCCCCAAGATGGCTCCATGGGAATCCCCAGGACCTGCGAGTGTGTCGGTAACAGAATCCAAGGGAACTCAGGCTGCAGCTGGAAGTGTGGCTGTTAGTGGACCTTAAGCCGGGAAGCAAGTCCTGAATTACCCAGGTGGGGCCAATGGAATCACAGGGGTCCCTACAAGTAGAAAAGGGAGATCGGGAGGGGCAGATGGAAATGTAATCTGGGGAGGCGAGAGGCAGCAGGGCTGGCTTTGAAGCTGGAGGAGGGGCCAGGAAGCTGCCGCAGGGAACCCCCTACGAGAGCCTCTAGAGAGGGACACAGCCCTCCAGTACCTTGCTTTCGGCCCCGGGGACCTGTGGGACGTCTGAGCTCCAGAACTGTAAGATAATCCATTTATGTTGCTTAAGCTGATAAAGTCGTGGTAATGGCGATAGCCGCCCTAAGAAAGTCATACTGGGGATTAGCAAGAGGCCTCCCCCTCCCTCAAGTCTCAGTTTGTGTCCCACCTCCTGGGGGAGCCTTCCTGCTCTCACCCTTTCGAGGCCTTTGCTTTCTGCCCTGAGTGGCTGCCGCCTGGCTGCCAGCGCCTGGCACGCAGTGGGGGTGGTCCTGGCCTCCCTGTCAGCCTTTCCCCGGCTCCCTGGGAATGATGGCATTCGCCTCACTTTGGCATCGCTTTGGGTCACGGTGGCTCCTTCCGCAAGACCAGAGCATACCACCGCGTGTGTGGGGGTGGCGGCCAGCAAGCGAAGGACCTTAGCTGTGCCCTGCACCTCCACCACCAGAAACCCCGGCCCTGAGCTGGCAGTGCTGTGGGACAATGGAACGCATCTCTCGGCTGCATCTGGGGCTCCCAAGCCCCCTCCCGCAGTGCAGCCGGAGCAGCAGGGACGAGGGAGCTCTGCCTGCCTCCCACCCGCCCCGAGAAGGAGCCTCTCCCTGGGAGCAGCCTGTATGTCAGCTGCCTTTGCAGAGGAAGGAGGCTCTGTCTCAGGACTGGAGAGGCAGGCACGACAAATGGGCTCCCGGCGCCCAGACCCTGCTGTCAGCATCTCTGTCTCAGCAAGGCCTGCAAGGGCCTTCAGGGCAGTCATGCATTCGCTCCATCCTCCTTTATCAGCCGTGAGCAATACCAGTGCTCTTCTGCTTCCCATCAAGGCTTATGGAAAAGGAGTAAAGGAAGTGTGGACAGGCCAAGTTCACACGCTGACGGCAGATGCAGCCACGTGATAAGACGAGCCAGTGCTACTAGGAAACGTTAGGTTCACAGGGAAGTGAAAGTGGGTCACGTCACTTTCTGTCATGTGACAGCTGTGGGACACTGATCAACTCAGCGAGCCTGTTTCCCTGCGTGTGAGATGGGGATGATGACAGGGCCCACTTACGGATCACTTCCACGGAGCCCCACCCGTTCCAAGCCTTCACCGCTGTCCCTGTTTTACAGTCGCATGCCTTATCAGCGTCACCACTGGGACTGGCTTCCTGCTTTGCGAGCCCAGTGCTCTCTTCACAAATGCCTAAGAGCTTGAGGACGGTGGCCGCCGAGCACTAAACCAAGCAGGGGGCCATCCTCAGCACGGGCCCTGGGCGGCTACACTGCCGCCCACCCCTAGGCTGGCCCTGGGCAGTCTGACTCCAGAGCCTTCTGTCCTAGGGGCTGTGCTTCCATGGCTGTCTCTCCTAAGGTGCGTGTGAGGTTGGAAGGGACACTGACACAGGGGGAGCTGTGTGAATAATAAAGGGGAGGCATGCAGATACCTATGCATAATGAAAGAGAAACCCCCGTGGCTGCAGTTACTTGGAGGCTGTAGCAGGATGCGGGCAGACAGCACTGCTTCCAGACGGTGGCCCTTGGAGGCCCACGGGAGGCCTGCACTTTCCGTGCTGAAGGGTTAGAAGCAGGTGCTGGGCACACAGGCCAGGAAGCTAACGCCAGGGAGCGGTGTGGAGCAGGGCAGAGGGCGAGATCACCCCAGCGCAGGCTGTTACTCCAGAGCTCAGGACGGGGCTCCTGGGGGAGAGGCAGGAAGCCGGGAGCAGCGGACAGCCTCCAGGTGAATAGCAATACTGCTTTGGTTGCAATCTGGATGCAGCGGAGGCGGGGGAGGGGAGGACAGGAAAAGCTGCTGATGCTGTTGGCCTAGCTTTGTGTTTTGGGGACACGAGGCCTGTCTTAGGGTAACGTCACGTAAACTTTGCCTTTGAGCACAAGAAAATGGTATTTCTTCAGGAAGTAGAAACTCTTTGAGAAGAAAAATCGATCTAACTTTCTAAAAAAAACCCTAGTTCTTACTGTTTATAAACTCAGTCACTTGTCGATTGGGGCATTTGCCCTCCAAGTATTGCCTTCCAATTTTCACAGGTATTATTAGTTATTTGATTATGATAATTATAATTTATCATATAATCATAAATTTGGGAGTAAAGAAACTGAAATTAAAACAGTAAAAAACAAATCTTCAAATCTCTCCAAATTCTTCTCTAAACTTGGTAGGGGCCAGAGGAGGGGGTACCTCCAGCCCCTGCCTGGGGTCATATCCCAGCTCCCACTCACTATGGGACTTTGGACAAGTTAGGTAACCTGGTTCCCTTCCACAAAGTGTAGGTAACACTAGTTCTTACCACAATCGTACCCTGTCATCCTGTTCTGAAGATTAGGTGACAAGTGCTGTGAGCAGGCCATAAATGCCAGTTATCATCTCCCTCTCCAGATCTTCTAGAATGACCCCAGATGGCAGTTAAGGTCAGAAACATCTATATAAAGTTGTCATCAGCACACTTATGTATTGTCCGCCATGGGGACTGAAGTTGCCATCTGCTGACACAGAGGTCCTGAGGCTGCGTTAAGCCTTCCAACTGCCCTGGAGACCTAGGAAGAAGGGCTCACGGCAAACAGCCTGCCGGATCAGATGCCTGAGCTGAGCCACAGCAGATGCCCATGTGCACCTGGCTGGCAAGACGAGCTCTCCGGGTTAATAACAATCTCCCTGCTCTTCATGCTTTGGGGTGGACTTCTGCTGCCCTGTGTCGCCTCTGGGTCGGCACTCAGCAACTATCACTGAGTCCAGGCTGTGGTACCCTGCGCTGGGACACAGAGAGAAACAAGACCGCGGCCACCACTGAGGAGCCCCAGTCTGCAGGGAGAGGAGAGAGAGGCCGAACAAATGGCACCAATGGGGACAAGTGTCCCAACAGAAGACTTGGAGGCATGGGTGTGGGGACTGCATTTGCCTCAGGGAGTCACACGGGCCACCGGAGGCACTGGTCCCTAAAGGGCTGAGGGGCAGGGGCCTCCTGCGGGATGGCCCGTTCTGTGTCTCTGCTGGGATGCTGGTTTCATGGGTGCAGGAGGCTGTCACACCCATGGAGGGCATGCTGAAAGCAAATGCATTTTACTTGATGTAAACTAAACTTGAACCAGGTGATTGTAAAGGGTCTGCTGGCGCAGGCCCTGCTGTGACATCAGCACACTGCTGGCACCTGGGGGGGGTCTCTGCTGCCTGAGAGTGGGAGGGGTGCAGAGCGTGGGCGGGCTGCGGCCTTGTGCACCCTGAGGCGCCGGCTCTCTGCTGCCCGCCTTCTGAATGCTGCCTTTGTGTGGCCACAAGAAGCCCGGGCTGGGGCCAGCCTCTGCGGGGAGGAGCCTCTGCTAAGGGCACGGGTCTCAGCAGGCCTGGCAGGGCCTGGGGGAGTTCAGGGAAGGCTGCCTTTTGCTCACTTGTGCTACTCCCCTGGTCTGAGGCAGGCTTTATTGGCCTATCAGCTCCAAGCCTGGAAGGCCATTTGTCCTGTTGGTGGCTGCTGTCTGCTCTCAGAGTTGGCTGTGTACAATCTCTGCTGGCTCTCTGCCACCTCCCCTGGCATTGCTGTCTTCTGACCCTCTCTGTCCCTCATCTCTGTCCTCTCCCCTCCCCCTGTCCCTGGCCTCCTCATCCCTGTGCCTCAGGCAGGAGGACCCAGCTGGGGCAGGGCAGCCAGGAGCCCCTAGAGAACTGAGAGGCTTCAGACTTGCTAAGGCCCGTGTGTGTGTGTGTGTCTGCGTGTCTGCATGGACAGACAGCTGAAGTAGTGATTGATCTTGAAAGGGTCTAAGATTTCCCCCTAAGGTAGGGTTGCCAGATAAATACAGGAGGCCCCGTTCAACTGGGATTTCTGATAAATAATGAATAAATTAATATAATGATGTCTCAAATATTGCATGTGATGACATACTTGAAAACTATTTGTTATTCAGTGGAAATTCCAATTTCACTGGGCATTCTGCATCATTATTGGCGACATCTAGCAGCCCTACTTGGTGTGATGGGGAGTGGGGGAAAGGGGGGAGGAGATCCCACTTCTCTAAGCCCAGAGGTGGTACCCTCCGGGAAACAGGAGAGTCCAAGCAGACAGTGTTGTTCACCGATTGACAGACTCCGCACCAACAATGGCAGAAATAATGACTGTGGGCAGGTGTCTGAGGCTCTGCTTCCACGGAGGTGATTATCTGATAATTCTTAGGGGAACCCGGCAGCCATAGAGGGGAATGGGCTATGAACATGCCCATTTCCTGTGCGACTCCGACTGCTTTTCATCTGCGGTGCCATGAACCACACGATGTGGCAGGTGGGAGCAATCAGGATCCCGGCAGGAGGGGAGGCTGGCGGCAAGACACCCCTCCCGCCCCCCACTGCCCCTGCTCTTCCAGGCCTCCCCCTTCCACCACCCAATGGGCTCCTCCCTGTCAGATCCGCACTTCAGCACCCCATTGGCCCTTCAAGCCAGAGGTGGGCATGCAAGTCAGTGGAAAGTTACTTGCACACAAACGGTCGGACGGATGATGAAACCCCAGGAAACCACAGCTCCTCCCCTGCCGGGGCACCAGGCCAGAAGCTGCCCTGGGCTGCCACCCACTCGTGGCCTCACTCTGTGCTCAGAGACCTTGGCCAAGTCACCGCTGGCCTGTCTCTTCCCTGGCACATGGGCTGCCAGCCGCCCTACCACACCCCAGAGCACCCAGGAAGCAAAAACGAGCTAGCAGATGCAAAATAACGGCAATGCTTAGAAATGAGGCAACTGTACACGTGTATATTTCATGGTGGTCAACCTGGCCATGGGTGCTTCTCCCTGAAGAAGCCCAACACAGTTACATCGCTGTGTGATTCAGGAGCAGCCTGCCTACCTCACTGAGAATGACTCAATTCATCAACAGGTAATGTGCTCACATTTTACAGGAAAACGTCTGAGGCCCAGCTGCTCTCATGAGCCTGCCTCCCCTGGGCCTGTGGTGGGCTGGCCGCCTGAGCCCCGGGGCTTCCTGCTTTCCAGCAAGGAGCCTGCAGGTGCCGGTTGGATTTAGCGCTTCCAGGGCCATACTCTTAAGAGCCATCCTCCTGCCCCTTTAAGCGCAGAAGTGCCTGGAAGAGCAGATCAGCAGGAAGTGCCCCTGTTCCCCTTGGCTGTGCAGTTCACTTCCTTTAGGGGTGTTTTCTGATGGAAGCAACCCCTCGTCCAAGGTCACATCTATTTCCTTCCAAGGCAAGAACTGCCTTTGTGTTGGATTTGTTTCTAGGCAGGGAAACGTACAAACAATACATACATATACATTTTGTATACATACATATATAGGCGTATATAAATTTCTTAGTAGACTTTTTAGAGATGTTTTAGGTTCAGAGAAAAATTGAGTATTGAGAGGCAGGTACAGAGAACATTCCCATATGCCCCCCCACATGCCTAGCCTCCCCCATTAGCAACACAAATAATGTTCTTAAAATATACAAAAGATCAAAGAAAGTGAAACATAAAATGATATTTAAAAATATGAAAGTAATGCCTGCTTCTGGTCAAAATGTAACTGGTAGAGGATTCTCCATTTCCCTTCCCCAGAGGTAACCTCTGTGAGTCCTTAAAATTCCCTTCTGGAAATTGTCTCTGCGCACCTCACCCTTTTATTACACAGAGGGGATCACATGCTGTTCATGAGGTTCTCTTTTTCCCCTTAGCAGTATACTTTGGGCATCCTTCTTTGGCTTCATGAATAAATCGGCCTCAATCTTTTTCTGCCAGCCGCATAATTGTCCATTCCTTGAGTATTCTAGCACCTATTTAATCTAATTAGCACACACTTAGGTTGATTTGAGCTTTTCCTCTTACCTATTACACTGCTGGGAAAGTATATCCATGTATGTGTATGTAGATACCTATCTTAGCATAGGGGCCCAGACATGACCCTAGAAAACCATTCTGGCAGTGGAACTGTTGCATCACACTGGACATGCTGCTTTCATTGTCAGAGCCCCTGGTTCGCCTGAAAAGTCTCTCCTGATGTACACTTCCCATGAGGACAAGTGAGCGCTGCCTTCATTCTTCTGTCCCTGTGCTCCGACCAACCTCAGATATCAAGTAACCTTTTCGTGTTGGTCCCAGGGCAGAGAGGGCCTTGGTGTTCGATTTACATTTGAAAGCCTACAATGCCAGGCATCTTCCTGCATTAATCACAGCTCAGTGAGGACCTAGAGGCCAGACTTTGGAACCACACAGAGCTGGATACAGTCCCAGCTGGGCCACTTGCCAGTGGTGGTCTCTGGAGCCTCAGTCTTGCCATCTGTAAAATGAGCATCCGAGGACCAAGGCCGTGGGATTACTGAGAGAATCCAGCGCAGCACTACTACAGGGCTGCCAGGAAATGGTGGTGTGTTTCCCATCACAGCAAAACAAAAACATAACAAACAAATCTTGGATTTTGACTGGCTGAGTCACAGGCCGAATATCAGTTTCCCCAGTGTCGGAGATCTCCCCTTCTCCTTGCCTGCTGCCCCTGCTGCAGGGAGGTAAATGCAAATAAAATGCTAAACAGTGAAACTGAAACTGTCACACTGAATGATCTGTCTTACTAGTGAGTGACCTTGGGCAAGTGTGGGTAAAATTGCAATATTTCCAAAATCTCTTGCCTGGCCTTAGTGCATCTCTATATCCATAGGTGTTCCCAAGGGGTAGAGAGGACTACCATCTCCATATCAATAGGTGATTAAAGGGGGATGGGGAGTGAGGGTATATCTGGACCGGAGAGGTGTGGCAGGGTCCTTTTGGTAGCCAGGTTGCAAGAGACACTGGTGAGCAGAAGTGGACGACTGCTTGTAAGCAGTAGACGGGTTTCTCCCACTTTATTTCTCCCTTTGACTGATTTCGGTTTGAAAGGTATTTTGTCCTAGGATGGGAAAATATTTGCCACCCCCCACCCCAGAGTTACAGCAAGCTACATCTCTGAGCCCCAGTTTCTTCCTCCATAAGATGAGGTGTTCACTATACCTACCCAACCAGGTTGTTAGGGGAATCAAAAAGTGTAGGACCCCACAGGGCTCTAATGAACACCTCACAGATGGTCCTTGTTCTTAACCACAGATCCTCCTGCTGCTCAGCCCATGTTCCCCACCAGAACAGGGAGACAGGAGACTCCCCTCAACTACAGAGGATTTTCACACACCTGCCAGGTGCCAGGCTACTCGAAGACCCTATGTGGCTCTAAACATGGCAGCAGGGCGCTGGTGAAGGGCACCCTCCAGTCTCCAGAGGGAATTACATCCTGTGACATTTGGGCCAGTTGGGCAAACAGCCCCCATTAGCCCATTATCTAGCATTTAATAAGAAAACCCTCTCGCGGGTTTACTTTGTGAGAAGATATTTGCCATATTTTTATCTTTTAAAATGTCCTCCTTTGGAAGCGGGGGCGCACTTTGAATACTGCAGTGTTGCTCAAGTGACAGCCGAGTTACTTGTATGTGATCAGGGCACTGGCTAGTTTCTCTGTGTCCTTCAGTGCTACACAGGCTCTCACTTGGCTTTGTGCTTGGTGGGGAGAGAAATTCACCTCCTTAGGTGACAGCCAAGCCTGCCAGTGTGGAGTGCTATGATCTGAATGTTTGTATCTCCCTAAATTCATGTGGTGCCATCCTAAGCCACAGTGATGATATTAGGCAGCGGGGCCTTTGGGAGGTGATTGGATCCTGAGGGCGGAGCCTTCATGAAGGAGATGAGTGGCCTTATGACTGAGCCCCCTTGCCCTTTGGGTACGTGAGGACGCAGGGGAAGTCTGTGACCTGCAAGTGGGCCCTCACCCAACCATCCTGGCCCTCTGGTTTCAGACCTCCAGCCTCCAGAACTCTGAGAAATAAACTTCCGTGGTCTATAAGCCCCCCAGTCTGTGGTATTTTGTTATAGCAGCCTGACGGGCTGAGCCCCTGGGCTAGGAGCGCTCTGTGAAGACCACTAAAACAGCCGCGCCTGTAGGAATAGATTTACAGAGCATATCTTCATGGTGAGAAACCTGAGAGAGAGCACCCTAATCAAGTGATCAAGGTTAACATCCTCAAAGGCGGAACTAGCCAACACTGGGCGCCTCCTGATGGGAGGCGTGCCAAGGTCACAGCATCCCTGGAGTGGTATTCCTGTCAGAAAGGCAAAGCCCAATCTGATCATGGGCAAACATCAGTCACTCAAATCAAGGGAAATTCTGCAAAACAACTTCCCTGGCGTCTTCAAAAATACTAGTGTCGTGGAAGACCAAGAGAGGCTGTAGAAGGTTTCAATTAAAAGGCACTAATGGGGCATGCCAACTCAAGGCCATGCATGCTCCTGGACTGGAACCTGGGCCAGAAAGAAGATGCTGTAAGAACCTTCGGGGGCTAACAGGCAAAATTTGAACAAGGTCTGTGGATTAGATAACAGTACTGTAGCAATGTGAAATTTCCTGGTGCTGGTAATTGTCCTGTGGCTATGTTGGATATTGTCCTTGTTTTTCGTAAGTGCACACTGAGTATGAGGGGGTAAAAGGGTGTCATTTGCAACTTACTCACAAAGGGTTTCCAAGAAAATAGAGAGTGAGAAAAGGAGAGAATGATAAAGCAAAGTAGCCAGATTTTAACAATTGGTGAACCCGGGAGAAGGGGACACAGGAATTCTCCAGTGCATTTTTGCAACTTTACTGTAAGCCGCCTCGTTATCATACACAATCAGGCAGGGTCCAAGGGGCCCACTGGGAATAATAAAGACACTCCAACCCAGCAAACACTCGGGAAGAGGTTACCTCCCAGGAACCAGGGATCAAGGCCAGCTACATTCTTTATTACGCAAAACCAGATTCAGTATTCTAGCTATAAAAGTAAGGCATTTATGCAAAATAGCCATAGAGTACAAAATATACAATTCAGACATTAAAATACCTCCTCCTGGCCCAAACTAAAATTATGTCCCTGTCTGTATATGGATAGAAAAATAGAACGATTTAAGTCCATGTGGATGCTCATCTTTGAGCCAAGGACTGTAAGTAGTACAAAAAAAAAAAGAGATTGAGAGAGAGAGAAAAGGGGGGAATATGTGGGGGAAGCCTTTTTTATGAATGAGTAAATTTAGGTCTTTGGAAGCCAAGAATGCAAGTTCCAATCTGAGAAATGGATTCTTGAATGACAAAACGTAACTAACAAAGCTCACTGCTGTCTGCCCTACGGCCATGACCGCAACAAAACCAGGAGTGCGACTGTTTGCTTAGCATTTGGAACAATCCCAGGACCAATAAAATAGTTATAATACTGCCCTTAGATGACGGACTCATGATGGCTGAATTTGGTTCCTTCTCATCCTACATATACAATCTTCTTCCTGAAGATGGATTATCTGGGCTCTGGCACCTAAATTCGTGCCTAAGGACTATGGGCCCACGGTTGAAAGTAAGGAGTTTTGGTTTCTGGTCTTCTCTCTGCTAACCAGCTGAATACCTTTGGGCGGGTCACGTAACCTCTCTGTGCTGTTTCAGCCTCTATGAAATACTGATGGCGTCCTTAATCTGCATAAGGGTGCTTTGAGGAGAAAATGAAGCAAAAGGTGAGAAAGTGCATTGGCAAAGTTCACAGACACCAGATAAATGTGAATCATATTACATAAGGATTTTTATTACTAAAGCCCAAAATGTAAGGTGATACCTACAAGCTGGCCTTTTATTTTCTTCAACTGTTCCTCTGAACTGGTGCCTAAACCCTCTCAGGTAAGCTGCTGGTAGACTGTGAGACATGCCCAGACCAGGCAGGGGGAAATGGTAAACTAAATCTCCCAAGCAGAGTCATTCAGTGGTTTGGCTGGTTCATTGATAGCCATGCCGTCTTCCATTCTCTCTCAGAAACCCTGCTGATGACTTTCTCTAGTTTGAGAAACCCATCCCTCAGGTAGCCTGGGGCCCACAGACATCCAAGAGATATTTGGAGAGAATCCAGGCAGTCCATGAACTTAGGAAGGAAAGAAATTGCATCTTTATTTTCATTAGCCTCTACCTGAGTATCAGCATTTCCTTCAAGTGTGTGACTAGGCAAGTCCCTTGGTCAGCCCGGAGGGAAGGGGGAAACTAGGCTGGTAAAGGGTTGCTCCTTCAGTGGCCTGCATACACGCCTGTCAGTTGTGATGTACAAGTGGGCCAACAGCTGCAGGCATCCCTCAGACAGGAAAAAATACCAAGACAGAGGGGACTTGAACAGCAGATTTCTATTTTTCACGGTTCAGGAGTCCAAGAAGTCCAACATCAAGGTGCAAGCAGGCTTGGTTCTGGTAAGAGCCCGCCTCCTGGCTTATAGACAGCCACCTTCCTTCAGACAAACGTTCAGTCCATAGCAAGAGGGGACCTCTGGAATAGTAGCAGTTCCTGTGATTGCGTCAACAGTAGAAATAGGTATTTTTATTTCTGTTCATGTTTTGCAGATAACGACCCACTCATCGCTATTTTGCATTGGTGTTGGATGTGAGACCTCCCACTAGACTGTGGTACTTCATGCATAAAGAAGCATGTATATTTCTGCATCACAATGTTTAAAACTCTTTTGTTAACTGTATGAAAATATGACTGCTTTCATTCATGATTGCAGGTTTTAGTTTTATGCATTTACAATTCTGAGAAAGGGTCTATAGGCTTCATCGAATTGCCAGAGAGGAAAGAACCTGGGATCTCACTCTGCCCGTCCCATTTTCTCATAACCAGACACTGGGGTGTGAGAAAATGGGGCTATTATTTTCTTTTCTTTGTTTTTTTGCATTTTTTTTATTGAGATAAAATTCACATAACCTAAAAGCAACCATTTAAAAATGAACAATTCACTGGCATTTAGTAGTCACAATGTTGTGCAACTACAACCCCTGTCTAGTTCCAGAACATTTCCATCACTCTAAAATGAAACTTTGTGCCTATTAAGCAGTCACTCCCCTTCCTTGTTCCCCTCAGTCCTTGGCAACCTCTAATCTCCTTTCTGTCTCTATGGATTTGCCTATTCACATGTTTCACATAAATGGAATCACGCAATATGTGGTCTTTTGTGTCTGCCTTCTTTTACTCAGCATGTTTTCATGGTTCTTCCATGTAGTAGCCTGCATCAGGACTTCATTCCTTTTTATGGCTGAATAATATTCCACCATGTGGCTAGGCACACTTCATTTATCCATTCATCGTCCACTGATGGATATTTGGATTGTTCCTTTTTGGCTGTTGGAAGAGCTCTACTATGAACATACATGTATTTGTTTGAATGCATACTTTTGATTCTTTTGGGTGTATACCTAGGAGTGAAATTGTTGGATCGTGTGGTAAGTCAGTGCTCAATTTTTTGAAGTATTTGATAAACTCTTAGGTCTTTAGTGGAATCTATTTGCTGAAGTAAGATTAGGTGATTGTAGCACCTGTGGATCTCTAATGTCTATGTCATCTGTACCAACTCAGACAACTGAGTCCTGGCTATAAATTGTACAGAGTAAAGCTGGAATTCATATAGCCTTTTCCTGATGCTTTTGTTTGCCCCATGTTTGGCCTTTGTGTGACAGGATGGCATCCTCCCCTTTTTGTCTGGGTGGAAATTAATGTCTATGGGATTTTTCCCCTGAGAAGGCTCCTGTGAGGGAAGGGGGAAACTAGGCTGGTAAAGGGTTGCTCCTTCAGTGGCCTGCATACACGCCTGTCAGTTGTGATGTACAAGTGGGCCAACAGCTGCAGGCATCCCTCAGACAGGAAAAAATAACCTGGCAGAAGGGAAGGAAAGAGAACTGGTGTGCACAGCTGGCACAGGCCCGAGAAATCGCCATGGTTCATCAGCTCCAATAGCAACTAGGCTCACACTGAAGCCTAGGAGAGGGTGAAGAGGCTGAACCAGCCTGGGCACACACTCAGACCTTTCCACGCTTAGAGGGAACGATCAGAGAGGGCATTCTGGACACAGGTAGGGCATATGAATAGATGGGCCCATTCCCAGATCCTAGGAAAAGCCAGGGGTGCTGGGGGCACATGGAATGAGAATGAGAGGGGCAGGCCTGGCTTCAGAACATGGGGACATCATGCACAAGAAAAATGCTGGGCCTTTCTTTCAAAATCATTAAGAATTTCAAGATGGCAGCAGCACATTAGGCCAAGTCCAGGGCCTTTGTGAGCATGGGGCCATGTGCCACCACGCACGTTGCACGCCCATGAAACTAGCCTTGGAGAAGGGAAATAAATCATCAGGGTCAGCCAAGAAGGTTGTCTTTGATCTCTGTGAGGTATCCCCTCAAATTGGAGCCAGTGGTCTGTTGCCTACCTGTGCTTAATTTTCCTCCCTATTAAGTCATGAATCACCTTCTGCTGATGATCTAGGGACTATATTCTATAGAAAAGCTTTGATGTCCACAGAAGAGCAACATTAAAATATATGAACACTTATTATTTGCTCATGAAACTTCTGCTTCATGATGGAATAAAAAATATAACATTTTTAACACAGAAGGCCTTTGAGTGTGGAATGCCTCCCCTCTCAATATGTTATCAGATCTACCTATTTTTTTTTTTGACCATTATAATATGCATGACTGCTGGGAAAAATATTAAAGTAGTAAAAAGTTACTGGAGTTCAAAATAAAAAATTCCCTTTATTGTGAGTGCATTGGGCTATGTATGAGAGGGGGAAAAAGTGGATTGAGTTTCAGTAATGAAGTAATTTGAAAATTGGAGCTGGCAAATTTTTAATTTATGTGATATATGACTATGATATATACATTGAGAAGTCTTAATGATGGAAAAGGTGCATGGTTTCTTGTGTTGGAATACCACTTTACCATTGTCTGGCCTCTGGAACGAAGTCTAAAGGCCTCGGCTCAGGATTCTAGAAGAGGGTCGTGTGGAAATGAGGCAGCCCCTGAGCCAGCCTGACTTCAAACCCTGCCTCTGGCTTTCACCGTGTGGTTCTGGGTAAATGATATAACCTCTTCAGGACTCCCTCATCTGCAAAATGGCATAACAGTGCCTGCATCACAGGGTGGTGTGAGGGCTTAGGGACATTGTGCAGAGTAAGCACCCCAAAAATGTTTGCTATTGTCTGGCTCACGACTGCTGTAATTATTACTCTGTGGCCTGGCCCCGCCTGCCTCTCAGCATTATTTCCTGTGCAAGCCGAGGCCCCCTGCATATCCTAGCAGATTCTCTGTCCTCTTATTGCTGCCCTGGCTGTACATAGGCTGAGTGACCGCTTGGAGGGGATGTTGTGGAGGCGAACTGAAGTCACAGAAGGGAACTGCGTTGCATGAGATCCCCAGTTCCTTTTGGCTCTAAGATTCCATCGGATCAGCAGAGTGCACTGGACAGTTAGTAGCACAATGCTCCACATTCTCGAGTGTTCTTTGACTCTTCTCTGCTTCCCTGGAATCTGCCACTCATTTTTACCACACCAGTGAGGGAGCTTTCTGTTCCACCACCGAGCCTGATGTGAAGAACCCACAGTGGGAATCCTGGGGAAAGACCAGGGGAAGGTAGAGATGGGCCTCAAAGGAAGGCAGGGACGTGGCAGAGAGACCTGGGCATCTGCACTCCTTGCTTAGATTCTCCGAGCTGCAGTTTCTTCAGCAGCAAAGTCGGGTTCTTAGTGCCCAGTGCATAGGGGGCCAAGTGAACCAGATGCTGCATCCAGAGAGTCTGTGAAATAGTGTCCCCTGGCCACAGGGGGACTTGGGCTGTGTCCGAAAGGGGATTTACAGGACCAGATGGCTCACAGAGAAAGTGGTTTGCAGGCAGGTGGGGGCAGATGGTAGGAGGCCCTGAAACCAGACAAAGGGACCTGGGCCTGAGTTGGGAGTCTCGCTATTGTCACTGTTCCTTGTCCTCTTCTTCCTTCTCTTCTGGTTGGTGCTCTGTACAAAATTTAATAGGTTCAGGTTAATAGGACTAATTTTCATGGAATCAGACTTCAATGGATATTTCTCCAGCTTTAGAAATAGCTGCAAATCTGCCCCAGGCCACCCTGGAAAGCAAAATAAAGCCCTGTGCACCCTGGTACCTCTTCCTGGTTGCACTAGGCATAGGTATGGAGGGCGGCCCGTCTAGGGCCGGCTGTCTTGGCACATTTCCCAGGCGCTGTGGCCCACGGGCTGAGGAAGGCAGAGCCAGTGCTGGGGGCTCCTTACCATCTCTCCCCAGAGAGCCCTGAGCCCAGAGCACACCCCGCCGTGCTGGCAGCGTGAGCCTCTGTCCTTTCAGCTGGGACTGAAACGCCCACTGCCACATGCTAACCCGGGTGTACTGACTGGCTAGCTTCCATGGGACAGAAGTTATCCTTGACATCTGCAACTTTAATCCTCAAAGGCTCAGATTATCTGGAGAAGAAAGCAAGGTGGCTAGAGTTACAGGTTCAGAGTCCGGCGGAGCCAGGTTCAAGGAGCTTCCTCACTAAAGCAGTCAGTTCAGCGCAAGGCCGTTAACTGTTTACTGAACAACTACTGTGTGGGAGACATTGTGTGAAACAAAGCAGCCTGCCCCCTCACACCCTTCCCAGTGGTTCTCAGGCACAGACTCAGGGGGTGGGGGTGAAGGTTGTTCTGCATACCTTGGCATAAGTAGAGTGGCTGTTGCATGAATTATCACAATGATGGATGTTTAAGCCTCAGTTTTCCCATCTGTAAACCTTTGCTCATGGAGGGGCAATGGGCATGAAAGGCAAAAACAAACATACAGCACCTCTTATAATGTCCTACTCTTACAAGGCATTGACCAATAGAAGTTGTTATTTTTCATTTGCTGTAAAACTAACAAAAGACCTCTTTTTCACTGGGGCTTTATGAGAGAAATTACTAAAATAAAACCATCTGAAATTTGCAATTAATTCCAAACACTAAATATTTATTATTTTTTCTCAACCTTCCATCCTGGATGATAACACTACAAAATAGTAAGTGTCATGTACCATCCTAAGCATTTAGGCCTCTCAATAGCCCTGTGACACAGGTACTTTGTCCCATTTTACAGAGAAAACTCCAGCACAGGAAAGGTAATGAACATGGCCAGGGGCATGTATCTGAAGAATATGCCTTTAGTTTGCATTTCCTCTGCCCCCCCCCCCGCCGGCCCCCACTCTAAGTCCCGGAGGACTTGGCCCAGGAGGCCCACTATGGCACTCCTGCTTTCCCGGAGTTCCCCTGATCTTTCTGTCACTACACAAACACAGCGGGAGGCTGCTTGTTGCCAAACCAGAAAAATCCCCCCGGTGTTTACAAATTGCCCCTCCTCCATCTCCTTCGGAGATGTTACTCGGCAAGGCCTAACCCCCTCTAAGCAAAGGGCCTTGGGGAGAAGCAGCGGCGGGCTGGTAGTGGTGTTCCTTTGTAAGCAGAGACATCGGGGAGGAAAGAAGTGATTTCTGACAGCAGCAGGCTGAGGGGAATGGAGTGGCAGAGCCTGCAGAAACGGTGTCAGCACCACTCAGCTGCCAGCTGCACGTGCCAAAGATGCATCTCTCAGCGACCTTTCTGAGCTTCCACGACGAAGTGGACTCTTCGGGCCAGTCAACTAGGGTAGGGCTAGTGGGACGGTAGGCGGAGAGGTGACATCCTGCGCCTGCAGGAGAGGTCCAGTGCCCCATCAGAGAGCAGAATGGCAGCCATCCACCTGAGCACCAAGTGGGGAAGAAGTGGTCACCTTCCCCTTCCCCCACTTCCCCCCAGGAAGAAGGAAGTCAAGTGGGTGAAATGGGGAAGTCCGCGCTGCTCCTGCGGTGGCTTTTAAGGGTCTATGTGACAGTTGACTCTAATCGCCAGTGAGACAAAAGCCTCTGCCATAAACATGGTTGGCAAGGGGTTTCTGGAAACTTTCTCAGTATGCATAAAGGAGAAGGAGTCTTCTACACACTGCTTTGTGTCTCAATCTCACGTAGGCCGCTTTCCACCCGCGCCTCTTCTTCCCTTCACGTGCGTTTCAGCAGCAAGGGGATCACTGCTGCGCAGTCAGGTGCCATTTTGAAAACTGCTTCCCTCTACTTAACCCTCTCATATTTCTGAACGTTATTTGGAAATGCACTTCGAAAATGTCTTGTGCTAAAGAGGCTTTTCAATTTAATCTTGGAGTGAGATTTTTCAATTTAGAGGAAGACTTTTCTATTTAATCTTCCTATTTTGGAAGTAATAGGATGGAGGTCTGGCATTGAACCTCGGCCTCCCTAGCAGTCGCGTTAAAATTTAGGAAAATAAGCAACACGAAAGTAAAAGAACTTCCTCATTGTCAGGCAGCAAGTCAATAGCAGAGCTTGAACTTGACTTATTTTTCTAAAGGAGAGGCGTTGTACTCCACACTCCAGATATTAACCTCCAACCAGCAAATATTCCAGTTATCTGATTTGGACACTCACAAAAATGATGGCCATGAAAAAAATATGTATGTTACAGTGAGGAAACTTTTTCAAAAATTACCCAAGCCAAAGGAGAACGCAGGCGGGGAAACAAAGAGAGCCGGGTGGGGCGAAGGCCCTACGCTGGCCTGAAAGCTGAGTCACAGAAATCGCACCCCTGCAGTGGGCGAGGCCCTCCAGCCAGGGACACCGCACCCTTGCTTGGGGATGTCTGCATCAGACAAAGCCAGCCTCGCAGTATAGGCATGTCTGTCCCCCTAGGTACTACCCAGGCCCTTGGCTATGAAGCTCCGATCTCATGAGAGGCTTTGAGCGGCTGTAGCGAGAATCTATGGAGATAAAATTGCCGTGAATGGGGGAAAACTCATTATGAAGGAAGTGTTGGAAGGTGGGCTTCGCTCGGCTTATTTTTCCGCCGTCGTTGCGGTTACGGTGCCCTGGGGGTTCGGGAGAAGGTGGGCCAATGCTAGGCCGGCCCCCGGACGCAGTTCCGCGGCCCGGCGCGAAGGAGTTAAGCGGCGGGCCGGTGACGTCACCTCATTTACATAGAAGCGTCTATATAAAGGCGCGTGCCGCGCCCCATTCGGCATTCGGCAGCAGTCTCTGCGTAGACCGTTCTTCGATCTTCGCGCGCTTCGCTCCGGTGAGCCCCAGGGCCCCTGCCTCTTGCCCTCCTGTCCCCTGCCCACCCCGCGCCAGCACTGGCCTCTCGGCGCCTGCATCCCTATTAAGGAACCCCTAAAGCCGAGCCCGGGCGGTTCTCCCGGGAAAGCCTGACAGGTGACGTAGAGCATACCAGCCTTCCCAGTGCTAGGTAACAGGGTCGGGGACTGGGTGAGTTAGAAACAAAACGTACGTTTTGCTGTGCAGTTTCTAGGGCTCCCCCACCCCGCCACCGCCAAAAGCATTCCACATTGCCTCTTAGGCGGTAATTAGCCAGGAACAAAAAGATCCTTTGTTCCAGCGCACCCACCCAAGCTCGGAGTTTTTCAACAATGACATTTTTCCTGGAGCCTCTGATGGCTTCGTGGGGTGTATCTGTCCGTGTTTAAGGTGGCTGGGCGATACTGTGAAATTAAAAAGCCGTTCTTGCAGGGAGATGTGCGCAGAGGCTGCAGAGCCGCATGCAGATTGCGGTTCATTTACGGGGCGTGGGCAGCTTTTTGTGCGCCGCTGGCGCATTGTTGCGCGCGGGCGATGGAGCGGGTGGGGCGGTGGTCGGAGGCGCCGGCTGCGGCTCCCGCCTTTGTGAGCCGGAAAGAGCAGCGTGGCCCGCATCGCTGCAGGAGAGACCCCGGCTGGGAAAGGGAACGTTTTTGCAGCCTCGGCATCATTTGCAGAATACTTGCTCGAATTATTGCCGGTAAACTTGAAATGGCGTCACTGATGTCCTTCTAGCCAGATTTTAATCTTTAAACACTCCAGTTAACAGCCCACGGTAGTCAGATTCATGATTCCGAAGGGTTCGGTCGCTTCCGGGGAGAGCAATCCAGTTTTAGTTCCTCGCGTTATGAAATCCTGAAGGGGATTCTTTTTTCTGTAGAAAGAGGAAGCTCTTTCCGCCCTAAAGGAGAACGGAAGGAGGTAGGGGCGGGGTTTCAAGCTAGAGAAGGGAGAGCTGGAGCGCATTTCTGAGCCGACAGAGACGAAAGTGGGTGGCTAAGCTCCCTCTCACCCTCCCTTTTGGCTTTGTGTCTGCAGCATCCTCTGCAACCATGTCTGACAAACCCGATATGGCTGAGATTGAGAAATTCGATAAGTCGAAATTGAAGAAGACAGAAACGCAAGAGAAAAATCCACTGCCTTCAAAAGAAAGTAAGCGACGCCCCCCCCCCCCCCACTTCTAGAGAAAAGGCTGGGCGGGAGTGGGGTGGTGGGGGAGGGGTTGTGGGGAAGAGTGCTGGAGGAGCCGACTGTTTGTGACGAATGTGGCCTGGAAAGGCTAATTAAAAATTTGCTTTGCAGCCAACAAACACAGGGCTTTAATAATTCAACAATGGCATGCGGAATATACCACATTAAATGCAAATGTTTTATCTGTTACAGTGTTATATTTAATACAGGGATTGCATAATGGCATGCTTATTGATATTTGTAGAATTTTTGATAATAGAAAGATGTTCTCAAGGAAAGTAGTAATGATTTTCTAAGCTATATTGAACCTGCATAATCCGCCCCCTCCATCTTTCTTTTTGTCTTTCCTGGCCACAGCGATCGAACAGGAGAAGCAAGCAGGCGAATCGTAATGAGCCGTGCGCCGCCAATATGCACTGTACATTCCACAAGCATTGCCTTCTTATTTTACTTTTTAGCTGTTTAACTTTGTAAGATGCAAAGAGGTTGGATTGAGTTTAAATGACTGTGCTGCCCCTTTTTACATCAAAGAATTGAGAACTACTGACAATGAAGGCCGCTCCTGCCTCTCCCATCTGCCTGGCTGGCTGGCAGGGAAGGAAAAGAAATTGCATGTTGGTGAAGGAAGAAGCTGGGTGGGAACGGGACGACAGTGAAATGTAGAGTAAAAACCAAGCTGGTCCAAGGTGTCCTGCAGGCTGTAAAATGCAGTTTAATCAGAGTGCCATTTTTTTTGTTCAAATAATTTTAATTATTGGAATGCACAATTTTTTTAATATGCAAATAAAAAGTTTTAAAACGTGACTGGTGTGACTGTTTCCTATTTGGAAGAGGCGGCTTATTGGCAAACGAAACCTTTGCAGAAGTTTCACTGGGGAGTGATAAATGACAAACGTCTGGTAGTTTGGGTAACTTTTCTACTGATGTAGAAATGTGATAAGCCCAGGTATGTGAAATACTCATCTGTACTAGGTAATTGGGTTATTTTCCTAGGCTGATTGAATTCCTTGTATGAGTTGTATGAAAACCAGTAAAAAATATATTAGCAGTTCTACAGGGTTTGATAAGCCAGCAAGCACTATTGCATCTGATAAAGAAAATGAAGGTGGTGATAATTCAGTACAGTATTTGATTCAGGTGTCAAACTGAACTTGGGTTATTTGGCCAATTACCAGCACTGACACAACTTAAGCATTCTTAGCAGATAAGGAAAAATAACAGCTTTGTAAAAGAACTGGAGGCGTGCTTGCTTCAGTGTTGCCTAATGGCTGGTTCCAATAGTCAATTACTTAAAATTACTTTTATAAAACCGTTAAGTGCACTTACAATTAGTGGATGTGATTTAAAAATTACTAAATCCTCAATTTGAAAAAAAAAAAGTACTTAAAGGGCATTAACAGGACAAGGATGAAATTTGTGCCAAGATTAAGTCCAGTAGGATTTAATTGGCTCCTCTGGGCTTGTCTGGTCCCTGACAGCTTCTCAGTTTTTTGAAGTACCTATTTTGACTGGTGGGTAAAAAAGCCAAGCCCTTGTTTTGGGGTATTTAAAGTGCAGAGAGGGAAGTAAGGTATCAGTTTTTCTAAAGTAAAGAAATTCCTCCCTTTTGTAAGGTTGCAAGTATTTTTTCAAAAGCAAGAGGATCAATTCAAGTGGAGCAGCACTTAAGAGCACTAGTTTACCTGGTATTAGATGGGATTGCCAATGCAGGTATCCAAGAAGTGAAACTTCCCCCCCCAAAACTGGTAAGATTATGAAATACCCTTTTGAAGGCGGGGGGGGGAGGGCAATTGTTGATCATTAAACCAGTTGATTTCATTTCCTTTGCTCAACACTTATTTTGAGAAATGCACAGGAAACCATTTACCTGTGGTTTAGATAACCAGACCATCAGCTAGAAGCCTTTATGTGCTTTGCAAAGGGAGGGGTGTGGATCCTCCGCGGCTGCAAAGCCTGAGGTGCCCCACTGCGCCCCATGGACAGAAAAGGCAGCAGAGGTCTGGGAGTCTTGTCAAGGTGATGCAGGGCCCTCCAGCCCTGCGTTTTCTTTTCCTTCCTGCAAGGAAGGGGGTGGCAAATGAAAATGCCCAAGGCAGGAAGAAAAACCAAGCCGGTGAAGTTTTTTGCAGAGTGTATTTTTCAAACAAGGCAATGAAGTCAGATTTTAAGAAATTAACTCCAGTGTCCCTCAGTTTAAAAATGAGCATCAGGGGGACAGGGATAATTTAATGAAATCAAGAGAAGACCTTTCTCTTCTGGGAGGACAAGGTTAAAACGCAGCAAAAAAAGAAAAAACTTAGTAACGGTTGACTTTCGGCTGTTTGGTGTGTAGGATGGGGGTCGGAAGCTGGGGCTATTAAGTGCGCACGCGAGAACGGGGCTGGGAGGGGCTCCCTCTTTTATTTTGATGGGGAAGATTATAATTTCTTCCCAAGAGAGAATCCTCCCGGAAGGGCTGGGGATATTTACGAATCAGTGTGGGAATTTATACTCCTGCTCTTTAGGCGCTTGGAGTGGACAGTCCTTTTCACAGCCGCGAAGGGGCCTGACGGTCACCTGGAGGCTGGACGGGCCCAGTCGGAGACCCCAAGCCCCGCCCCTTTGACCCCTCCCCTGCCCCGCAGGAAACAGGCCCGGGGAGCTCTCACTTGGAAGAGCCCAAAGGACCCACCGTCCTGTCTGGGACTTCTGCAAATGTTGAACTGATCAAGACGAATAAAACAAAAATGAAGGAAGTAAAAAGAGGCGCACCGAAGGGCTCTCAGGACAGAGTCATTTTCATTTCGAAGTCTCATTCCTCAACCATCGCAGCCACATTTTCCAGCCTTCCAATGGACAGAATTTTAAAGCTGCTTAATTTTTTCAGGGGAGCACCTTAGTTTGTGGGCTGTGTCTGCAAGGATTGAGCGGCTGGCTGGGAGCTTCGGGGAGGCAATGCAGTCGAACAGGCGCCTCTCCCTGTGCAGGGCCTCTGGGGAGTTACATATTGTCCCTTTGAAATGCACTAGGAAGATCTATTTATTTCCATAAAGAGGCATCTGACTCCTCAAGACACAAAGATTAAATAATTTCCTATTCTTTCTAAACAAAAATTTCCTATTCTTTCCAAACGTATGGGGCAAATTTGGGGCTTACTAGAAAGAACAGTCCATTTGGGAAACAACATTACGGCCAAAAAAAAAAAAATCTTGAGCCTTATCTTTGTTCAAAATGTAAACTGAAAATATTGTTTCATAACACTGAAGCTCCCAACATATTTATCCTCAGTAGTCTTCAGTGGCCTAGCAACAGAATAAGAAAAATACCCTCTCCAGCACTTCCCCGCCCTCCCATAGCACCAGTTTTTCACTTTTAAGAGTGGCTTACTTATGCAATCTAAAAGAATTAAACATGCCAATTCGAAGTTCAACTATATTTGATTTGCATGATGAGAAGGGACTAAATTACAAATTTAAGACATAGGTGTCCTATGAAGTAAGCTAGGAGGAAAATATATTTCTAATATCTATTTTTACCTGGCTTGTTTTTTCCTGGGATACTTGAATAGCCTTTTCTCTCTCTGGTCACATTGTCCTGCTAATACTGTCTCTACGCTTGGCTTCAGAGACTTGGGTGGGCAGGGTCTGTGCACTCTACGTTCATACTTGTGTATTTTCCCTTCGATTTCCAAGAGTGACTGACATGTACTAGGACTTCAATATGCACTTTGCCCCCTTAACTGATGGAGGCTTCATTTAACATGCTGGCGTTGGGGTTCCTTTGCATCCGTGAATGTCTTGCTAGATAGCACACTTTTAAACGGGGGCAGTTTCCTCCCTACTTAGTGCAAATACCCACCTAAATGTAACCAAAGGAAATTCACAGATAATGTGGAGTCTCCACTTGTAAAATTTAAGAAGTAATTAACAAATATATTTAAAGAGCTTTGAACACTAATTTGCCAGTGTCCTTGGTTGTGCTGATTTTGAATCAACACTTAAAGCGAACATGTTTCTACGCCAGAGCTCTGGGTCATTAGCTTACTCCACCAATATTTATGGACTGCCTAGTATGTGCTAGGTAGTTCATTTGCTACACAGACAGTCATGAATAAGATGTCAAGAAATTACTCCATTCCATTTTTAGGATGAATGATGTACCTAAGGGCTTTGGATTGTTAAGTGAGTGTTAAGACCTAATTGCTTTAGTGAGGACTTTTTCTCACTGGTATGTATAATGATGGTGAGTGACATTTGATGGGAACCAGCTGATCCTTTGCATCACAAATATTTTATCAGCAGAGAAAGATTGGGCATAATAAGTCTTGCTTGTTACCTTTTGATAATCTTTTATGAGGAATGCCCAAGAGTTAGGAATGGACCGAATGGGTATACTTTAAAGTCTTTTTCTAGGATTTTATGATTTAGATGCTGAATTTCCAGAGAAACACTACTTACTGTTAAATCCTTACCTTTCCACTGTCAGCCTTCTTTCTCCAGTTCAGCTGGCAGATTGCTGGGGACAGAAACGGCCACTTGGATTTTGAAATCCCTCAGAGAACGTAGCAAAATGACGACCACCTAAAGGTATTCACGAGCATAGCACCTCAATGCCTGACAGCGGTGTCACATTTGTTTTGTACGATTCTACAGCTTGGAGCTTCAACAGAGAGGGCCAAGTTATGTTCATGATCTATTCAAAGCATTTGGAGCTATTCCTGTCCAGTTATTGTCAAACCACAGGAAATTATGCCTTTCCTCATTACCGCACAGACCCCTGTAAGAGGCTGATACCCTTTGGCTACAAAAAGCACTTTGTAATAGTGTTTTCCCCATCCAGAAACAAAATATTTCATAAGATTAAATACACACACACATGCACATATGTATCTCAAGTGTCATCTAGATTTTTCAACCTAAAGTAATGGCTTGCATGGAGGATGGAAAGAACCATTCTTTATTTACTCAACAAACATTTACTGAGCAATTCCTATATGCGCAGCTCTTTCCCAGTTGCCGGGAATAGAAGATGCCAGGCCTGACAGGAGGGCAGATCCGTGTGAGTGGATAGCCATATATAGCAGGCAGCATACATCTGGTTGGTTACCCAACTGCTATTCCCCAAGCTTCTACCTTTGCCAGGTAAGACATAGCATGGAAGATCAACTGAAACTAGATAAAGGGCCCTTAAGGCTGGCTAAGGGGGTTGAAAATTACCCTTGGGCAATTGGGAAATATCAGAAGTAAAACCATTTGGCCCACATGAGATAGCCTGTGGACTTCCTGTACTGAGATAGAGCTATTTGGAGGACAGGGCAAAGAAGAAACTGTCCATCCTTGTCATGGAAAAAGCAGATTATCAGTGTGATATTAACCTAGTATGAGAAGGTAATAAATCATATATTATTGGTATTTCTTAGCCTACATTTCAGTAAGGCTGTAACACTCATGCATTATAAACACTTTTTATGTTCATTTGCTACCAGTTTTTATGCTGGTGTGGACAGAGGGTTAATATATTTGAAATGGTTAAAATAACATCTTTTGGGTGGGATCTCTGAGGTTTGCAGGGCCTTATCCTATGGTTTGCACATTAACAGCTGGTCTTCAACCACATATTAGTTTCCCCAGGCTGCTGTCACGAAGTGCCACAAATCACATGGCTTAAAACAACAAAAATTCATTCTCCCACAGTTCCAGAGGCCAGAAGTCCAACCTCAGGGTATCAACAGACCACATTCCTTCCAAGGGCTCTAGGGGAGGGAGCTCTCCTTGCCTTTTCTGGCTTCTGTTGGCTCCAGGAATTGCTTGGCTTGTGGCTGCATAGTTCCAACGTCCATTTTGGTCCTCATGTGGCTTCTCCTCTGTCTCTGTGTCTTCTGCCTTTTCTAGGGACACTTGTCATCGGATTTAGGGCCCACCTGGGAAATCTTTAACTACATCTGCAAAGACCCCTTTTCCAAATAAGTTCACATTCACAAGTTCCAGGGATTTGACATGGACAGAGCTTATGGTGGGGCGGGGGCGGGGCACCATTCAGCCCACCAACAGGTCTTCTAAGAGGCACGGCAGCTTGATGGTTGAATTGGTACACTGGTGAGCGACACTGTGGGCATTTCACTGAACATGTGGGGTTGTGGGAGGGGAGAAGAGAATTGCAATTTTTTCATATTAGTCAGAAAATTTACTCCATGATATAAAGATTAATATGGAGAAACTTACAGGAACTTCGAATGAGTGGAGACAAGAGGGCATAGAACAGAAGGAACATTAAAGGTTTGAGATGGGGTATGTGTCTATTGTGGTCACTGAGATGAATAACACGGGTGGTCATAGAAGAAAACAATCATACTGGTACAGTAATTCGAAATATCCTCAAGGTGAGTGAAAAATACCATTTGGGAAAACAAGTATATATATATATATATATATACTATTAAAAGTAGTTGGTGAGGCCAGTGTCAAAAATTAAGAAGGAAATAACAGAAAAAAATAGTGACTAGATGGTCACTGTTATAATAGAAAGTGGATTATTTAAAGAAAGGATTGTAATATATAACCCTGAACTTGTCATTTCAATAAGTATTATTAATGAGCTAGGAAGATGAGAGCACCATGCATTCATAGGTCCAAACGAGTTCTTCAAGCCACACATAGATGCCTGAGGTATTTCTCTAAGATTCCACTGACTTCTGTTTAAAAGCTCCATGTTATAACATGTTATAACAGAGATGCATGAATACCTACATACACCAGGAACAACCAGATTAGCAACTAATATTTGGAACCTTCATCCAATCGGGGCTGCTTTGCTGAAATAGGTCAGAAGTTTCCCAGCAGGAGAGAGAGATACCAAGAAGTAAGTGTATTTAGGTCCTCAGCCCAAGTGTCAAAGAATTAATTCTTCATAGAAATAGGTGAGGTCAGTTGTATCTCAGACATTAAGAACCATCTATCTGCTCACACCGCACCTTTGTCATGTTCCTTAGAAACAGCTGTGGGTTAATTTCTCTCTCCTCCTCTCCTGGAAACCGATGCCTATGTATGTTGACTCTATGCAGGTTCAGAATTTCTTGGATATTTGGCTGAGTCCAGGTGTGATTGTCCCCCTGCTGCCCTTTTTTTTTTCTACCACCGGTATTTCCAATTAAGGCCTCCTTAGGGTGTGAACAAAACCTGGGAGGGGCGGAGGCTTAGCCGGGAAATGAAGGCAGAGGCTGCGTCTCCAGAACCACCGGCATCCTGTCAGGCTAAGCCGCACTCCCCCTGTCCGCAGTCCCGCCCCGCGCAGAGCGTGGTTTTCCACCTGCAGCCTGTGTCCCCTTATGGTCTCAGACAACCAACTCAGTTGGTTTTTGCCAGCATTTAAAACCAAAATGAAAAAGTGCACCCAGTCAAAACAAATTACTAAAGAGAAACAGAACAGGAATGGCCAGAGTCCTGCATGTAAGGGGGTAGGTACTGTTTCATCAAGCTTCTCGGTTACTGATGTGAGAGAGAGTGTGTATGTGTTTACTGGCTGGGAATGTGAAATGTTTTTCTCAGTGTGGGTCAGAGTCACATTTATCAAGACACCCATTCCCCAGCCTCCTGCCTCCACGTGGCCTCGTTTCCTGTCTTTTCTCAGTCTAGCTTCTACTCCTAATCAATCACCCCGCATTGACTTAAAACCCCCTTCTCTCCATGCCCTGCTGAAGTCGTCAGCACACCTCAGTCTTGAATCCACTTTAATAGCCTACGTCTTGCATTCCTTCATCCAGGCTTTCGAGTGCTGACAGAACGATCCACTTCTCCAAGCTGTCCTCACTAAACTTGCCACTTGTTCCTGGTCAGCTCCTGTTAGCTGTGCAACCTTGCATATGCTTGGTGACTTCTCTGAGCTTTGCTTTTCTCATTTGTGAGGTGGGGGAGGGAATGGTCCTAATCTGTGGGCTTGTTGTGCATTATATTCATACACTGTAGGTGTTCATTTGTGGTCACTATTACAATAAGGACATTCTCTTACATAACCACACTCCAGTGATCAAATTCAGGAAATTTAACCTCCATACAATGCTACAATGATCTAATATGAAGTCCACATTTAAATTCTCCAAATGTTCCATTAATGGCTTCTACAGCAGTTTTCTCCCCCCTCCCCAGGGATCCAATCCAGGATCACACACTGCATTTAGCTGTGCATCTTCGATCAGAAACAACCTTTCTGCTGTTCTTTGACTTTCAAGACGTTCATATTTTTGAAGACTATAGACCAGCTGGTTTGTAGAGTTTCAACCTGGGCTGCCTGATGTTTTTTCATGATTGGGATCGGATAACTTTTGATTGGGATACCCGGTAAGGAAATGTGCTCCTCCCGGTGTCTCGCAGAGGAGGCAAGTGGTGTCAGTCTGTCCCATGCATTGACAGTGCCTTTGATGGCTTGTTTATGTGGTTGCCACCAGGTCTCTGCACTATAAAAATAACATTTTCCCCTTTATAATTAATAAGTAACCTGTGGGGAGATTCTTTGAGACTGAAATCTCCTGTTCCTCATCATACTTCCACCAGATGGTTTTGGCCCTTATTGATTCTTGCCTGAATCAATTATTTCTATGATGTCAGCAATAAGGTGAATAACCCTGTTAAATAACCCTGTCCTTCAGTCATTCCTTCTAATGTGACTTGCCATTTTTATGTGTTACACCTTATAAGCATAAACCAATGAATTCAATTTCAAATTTGTATGCTAACAATATTAAAAATAAAAGCAGCCTGTCGGCTTGTTTTTTGAGTAGACTCAGCCCCTCTATAGAGATGCCCTGTTAAAGGAATATTTTCAAAGGCCCTTTGAAGAGATGGCCCAGGCAGGCCTGTGCTCTCATTTCCTCTTTAAAAGGGGGCTTAGGGCTTGTTTGCAACCAACATTTTCATACACTATGGCTGTGATTTTAAAAGAGAATCTAGATGCATGTGTGTAAGTCACACTTACATTCAGTTGAAACTAGATCTTTACTGTTAATTTGGATCAATCACAAATATTATTCATGAAATGGCCGAGAAACTGCTCCTAATTAGTTCTGCATGGCTATAGCAAAGGCTGGAGATGTCCAGGGCTGGTAGGGACAGATCCTTTTCAGCTCCCACACAGACAGGGATGTTTCCATTATAAAGGAAAATGAAACATCACTGAGACAATTGGCCTTCAGTACCTTGGCTTCTGCTACTGCCCCTCAGAGAAGATCATCTGATCTTTCTCTGAGAACCAACAAGTGGCCGCGGAATTTTGAGGTTAACTTCAGTCAGGTGCCTGCACTTTGGCAAGCCTTAAACAAACATCACCTGCTCTACTGGTCAAACAACCCTTCCCTGCAGTGGCAGGAAAGGAATAAAAGGTAGAGAGCTGTTTAAGGATATCTGGCCTTCTTCATTGTCTACCCGGAAAAAATGTCTTCACCAAAGACCGCTGTTTGCTTAGAACCGCTGTGCCCTACCCTGAGTCTGGCCGGCGGTGCTAACCTGGCTGCATCCCCGAACAATAGCTCACCCCCAGAGTCATTTTAAAGACACCCTGGCCTCGTATTTGTTGCGGAAACCAGGGAAAAGTATGATTTCAATGGGGGCACATGCTCACAAGAGGCAGGTACCCATATATAATTATAAATAATAAAAAATTTCTCCTGCTTTTTTGGGCGGATGGGAGCTAGTGGTTGACCTTTGAATGATTAAACATTTGTGAACCCATAATACATTTATATGGTTCAAATATTAAAACAACATGGAAAGAATATTCCCCTTCAACTGGTTTCTCCTGGCTCCCTTTGGGTGACACTTTTTATTAGCTTTTTGTTTAGCCTTCAACATATATGCAAAAGCAAATTTATATTTATCTTCTGCCTCCTAACACAATTGGCATTTAAATCATCTTTCTAATGTAGTGTTCTTAAACTTTTAAAATTATAAGAATAATGCATATCTCTTTGAAGTAAGTCAAACAATATAGAATGGATTGAATTAGAAAGGAAAAGTTATCCTAACCTCCAACTCACTTTTCAGAGGTAGCCACTCCCAACAGTTTTAGGTGAATTATTCCAGATGTTTCCACATAGTGATAAATAGTGGCAAGAGCTGCTTATTTAAATTTTCCAAAAATTTGAGAGGTGATTATTAAACACAGCCACTATTAAAAACTAAATTATACAAACTTAGAATGAAATAAATTATATTAAAACAAAAGTAATAAGTGCTCATAACTCATCACTGCCTAATTATTTTACTATGATCTATGCTGTTGGGGTAATAATGTCTTGTACATGTGTGGAAATAGAACAAAGTGCTAGCTACTGGTCATCTCTTCTCTTGGGGACTTTATACCTGTATTGACATTGAATATAAAAGATAATCTATCCAAAAGAACCAAAAATATAAATTAGGGCATGTAAAGATGCAGCTAAAATGTCAACACAATTATTTGTAGTTGGTCTTCTAATAAACTGCATTGTTCAGTGAGGAAAAGGAAAGTTGGCTAATCCTCAGAGATGTGCGAATAGCCTTTCCCTTTTTGCATCCAAACACCCAAGTTGACAAGATCTGCCCTCTGTCATCCTGCAAAGCCTCCCATCTCATTCACCTGTCATTTTTTTAGTTGTCATTCCATCGTCTCCCCTTGTATTGAATTTTTCTGCTTCTCTTTGCTCTCTTTTACTCTGGCTCTACTTCTCTTTCCTGTCCCTTCAGTATTGGTTTGTCCAATGAGCTAACCTTGACCTCACGTTTTCCTCCTCTACAGTCCTCCTTTCCCCAGGGCTTTAGTTTCTCTGACGTGGTGACCCTTTGACTCCCTTGGGCTCCATCTGGCTAGACATCTCCATATGACCATGGCTTAAAGGCATCCTGTTACAAAACTGTGCTCCCAACTTGGCCCATGGTCACTGTTGTTTAAGGCACATGGCAAGTCAACTGCATTTTGTTCCTCTTTACTTCCGTCCATTACTCACCAGTGCCGGGAATCTAATCTGAACGGTCTGTCCTACAAACCTCTAGCTCTGTCCCTGGACTCAGGACTTCTTTGTTCTGTCAGGTTCGCTCTTCCCTATGTGCCCCATCCTCATCCCAGTCATCTTCCAGGGCCCAAGTCACTTGACTCCACCCAGATGTGTCCCTAGATCCTCATGCAGATTAATTCTGCCCTCCCCATACTTCCCACATTCTGCTTGCACTTTCTGTGAAGGCCTAGAGCCCACGCTTTTTGGGAGCAGCATAATTTCCTAAACCTCTCTCCCTCACCAGGTTGGTGGCCCCTGGGCTGGGAGGAAGAACGGATCCTCTGATCCTTGCACGGAGCTCTGTGGAGTATGTGCCTGAGAAATGTAAGTTGAATTGTTTTCTACAGGATTGATGTGCTACATGTAGGAAACTTGCTAATGAAAGGTGTAGGAAAGAGCAATTTTTCTTCATCTCTGGAGTCTCAAACTCATGTCTACAGGTACACGCATGTAGACAGTGGGTCACAAAAATAACCGGAGAGGCCAGAGAGGAGAGGCAGCCCCTTTTGGGCTCCAGCCAATTCCATAAAGAACATGGACCCAGAATTGCCATATCTTCCCGTTTTTCAAGAGAAGGCAGAAATATGGATTTTTAAATGCGTATTTTCCCAAGGTTTAATTATTGGCCATGAATTAAAAGCATTTTAGCCTTTTTATTGTAAAATTAAAAAAAGGTAAGGCAAACTACCAAAAATTGTACAGTTTAATGCTTTGGCATAAGGAGAACATCCAGCTCTTACAACCATCACCCGGGTCAAGAAACAGAACTCAGCCACCTACCCCCGGAGCCCTACCTGGACCCACCAGATCGATGGCTCCCCTGCTCTTACACTAATGATTTGCTTCTGTTTCCTTATGGTTTTATCATCTCGGTGTACATCCCTACGTGCTATAGTCCTACTAAACACAAGTTTAGTCTCACTCATTTTTTTAAAAATTGTGTCTTTTCATCTACAGCTTCCCCTCCAGCCCTTCCTTTTCCTTACAAGTTTTCTGATGAAGTACCTGGAGTATTTGACTTGTAAAGTTTCCCACAGTCTGGATTTTGCTGATGTTTACTCAATGGTGTAGCTCAATGTGTGGTCTGCTTTTCCTATATTTTGGCTACTAGGTCCAGAACTCATATACATAATTTAATACTGTTTTAAACTGTCAGTATCATTCGTTGGCAGGTCAGCTCTGCACCCTCTACTTTGCTTCATCTGCTTACTTCGTTTCTCTGCTTACTTTACCCTTACTGTGAATAATAAACCAACCTCTTTGCCACTTCCCATATTTAGAAGATGAGTGGTGTATTCTGATCTAACAGAAGCAAAGTGTGCATAATGTTCACATTGTGGACCATAAGCATTAAGTGCAGTGGCTCCTTTGATCCTGTAACATGGGCCTCGTAGGATGCTTCAAGGGGAGAAGAGCAGGCCTCATCCCAGAGACTGATTGGTTTTCTTTTCAGCCAGATGGTTTCTGGGTGGGATTCAGCCAAGACAACAATTTTCCCCTCACCAGATGACAGCGTTTCCTCCAACCATAGCTTTTGAAAACCACATATTGCTTTAAAAGAGAACTCTGGACCACTTCCCACAGGTGGGGGTAACTCTTGCGGCAGGTGTCAAAAGCCAGAGAGTTCTAAAGGCAAGGGCTGGGAGGGTTGGAGGTGTGTGAATACAGCAGAAGGGAGACAGAGCTTGTTCAATAGATGCAACCATATGTAAGGACCTGTGGCTTCCACAGGGGTCAGAGGAAGCGGGGTTGGCAGGGGGCCCCTCAGGACAACAAAGCTCTGGTGAGAACTCGAGGAGGGAAGCTGTAAAGTTCCCTGAAAGAACACAGAAGAAATGAGAACAACAAAACCCAGAAAGAAAAAAAAAGGACTCTAGACAACAGAACCAGACATTCACCTCAATGTCCTGATCAGAAAACATTTTCCCAGTCAGTGAAAGGGGCCTGGTGACCGAAGCTACAGTTTGTGCATCCATGGTGTGCATGTAATGAATTATAATTGTTGAAGCCATTTAATCATTTCAGGTAAAAATGTATCCATAGTGTTAGATTGCTGCCCAAGGAAAACTTCTCGTTATCAAAGATTACGAACTTAAATGCATAAGGCGGAATGTAATGCCCATGGAGTGACGAACTCCTAACCAGGCAGAAATCTGTCTCTAGGTGAGTTGACCCGAATGGCCGCTGCCCTGCGGCGAATTCCCCTCCTGCTAGTTGAGTGGAAACAATGTCCTGAGGCAGGAATGACCGGTTGGAACAGTGGGTAGGTGCTTCTTCCCGCCTAACCCTTTTTCTTCTCCTTTCCATCGTCTTCACTTCTTTTTGCTTGACGCTTTCATTTCTTATCCCACCTCAAGTCCACTGTTAATTAGACAGTGAAATGTCTGATTTCACCTAGATGACTAAGTAAAAGTTTCCTAAAGGAACATAGAGCATATGTCTGGCAATAATTGACTTTCATTAATATGGCTCTCTAATGCTAGACTACTGACTTTCAAAATAAGTTTTCTCTGAATAAAAATTTGCCTGAAAAAAAATGCCACACTTTGGGCATTAAAAGACCACATCGTGGGGGAGGAGACACATCTTCATTACAAAACAATTCTAAATTATGTATATAGATACTCTCCCTGTTTGAGGGGTGGGCGCAGGGATTAATCCCTCCCCCACTGCATGGGGCTGGTTTAGTGACTCACTTCCAAAGAATAGCGAATATACAGGGGACACAAAAGCTACGACATAGCGGAGAAACTTGGCAGGCAGCACCTTAACTGAGTAACGAAGGGAGACATCACCTGTGAGGTCCTGTAAATGTCAGGCACCCTCCGATTCTGATGTGAAGGGTAGCTCACCTCTTTAAAATGCCTCACCCCAGGCTAAGAGAAAAACATCAGGCAAACACAAACCGAGGGAAATTCTACAAAATCTCTGACGGGCACTTCTGCAAATTGTCAAGGTCAAGAAAAAAATACGGCAAGGTGAAGAAACTGCCACAGCCCAGAGAAGGCTGAGGAGATGCAAGATCAAATGCAATGTGTGTCCTGGATGGAATTCTGGAGCAGAAAGAGGCTATTTAATGGAAAAACTGGTGAAACTGGGATTAGTTAATAGTGATGGACCATTGATGGTTTCTCAGTTGTGACCGATGCACTATGGTGATAAAAGATGTTAACGATGGGGGACATTGGGTGAGCGGTACATGGGAACTTTGTCCTATTTCTGGAACTTTTCTGTAAATATGAAATTATTGCTGTAAAAATTTTTAAAGAAATTAAAAGCTACAAAAGAGGACATCTTTTAATTGGATACCAAGTATTCAGCGTAGTTTTGTTTTAATAGTTCACTATCCTGTTGTTATAACGTACAGTTAACATAACAAAGACCTGCCTTGTATTTGCAGGGCAGGCTGTTTAGTGTATACAGAAGCTAAAGGCAAGGCCGTGGGTTTGACAAGAGCTTGTTAATTCTGTTTGAGCAGTAGCCACAGCTCCTGCCCTGGCTTTGTCTGGAGAGATCTCATGCAAATGTGCACTGTGGGTCCCCCAGAAAATCATCGAAAATGCACGGAAATTAGCCTGCGGTGCTGTCTTTGCATATGAAGATCTGCTTGATTATAATTAAAACTTCCATTTGACTATTAAAATTAAAGAACAGCTATAAATTACGGTAACAATATTAAAAACCTCGGGGGACACGTCTAAAAATCCTCTAATTAGAGAGCTACAAATTTTGGGAACACCAATTCTTGCCCGGCATCAAGGTCTCGTTTTGTATGGAAGCTGGTATTTTGTAAATCACAGCTCCTCCAGGGCTGAGGACAAATTTTGGTTCTTGTCTAGGGTTATTGCCTGAAATATGTTGTCCTTTATGAGCTAGACTACAAGTTAGAGGACTGATTTCTTATCCTGACTGGATACGTGAGAATCTGGGGGGTCTTGGGCATGGCACGACCTTCCTAGATTAGAGTTTCCATAGCTCTATAGTTGGCTGCTGGGTTATAAACCTTATCTGAGTCCTCTAGTTCAGAAAGTTTGGAGTTTTTATTGTAATAATGAGAGTCATGCCCCCTAGCACAAGCTCTCCTTAAAACACAGAAGGCATCAGCTCCCTTTGAATGGTGGGTTTGGTTATTAATGGTTTGTATATTCTTCTGGGCACTGGCCTGTATTCTCCGTGCGTGTGCATGTGCAGAGTCATGTATCACTTTAAGATCATGAAAAATAAAATAGCTGCATTTGAAAACACAGTAAGGACATACACTAACAGATTTTTCGTTAAGGCTAACTGACTTTACGTTAATTTACTGAGTTAAACTATTGTGCTCAGGGGGACCTTAATCCTTCACTTTAAGGAGAATCTTGCCAGGACAATCAGAAAACTGAACTTGGCCTTCGGTCTATTCCCTGTCATTTTCCACTTGCCAGTCTTAATATTTGTACTCTCTAGATCTTACTCCTCAGTTTTTATCTCTCTCTTTTTTTCCACTGGATTAAAACAAGCAATGAACTTTAAAAAGAACATTCCTCATGGTAGATATCTCCAGAGAGCTTGTATTTACTTTGAACTGAATTCTGGCTGACCACCCAAGTGGATACCCCTGATTTTTTTAAAATTACCATTAACATATTACACTGCAGTGGATACAATGATATAAAAACTGTGTAGTCGAGCAAAGCTCTGACAGCTCAGCAGGACAACACAAAACCATGAGAAGGTTTTTTCCTAATTCATACTTTTCTCTCCCTTCCTCCCTTCCTTCCTTTCCTCTTTCTTTTGAAGTTTGCAGAAGGCAAAATTACAGATATAGTAATTTGGTTCCTAAGAACCTGGACTTTGGAAAATGGGATTGTCACTTGCCATGTTTCCCATTGGCTAAGGAGATGCTTTTTCTAAGAATACGCAAACACTGTAATCTAGTCTTCTACATCTCCTAAAGTCCTATTTGTTTGTTTTATAACAATGCCAACATGACGTCGCAGTCAGCTGTATCTGAGACTAAAACTGTATGCTATGTGTTCAAAGCAATGAGTGAGGCATGGAAAAATTGGACATTTGACTTTGCCCACGATTATCTTAAGTTGACAGAGATTTGAATATGGCTGGGTCACTTCTGGTTTGATTATCTTGGCTGATTGCCACCAATCACATCTAAGGATTCTGCTACCACATGGCCCATTGTTCATAATATTGGTATGTGTCTGTCAAATAGTGTGAAGGACTCTGGTAATTTTAACCCATTGCTTGGGTCTTCAGTTGTAAGAATAACAAGGTACATCTCAGTTTACTGAATTTATTGTGCAGAATGACATGCTTATACAGAACCAGTTTCCTTAGCAAAAGTAAAATCAATCTCTTCTTTGAAGATCTGCCGTAATTTGTGAACCTGACTACTAAAGGGTATCTTTGCTAATTTAATACATATCTATATGCCTGTTGCTACTTTTTTGTCTGTTTTCATTCCAAAGGGAGAAAAATCTTTTACAATAATTATATCATGAACTCTGATGGTTTCTCTCTACAAATGGAGAGTCAATAAACTGGCTGAGGGCCAAATACGGTCAGTTACTTGTTTTTCTACAGTCTGAGCACTAAGATTGATGTTTACATTTGTAAATGACTGGAAAACAAATCAAAAGAATACTATTTCTTGGCATGTAAAAATTATATGAAATTCTAATCTTGGTGTCTATGAAGTTGGCTCTCGTTCCTTTGTGGTTTTTGTATGGTTGCGTTCAGGTTCCATGGTGCAGCTGGGTAATAGCGAAGGCCTGCAAAGCAGAAAATATTTACTGTGTGGCTCACTGCAGAAAAAGTTTGCTACCCCCCGGCATAGACACAGCTATTTTCAGAAGAAGAGCTGAGGCACGGCATGAAATGTGCAGGCAGAAAAAATTTACCACAATGAACTGGCATGGAATGTAAACCAAACGGCTCTCGTGGTATAATTTCTAAGAAAGCATCTTGCATAAACAGGGAAAATGAAAACCTGGAGATTAAAGTAAAAAAACAAAAATTGAACCCCTGCATTTTGTAGAGTGGGTAAGTTTGGAGAATAGAGCACAAAGACTGAAGACCTATTTTACCTGTTGCCAAAATGTGCGCTTTGGGGACTGGGCTGAGTCCCTGAAAGCACAGGTATGCAGCCCTAGGCACTTGCTAGCCCTAGCTGATCCACTGACGGATGAGGGACACCCAGCTTTGATTCCGGTCTGAACAGGCAGTGATGAGGGGGGCCTTTGAATGGCTAGGGTCTCGAGGCAAACCTACTTCGGGGGTCCCATGAAAAGGCTGAGTATGAATGGCTCCCTAGAAGCACTACTGTCGGGTTCTCATGCCTATTCCTTTTATTTTGGACATAGGTTAGTCCATTTGGGAGGGGCTAACTCAGTTTCAATACTTGCTGTAAACTCTACAGCGGGGAAGAGGACTGTCAGCGGTAGAGGAGGGACGTGGCTGGGATGGTGGTTCTCTGTAATCTCTAGTTTTGTGCTTATGTGTGCATCTAATGTTTTATTTTGGGGTAATCCTTTGGTATAGTAGCTCATGTATGTAATGTATGAATATGTAATGTTTTAACGTATTTGTGTGCTCAAGCTTGGTGGTGGTTTTGTGTTACTAGGTAGCTTGCATACTTTTGGCTTAATTTTCTGTTGTTACATAATAAATCACAAATTTAGTCACTTAAAACAACGTATCTCACAGTTTTCATCCATTAGGAGTCTGGGAATGGCTTAGCTATACCCTTGGCTGAGTCTCATAAGGCTGCAATCAAGGTGTCATCTGGGGCTGGGTCCTCATCTGGAAGCTCAGGGCCCTTTCCAAGCTCAACTGGTTGTTGGCAGAACTATTTTCCTTGAAGCTGTAGGACACATGGCAGTTTACTTCTGCAAGGTCTTTAGGAGAGAGTATCTAGGACTCAAAGGAGGCCTACACTCTCTTTTAAAGGATGTCCAGAGGATGAAATCAGGCCATCCATCCAGGATAATCTCCCTTTTGATTAAAGTCAACTGATTTGGGACCTTAATTACATTTGCAAAATCTCTACTTTGCTATAGGATGTAACTTAATCAAGGGATGATAGATTCTAGCACCTTTTCATATAACATAACCTAATCATGGCCTAACACCAGGGGGCTGACATCACAGGCACCATCTTGGAGCTTTGGCTATTACAGAGTGGGCAAGAAAACCATAGCTCCACAAGGCAGAGGGAGCCGACATTGAAGCTTAGGCCTCCCACACGTGAGCTGTGTGACTGCACCGAGTAATTTCACTTCTCCATGTCTGAGTGCTTTTGGCTGGAAACTGGAGATGTCCTAGCATCATTTTGGCATTCTAGCATGTATCACTTTTGGCTGGTGCCAGAATTAAATAAGGTAATATGTAGAAAGTGTCTAGCACAGGGTGTCTAGCAAACATTGAGTGGTGAATAGGTGTCACATATTTTCATGAGATACTCGTTTTCATGCATACAGACATTGTATTCATATAACAAAAATAATATTGGGCCTCACCAGAATGTGCATCTCTGGATCTCCAAGAAAGTGAGACAAGAGGAGGGAAATGAGGAATGAAAATTAATCTGGTTTATGACAGAAGGGGCTTGCTCCGGTGGTGATGAAGAACAGGCTTGGTCAGTACGTGGCACTTTGACACAAAGCGAGACATGGTATGTGAAACCCCCTCACCTGGTAAACAGTCAAATTTAAGTCTGGTCAGAAGTACATGCTTAATAATTGTTAGTGGATTAATTGATATGATTATCTTCTTTTTAAAGTCTAATCACTTGCTTAACCAAATTACTTCTGTCCCTTTAGTTACCTGCAGAACTATTCGAACACGGCAAACATTTAATTTGCCAGGAGGCCCCTCCCTTCTTCCTGGATCTAAGGTAAGGTCTGTTAATATGAAACCGATAGAGAAAGTCAAAGTGCAAGAACATTGGCCAAAGGTCTTGATGAAGCATTGTGTAGCAGATGGAGAAATACAAATATGGAACCCAGGCCCTGTAGTTTCTGTACTGAAAAACAGCTCACAGCCACTTCCTGGTTTCAAGAGAAAAGCCTGCACTCAGCTCTTCCTCTGGGAAGGGGAGGAGGAAAAAGCAAACACAGAAACCCCAAACCACGAAAGGCCCCGCTGCCCATCACTGTAAATTTGCTTCTGTCCTTGGAAAGAAAAAGAGTTTCTCCTGGTTAGAGACTTCCTGATGCACAGAAATGCCCAGGCCCCAAGCTGCCTGTGCTCACACAATGGGCAGACAGAGAGGCACACAGTGCAGGCTTTTGTCGTCTCATGGTGGTGTCATCTCAGGCCCCGGCATGGCTTCTGGCCTGGGCCTGGGGAGAGGGCATGCTGGCTGGCTGAGGAGCCCACTTCAGAGTGGCCAGTGTGGCTGTGGGCGGCTGGGAGTCTTGGAGAGGAAAATTCCTGGGGGTAGGGGCTGTGTGTGCTGTGGCTGCCCTGGGATTCCTGACAAGGCTAGTGCTTTGGGCTCCCGCAGCTCCTACCAGCCTGGGTCAGAGAGCTCACGGAGCCCACGGTTCATGGTAAAGAGCAGATGGACGGGGGAGAACACCCAGTGCCGTTCTGGGCCTCCTGGTCAAGCGTAGGCAAACCAGGAAGTGGCAGATCCAGGTCTTGCTAAACTGCTCATAAGACAGGAATTGTTTTGGAGGGGAGTAGGAAAAAAGGGACCGTGGGGCTGTTAGATCATTTTTTACTCTCTTAGGAATCACTGTAATCTTACTATTTTTATCGTTAACTAATCAGAGGAAAACAGAATAAGGGAGACAACCATCCCAAAGTTTCAGAATGTCCAGGTGTTAGACATTGTGGAAATATACATAGGCACACATTGTCTGGGCCCTGCGCAGCCTCACTTTCTATCCTTTTTATTTATTTGTTTTTATGTATTTATTTGGAGGGGGTGGATTGGGTGGGCTGTGAACAGACTTCATTCATTCAACACACACTTGTGAAGCCTCTACTGTGTGTGAGGCCCTGTGAAGGACACCGTGATGGTGCACACAGGGACTCTGGCCTAAAGGTATTACCGTCCCATCCCAGGGACTATACATCTTGGAACAAGCATTGTTCAAAGCTGTATTGACATTCATACACCTCACTTGTCTTTGGGAAAAAGTGCTCCAAAACTGCAAGGGGCTGCCTAATTTTAGAAGAGAACACGAGTGAGATTGAATTGACTGGTAATTCAATAAATGTGGTTAACTAGATTTCCAGTTCACCAACAGCCAAATACAGGCTTCTAAAAGGAGTAAGTCGGCTCGCTGACCTGTGTGCATCTCCTCCGGGTCTACAGGAAGCGAACGCTCCCAGTCCCACTGCTATTGGCTGCTGCTGTCCAGCTGCAAGCAGCCAGTCCCACGCGGTTGTCATCTCTGGCACACGTGTCTGGTTTCACCTGCATGCTTCCTGCAGGGCGCTCTGCTCACTCAACATCCATAGCTGTATTTGTTCCCATTCAACCCATCTCTCTCTTAGTCACCACTGGCAAAACAGGATATGATAACTTTATTATTGTCTGAGGCTCAGGTTTTATCTTGTTATGTTTATCTCGTTAAAAGCTAGGAGGCCATTGCATTTCTCGAGAGGACAGAAGTAATGGATGCGATGAGGAGTTCATATAGCCAATGGGTATTGCAAATTATACTAAGAAAATCCGAGAGCGAATATTTTGTTATCAGCTTCTCAAATTTCATGAGTGCTATCTTATGACTGTTAGCTACACGTTTGTGGCATTTTTCTTAAGGTAACAGCCAATCTAATATATAGATTATTTGCAGCACCTATAGCACTGTTGCTAAGAAGAATGCTCCATGTGGGCGCTGATGGAATTTTAGTCTTTATTTCTGAGCTGTTGGAGCCGTTTAAGCAGCTGACATATGAATAGACGCCTTAAAGCACATTTGAATACCTTACAGAGAGGTATGATTTAACCAAGGCTGTACTGTCTTTCTGGCTCTGAGAGTCCCTGGAATGTTGGGGAAAGGATGATACATCAAAATTCTATGTTATTTAAATGTGTTTTTTTTTTATGAGAGTCATAATAAACTGTGCCTCTCTGTGCTATTTGAAGATATGTCATGTGGCAGGTCTCGCTAGACAAAGGCAGCCAGGAAGTGACTCTACTCCCCCGGCGACAGCATTTTCAAACTGCTCTTTTTTTGCTCGGTAAAGGTTAGAGAGGAAGTGAAACCTTTTGTACTTTTCTGCACTGCTGTTTTTCCAGACAGAGCAGAAACGCCTGCCCATACGTTCTTCTAAGGCTTTGCTAAGAAAGGGTTGAAAAGAGCAGGCAAGAAGTGTTACCTGTTTTGCTGTCTTAGGCTATGAAATGAAAACGAAAAAAATAGCATTGAACTTGGTGTCTGAAACTGCAGTACTGTTGTTGCAGTGATGACCGGCTCCCGAAGCCCACAGTGCTCTAGAAGCATGAGCCCGTCTCAGGAGCCAACTCGGTCGTTTCTCCAGAATGAAAATGACTGGGGCCCCGGGGTGTTTCCTCTTCCCGACATTTACAGCAAGCAGCAAGCTGGGCAGAAACACATGCAAATAAAAATCAAGAGCCCCAGAGTGTAACCGAATCACTTCCAGACAGACTGATAATGAACTTCAAGCCTTCAGCTCAAATATCACTGGTTTAAATCCATTTGTTCTTGCTCTTTAATAGAATATGAGGTTAAACACACAAACTTACATTATTAGAATGCTCTCTGTGCTGATACTGTCATGTGATTTTTTTAAAGACAACATAGAGTGATTTAAAGAATCTAGCATTTATATCTCAATAAAGCTGGTGAAAAAATCTAGCATAGATGGAGAAAACACAAAATGCTTTAGGGTTTCTTTTCCCTAATTTTGAACGGTTTTTCCCCCCCTTCATGTGCTGCCTTGAAGAGCTAAAACTTGAAGCTGGGTGTGAGCGCTGAGAGAGAGGAAAGGAGCATTTTATTTACCTTTGTGTCTCCGGCAACCAGAAATGGTGGTGGTTGCGTTTGTTGAATGCAACACTCTTCAGCTAGTTGCACTGCTATTCTTCTAAGTGATCTAATCCATGCTTCCAATTCATCTATGTAGGATGATGTTAGACTTGAGTCACAAGCCTCTGGGTCACAGTAGTAAGCCTTGATTACATTAAAGAGAAGTTCAGAAGATTGTGTATCTCTGAAGTCATCCTTTGCCTTTTTTTCCATGTGTCAGGAGATTTATTGAGAAAATCTGCCTCCAGCTCTCATGGTGGTTTGGCAGCCCTAGTTCTATCCCATTTCCTATTAATCATTCAATCATTTGCATTTATATGGCCTATTATAGTTAATATTTCAAAGAACCTTGTAAAATGTGAGGATTAATTAGCTAAGCTGTGCTTCTCTGTCTCTGAGATGGTTAAGGACAATGTTTTGCTCATTTCAGAACTGGAAAATTAAGGCCCCAAAGTTGGAGAGGTATTTCTCTTTCCCAATTCTGCATATATATGAAGTGTATGAATAAATAGAGTAAAAAAGAAATTCAGAATTTTTTTTATTAGGTTGGAAACAAAAACACTTTTCAGAGATTTTGATGATTCCTCCTTCAAACCTTAGCTTAATCACACCTTCTGCTAACTAACCCACCATTCTAGGACCAATAGTACCATCTGCCTTTGTGATCGGGGGAAACCATCAAGACATTAGCGAAAGAATTAAAATCTTCCCTTTCAAGGACTTTCATGATCTTTCTACTCTATGAAAATCCCTTCCTCTCTCTCTCCTTGTCTGAATTTCCCATTCATAGTGCTATATCAAGGGTTCTAAACTTATAAAAAAGGCAACCCCTTTTTTGCACCCCAAATTTTAATTTTTGTCCCAGAAGACACTATAATGATTTGTTTAGAATTTTGAAATTGATTGAAAAAGAAGAATCTTCTAGCTAAGGAATTGCATTGATTGGTTGGGAAAATACATGATTGATATTGAATCTCTTGGTCCCTGTTATAACTCTGTGCCCCCCCCCCCCCAGTAAAGCATCTCTGGTTGTTTTCACTCAGCCATTTGAGTGTTCCCTTGCCTTGTTTTCTAATTGCTTCACATTTCCTTTGGAAACATGGGAATCTGGCCATCTTTTTACCTATCACAAGGCTGGCTACATAGTATGGCTTCAGCCACTAGCTGTTCGCACATTGCTTGACCCATTTTCTCTATTCTCTGTTGCCCAGGAAGAGACCCTGCACTGACCTTCCTTACAAATCTTTGGTTACTGCAACTCGTTTTATATTTTAGTATAAAGTGAAGAGCCTCTGACGTCCATCTAGTAACCTGAGCAAATATTTGTGGATTAATAGCTTCTGTCTTGCCAGGTTTTGGTCCTTTGAAGCTCGTGTGCTTTCTTTTCTTTCAGTGGCAGAGTTTTTCAGTTTTCTGATGAGCATGAAGTTTCCAAAGACCTATTCCTTCTAGAAAGGAATATCAGAGCCACTTGGCTGGCTGGATAAAGGGTCCAGGCCTGACCCACTGGCTGCTGGAATAGTCCAGTGAAAAAAAAAATGGCCCCATTAACCAACTTTTCTGCCGATACTTTAAGTCTTGCTTACAAATTACCTGTTTCTAATGTCTTTCCATCATAGTCTTCACAATCATCTTGTCAACAAGTTATCCTAAAAACTATTGAAAGGCCTCCATTAATTCTCAGCACAGAAGCTAGCTATCCCTTGGATTCCTTTGTGACTATTGCTTTGCCCTTAACATGGGACTGGTATGAGCTGGTTTTGAAAATTCTGACACTGGAACACATCTTCACCCAGTAAAGTCACTGGCATCTTTCTCATGGGCTGGTTTCAAGGGGCTTCTTCATGGAATTGCCAGTGACCCTAGAAGCTTACCTCCACCGTGAAAATTTCCCAGTTAACACAGCTCCCAAACCTCATCACTACTTCAGTTTTCTGGGTTGCTGGATATTGAACATAAACTACCTTAACTGGGGTTGCATAGAATTGATTGGGAATCACATGAGTTTTCCCATATAAGCACTATTAAGAACTCTTCATAGGGTCTAGATCTTGACTTATGTTGCCTTCTCAAAAAATAAACAGAGATGCTTTTTCATTTTAAATAATGTACAGGCACCTGCCACTGGCTCCAAGTTTTGTAATTGCATAGTTCTCTGATGTTGCTTGGGTGGGGGCAGGGGATGTGTGGGGGGGGGGGCATGCAGGTAGTAGACCAGATAGATCAAGATTCAGGTATCCAGTTTAACGGCTCTCAGCTACAGCCAAGATGTATAGGTATGCTCCTGCCTTCTGCTTAGACATGTGACTTTGGATAGGTCATCGTCTCTGACTTTGATTTTCTCACTTGTTAAATAATATAATCGGACCAGGTTCCTTCCAGGCCTTTTTCTGGTCCTTTCCATCTCTAAAGGTCTATGATGAATAGGTGAGTCACGTCATTGTGGTTCCCAGCATAGCACCCTAGAGCCCTGCTCCCCATTCCTGGCACGCACACACATCTCCAGATGGGACTCCCTGGTTTTTAAAGAAGGGCAAATGGAAAAGGAGACCTGAAACCCACATAGTTTCAGTTCTGACTTAGGGAGTTTTGAATTTAAATGCTTTTGCATATGAAACAGTGAGTGGGCAGAGAAAATTCTGCAGAAAGAGGGCCCTGAGGTTGGATGAGCAATGTACAACCCCTTTCTAGTGGTGGTTCTCCTTAGGAACCAAACATATCACTGCTCAAAGCCAAAAAAGAAAAAATAAGTAGAAGTAGGAAAAAAAAAGAGAATCCACCACACTGAGAGAGGCATTATTGAACAAAGAGAAATTGAACTTGGTGGCACATATATCCACATAGGCCCTTGGCCAACCCACGTACTTCTAATATAACCTGCATAGAACAGGATGAGTTCCGGGTTGGAGGTTTTACTGAGCCTTTGAAGGTGGAGGAACTTGCTCTCAGTCTCAAGACTTCCAAGAAAAAGAAAAACAACAGCGCTAAGAGGGAAACCTGTTGGGATTGATGCTACATGTAGTAGCGTCTTCCAAGCAGCCCTGTGGGATGAGTAACTCTTGAGTTGGGATGTGTGACAATGCTGGGACCAAGAATGGCTGGACAGTGGTGTATCCCCATTGCTTCTACAGCTTCTCTCCAAGGCAGAGATCCCTGTTATTAAGGGGTCTGAGCACAGTGCCTGCAAATAATATGTTTGCAACTTTTAAATTAATTGGGGTCCTGATTGACAAACATGTTCCAGGTAAATGTTTACAGCCCTTAAAGGAAACACAAAGCCAGTCATGGAGGGAGGTCTGAAATGTTGCTTGAAGTGTAAAGAGTGAAAGGAGAGAAAAGCTAAGAATTTAAATGGGAAGAACTAATGAGAAAAACATATGACACTATTATACTGGAATTTTTCCTTTTTAGGCCATTCCTGAATTTCCACTGAGACCCATTTTGTCCCAAGTGATTTCTCTGATTTTTTTACATCTTATAAAAATGGAGAGTCTCTAAAAGACAACATTTTGTAGGCCTGAGCATTTGTAACTGGCTTTTGGAAGAAGTGGTTAATTATGTGCCCATAAGTGCCTTTTCAAGCTTTCCTTGGATTTTTTTGAGGGGGAGAGGGAAAATTAGTTTTTCTGTTTAAATATTGGACCTCTTGGATGACATCCGTTTTCCAGAGAGTGATAAATAAGGAACGTGGATATGATGCATACAACAAATCTAACACACATCATCAGTTGTGTGAAGGTACATAAAGAAAACACATACTGATTTGTGGAACAGGGTTCAAGGGAAGTCAGGTCTCATGGAGGGAGTAATATAATGGGACAGTTCATGGCAATGAATGAAGAGATGTAGCTGGAGAATCAAAAACAAATAAGAACTGAAAGTAATGTTGATCTGGAGGCTTAGAAAGTTTTGGGGACCATTTAAAAATAAATGCTCCGTGGTTCTCTCACTGTGCCTTAGGGATGGGAACAATCAATTCCTATGGGACAGCCCACTGTATTCCTGGGGCCGAGGCAGATCTTGGAGATACACAGTGACTAGAATACACAGAGTTCCTGCACGAAGGAGCTTGCATCCCAGAGAGGGATCCCTGACAAAAAGCCAAATATATAATATGCCACATGTATTGATAAAGACCTTGGAGGAAAGTAAAATAGGGTAAAGGAGATGGAGAGAGGGCAGGAGGGTGGGGCTTGTGCTATTTTATATAGGTTATGATCGCGACCATCGTTAAGTCTAGACACCATTCTCCCACTGTAAGATGAAGAAACTGAGCCATGAGAGATGGCCCAAGTTCCCCCACTGGTAGTGGCCCATTGCAAATAAACCCCAGGTCTTCACACAAGGCTTGCCCACGGTTGAAAATGAGTGGCTACCATCAGATTTTGAAGTCCATCATTTCTTCCCTTCGGCATTGATTTCTACTGATTTTCTTATAAGTATAGAATTAGCTGTCCAACACTATTCCCATACTGACTGACACTGGTGGTAATGGTACCTAAGATAGAAGATATTAATTTACCAGTTGGTGACTCAGAAGTTGTCTAGAGGCGACCCGACCCATTGTGTGGTCAATAGGCAGCTGTGACACCGCTTAGTGCTTGTCACCATTGTGACACCCCCAGGAGCGCACATGGAGCTCCAAGTGCAGCGTGTACGTGGGTCAGCTGGGAACTGCATGAAAATGCAGATTCTTTCTCAGAACATCTAGGTGGGGGCTGAGATTTGCATTTCCAACAAGCAGACGGGTGATGCTGATGTTGCTGGACCACAGACCACACTTTGAGTACCGAGGGTCTAAGCACCATTGCTCCAGGATGCTCAGCTCAATTAAAGAAGAAACTTCAGAGTTAAAGCTTGCATTTTCTTTCTTCATTTTTCCCTTTACCCTCCTCCCCTTCCTTGGAAGAACCCAGCTTAAAAAAAGAAAACGTTATGAAACACCAGTGCCAAGCCCAAATTACAAAATTAGGCACATAATTATCTGGGCAAAAAACAGATGTCTCAGACTGGGGGTTCGCTCAACTGCTGCCAGGGCCACATGATAAACTTGCTAGATTGAAAAGCTGGTCATGGCTGCACAGCATATGTAAGAGAAAAAGTGATGCACGTGCCTGAAACTCAGGGAGGTGAAAAGTGGGCAGGGTTAGCGTTGTGGAAATAATGTTGGCAGCTTCTCCTTCCCCGCCAGGTTGCAAGCTGGTTCCCACATGCTAAGCCGGGCTGCAACGGTGACTCAGTCTGTCTGCAAATGCAAGCTTTCATCCCTGGCCGTAAAAAAAAAAAAAATAACAGAGCGTGTGCCACCAGGGGGCTGTTCCTCTACAGGGGGCTGCTGCTGCCCATCTAAGAGCCTCTGCTTGAGCCATCCTGAAGGAAGCGACAAGCTCCTAATTTGGGACAGGTTGCAGAAGCGGTCTGTAGAGAGCAGGCTTCGTGCAAACCGTCTGAGCTCATGTGAGCATTGCCTTTGAGCCTATTCTCTTGCCGTACAGCTGACAACAACCTTGAGTGACCTGAAATATGGGAATGCATGCCCCAGGGCCTCAGATGGTGGCAGATCTTCCTGAGCTTGGGAATACTGGGCTTGCTGAGTCTTTTTCTAAGCTCAATTTGTTCTCAGAGGAAAATGGCACCAATAATAAGAAAAAATTAAATCATTACCTACAAGTGGAGACAGGCTAAACAGTCCCCATTATTCTCAAGTTCTAATGGTCCTAGACTTCCACAGCTATATGCAGCTTCATTTCAGTTCCAGACTTTGGACTGTTTGGTTTGTATTCAGTAAGACCCAGTGGGGCATGCGAGGATGGGGTGGGGAGTGGGTGGTACATAGCTGACTTTGGATTTCTAGGCATTTGTGAAAATCGTTTAGGCTGAGTTACTCCTTCCGCAGTTAAAACCTGTTGCTGCCAGGGAAAATGGCCATTCACCTTGGAACAATTGGAATCTTCCATAACGCTCTCAGTGAGGACAAATAGAACAGCCTGGACCACCATCCAATGGTCCAGAAGGTTGAATTTCACTCTGGAATTTTTGTGGTCTCTTTTGTTCAAAGTTGAGCTAGTGAGGTGGCAAGGAGAGGTGGAACTCTCTTAGCACTTATTGGAATGCTTTTCCATGACCCAAATAAACCACCCAGGGAAACAAAGACTGGTTTCCTTGGCCAATGGCCACTGCAGCAGAGAACAGTAATAGCGACTCTACCTGAGAACAGCCTTCCAGCCTTGGGGAAGAGAATAGCAAAGGCCAATACCCTCTTTTACTTCACCAAATCTCAATCCATTGCAAGTGTCAAGATTTGCTAATGCACGCTGGCCTGGGGTTTCTGCGTGAGACTGTGATCTTGGCTTAGCAAGCACAGTTTCCAGAGGGAGATTCTGGGGCAACAAAGGAAAGAACTCTCTTAATTCAAATGGCCCTTCTCACTGTCATTTTGAATGGCTAAGTCATTTGTACTTTTAACTGTCCACACTTCCAGATGTAAGTGGACACCCACTGAGAGGGCCACTCTATAGCTCTGGGGAGCGAGCCACACCTGAGGCGGGAGGGGGAGCAGGGAGAAACAGAGAAAAGTTCAACCCATTTTTCTTAATTGTACCACTAATCTTAAAACATTTCAATGTCTTTAAAGCAAAATAGCCTGCTTGTTTTAGTTTGAATAAACTTTTTACTTTGGTAAATTTTCAAACTCACAGAAAAGTTGCAAAGATAGCACAGAGGATCCCCATAGAGTCCTCATCCAGCTTCCCCTAAGGTTAGCATCTTACATTTCCACTGTTCATCTGTGAAAACTAAGAAACCAACATTGGTGCAGCACTATTAACCGAACTCCAGACTTATCTGAGTTTCATCAGGTTTTTCCATAACTGTGCTTCCTTTATTCCAGCAGCCAATCCTGGGTACCACAGCGCACTTAGTACCATGCTCTTTCCTAGCAAACCTCCACTTGAGAGCTGATCTTTTTACCGTACTGAGCACCTGTTCTGCACAGGGCCCTGGCTGGGCCAACTCGGAAGACAAAGATGAGTAAGTCCACAAGCAGGTCGCTGTCTAGTTGGGGAGGCTGATGTACAAATACCACCATTCGAAGCACACATTCAGAGTGGTTTGTAAGCGGTGCCTTAAGACTGCAGAGCCGGGGTATGGCCAGCTGTGCCCCTGGCCTCACTGGAGACACTTTTGCCATGAGCCTGGGAGAATCAGAAGTTGTTCATAGGTAGAGAAATGGGCTGGGGGAGGAAGTCTGGGAAGGCGATAAACAGGGCTCTACTCAATTTGACTTCAGTAGGGAAGGGGAAATACTGTGGGGTGTTGAGCCAATCATTCAAGACATAGGCATTTAGAACTAGGAAAGTCCTAGTCTCCAAAAATAACAAAGGGAAGTACCCTAATACTGGAAAAATTGTGTGTGTGTGTGATTTTCAATCAGGGCTCATTAGGAAGACATCTCACCAATCTTTATTCCATGGTAGCTGGTTGAACTATTTGATTGTATAGCAAAGAACTCACAAAAAGAGTACCTTTGTCCCCAGACTGAAAACCCCAAAGCTCCTGTAGCATGCTGGCACCTGGGTAGAAAACCCTCCATTTAAGTTTTGGTTATGAATTGCATTGGTGGCGATCATCTCCGTTCTTTCCTCAGCATAGCAGAGGCTTGAATAGTGGAGCGAGTGCCCATTTTCCCCATGGAAACCACGTGGCTGCAGGGAAGTGGGACAATCTGACTGTCACACAGACTCAGCCTAGTCCCCAGAGAAGACCATGGGGTGTCTGGAGAGAGACTAAACACAGAGTGGAAAGCAGGGTGTCCTTTGGTGTCAGAAGAAATAGCAATGTTGAGCTATAGGATTTCAGGTAGGGTTCAACCCAAGTGTTTCCAAGTTCTGCTTCCATATTGAAAGCTTAAGTTCTGTTCTCCCGTGAGAATTTGCTTTGTTGATGCAAAGAAGGCTAAGATGTAGCATCAGTACTCTTGTACTCTGGTCTTCCAGAAATTTCCCAGTGTGCACACGCTCACCAGCAAACACAGACTTTGGAAAAGGATGTAGGAGTTGGGGTAGGGCTGCTGCTGAGGACCAGCCAGGACTGGGAGGGCTATTTAGTGGGGCAACTGGGTTAAATTTAAAGATAAGAAGGAGAGACTGTGGGTGGACAGCCTTCCATAGGTGAGGGTCTGGAGGTTAAGAAGGCAAGAAAAAGTGTTTTTCACGGCTGAATGGAAGCCAGTGTGCATTCAGGAGCTGAGTGGACCTTAATCTTTTTGAACCTTAGGTTTTCTTCATCTGTAAATGAGAATATTATCATCTGCATTGTCTGTTTTGCAGGGCTCTAATAAGAATTAAAAAACAAATGAATGTGGAGTACATTGCCTGATATAACAGTACTCAGTAAAGGGTGGCTATCATTCATATTACTTCATGCATCCTAAAAGAGCACTTCCCAGCATTTGAATTCCTAGTAAATATGAGGGTATTATGGCAGGAAAAAGAGAACAAACCATATGCTACTAAGAAGAAAATAAATAGGTATCTGCCTGTCATGGTAAAGAGAATAATGGTTCTGCAAAGATGTCTATGTCCTGAACCCTGGAACCTGTGAATGTGTTATGTTGCAAGACAAAGCAGAATTTAGGTTGCAGATGGAATTAAGGTTGCTAATCAGATGAATTTAAAATAGGGTGACTATCCTGGAATATTTGTGTGGTCTCAGTGTAATCACGGGTCCTTAAAAATGACAAAGGAAGATGTGACTGTGGAAGAGAAAACAAGAGAGCCGGCAGCAGGAAAAGGACTTGGCCTACCTCTGTCAGCTTTGAAGATGGAGGAAGGCCCCATGAGCCAGGGAGTGCAGGCAGCCTCCGGAAGTTGGAAGAGGCACAGAAATGGATTCTTACCAACTGCCTCCCGAAAGGAACACAGCCTTGCCAATGCCTTGGTCTCAGCCCAGTGAGAGCCATGTCAAATTTCTGATCTACAGAACTGTGAGATAAAAACTTTGTGTTGTGCTATGCCACCAAATTTGTGGTAATTGGGTTAGCAGGAATGGAAAACGAATGCACTTGTCAGTAGAAGTTCTGGAGTTCTGGTGCATTCCTAGCTGTAGGAATGAAATGTTTGTGAGCTGCATGGTTCTCTAGGAACCTCCTTCATTCTTCTCCTTGTGCACAATCCCAGACGATTAGTATTTCCCCCTGTTTGCCTGGCCTGTATTGTGGTTGCTCAGCTCCAGCGGCTATTTACAGAGCTCTTTTTATACTTTCTATTATGTTTGCAAAGATTTACATACAAAATACTCTTGCGATTCAGACTCCCTAGTCTGATTTCCAACAGGGTGTGCCAGGGTAAATTAAAAGGGAAATTCCAACTCGAGGGCAAAGTGATGTTGATAAACTCCAACTCAAAATATTTACAGAAGAAAGACTGGTACGGCCAGTGGGCCTTTCCCCCTGTGATTTCAAGGTTTGCCTGGGAGCAGTGCAGATAACATCGCTTTCCCCTTGACTTGCTTTTAACATCAAATGAGAGGTAAATGATGATAACCCAGTTCACACTGTTCAACCCCCTAGAGGGGCTCAAGGAGAGGAACATCCTAACTCCTCAACGTCTGCAAAAGGATTTGCAGCAAAGGATGAGGAAGTTCCAGGACCAGCTAAAAGAGAAGGAAGGGCTTTATTTAAGGGCCCTGGATTGTACTTCCTGTTGTGAAGCTCCATGCTCTTTCGTAACAGCCCGGGGGCTGCGGTGTCTTGTGCTCTAATAAGGAAGCAGTGCTCTGGGTTTCTGTGTATTACACAAGCTAGTGACCTCTGCCGCACAGGCAAATCGATGGAGGAAGGAGAAGGGGACACTAGTCCTTGGTCTTGCAGTCACAATAAAGCTTTCATTTTTTTTAATTGCAGAAATATCTTTTCACATGTAATATTGCATATGCAGCACATCCTTTATATTGTGTGTGCTCTTTGCTGAAAGGGGTAAGTACCCACCAGAGGGGCCCCACCGCATGTGTTTGTTGTCACTGCACAGCCAGAAGCTACAAAATCCAGCATGGGTCTGTGAAAAAAAAGGAACTAGATTTATGTCTTTTTTATAACTTTGCCACAAGTGTCATGAAAACAGTTTTTGCAGCAGATTTGCCTGGAAGGTCAGCCAAGGAATTGGGAAACCATTTTAATGTTGACAGGAGACATTAAATCCTGTGCGTGTATCCTTTTGAGGATGAGTGTTACCAGACCTAGGTTTACACAAGTAAAATACAGTGAAAAACTTCAGATGTTCTGGGTATCTCATTAACAAATACAGAAAAGTCTAGATTTTTCAGCAATGAGATCTTCCATAGTAGATAGAAGACAGAGGTGGGGCTCTATTATTGCACCATGGGAGTTTGAATTCAGGTGGGAAATTTTACTAATTACGTGATCTTGGCTAAGTTAACTAACATCTCTGTGCCTCAGTTTCTTCATCTTTTATGGAAAGAGTAATAAAGCTTATACCTTATGGGTGTTGGGACACTTAAGTAAGGTGACATATGAAGCCCACAGAGCATTGCCTGCTGCTATAAACTGCTCAATCAGTGTTCATTTTGATTGGATGGAAAGGATGGATGCATATTCATGGTAGAGGAATGAAAGGTGCAGAAACAGGCGAGTCCCTACAGAGAAGGAGAGCTTGCAAGTCCAGGAAACACTGCCCACATGGTATCATTTGTACCCAGTAGTCAGAGCTCTCTACTGTCTTCACCCCACTTCTTTACCAGCCCGCTTCCCCACAATAATCTGTCAGGAAGCATCTGCAGCAGCCGCGCTGGTCTCTAGGACTTGCCCATCTTCTTCTCCAGACATTTTTTCCCTCCTAGCCATACCTCTGTCCATCTGTCCTATTGAGAGTTCTTCCTTCTTTGAAATCCTCCTTTGAGCTCACATAACTAAAAGTCACAAGGCTTTAAAAAAAATATTTGAAGGGACTTCAGATGTCTTGATTATGTTATAAGTTTATGTATCTGAGCCAGGAAGGTTGCATGCTTTGACCATCTTATTTCAACTCCACACTGGGAAAATATGGACTAAATCCCAGGTTTTTCAACTCCCTTTCCACTGGGCTGTACTAAAGATTGGGGCTACCACTCTGCCAGCAGGGAAAGTCTGTGCTGCAGGATTCTTTTCCCCTGTAACCTTTGGGGTTTGGTTTCTTATCTCTCTATTAGATTCGAAATGCTCCAGGGCTGAGATCAGATGTAAGCTTTGTATTCCCAAATATTATCTCTTAAATACAAATCTCAGATGCTGGATACTGTTGAAAATCTTTAATATAAATATTTATTGACATTTGCATTGATTCAATGAGTAGGTGACTTTCTCTCTTTCTGTGCAAACATCTATAAAAGGCAGGTGGTTTTCCCCCACTGCAGGCTCTGTGCATAGGTGCACCAGTCTCAAGAGTGGCCCCTGGCTGTTGTGCATTCTGGCTGTTTCCAAGACAGCAGGTGGCATTCTGGACTCTTCCCCCAGACTTTGGTTCCATCTCAGAGTCCTCCCCTTAGCATTCTGCCTTGACCACCCTGGAAGTGAAACTACAGGCTCCTTTTTCATGCTGAGACACAGTGTATAAGGAAGTAAAAAAAGACAAAAAGAGAATGGGACCTGCTTTGTTCCCTTTAATCTCAGACTCAGTGGGCTGCAGAATTTGGCGCAGGCTTTGGAGGCCAGCAAATTACACCACATTGCCTCCTTTGTAGGCTCCAAGGGACATGGCTACTGAGTTCCTTTTGCACAGGAATGTAGGACAGTTTCAAAATTTCATCATTGAGTATGTTTCCCGGGAAATGTAAAGGAAGGCAGGATCTTCACCTGCTGTGATGACTGTGGGGCCCAGGCAGGGACATTGCAGGTGGCAACTATCACTGGATCTTGAGTCTTCTTTTCTTCTGGATGAAGTTCATGCTGAAGATTTAGGAGATCCAGGTGTTGAGGGGAAGGTCCTACTATTGCCTCCATTAACTGCCTATTATCCTGGCCTTTTATGGAATTGGACTTTGGGGCCTTTTCTCTGATGAAGACTCACAGTAGAATTAAATGTCACTCTCATCAGAGCATTCATGTTGACTGGTCTTCCACATGTTCTAGGTGCGGTGGAAATATCTCTCTACAGTTTCTGGCATTTCCAAGAGGAAAACCATGGCTGGGCCTTCTGGGAATGCCTTTCCCCCACCACTCACAGCCTTTCACTGGCTAAGTCATGTCCTGCTTTCCGTCTCAGTCCAGAAATATTATTTCCTCCCATAACCTTAGAGAAGGTTGGGCCTAATGGCAAAGCCCTATTGGTTCCCACCTCTTGAGACTCTCCTTCCTGGGTGTGGTATGGTACAGGGAAAAGAAAGTGGGCCGTGGTGGCCCCTTGGGCTCCAGCAGCAGCAGTCCTGCTCCCTGGCTGCATGGGGTTCAGTGAGTTTACTTCTCCAAGGCTCAGTTTCCTCATCTCTCAAATGGGAATGATAATGCTAGTCTCCAAGGGCCATTGAGAGAACATTAATGAGGTCAAAGCATCTAGTACAGTGCCTTGCACACAGAGAGTGCTGAATGCACTTAGCTATTCTTATTACTGTTATTACTGTGTTAATGTTTGTATCTTTCATGGGGTTAAAAATAAAAAGAACAGGTCAGGTGAATCCTTACAGTGATATGTTAAAACATTGGGAAATAGTAAATGCCATTTTCTGCTATCAATCCTTTAGTCTTTCTCCTTCCATTTTGGGCCCCAAATCAGATCCTGTTATTATTGTACATTATTATCTTTGGTCTGGTTTCCATCATATTTCTCTTTGTCATGTATTCCACAGAATCTGACAAAGTGCTATATGCATGGCAGTGCATTATAAAACAAAGAACATATTGAATCAATGCTCATTTAGACCATTTCTGCATACCTCGGTCTTCCAATAACCTGCCTCCTTCTCCCCCAATGAGACTAAGCTGATGTACCTCTGGCATGGTGAGGGAGCAGTTGATAAAGTGTAGGCCAAAGTGATTGAGCTATTTCTAGTTTTCTCCCTACAAGTAACTCATACTTGGACATCACTGATTGCAACTGATGGTTCTGCTCTAAAATGGGTTTTACTTTTATTTTGCTACATGGGGTTCAGTTCCTAGCAACACCACTACCACGATCTACTTATGAACTCAGTTCCGAAGAACGTGAACATGTTCACAATTCTGTGGTGCAGACTTTGTAGGTATCATTCTCACTTCCACTTGTCGCATTAGAATCTTTTAGGTTGGGATGTTGTGTGTCAAATACTACAGGCCAATCTCCTTCCCCCTCCAATGTTACTTCCTTTTTTGAACCCTGGGCAAAGGACATATGAGGTTTTCCCCTATAGGAAATGCTTCACATGTTCCTATCCCTGGATAGTTTAAAACTCAGAGCTACGGGGCATATTTTTCTCTCAGTAAATCTCCACAGAATTAGCCTCTGACAGATCAGCAGCTAACATGACTCCTGGCCAATCCTGGATGAGTCCTTCCTTCATGGGGCGGGGCTTTCACTGCCCTGGGGCTACAGTCTCTGTTACCTGAGGGCACCATGCAGTGCGCAGTGAGGTTTTGATGAAACTCACTAATTGTGCCATCTCTTCAATTCCCTGTATGATGTGTGTGTTCTAGCATAAGATATACAACTTCTCACCATTTTTCTTGCTTTAAAGAGGCTAGGAGTGAAGATTCCCCACAAGAATTTTCATAGTATTTGACTGTAGTAAGAGAAAGTTTGAAATCACCTGAATACTCAAGTGAAGGACATTAGCCTGATAAATCATAACAAAATGGGATATTAGGCATCTATTTAAAATGAGGTGTCTGAAGGGCATTTCAGTGTTATGGAAAGTTTATAGTGCTGCAGCAAACGTCCTCATGTATGAGCATGCGTGCTTATGCAAGAAATTCTATAGGCTATATTTCCAGGAGGGGAATTACTCATTCAAAAGTTTAATTATTTTCATTTAATAGATATTGAAGGGTGAGAAAAGCTACAGAAAGACTGTATAAACTTATAATCACACGGCACTGATCAATTGGATAAGATTTTTTCCAATTGATTTTCATCCATCCATCTTGGTCTAAGATTAAGCTAAAATGCTCTGCAAGATTCTGTAAAACACCATACTTCTCTTTTCACTCAACTATGTATCATTTTACTGGAAAGATGTGTAGAGAGGCTGCATGTAAAAAGTTAAATGTATAAGGCTTATCTTTTGTTACTAAATTAATCAGTAGTAAGTGCATGTATTATAAAAATACATAGTTGAAAACATGTTTTTTTAAATATCCTAAAAGCTCTAGTCTGCATAAAGGCCATCCAACTTTGTGTCTAAATGCTATGCACCATTATTGTGTTTTAGCCCCCGTTTGCTTATTTTTAAAATGGAGGGTTGGAACCTAAGGTCCATTGTAGCTCTAATAACTTTATGATTTCACAGTTCCTCTTATCAACTGATTGTAACGACCGGGAGAACTTCTTCCTCTCTCCTAAGAGTGACATCTTGATTTTTAGGTTGTGTTTAGCGCTCGTAAAAGAGCTCTTTGAGATTTAAGAATCATTATACCTATTTGACAGGAAACTGAGGCACAGAAAGGTCAAGCAACTTGTCTGGGGCCACAGAACTATGGGTGATAGAGCCAGGTTCTTTCTTTTTCTCTCCCTTCTTTCCCTACAGTCAACAAATGGAAGCAAATGTCCAAGGAGATCCTATAGAATTTTAAACTTTGCATGCCCTAGCATAGATAGCATTTATTTCTGTGTTCCAAGGGAGAGGTTCTTGAGTAATATCCAATTGAATGTATAAATGTAAACTTGGCTTAGCTTCTTTGTACCTCTGCTTTAAGATGAAGGGACTTTATTTTTATTTTTATTTTTTTGCAATTTTTACAGGATACTGAAATTAAGGCAGGAAGGAGTTGGGGGGGGGGAAATCCCTTTAAGGTCAAACTGAGTCATTTTCTCTGGCATATCAAGATTACTACGCGCCCATGGGGCAGGTTGCTGTGGCCCACACAGAGATCTGAACTGATTCCATTTTCCTGTTAAAGAAGGGTCATCACAGATGAGAAAGCAGGGTAATGTTGAGAATCAGGCACAACAAATTGTGAGAGTGGGCCCTCAATGCATGCTGGCCGGTGCGTTTGCCTGAACGCCCAGCCCCGCTCCAGACTTCAGGCACAGATGGCTCAGGACATTTCAGCATTTTGTGCCAGGCAAGAGCCCAGGATTCTCTCCAAATCTACATCATGTTGGAAATTTTTTTTCTTTCCAGTCACCTGAATGTTCCACATCTCCAAAGAACAAAGGAAAACCACTTAATTTTTCATTTTAAACTTTCTTGCTTGCTGATCGTAAGTGTTCTTAAGAAAGCATTTTGCTGATCATCTTTGATTCGTCCATCTTTTCCAGTTGATGGGAACTTTCTCTTCCTAGATTATTCCCTATGTGCCATAGGCCCTGGAGTGGACAGGTTGGATCTACCACTTGGAGCAAGTTACCCAACCCCTCTGAGTCTCAATTTCTTCCTCTGCAAGGAAGAATTATAATATCTACCTCAAAGCATACTGGGGCTAAACAAGGCAATATGTGTAAAGGTCCCAGCCAGGGTGTGCCAAACCGAGCCCACTGCCTGGTTTTGTAAATACACTTTGTGGGCACGCAGCCCTGCACACCCATTTATTTACTGTCTGTGGCTGCTTTCCTGCTCTGTGGTAGACTTGAGTAGTTGCAACAGAAATTGTATGGCTTGCAAACTCTAAAATACTATCGAGTCTTTGCCAGAGAAAGGTTGCTGATTCCCAGTAAAACCATATAGAAAAATCGGTCATCAGCTGTGCTAATAAGCCCCTTTCATGACTTCATTAGTGTGTACATTCAACAAGTGTTTATTGAGCACGTGGGCCAAGCATATGCTAGGACCTCACTTATAAATAAGACACCCAAAGGATGCTCAAGGAATTTGGGAGACACTGCAGTTCTGTGTGTTAAGTGTGTATCGAGATATATCCAGGACTCCTAGATAGTGGGAGGGTGGGTAAGGTGAGGCGGTGTGAGAGAGGTGTCGGGGGTTGGAGTGAAGGAGGACAGGGTGGGGTGGGTGGTAGCAGTTTCCAAGAACTGAGGACATCCAAGTTGAATCTTGGGTAGGGAGGCAGTGGGAGACAGCTGCCTGTGTATGTTGACATGTACTCATTTCAGTAAACATACCTTGAAAAAATCGGGCAAGATCTCTGCTCTTAGGAGAATAAATTCTAAGATAGACAATCAACAAGTCAACCAAGGAATGAAGACAATGATTTCTGAGCATGGTAAATACCATGAACAATGAAAACCCAGGTGATGTGCTACAGAGCATGGAAGGGATTCAGGCAGGGGCAGATTTATCTCAAGTGCTCTGGGAAAGCCTTGCTACAGTGAGGAGGGCTTGTGCTGGGACAAGGATGACAAGAGTGAACCAGCTATGAGACAAATGGAGGGGCAGAGTGTCCCAGGCTGCAGGGCAGCAGGTGCCAAGACCCTGGGAGGCTGATGAGGGTGAGCATCTGCTCACTGCGTAACAGGGAAGGAGACCTACGTTGCGTGCTGGCTGATCACAGGGTGTGAGAGATGGGGAAGAAGCCACTGGCCTTATATTGTGATCTGATTCTCATGCAATAGACAGCCAGTGGAAGTTGAAGCACCAATGGAAGTTGAAGCAGGGAGTGAAGAGATAAGCTAATTTGTAATAAAATTGTTATAGTATAACTATTATGATCATTTTGAGATAAGAGTAACTTGAAAGGAAACACCCCACTCCTCTGCCCCGAACAATAGCTTGTTTACCTGAAATGGGAAATTCCTTGGAACAACTTCCCAGCCTCTAGGGCTTCTACAATTGTGAGGTCAACCCACACTCTAACCTGGAGCAGATCAGGACTCACTAAACTGAGACCGGCACCAGCCTGAAGGCAAGCCTCTCATGGTCCACGAGTTCTGCTTCAACCCTTCCATGAACAGGTGCAAATCTCACTCGTGATTCCATTATGATTGGGCATCAGATTTCCACCTACACAAATTCTACTATGAAACTGTTTCTGCAACAAAGCCACACAGATCGATTCAGTCAAATAAGTACTCAGCAGAAGGGAGGGGAAGCCAGTCAGAGCAGGCGTTTGGTGTCACATACACAGTGACAAGCTTTTACTGGACCACACCTTACCCTTTTTAGCCAGAGGTTGTACAGGCAGAGCCCAGGCTCGTTGCCCCCTCTGCCCACTGAGCCCTCCCTCTCCTCCTTCCCAGTGGCTCTGTGGGCTCCTTCATGCTGCTCCCTTGGCTACATCCATGGCCTCTCTGAGATGCTGTAGCTGTGGAAGATCAGAGGAAAGGGCAGTATGGGGTGCTCGGTCAAGCAGCTACGCCAGCCCAGTGCTAGACAGACAGGGCCTGGAGCCCAGGTGAAGGGAAAGCGTGAACACGTGGGGCTCTAGCACTCATTGGGTAGTGCTGGACAGCTGGACAAAAGCAAATATCAAACATACCCAAGATTAGCCAGCTGTTTACCCAGCCAGCGGTTTGCCAGTTGCACACTTGTCATTCTCTGTGTGGGACGTTCTCTTCACACGATGCATCAGGTCCCTTCCAGTGCACTGTAAGGGGCCTTCCTTTTCTCTCTTCCACATTCCATCCCGATTGTTCTCTTTCCCCCGCTCCAGGGAGACTAGGAGGCTGCCTGGCGCCTGTTTCCAGTCTTACAATGAGCATGGCCATTTGGGGCTGACACATGCAAAGGAACCCAACCCCTAGGCCTGCACATCTGGGGGAAATGCCTGTTTTCCTTTGCATTCAACAGGCCCCTAATGGCTTTTCCATCCCTTCAGAGCTCCCAGAGCTCTGCTGTTGTGTCCACTGGTGGGTGTTTGCAGATGTAAAGCCACTGAGAGTAGGTCTGGCAGCCAGGGGAAATGGTGGTCTCTTGTGTCCCTTGACTGGGCACATTTAGGAGAGAGCCTGGGGTGGCAGGAAAGGGAGTTGTTTCCACCCTCTCACTCTGGCCTTTTCAAGAATCTTTTTTAATAATGAAAAGGTACACAGATCATTGTACAGCAGATCGTAAGAGTCACCTTGCCATCTCCTGCAGATCAGGAATGTAGGCCATTTATAAAAATGAGACAGAGATTTTGATGTAAGAATAAATGTAGAAACCCATATTATCTACGAAACAATTCAATCTGGATCACAGCTATAAAGTACTAGTTAGGCTGCTAGTAAGTCGCTAGAGAGAAGCAAAAGCGGACTTGAACATAAGAACGTCAGTCTCTTAGAAATGTTTGATTCCCAAGGAAGTTACAGAAAATCCATGACCTAAACCTCTGAACTTGGGTATTTCCAAGGAAACCACCCGACTTCCCCACTGTCTTTGATTTAACACAATTAAGGAAATGCCTGGTAGACCCCAGAGGTCTTTGTGCAACTAGATCAATAGCAGTAAAAGTCATCAGCATCTGAGATTTTTCTTTCTCTCCAACCAAGACCCCTTAGGCTTAGTGACATATCCAAGTGGAAAGAAGGGGGAAGAAGAAACCCAAGAAAACAAAACCAGCCAACCAAACTGCTTCAGTTAAGAGCGCAGAGTTCTCCTGCAGGCAAACAGCTGGCCTGACACTGCCAGAGAGACTGACGGGAGCTTATTACTCAGCCTTTCTGCAATATTGGGCACGATTCATTCTTCATATTTTAATAAGACATGGGTCGGTAGCAATACAGTCCTTACATTTTAATAAGGTGCAGTTTAGTATTATCAGCCTCATTTTACAGATAAAGAAATCAAGGTTCTGTAAGTCATTGGCAATCGTGAGTCTAGAAAATTCCAGGACTAGGGCCCAAACCCAGGACCTGGGACTCTAGAGTCTAGGGAGTATGTTGTCTCCTTAACAGTCACACCTTCACAAGCCTTACTGGGTAAGAGGATTTCATATATAATTTTTAAAGAATGAGGATATGGGAGGAATGAAAATGTGGCCCATGAGTTTCCAAAAAGTAAGACAGCTCGTTGGCATGCCAGGTCATGCAATGACAGGTATGAACATGAGCTAGTAAACCACAGTGCACATGGGAGTGGCCCAGACACAACTGACCACACCATCTGGAAAAATGGTGAAGCCTACTGAGAAAGGATGCCCAGCAGAAAAGTGATAGGGATTTACATCAAACAAAGACTAGTATCTCGTGTTTCTTTTTACTTTAAGTATAGTTATTCCTACTTACAACGTATCCCTTCACCTTGAGCTGACATGCATTTATTGCGTGAGTGTGAAAAAAGAGGAAAGCCACTTGGGAACTGACATTCTTTTTTAGATTGAGCCCCTTCTGGTGAGACCCTGACTTGGGGTAAATCTCCAGGATTTCAGTGAGAGAGATTGCTTTCCTAGCAAACCACACTGGAAATTCTTCCTCCTCTTTCACAGTCCTGGTGTTCTGAATCATTTTATCAATGATCTGTAGGTTGGAAGAGAAAATCCTTCTCCCTAGATTTTAAGATAAGCTTATGGAGAGGAGGATGGGAGTTTGCTGATTGGTACCTAGCAGCTTGGAAGAGAGGTCAGAATTCAAGAGATCAGAGGAAACTGAACAATGAAAAAGGACTCATAAAACAGTACAACAAACACTTGTTGAATGAGTGATAAAAATGCAGGGTGGTTCTGGGGAAGATGGAGATGGAGAAGCAGATTCCAAAGGCCGATGGATCATAGTTATGGTTCCTTTGTTTCTGAAATGAAAGCCTCAGCTATATCATGACAAGCATAAATGCACTTCATAATATTCACTGAGAGCTCATTTGATTTATTCTGTTGAGATTCTGATGACGTAGGAAAAGGAAAATGAGAACCAAAATGATCAATTCAACTACTTGTTGGGCAGTCACAGGGTAGCTCTTGATTGGTGCATCAAAATGTACTCTTTCTGCATTTTTCAGCTTTATTGTGGGATAACTGACATACATCACACTGCATGTGTTTCAAATGTGCAGTCTGATGCATTTTGATTCATATACACACATCTACAAAACCATCTCCACAATCAAGAGCCATCATGTTTCAAGTGTCAGTATTTCATCTCTTTATTCCTGAGTAGTGGTCCATGTACAGCTGACCTTTGAACAACATGGGTTTGAACTGTGTGGGTCCACTTACACATGGATTTTCAATAACCATGTTGGAAATTTTTTTGGAGATTTGCGACAATTTGAAAAAACATTTTCTTTTCTCTAGCATTATTGTAAGACTATTGTATATAATACACATAACATATGTATTCAGTGTTCATTGACTATGTTATCAGTAAGGCTTCTGGTCAACAGTAGGCTATTAGTAGTTAAATTTCGGGGGAAGTCAAAAGTTACATACAGATTTTTGTGCAGCAGTAAGCTCCCCTACACCACATGATGTTCAAGGGTCAGCTCTAGTTTATTTTTTGAAGCTTAGTTATGGCTTCCCTGGAAAGATTAGTCAGTTGACGCATTCTTACTCTCTTTCTTTATTTTTTCTGTTTTTGTTGCTTGACTCACATCATCGACTCAGTGAATACTTACATTGATTTATTTAAGGATTTGGTTTTAAAAAAATCTTTGCGAGGACTCCATGCAAAGTCATTCATTCATTCACTTGTTTAACCATTCTGCAAAGAGTAATTGAGACTACCAGTGTTAAAAGATAAACTGAGGCATATTAAAATTTTGGAGAGTGTATTTGAGCAAATATCAGTTTGGGGCAGTGTCAAACTGGAAGTGGTTAGGAGCACTCAAGGGACAGCAGCTCAAGGGGAGATTTTATAGGGAAAAGTAAAGTAAAGGAAGTGTTAATTGGCTACAGCCCCAGGCCTCGTTGGCTATCTGTGATTCGTTGTCCTTAGGTTTCAATTTGGTTACCTTGAGGCATTTACAAGCTTAGATTTTGTTTTGCTTCTTAGGCTGCCACAACATTAAATTACCTCACTCTGTGGCCTCCCTGTTTCATTAATTTAGCACTAGGTCCCAGGCACTGTTCTAGGCACTGGAGATACAGTAATGAAGAAAACAATGAATTCCTGCTCTCATGCCTTCACATTCTAATGAGAGGAGTTGGACAATAAACACAGTAAAAGCACAAATTTTTTTTTTGGTATCATTAATCTACAATTACATGAAGAACATTATGTTTACTAGGCTTCCCCCTTCACCAAGTCCCCCCCCACACCCCATCAGCGTAGTAAGATGCTATAGAATCACTACGTGTCTTCTCTGTGTTGCCCAGCACTCCCTTTGTCCCCCGCCCCCGACATTACACATGCTAATCGTAATGCCCCCTTTCCTTCCCCCCACCCTTATCCCTCCCTTCCCACCCATCCTCCCCAGTCCTTTTCCCTTTGGTAACTGTTAGTCCTTTCTTGGGTTCTGTGATTCTGCTGATTTGTTCCTTCAGTTTTTTCTTTGTTCTTATACTCCACAGATGGGTGAAATCATTTGGTACTTGTCTTTCTCTGCCTGGCTTATTTCACTGAGCATAATACCCTCTAGCTCCATCCATGTTGTTGCAAATGGTAGGATTTGTTTTCTTCTTATGGCTGAATAATATTCCATTGTGTATATGTACCACATCTTCTTTATCCATTCATCTACTGATGGACACTTAGGTTGCTTCCATTCCTTGGCTATTGTAAATAGTGCTGCGATAAACATAGGGGTGCATCTGTCTTTTTCAAACTGGGCTGCTGCATTCTTAGCATAAATTCCTAGAAGTGGAATTCCTGGGTCAAATGGTATTTCTGTTTTGAGCTAAAAGCACAAATTTTACAGTTAGAAGTTAGCACATGCCGTTGAGAAATCCAAGAACAGTGTAAAGGGCCATTAGATGCCACCCTGAAGAGGCAGCCTAGATTTAGACCAGCTTGCACAAACTGGACTGAATGCAAACCGTTTACTGTGGTTCTCAGTCACTCTTGCAACAACCTCAGGGAAATGATCACCTTCCAACAGGACTTAAAGGGAAACCAGGCTTCCATGAATGCCAGGAGTTAGTGCTGGGTCCACTGGGACCATCCCCAGGTGTTAAGATGTTGTGTCACCTGGAGGAGAAAGGGAGAGACTGGTGGCATAGTCCCCTCCCCCAACCTTCTGGAATCCAGTCAGAGTGATAACGGGCAGTACACTCTGCCCAAACTCAAAGCAATTCACATTCTGTTGGCAATATCTCATTTCAGTTCCAGATATAAACCTGGACCCAGGAGTGCGTGGGCTTTGCTCATTCCAAGCGTTTCTTATTTGGTTTGGGGGAGGAAAGTTGAACCAAACGCAAATAAATATCTTGCTGAAAAGCTGACGAAATGGGGCCCCAGAGCCATAACCAAAGAATGTTGGACCCTTTCCCCAGCCTCAGAAATGTTTTTGCATTTAAGCTTAGGTAGTTTAAGGGAGGTGTGCTTGGAGGGAGTTTCTGTAACTAGAGGAAGAGAGGCCGCTGCCTGCCTCCGGCACTTTCACTCCCCAAGGTCTGGCACCTGGCCAAGGTGGCCTGTGCTTTCTGAGAGATTTGATTTCCTGTTCCCACTGCCTGTGCTGGCAGGAGGACTGGGGAATCCAGGCAGGGGAGCAGGGGTATGGGTTAGTTGAAGGCCCGGGGGTGGAAACTGCCCTGACGTGCTTAGCAATTCTCCCAGCAGCAACTGTGAAAATAAAACTGAGCTGTAGAAGCTTAGCTCTTCCAATGGTGAACTTTGCTCATGAGATTCTTAAAAATCTTTTGGGAAAACAAGTTTGTTTTGTTTTGTTTCAGTCATTTAAAACATTAAACTATCAATTTCTTAAAACCCAGAAGGGGGGCCTTACTGTCACTTAGTTCAACCCTTGCATTTTGCAGAGAAGCAAGGCAGAATTCAGAGATATTGAGTGACAGTGGTGCAGGGGATGGAAACAGGGCCCACGTCTCCTGACTCCGACCCAGTGCACTTTCCTCCACTGATTATAGAAAAGCGCAATTCCAAATGCCAGAACTTGGTGGGTTTTACTGTATGTAAGTTATACTTCACAGCCTGACTTTAAAAAAAGTATATCTTATCCAAGTACCCTCTTGAACCTGAGTCTGTTTGATGCCAGAGCCAGGGCCAGTCCTGCAATTTGCCTCTAAAGAGCATTATTGTCACTACTGTGAATCCACACTCTTTGCATGGTTTGTGTTTGAGGACGAAGTGGAGGACTGAAGCGGCAGTCCGGCATGTAGGTACTAACCACGGCAGTAGGAAAGAAAAGTTTGCTGAGCCCGGAGCTCCAGGGTCACGAGCTTCTGATGGGGCCTTGCAAATTTCACTTCCCAGTGAAATTAATCACTCTTCGCATAGAGGGGCCTTTATTTCCTCACCAGTCCCTGCTTGGGGTCCAGCACAGAAAAACAAAACAGGGCCAGCCCCGTCATGGGAAAGGGACGTTTTATATTCTCCTTGGCTTCCTGGCTAATTACACAGTGTTAATGACATTCAAAGGAAACCTGCCTCCCTCAGTGATCTACAAATAAGGAAGGTCAACAGTAGGCGAGCCAAAGAAAAGCCAGGGTTCTTCCCCCTGCCCCCTACCCCGGAAGTGCAGAGCAAAACCAATCAGCTCCAATGGAAAAGCATCTTAATTTACAAAGGAAATAGACACTCCAGTCACTTGGAAAACCAGCACAGGCCAAAATTAGATGGGACCAAGGCCTTTTAAACTAATCAGGGCTGGTTTTCAAATCTTAAGGTTATTACAAACCATTTCTCAAACAATAAACTGATAGTATGAATGCTGGTCTCTTTCTTAACATCTATAGTAAATATATAAACATGAAATCTAAATAATGTGTATCACAGGAATAAGGAAATAAGAACAGATAAAGACAATGAAGCTTTTTAACTTTGGTAACAGAAAAGGTTCTCTAATAATATTCCTTGGGATAGAAGAAATATATCTGGACCTGAAATGAGACATTGGCCAGCAGAATGTGCATCGCTTTGAGTTTGGGGAGAGTGTTCAGCATAATATTGTTTTATCCCTTATGAGTATTCTTGATGAATTTTGCTCCAGTGGTTAAAATGATATTAAACTCGAGATTTCAAATTTTTCCTTTGAGAGCGTGTGCTTGCTGGTCAGGGCCAGTTCATCCTGATAGTTGATATGGTTTTGGTTTATATCAAATACCAGTCTTGGCAATCCAGGAACTGAATCTTTTTGTTCCGCAGCGTGCTGAAACCATGCTCTGTGCTCAGCCTATAATGAGACTGCTGAACGAATGAATTTGGCAACTTCTGAATTACACCTCTTGAAATTCCTGTGTGTTTTATTCTGCCTTTTCAGTACTTCTCTGGTGTCTTTCAGGGTTGTTAATTTGCTTACTCCCTTTCCTGCTTCACCGTTTCTCATCTCCAGTTTGCTCTGTGGGGTGTTTCACATATTAAATGGCTTTCTTTACACAACATTAAGATATGTTCCAGGGATGTCACAGGCAATGATTTCTGGATGTTCAAGTTTATGAAAATAAGGGTTAAACTATTACAAAGGCCGGGAGTATTCACCGTGATAGCAGGATGAGTGAAAAGAATCTCCTGGTTTGGGGACTGGTTGCTTTAAGGTATCTTTAAGAATGTATTAATTACCTACTTTTAGAAATGATCCACACGTCTTTGTGAGCTTGAGTACCAGGGATGGCCTGCCACAGGCTCCGGGCATTTAATTTGGTCCTATGCTACTTCAGTCACTCAAGCCAGGCACTTCACGATTCTCTAGTACATCTATAAAGTTAAAGACTTGCCTAACAAATGGCTCGCAGGGTCTTGGAGCAGGCCGAATGTTCTGGAAGACATGCTCTATATCTTTCTGCAGCTCGGACTTGCCTCACCTTTGCGCTGAGTTTACCATCATGTGACCTGCATTGCTTCGGGAAGAAACAAAACAGGAAACCATGACCAGGGACATAAAAAACACACCCTTTTCTTGGCCTGCTTCCTTTGTCACATCTTCTCCGGCTCCTCCGTTGCAGAGGACACCCCTTCAGGTGCTGACCCCTTGCCCACATCTTCACTCTCCCACTCTCCAGAAGGGCGCCGGAGCCCAGAGGGCACAGCCCCATGTCTCTGGCAGCTGACGGCACCAGGGGTCTTACAACATGCAGGATGAAACGACCACCCAGAAGACCCTCGGCTACAAACAAGCCTATTTCCCCTCTGAGGAAACTCCTCCAAACCTGTACTACCTTCTAGACCAGCAATGTTAAGGATGGATTTGAATCTATCCAGGCCTTTCCTACTCCACTGGGTGAAGTGTCCATTCTGCCTAAAATGGTGGGCTTGGAAACATGAGGCTGCCTAGCCTCAGAGGTCCAGAATGATCCCGCCCACAGCTCTTGCGCCATCTCTGTGTAGGTACTCAAGACTGCCCTGAGCCTGCTTCCTCATTGTCTGCTCCTGGCCCCCTTCCACCTGGCCTCCCTTGCTTCTCCTGGGCAACTCTCCCCACCCCAATATGGGTCCGTACCTCAGGCGCAGCCCCAGCTACACACCAGAAAGCCCTGCTTCAGCCTGGAGCTCAACCGCCACACCTCTATGTTGAAATTTGTCTTCATAGGATCATTTCCATTGATGGGTTGGAAGCCATCTTCCTCCTTCAAGTCAGCCTACCTTTATATCCAGGAGTGCTCAGTAACCTGAAGGGAATCCCCAATTCCTGACACCGCTGGCTATCCGCATTTCCCCACCATCCACGTGGCACCCAAATTAGCCAATGAGACATCTTGGGCAATTTTATGCTAAAATTGCCCCAGGGTCCCCTCTGTTTCCAGCATAAGATGTGTTAACAGTTAAGAAAGAAGACAAACCTTGTTGAGTGCTTTGTGCAACCAGCCTTACTGCTTTATAGGCCGTAAATAAAATTTACAAAGGCCTCATCAAGAAATTCAGCTGAAAGCAAGATCCCAGGCCTGTTCTGTAATCGAGAAAACACACACAGAGCAACTGGCAGCATTCAGCTAGAATTCCCTGCTGTCTCAGTTTTCTTTAAAAGAATGTCAAATTAAGGAACACATCTCTGTCCCAAGGCAGGATGACCTGTGAGGTGGGGACAAATGAGGATTCCAGAGCTACGTATTTGTCACAACCACCTAGAAACAAACCAAAAAGAATTTCGCAATGTCAAGCAGGCACAAGGCTTTCTTTCCAGAGCACCAAGTGTCCAAGTTACAAAACCCTAAAAAAATTCTTCTAAACTCTCAGATGGGGCAACTTACCTCTTTTCCTCGCTGGAGTATTTGTGAAATGTCTCTCAGAAAGAAACAACTCTATATGCAAATCTTTAGGCCTTTGTAAAGGGAAGAGGTCTATTTGAGTCAACTCTGGGTTCAGGAAGCCCAAGACTTGAAAATGCATTTTTTACATAGGTTTTGTGAACTGTCCGAAGCATTTAGAGCAAACATGGTCACTTCAATGTTTTTCCCACTAAAGGTTACCTGCTAAGACCACAGGAAATGCCTAAGCAAATATAAAAGCTGTTTCTCAAGAGTTATTAGGATAAGAACAGTCATTTAGAGACTTGGTTTCCAACAGCTGAAGGCCTGACACCTCCCACCCCTAATATGGTTCTCCACCCTGTTATGTGAATTAGCTCACAAATAGTAAAAACGCTTGCAAACAGGGCAGGAATGCCTTTTGTTAATGTTCTCTCTTTTATTGTGCTCACTGAGGAAATGTACCATGCAGGTTAGTAGATGGACGGAGGGACAGACCCGTGCATAAGCAAGATGCAAGTGGTGGAATCGAGGGGTGGGAGCATCGGTGTTCTCTATAAAATTCTTTCCGCTTTGCATTACATTTGAAATTTTTCAAATGATGTGTTAGAAAAAAAAATCTACCACTCATTTTGCAAACATCTAGAAGTCTAAGATGTGGCGACTGGGCTGAAGACTGGAAACATCCATCCCCTGTCACCTGAGTTAGTGACTTCAGCTCTAACAGCCAATCAGTCGGTATTAATTTACCAAATGGGGTCAGTGGGGCAGGAGACGAAAGTTTCACTGCCAAGAATCCTCTAGATGTTTGAATGCTTCATGTTCCTTTACATTTCAGCATTTTCTCCAATTCTCACACTCTTGGCAAAAGTTTTTGCTCGAATGCAGCAGCAAATGTTATTAGGCTCTGGTTGTTTAAGAATCAACTAAAGCGTTCCTCTCCTTTAGAAAGCCTCTCCCAGTTATTCCCCCACGCATGAATGCCCCCCATCTGTACTCTGCTCTGGGCAAACTGTCTCAGGGCCCTTCTCGATGGGTGTTTCAGGAATCTCTTCACCTGGATCACAGTTCCGTGGAGGCCCAGAACAGTCTTGGTCAACTTTGCGTCTCCAGTACTCACTGCCCCGTCGGCCCAGGGTAGGTCCTCAGCAAGCACTGCATTTGTCAGCACGTGCACCGATGCTGTGCAAACCTGTAGAGACAGGGGCTCAGGTCCTGCCACCAAACAGCAGCAGCATCCTGTGCAGGGTTGGGAAGCACATGTCTGCTTAGGGCAGAGGTTCCCCATGCCAGGGTTCCCTGGAATCACTTGGAGAATACTGAAGCACACTGCTGCCTCCATCTTACCTGCTGAGTTTCTGGTAAGTGCCCTGGGACGTTAAAATCTCTCCCCAGTGGTAGAGACATGCAGGAGGCACCAAAGCCCCCGCCTCAGCTCCTAAAAAGGTCTGTGTTGTTTTAATATAAAATTAGTAATCAGTAATCGTGTTTCAAAAACCCCTTTGAGAAACTTGGGGCTGAAACATTCTTTGTCTTCCCTGCTCTTGGGTCAAGGAATTGAGGTTCCACATGACCCTAATCATAGCAAGGCATACCGGTGCCCTTTTCTCATGATCCTACCCTCCTCTTCCCCACCAAGAATCCATAACATGCCTTTTAAGGTAAAGTAGAAGTCACTTTTGCATTCTTGGAGCCCTGGCTTCTCTTTATTGTCATGGATAATTGAGGTGACTGTGCGAATGGCAGCTAGTGAAGAATCTAAAGACAGTTCTATTAATACAGCACTGAATTCATCATTAAAACGGAAGGTACCTGACTTACCGCTGTACTGCCAGGTCTAGCACGATTCCTGGCATAATGTTTATGCTTAACAAATGTGGACTGAATGAACCAGTGAAGTAATCCCACGAACCAGAATAAGAAGCCATGAATTCAAGTGATTTATAGACTGCAAAATCTAGAGAGTGTTTGAGATTGATGTCTTCTCTAATGGTAGCCAAAAAGAGGTGATAGCTGGCTTTCATTTTATTATTAAAGCATGAATGGAGGATATCAATATTTATTTTCTCAGGGAACCCTTGTTTACTGTTGGTGGGAATGTGAATTGGTGTAGCCATTATAGAAAACAGCATGGAGGCTCCAGAAAAAATTAAAAATAGAAGTACCATATGATCCAGCAATTCCACTTCTGGGTATATACCCCAAGGAAATCAGGATCTCAAAGAGATGTCTGTACCCCCATGTTCATTGTGCATCATTCACTATAGCCAAGGTATGGAAACAACTTAAATGTCCATTGATGGATGAATGGACACACACACACACACACTTCTATGCTCTGCTCTGTGCAAACTACCTCAGGGCCCTTAAATATTATTATTATTTTTCAGTCTTAAAAAAGGAGGAAATCCTACCATTGCCAACAATATATATGAACCTGGAAGATTTTATGCTAAATGAGATCAGCCAGACACAGAAACACAAATACTTAATTATCTCATGTATATGTAGAGTTTAAAACAGTCAAACTCTTAGAGGCAGAAAACGATAGGTGCCAGGGGATGGGAGAGATGGGGAGATGTTGGTGAAAGGGTGCAAAGTTTCAATTATGCATGTTGAATAAGTTCTGGAGATTTAATGTACAGCACGGTGACTATAGTTAATAATAACATTATACCCTTGTAACTTGCTGTGCAGAACTTCGGTGTTCCCATCACAAAACTAAACAAACAAAAAGCAATGGACACTATGTGAGGTGATAGAAATGTTAATTAACTTGATGTGGGAATCATTTCACAATGTAAATGTATATCAAAACGTGTTGTACATCTTAAATATATATAATTTTTGTCAGTTATAAAGCTGGAAGAAAAATGTAACAGCATATTCAGAATGCTTATTTACTTCTATCATTAATAAGTTATTTTAAAATGACAAAAAAATTATTTTCTCATCCTTATATCAGAACTTAAGAGTATCATCAAAATTATGGATGAATATAATTCCAATATTCACTTCAACATTTCTTATTGGCAGATATTAATTACATTTCTCTTTAAAAGAAGGATAAACAGTTTAAAACAGGAAATATTTAACATGATTGGGTTTTTTGAAAAGAATTTTTGTGTTTTTATCAATATCTGACAAACATCCCAGGAGTGACTTCTCCATTAGGCACAATTATTTTGATTTCTTATAAAAATGAGCAGGAAAAAGACTAATATAATCCAGCCTGGGTTATACTTAACATCAAACCAACATAGTTATAAAATACAATTTTTAATATATATTCTTTTTTGTGGAAGAGAGTTCCATGAAGGGAAAAGTGCCTGCAGCCCATGAAAGTTGTCCAGGGGTCCTGGCTACCTACCACCTCCCTATATTCCACTGCTCTATTCTTTTCCAATGAAGAATGGGTTTTTCTCATTTGCTTTTGCTTTCAACTTTTCAGAGAGCTTCATTCAATCATCTGACTCAGTGGAGGGAGAGTGGCAGCTGAGGACATTTTATATCCAAGCAGTAACCAAGGACTGTCTCAGACAGTGGGGAGTGGAGAGACAATGTATGAAGCAGGACTAGACTGACTTACAGGTCAAAGGAGAAGGCTCAGAGATGACTCAGCTGGGAATCTGGGCGGAGGAAGGTGCAGTTATCTAAGAGAACTCCAGGAGATACCATGAGGAAGGAGAGGGTCAATGGGTCTGATGGAGAATGGGACTGGAAAGGGCTCAGGCTGACCCCGGCAGACATAGGGGTAAAGGAGGCACCGGTACAGACAGTGGTGCAGCAGGCAGAGGCCGGAGGACAAGCCCGAGAGTTGGGTCCACAGTTCTGGAGAGGTCAGAGTCGTACGGGTTATGGAGAGTCAATACATTCAAAGACTTTGTAGGGGTCAAGGAGGTTGAGGTTTGGATGGCCAGCCCCAGCTTTAGCCATCTGGAGACACCAGAAGTCTTTGCTTGCTAGTTTCTGAAGCCCCATGTAAGGAGAAGTCAGACTGCAGTGGATAGAAGATATGGAGGTGGAGAGGGAAAGAGAGTTCCTCCCTTAAGGGCCAGAACATTTTAGAATCTAAGTTGAGGAAAAGAAGTCAGTGTCAGTGAGAAAGAGAGCATGCTGGTGTTTGTACTTCATTTTTGTCTCTCAAGAATATACTTTAACAGAGAGAATGAAGTATAATCATCTAGATCAAGGGTCACCAAGCTATGGCTCATAGGCCAAAGCCAGCCTGCTGCCATCTATGTTTGTAAATAAAGTTTTGTTGGCACACAGCCATGCCCATTGTTTATGTTTTGTCTACAGCTGCTTTTTGGGTACATGGCAAAGTGGAGTAATTGTGACAGAGACTGTCTGGCCAGCAAAACTGAAGATATTTACTATCAGGCCTTTGCCTTTATAGAAAGTTTGTCAACCTCTGTTCTAGGTCAACTTCCCTGATGTAAAGATGAAGAAACACACATTCCATCATATTTCTGTGCTCATTTGCTGTCATGTTCTGACAAAGCAGAAATGCCTCCTGGAATGACTAATTATCTAGTGTATCTCTCATCACTCACTGAATTTCTACTCCCCATTCTAGCTACAAACCAAAACGAAAGCTAAATGCACCTTCTCCTCTGCCTGGGCCTCGTCTCACGAATGTTTCTTGGGCATTAATGAGAAGTGTCTTCACTTCATAGCTGTTTCTGAAAACGTGGACATTTAAGTGAAAAGGAAAGACTTTTGTTTCTGCCTCAATCCTTCAGTGTGAATCAGTCAATAGCTCATGGTCAGGTTGGCAGTTCACAAGAAAGGGCGAGGTTGCCAGAAAATCAAAATCATGCAGTTTCCTGTTTTTGAAGATGTATTTCAACAATGTCACTGAGGGCTTCAAAGACAAAAATGGCTGTTTGCCAGCGCCAGACCAGCTCTAAAAGCCTTTGTATGCTTTATTGTTTGAGGCTGAGGGGTCAAAGCCCCCTCTCCATTGTGTTCTCTCTGCTCCCCAACCCTATTTTTTTGTTATGCTATTAAGAGTTCTGCTGAAAATTAACTTAAACTTCCCAATTTCCTCTTTGTTGATCCAAGCACCTAAGTATAGAGAAATTGGAAGCAATTTGTACTATTCGAGCATTTTTTGAGGTTGCAATTGGCCACAAAGATGGTAGAACAATAGTTTTGACAAAGGGAAGCTACTTGTACTGATTTTTCAATCACTGCTTTATGTATCTTGGCATCAAAATTCCTCCCATTCACTCCATGAACACGAGAAGGTGCCTCATTTCCTCCGCCCTCTCCATCCTTGCTTATCACATATATCCTCTGCATATTTTTTAATCATGGTGCAAGGCCTGTATAGCTTCTGTAATCTAGCTCCAAGAGCAAAGCCACTACCTAGCATGTCATTGCCATTTACACCCATAGCTTCAGTTTTGGCACTGGTGAAAATTCTCCCACCTAATGTCCAAGAGGGTTCTTTCTCTGAGGTAGGCTTGCTGGGCTAGCCAGAGGGCAGGGTAGATTTGGTTCCATTTCAGTATAGAATGTATGTAATGCAGCCATGGAAGGACTGGAAGATTCACCAGCTAGAGAAGCTCCCAAGATGACCTTTAATGAATTCAAATGGGTCAAGGAACTGTAAGATCGACCCACTGTCCTAAGCTTTGGGTCCAGATCCATGTGGTCATCATAGGCTTGAATGCAGTGACCTCTGGCCACCACAGCTGAAAATTAGACTCTTGAAGAAGGTAAGGGTTTTTGGAGTCTCCTTAAGCTGTGGGAGCCTTCGGCCTGGAGTGCCTTAATGGTCTCCGTTAGGAACCATTTGGGGTATGGTGATTGCATTGTCTGACTTTAAAGTTGGGAGGTATGAGCAAATATCCGGAGTCATGGACAAATATCCATGGAGTACTTGAAGTGCCATTGCCTCTGAGCTAAGGACTTTTCCAGGCTACTTGGCATTTCTGTAATTTGCCACTCCTGAGTCTCCTAGGAGACAAGTGGTTTCTGGGGCCTGGACATCCCTGTCTAGGTCGACCATCCAGATCTGTCCACCTCAGAAACAAGATCTGGGGCCCATGGCGTCACACAGGTAGCCCTGAGGGGAAGACAGAGCTGTCCAGTCATCTCAACTTAGGGTAAAGGCGTGTGACCCCTGTACTGCAGTGAGAGGGCCAGCTCACGCTGCAACCCGGTGAGATCACCTGAAAGTCCTTGGGCTGGAATGGAAGCTGCCATGGTTATGGTGATCACGCTCCTTGTACCTTACAAAATATTCACCCACCAGCATAAGGGGAATCCTTTATAGGCCCCCAGGGACATTTTAGTTACGATGATTTTTCTGTATTTACTGAAGGCCATCCCAGAAATTTGTTCTTCAAAGATGTTTTAACTGTAGAAGTTTGCTGTCCTCTTTAGGATTTAAAATAAGTGATGAGCAGTCATTTACACTTAATTAGTGTCTGGTTTTGAACTGTCTCTGAATCATGAGTTTATGCTGTTCAGATTTCAGGTGGACCAGGAATCACAAACACACTTGAACTTTGAACCCATATGAGTTCATCAACACAAAAGGAACTGAGACACAGGGATACCCTTTGGCCATTAGTATTCACCATAGCAATTACTGAGATAATCTTAAAACATCATAAAGAATAAGAGGTTACGGCTTAGTCCTGGAAAATCAGAATTATAAGACACTTGAAATCAGTATTGCTCTAAATCAGCATGATCCATTCATCACACCAATTACAAGTAACAATTACTGATTTGGAAGGGTTTCCTGAATAGCCCACACATTCAAATCAATGTTCTATTTAGTACAATCACAGCATTTTTGATAATTTTTTTTATAATTCTAAAAATAATATGAACTCAGGATAAAGAAACGATGGTTCAGCCTTTCTCAATCCTGCTCCTCAGCAGGATAGTAACACTAACTCATATAAGCTTTCAGAATATTTTTTCCTCTACTTACAGATATGTAATTGACATCAGTTGATTTCCTCTTCAGTGGCCTTGTGAGTAGAACTAATATTTCTTTGTTTTCAAATCATACCACACATCTGCACCTGCCTTTTATTTAACCTCATGATGAACCTGGGGCACCTTGTGTATCAGGACACACACGTTTGCCTTGGGTCGTGGTTGCACAGCAGTCCATGTATGGAGGTAGCGTGTTTTAACCAGTTCCCTCCTGATGGCTGTTTGTGTTGATTTTAGCTTTTTTCCCTTTGCTGATATAAACATGGCATTTTTATATCATCATTCACTTGCACAAATTCCTAGAAATAAGAAAACCCTGGATCAGCTAGGGTGTATTTAAAAACCTTGTGATCTATTGCATGTTTCATGTTGGCATGAAAGCCAGTCCTAGTATTTAGGAAGGTGAGGCCCCTGGGTTAGCAGAGGTGTCACTAGAATCGTTTGGAGCAGAGCCTTTGCTCGCTCACTCGCTCTTTTATAGTTTGTAAGCCGTTAGCAGGCATTTTGTATTTATAGCCCTCAGTGGCAAACTGCGTGCTACAATCACACTGGATATTATCCCCGCCCGTGATTATGGGACGCTCTTCACATGCACACTGAACTTTGATTGTGAAGATGGAGCTTGCTGATTTCGCGAACATAGAGAAGACAAGATTAATGCTTAAGACTGCTATTTAGAAGACAATTGTGAATTTGTTTATTTGGCACATAAATGTAGAATAATCAGCTTTGTTATTTGTGTTACAAATACTCATGCAAGCCTTTGCCCTGAATTATTTATTATTCCTCAGAACTCAGGCCATTCTAAGTGCCCACTGAATGGTGTTTCCATAATGATACAGGCCTTCGGAATCATTGTTTATAAAATGTAGAATCCAAATCTGGATAATTCAAGCAAAAAAGGAATTAATTAGAAAGACAAGGGTAGTTCACATAGTCATCAGAAAATGGAGCTCAGGCTCAGAAAATAAGCAAGAACCAGCAGGGTCCCTGATGACCCAGGACAGGGCCGACTTCACGCTGTGCTCTGGTTCCAGCCTTCCTGCTAGCACCGTTGCTCCTGGACCTGCCTACACCTTTAGGCCCCTGGCTGCATCGTGCCTGCCTCCCTCAAGACTCAAAGTGCTGGGTGGGACTTTCTGATTGGCTGAACCTAGTCATGTGCTTCAATCCCAGTTGTAGAAAACACTAGGAGAGGGGACTATCTCACACCCTGGGGCTCTCCCCTTGGGAAATCAACCAAGATTTACCCCGCAACATGGGGAATTGTCCTGAAATAGTGAGTTCAATGCCTCACAACCAAAAGAATGAGAAATAAGAACTAACCACCACTGTGAAGTCTCCACTTCTCTTTCCGGAATGACATTATAATCTCTTTATGATTCTCTTTATTGGCACTTCCCTAAGAGCAGCCTGTCAGCTCCTTGTAACTTCATCTAAATTCCATCCCTTGGCAGGTGTTGTTAGTGTTTGTAATGGTTCTCAGCAATAACAATAATGCTGCATAGTCATCTAGGGCTTGTGGCTTTCTGAATGCTGTTCCGTGTAGGGCTGCATTTAATTACTTAGCCTCTATGTGGTAGGCAGAATTCCTCCCCTTCATGTTCATTTCTTTTTGACATACTTTTTTTGTTTTTAACCCTCTCCCTGTTCAAACCCTAACCTTGCGATTCCCGCCTGCTTCCTCAGCGACATTCAAGAGCTCCATATTGTCATTGGAATGAGGACTTGGCTGTTTGCCTGGATATCAGGACTCTTTGGTCCCACCTTTGCCTGCCCATCAAACTGCTGCTCACCATCACAAATCATTCATCCAGCCAGTGGGAGCCCTCTTGCTCAATCCTCAGGCTATATGCATACTTTACCCATGGCCCTAAGTGGAAATAAGGCCCCAGATTGGGTACTGTTATTTGTTAGTATTCCAGACATGTGCAGGTAGCAAATTATTTTCAATAGCTTTATATTTTGCCCATCTCCTCTGTGAATCTTTCTTGTGAACAAAGCTGAAATGGAATAAAAATACACTAGCAAATTCTATAAAAACTCACATGAATCCAGCTGTGTATTTTTGGAAAAGCAGAGTTCTCTGGGCCTCGGATCTGAAAAGCCAAATGTTAGGCCAGATGATTTCTGATTTCTTCCTCAACTGTAATCTATATATATATATATATTTAAAATTCCTTAAACAGAAGTGGGGACTGACAGAGAAGGAGACTCGAGGCAACATGATAGAGTGCTTTACCTGGAAATGGGAATCATAGTTGATCTTTGATCTTCTTGGAGCAGCTTGAGGGTAGATGAGTGCGTTGAGGCCCCGCACTTTTCATTGTTGTGAGCTGCATTAAGACCTTAGTACCCGTCTCCTGGAGATCTTTTTCAGTAATTACTGTTTTCAGGAATGATAATGGTATTGTTTTTATGTTCTTAAAAAGTCTCTATCTTTTGGAACAGAATTGCTCAGCCTCTGCAGTAGGATCACTGCACAGAGTCTAGGTGTTGTGGGATCCTTGTTTGTCGGGGCTGGGGTGCCATCCGTCACCTCTACCCACCAGGTGCCAGCAGCACCACTTTCCCGGTAGCTGTGACCACCCAGCTCGTCTGCAGCCATTGCCACATGTCCGTGGGCGAGTCCCCTGAGAGCCACTGTTTCAGAGCTATATACCGAAGTGTTTGACATGATGATGTCTGGTGGAGGCTGGGGCGGTGAGGTGTGGAGGTGGCAGGATTGGCCCCAGGCTCATGGTGGCTGGGGCTAGGTGATAGGTTCTGGGGCTTCATTATATTCTTTTGACGACTACTTTTATGTCTGTTTGAAAGTCTCTAAAATAAAAGCACAAAAAACATGGTCTGAAGACATCAGTGGCATCAATTTAAAACCCATTCCCAATCTTGAGCCCTCAGAGTGCCTTGCTTTGGGAAGAACAGGAAGAGCTCAGATTGAGACAGTAGAATATTACTCACACTCTTGACTAGGTGGTGGTGATCATTTTGGAGACATACTAAGTTCTGGATGGTTAACCCAAGCTCCTAACCAGTCTCACTAGCGTCGGGCTACCACCATCATTTGGTCCCTTGTCATCTGGACCAGTTTTGGTCAAATTGAAGGCTGGGACTCCATGACTCGTGGAGGCCTTCCGTCCTCCAGTGGCCAGGCACACTCCTGATTTAGACCATCTGCCTCAGTGTGGCCCTATCTCAGCCCTGCTGCCTCCGGGGCTGATGCATAGGGACAGATTTCCCTTACTGTGAGAAAGAGGTGGGCGGAACGCTGAGCCTGCCTGGAAATACAGAAACACCAGCCGTGAGCCAATTAATAATGCATGATTACCAGTTAGACTGAGCTTTTTGTAGCCTCAGAAGCATAAGTGGAATTTGCTCAAACCTTTATTTTGAGGTTGAGAACTGGGGTCGTCTAGACCTGAGCAGGAGCAAGTCAAGGATTGCTTTGGAGATGATGACGTTGTGCGGGTGGTAGAGCTGAGGTTGGACAGCTTGGCAGCAGAATGGCAATGTGATTCTTTTGCACCATAAGGGAAATAATCAGGGCTGTCTTGAGAAACTGGTGATTCATAATTCTTGCCTGCATAGAGAAAGCACAGCTGTAACGGATGTAGAAGACTCCAGGACTACTTGCGATCCTGAAGACAGCAGTGGGTGTGGCTAAGAGATGCCGCTCTGACCAGAACACCTGGAATCAAATTCAAAGTCCACCCCTCACAAGTTAGGCAAACCTCAGTAAGGCACATTCAAACCCCACCACACCTCAGTTTCCTCATCTGTAAATCCAGGACAGTAGTTGTGTTCTTCTCTTAGAATTACTGTGTGAGAATTACATGAGTTAACACACTAAAGGGTTTAGAAGAGTGACTGGCTCAGAGTAAACAATAGGTGTTGGGGATTGTTAGCTAGAAGTAGCCTGCTCTTACCAGCAAGAGCAAACAAACATCAGCTCGGCCGGACAATTTGAGGGTCTGGGAGAAGAGGCCCCTTCTGTAAAATGTAAAGTGATCAACAAGGGCCTGTCCTTCGGATTAACCTATTTCTTGCTTTTCCCAAGGAGAAGGGGGAGGGTTAGCATAGAGTATGGGGCCATGTTTATCAAATGCTGCCCTGGACAGCTCTCTGATAGAACAGTGTGGAATGTGGAACGGGAGTGTGGATGAGCAGAAGTGGGGAAATCTGAATGATGGGGGCTCTGCCTGTGAGATGGCAGTGGGGTGAGGCTTGGAGAGACTGAGCTCTGGAAGGCAGAGGGCAGGGATGCTGCAGCTCAGTGAGGTCCCCAAAGGGAGTTCTGCGGTCCTAGCATTACCTCTGAGCCAAGAACCTCCTGCTGAAAGTACAGTTAAAGTGAATGTGCCCCCCATCAAACGGATGGAGCTATCCATTTAAAGTTCATCTTTTGTGCTGTGAATCTGCTAAAGACTCACAAAAGCTCTGGCCCTTTGAGGTACTTGTTATTATTTTTTTTAACCCCATCTCCCAGATGTCATGTAGACCCTTTCTGGCATCGTTTCAAATCTAGAAGTGAATCTGGTAGCTATCTTTGCTGACAGCTTTCTTGTTAAATGAGGTTATACGAAATTCAAATACTCCATATTCACATGCTCTCTATTCTGTCTTTGGTGTTTTTCTTTTCAGCTAGCAAATCATTCCGGCTTTCATCCAAATACTGCTCTGAATCAGAATGAGGCTTCTCGCTCCCCTTCAAAGGTGGCCAAACCATTGCCTGCTTTTGTTTGCTTGTCCTGTGTCTCTGCAAACAGCATTGCCACTCTAAGCCGGATTCACAGAGTAGTCCTTGTACCTCTTGTATCAGAATCCCCCAGAGTATGAATTAAACTTGAGTTTCCTGACCGAGCCCTAGATCCTCTGCATCTGAATTTCTAAGAGTGGGACCGAGGGAACTACTTTTACCAAGCATCCCAAGAGATTCTGATGAGTACTGAAGTCTGGGAAAGTGGCCTTGTGCCTTAAACTCCGAATCTGCCCACTTCCCCCATGGCAAAGCCTTCAGCATCCTTACCTCACCCACCCGCGACCCTCCTGCCTGGTGTCCTCAAGTTTGCCTTCCTAGGAGGATAGACTCTTGGTATGAGCTTCATGCTGACTGGGGAGAAAGCAGTTTTTAATCTGAAACTGAGAGGTTCTGTCTTGAGCCTCAGACAGAAAACTCAGATAGGATGAGTCGCCTGAGGGGCAAGTGGAAAGGTATGCTGGCCTGAGCTGATAAGAGACAGGCAACCCTGCGGGTCTGACCGTGGGGGCCATGCTCTTGGTTCAGGAAGTATCTGCAGAATGAAGCTGCTGATTTACCGATATGGGCATGGTGAGACTGGCCACTCTGATGATCTGTCTCCGCACTGTGTCTCACCCTGCCATTCCATTCACTGTCGTGAAATAGCCCGTGTATCCTCCAAGCTGCCTGGGGCACAGCCCTTCGGCAGGCCTCCATTGCTCTTCTTTTATGCATAATTCTGAGAAGATTGATTATCTGATTGCTCAGACCACTGCTAATGGGAAGCAGCTGATTAGAAGCCATTTGCGAGACAAGGAGAATGTGCAGACAAGGCACAGTGACAGAGGCACAAATTGACAGAACTTAGAATTCGGGAACATTTGGTTATGGTGGGGCCCATTATTCCATGATTATGATAGGTAAGTTACGTGGGAATGTAATGATGCCTGCAAAAATTGAATACTCACAACTTAAAGTCTTTACCTTAAGGATCTTCTAGTGCTTAAAAAAAAAAGTAGGCCATTGGTGATCAAGTATAATTAATCATCAGGTTGACTACTTAGGGATGGAGAAGCAGGGATAACAAAGGTTAAAAGGCTTACTCAGGTCTTAGAATAGAGTCAGTAATGATCCGGGGCCTGGAACTAGACACTAGACAGGTGTCCCTGAATTCATAGATTTTGTTCATAAAAGGAGAATGACAGTCTAAAAACGTACTTTGAGCCTCTCTTCCATTTGATTGACCTGAATTTCTTTTAGCTTTTGGCTGATCACCAAAAGCATTACATTAGCACAATGCTTCCCGTAGTGTAAGGACATTTAAGCTGGAAATACAATACTCAAGTAATTAGAATCAATGTTCCCTATACAAGTATAAGTGACAGCTCTGACATTTCTCTGCCTATAGGGAAGAAACAAAATCAAGTTCTGGCATAGTTCTGTAAATATTAGCTGATTTCAGACAATGCTAACAATGCCATCACCAGCTATAGGATGTAAAAGTCCCAACTCTAAAGTAAAATTGAACATTCTTCTGCCAAATTGTGTAACCCTTATATCTGAGGTTATGTTAAGAGAATAAACTTAATGTTTGTGGTTAGCTGAGTAAATTAACTAATTCAGACAATAATGTTGTGTTAGATAGCACAGTGCACTTATATGACTTGGGCTCAAGAAAGGCAATACACAAAAGTGAAATGACGTGGTAGTAGAGCTTGGGGAATTGTTAGCTATAACCAGCCAGGTAAGTTAAAATCTTAAATTCCAAATAAGAATTTGCAAAGTTCATCTCCTGTTGAAAAACATCTTCCCTGAGAACTCTGAAGAGGCCTGAAACCATCTTACCTTTGAGTTTATCTGCTTCCTGAGCCAGGACTCACCAAGATGTGAACCTGCCGTAGAGCCCAGTTTGTCCATTGAGAAACTGGGGCTATTATTGTTCACCATAACACAGTGCCCTCAAGGTTAATGAGGACAACAAATGACCCTTAACCTCCAAACACAGTTTCTGAGGGGACCCATGACACTTGAATAGAGCACTGGGGCAGTAGGTCAGGAGGACACTTGGGGGTAAGCCGTGCGTGCTCATTTGCTAGGTGAAGGAATGGAGTCCAGGAGGTTACGTGGCTTCACCACCTCTTTCCATGAATTTTCTGTGGTAAGGAAGAGTGGTCATATTGTGCTCCTCTCAGATCTGAGAGTTCCTTCAAGGCAGGAGGTTATCTTAATCGTCTCGGTGTCCCTCTGTCCTAGTGGAGTGCCAGGAACACAACAGATGTTTTCTGTTTATTAAATAAGTCACTAAAGCAAGTCAGAAAAGGAGTGTCCCTGGCAACCAGACTCCCAGCCAGCCCTCCTTTCATTAAGTCTCAGCTCTGTAAATATTCTTCACAAACATGTCAGTTCAGAACATTCCGGACTCACTTGAGGGATTTGTCTCAGCAGCGTCTCACTAGAGCAAGATGTTTAAAATCCTTAGTCAAACGTCCTAGCTCCCTCATGCCGTAGGCCCTGGCCACGTCTGCACATACAGGATCTGTTTCTTTGGGGCTCTTTCTCCCTGCTGCAGGTCCCTTGGGACTGTGACTGAAGTCATCACGTCTGTGTCACTGGAGGCCAGCACAGTGCCTGGCGCACACTAGCACTTCTGCAAGTGTAACTTAATGTTATCTGATGCTGGCTAAACACTTACCATGTGCCAGGCACCTTCCCAAAGGTGTCCCTGAGGAGCTCCTTTACTCCTCACAGACGCATTGCTGCTGTCATTCCAGCTTTATAGATGGAGAAACAGGTACAGAGAAGTTCTGAACTTAATCTGAGGTCACATAGCTAGCAATTAGGGGAGCCGGAATTTGAACCAAGGACATCTGGCTGCAGGGGCCAACCATACCAGCTATTCCCGTAGTTTTGGTCTCAGGCCCCCTCGGCACTCTCAGAATATATGAAGGACTTCAAACAGTCTGTCTTTATGTGGGCCAAACTCGCAAAATTTACTATAGTAGAAATTAAAGTCGAGAAATTTACAAACATTTATTAATTTATTTAAATATAACAATAATAAGCCTGTTGCATAGTAACACGATAGATTTTTATTAAAAAACAAGCTATATTTTTCTGAACACAAAAAATATATTCAGGAAAGTAGCACTGTTTGACCTTGTTGCAAATCTCTTTACTGACTGACTTCATAGAACACAGCTGGGCTCACTCATCTGCTCTGCGTTCAGCCTGCGAGGATGTCCTGCAGCCTCAAGCTCCACTGCACACTTGTCAGGGGGTGAGCAAGAACCAGGCACGGGATTCGGCGGTTCCCAGGGCTGACTCTGGCTGTAGTTAGGACCATACATCACTCCCTCTATGTATGAGCCCGGGGGTAGGTTGGGGGTCACAAAGAGGAGACCCTGCCTACCAGGAAGGCTCAATGCTGCCGAGGTGACGGTCGCATCCTACTCTAACCTGGCGCAGCCTGTGATGGGACTGCACTGTCCCTTCACTCTGCGTGTGTTTTCCTGCCTCTGTGCCTGCACTCTTGCCGTGCCGTTTTCCTGGCACCCTGGCCTCCCTCAAGCAGCTTCCCGGAGGCCCAGGCTGGACAGAGTGCCCCCTCCTCCCAGCCCTCCATGTTCCCTGAACAGCACTCCGTGGCAGCCATCACCGCATCACGTCGCATCTCTCCATCCCAGGCCGAGCGCTCTCCCAGAGCAGGGATTTAGAATTTCGTCGTCTTCCCATTTCCAGCATTGCGCTGCAGAGCGAAGTCCTGGAGCACGCGCAGGTAGAGGAGGAAACTTTGACCTAAAGCCAAGGGAGACTTCCTGGAGAAAGAAGATTGGACCTGCTCTGCAGGCAGAGGAAGGGCAGGGCAATCCTGTCATTTGGAGCAGTTTGGCTGGGACAGGCGCATCTCCTGCAGGATGGAGTTGATAGATGTGGTTGGAGGGTCCGTGGCCAAGAGGTTGGTGGAAGACAACGCTAGGAAGGCGAGAGGGAGCACAATGTCACCTACGTACAGGAGTCACTTGGATGAAAGGGGGTCATCTGATCTCGCCCCCCGTGGGTTTCAGGACAACTGGGTGGACGGCGACACTGATGGTTGGCTCAGTGCGGGGAATGAACATTCAGGCCTTTTAGGTGAGATGAAAGCGCTTTTCCTGAGCAGCAGTCCACAGACATCACACGCAGGAAGCTGCTGGCCACAGGCTGGCCGCTAGGCTGGTTCGGCTGGAGCAAGGTCTTAATGCAGAAGAGAGCTCACAGCCCCTGGGCCCGTGAGGTGATTTGTTCTCAGGGACGTAGGCCACAGCCCTCTCACAGATACAGGAGAAGACCTGTGCTGAGGAAGCACAGTACTTAAGGACGCAGGGATTTATCTTTAGATAACAGCAACAAATACACTTTCCCCCTTGTGCTTCAGCTGCTGTTGTGGCTGCTTTGTGTTGCTCTGGAGAGAGGCAAAGCCCCGAGTTTCTTACAGACATTATTTCCCAGCAAATGTCCTGTTTTAAAAAGGATAGAAACATCTCCTTGATCTATTCCAGACATTCAACTTCACCCCACTTAATAAATTATTATTATAAACTTAGCACCATTTAAAATGTATCAAATAATAATTTATAATTCATTGTAATTATTAAAATGGTGCTCACTGAAGAATTTGAAGGTATAGAAAAGCAGAAAGAAATAGCTCTTATCCAAGAAGCTCTCCTATGCAAACACCAAGATCCTTATCCTACGTGGTGGTCTCCCAGATGTCTGCCATCCATTCCTTCTCTCCCTGTAATGCACATGCTCTTCTATCAAGAGGTGCTGTCTACCTCCCCTATCTGGGCCGATGCCCTGAATTGCTTTGACCACTAGAAGTTTGCAGAAGTGATGCTGTGCCAATTCTAGGCCTAGACTTCAAGAGGCCTAGAAACTTCCACCACCCCCCTGCTTGCGTATAAAAAGTCCAAGTACAGACTCCAAGCTGTGAGGAAGTCCAAGTTGGTGATGTGAAGAGGCCCCATGGAGGAGAAGCAATGTGTGTGGCACATGAGAAAGCCTTCGTGGACCCTCCGGCCTAGCCCGGCCAGCAGTTCAGCGCAGCTGAATTAGTGACCTCAGTTCATGTCACATGAAACAGAAGAAAACAACTCAGCAAAGAGCAGTATACTCACTGAATCAGGAGAAACAATAAATAATTATTTTTATCACACTCATTTTTACAGTTTGTCCCTAGCCAGCAGACATTATCTGAAACATTGCATTGTTTCGAAGAATATGTTTTTACTGTCTTTATCAAAGCATTTTTAGCAGAGTCACACTCACACAATAAAACCAATTGTTTTTTAGGACTTTCACTTCACACTGTAGAGTACAACTTATGCCATTTTATAAAAAGTGTTACGAATATGTTTAATGAATACACACTGTTCCACTGTAGGGAGGTATTATCATCTGTGCCAATTAGATTCCCCCTTCCAGGAAGGTAGGAACGAGGCAAAGTGATTCTGGTCAATCTCGTGGCTGGGGCTGCTCCACTGGGGCACTGTGCATGCAGGAGAAGAAAATCAGTTACAGAGAGAAACAGGACAAAAGCAGACACAGAGAGAGGAGGAAAGCTGGAGACAGTGAGCCCCCAGGGAGTCTCTTGGGAATCTGCTGGTGTTCTAGTTCTAGTCTGTGTATGCAACACCCTGTGTTCCGTGAAATATTTGAATATTTGTATCCAATGAAGTCTTCATTTATTCTTAAACCACTTTGAGAGACGTTGGTTTCTTACAACCAAATGACTCTTGAATAAGGCCAATGGTTTCAAAAGAAGAGCAAGAAGGAATATCATCTTGGAGAGGGAGCAAGATTTTCTTTTCTAGAGAATAAAGTTGCTTTTGCAGACCTTAGTTTCCTGATGATGAATCAGCTTTCCAACTCAGAATTGAGTAGTTAACAGAAAGCTTGTGCAGAGTAATTCTAGTGATGGATGTACATTTCACCTAGAGATGTCCACCATTAAGATGTCCACCATCTCTGCTGCTGAATTCTGATTCAAAAAGGAATAGAGGCTATATTGGTCAGCTTGGGCTGCCATAACAAACACCCCAGACAGGGGGCTTAAACAACAGAAATGTATTTCCTCATCATTCTGGAGGCTCGGGACTCCGAGATCAAGGTTCTGGTCAATTTGGTTCCTGGTGAGGGCTCTCTTCCTGACTTGTAGAAGGCCACCTTCTCACTCTGTCTGCACATGGGAGAAAGAGAAAGAGAGAAAGATCTCTTTCTTTCCATATAAGGTCACCAATTCTATCAGATTAGGGCCCCACCCTTATGATCTCATTTAACCATAATTTCCTCCTAAAAACCCTATATCCAAATATATAAGTTGAGGCTTCACTTTGGAAGGTGGAGCTTCAACATATGAATTTTAGAGGCACACAGTTCAGTCCATAGCAGAGACCAAAATTCATATATGTCCCTGAAAGAACAGTGCCAAACTACCCACTTGTAAAATGGGGACATTAGTGATTGTCACTCTACTACACTGGGGCTGTGACAAAGATTATTGCTTTAGTTTTCCAAAATCAGTCATGGCTTGTGAAGTTAAGGACACCTGAATATTGTTTGTGTACACATATATGCCCATAATTAATATGGTAGTTTTAGGCTAAGAGCCCAGAAACTATTTTATGTAAGCATGTACAAGTGTACCTTTATACTTCGAATATATTTAATTTCCTTGTAGGCAATTTTCTTCTTGAATAAATTACTTGATGACAGTATTTTTCCATGAAAGATCATAAGCATTTCTTGATTTATTCTCCAGTGTTTTAGATGTACAGTGACTTTGCCAACATGTAGTCTTGAATGTTCTGCAAGTGGCTGTGGATCTGTTAGAACACCACTCTATGGCTACCCTTTTCCATACAGTACCTACATGTGGCTACTAAGCAACAGAAATGTGTCAAATCCAAGTTCAGATGTTCCATAGGTATAATATACATACCCCACTTTGAAGACTTAGTACAGAAAAAGAATATCTAGAAATTTCTATGTTGATTACATGTTGAAATGATAATATTTTAGATATAGGGAGTTAAATAAAATGTATTAATTCACCTGTTCCTTTATACTTTTAAAAATGGAATTACTGGGAAACTTTTAATTACATATGTGTTTCACTTTTGTGGCTCACATTATATTTCCAGTGGACATCCCTACCTACTCTGTGGATTTGAATTCTGCCTTTTGTGAGTTCATCCAATTAAGACTGGTGACTGTACATCCTAGGGTATTTCCTTTCTGGGGTCCAGACTCAAGCAAGCCTAGGAGAACTTGGCTGTGTGTTTGCCTTTGATGTCCCCTTTGCTTGTACTCTTGTCAGCTCCACCTCTGCCACTAAGCGTCCCACCAACAGAACCTACCCATCACCAAGCCCCCCCACAAACCCCATTACAGTCACTGTCCGTCAGTGTAATAAGATGCTATAGAATCACTGCTTGTCTTCTCTGTGTTGTACAGCCCTCCCTGAGCTCTGCAGTCGGTCATTATTCTTTTTATTTATCATCTCCTCCAACTTATCAGCCCCTCAGCCTAAGGTTCTCCCATGGTTGTCATATGGAAGATGGGCTTTAAAAAATTTTCCACAGGACTGTAAAAGACAGGCTCTGTATCAACCTTGTTCATAGTGAGATTATAAGGCTCTCTAACAGGAAGACTTCTGACCAAGTGTCCCAATAAAAAGACTCATTTCCATCACTTGGGAGAGAGATATTTTGGGATAATGTATTCAAGCCAAGCATCGTCAATGCACAGCTATTCTGTAAATATATTAAACTTCTCCCTGCTAAAGGCATAGTTAGCAGTCCTACAATTCAGTATTAGGTGGTCTCAAACTGATTTCCCCTAAATAATCGCTATTAAAAATAATTTCCACGTAAGCCCTTCTGCCCCATCCTCATATCCTTTTCCTCCATTAAAAACCTTAAAAAAGCAGAAGGTTCCATTATTGACCAAATCACTTCTGTTGCAAAACTGTGTCGCAGGTGTTTTTAAGTGTGCCACTACTGATGACCTTCTATCCCTTGGAGTGACGTGTTTCTCATTCATTCACTTGATATTTATATATCATGCACTTTCCAAAAATTCTTGAAATTGCTAGGTGCCTTTCATATGCATACAAATGTGCTCTTCCACTGTTGTTCTGTTGAACTGGGGCTTCTGAAGGAATACAGTTCCACATGCACACCAATTCTGCTGCAAACAGACATTAAGCCGGGCCTGTTGGGAATTTTCAAGTAGCCTCAGGTAGAGAGGTAGGCTTTTTTAAAAAGTCCCCCTAAATTAACCCATAGTCTATAAAAATTAGCTGGGCCTGAAGAGGTTTATTAAGCCATTTCCACAGCTACAGCATTATATTTCAGGGAGTTTATAGGGATAAGTGGATCTTTATTGGAAATCACCATTAACATGGTCATTAGCTTTCACACCATTAAATATCTAATTTCAAGGGCAATTATGTTGGACTCTATATTCATCAGAAAATAATTGCAAAAAAAGTGTGCCATACACACCAATTACTGAGGCATCAGCAAAACAAAAGATGGAAATCAAAAGTAACATTTCCATTTGGTGTATTATTTGAAAATTCTAGTACAGCCGGTTGGCAGGACTAATTCACAGATTGGTTTATTTATGGCTGATGTTACATGAGCACCCAGACTCCCGACCCAGGGAAACTATGAGATAATAAATGAGTCACTAAATTTGTGGTAGTTTGTTACACAGCACAGAAAACCCCAATGGCTTTTCCACTAATGTCTATGACAGTGTATTCATAAATCTACCTTTACAATGGTTATTCTTAAACTCTCTCTGTGAAGAACCAACGTTTTAATCTCCAGTCAATCCATGGAAAAATATTTTCCTAAAATGAAATAAAAATGAATTATTAGAAAAAAAGTAAATACAAAAGACATGCAAAATACAAACACATTGACCAATATGTTCAAAAAGTGAAATAAAAATGAGTTTAAAAATCAGATAAAAAGATGTCCAAAATGCAAGCCTGGGACTTCTATTATTAGATTTGATAGACGTGTCATTTCTCTGTCAAATTAGTATAAAGGGTTCTCCATATTTACTACCAATTTACATCTCTCACTGAGGATTAGTAATAAACCCACCACAGACCAGTGCAAGTCTATGGATCATGCATTTGAAAGAGACCAAATCAACTTAAAGACTAGCTGGCATTTATGGAGGGCTTCCTGCACCTTGGACACTATGTGCACTTCTCTTCATGAATTACCTCCTATTCGTGTTCCTCACAACTCCGCAAACTTTACAGATGCTCCATTTTATGTGTGAACAAACTGAGATTATTGGGGGGACGTACCTTACCCAGTGTGGTCACGCAGGAAAGTGCGAGACCCAAACCCAGGAATCTTAACAGTTCGATACTGTAGAATTCCTTCATCATTCATAATAACTGTGATAATATAATACCCAGGTTATCAGAAATAGGAGCTCTAATTAATTTCACCCTGGCCAAATAGCCAACTGTTTTGCAAAATACACAGGGAGTCTCCTGGGCTCACATTCCATAAAAATGAGACCAATCATTTGTACCAAACATGAGCTATAGAGAGATGAGACAAGTGGTGATTTCTAGAAGGAAATGAACCGTGCTCTTGTTGATGTCTCTTCTCAAACCCTGGTGGTGCTTAGTAGCAGAATCAGAGATGCGGAAGAGCAGAGAGCAGGTGTACTTGGTGGGGGTTATGCTCCTTCTACACTCGGCTATGGCTTTCGCTTCCTCCACTGAAGTCTGTCAAAGCTTAAGGGTAACAGTTCACATCAGAATCACTGGGGGGATTTTTATAACTACAGACATGACGCATGGGCCCAGTCCCAAGGCATTCTTAGTCTACTGGTCTGAAAGAGCCCAGGGAATCAGGAGTATTTCCAAAGCGTCTCCCACAATTCTAATGTTTAGCCAGGGTTGAAACCTGGATTTTTAAGGAAGAGAAGTGTGTGACTAGGGGCAGCTGAGTTATTTCTGCTCCCTTCTTGATGCCCTGTTGTCCAGGACTGTGTGGAAGCCACATGGGAATGACTTTCCGTCCTGGGCACCCATGTATGGGGAATGCGCCATTAGGGTTAGGGTGGCTCAAGTACCCCATTTCCTTTGCCTATTTTATTCCAGGAGCAACATTACCAGTCTCCAGGCTCTGTCAATTCAGGCTTCCATTAGCTCAGGTCTCAACTGTTTTTCAAAATCACATTCAACTGATTTTCATGTTTGGGATGATCATTTATGGCAAAATTAGAATTTCATTGCTATTCAGCCCTCATTCATGCTTTTTACCCACACTGTAGGAAATACTTCTGCCATTTTAGAACTTTCCTGGGTGTTTTTGTGTTTTTGCATTTTACATCTATTTTTCCAGCTTTGACCAGAATGACAAATCGTGGAGAATTTGCTCTTCAGGATTTTCTGTTGGTCCCCACTCCCATATTAGACTGGACCCACTAGCAGAGCGAGGGTCAGGACTGTACTTTCCTATTTTTAGAGAAGTTCCTTGAAAAGAGAATTTCCCAGCCCCTTACTACTCAAAATATGGTGGCCCATGAGCTGCAGGATCCCCATCTCCTGGGAGCCTGTTAGAGATGCAGAGGCTGGGCCCTTCCCCAGATCTAAATGCAGAATCAGAATCTGCATTTCACTAGCCTCCCCCCACCCTCCCAGGTGACTCCAAGTCTGCGTAGGAAGAGTTTGAGAAGCACGGAAAGTTGAGAAACAACTGCAAATTGTGTCCCCTTTTTGAAGCTGGATGATACACATTAGCATATGAAGGATTCTGTTAAGTCCAATGGTAAAGAAAACCAATTACTCCAGATTTCCACAAATGTAATTGACCACAGAACATCATTTTCCCCTTGCAGGTAACACTTTAAAAAAACTTTTTGTTGAAGAGTAACATAGATCATTATTGTCGGGTGACCAATTCTCCATGGGCCTCCTACCTTTCTGCAAGTCCTAGAACCAGAGGTACTGACTTCATTTATTCTGAACTGTCTTCTCAAGGACGTTGGTAGAGCAAACAGCCTTGGAAGGTACAGAGAGGGTCTTGCTCCCGAGCAAAGATCAGTTCAGTGTAAAAAAGGCAGTACAATATGATAAAAACAATGTTTCTCTCCAGGGCAAAATAGGCCTATGCCAATTTTAAAATAGGGGTTCCCTACTGTCTGGGTTCTTCAACTCTGACATACCCACTGCATGCCACATGTGCAAAATCCAATGGGGAGGCTCCACATGGCCCCCAGGGAGTCGCACCAACAGGAGCCTCGCGCTACCTACTGTGCCGTAAGCAATAAAGTCCTTTGTCTCTGACCCGGAGTCTCGCATCTTCTGGCAGCAGCCACAAAACTAGGGAAGGCTAACTTGTCAGCTGGTGACTAGGGTCAAATCTGAGACCCTACACAGTTCTCGATAACTATATGGGATCAACTTGATAGGTTTTTTACAAACCGTACATAGCCATGGGACGGGTTAGCAGATCAGGAAAGATAACATTATCAGTGCCCAGAAGGCCTCCTCACCACCTTTTCCGGTCTTTCACAACTACTCTCCTCAGCTCAGGTGGACTTGTAGTGACGCCACATATATGTAATGAACTGTTTTCTAAATCAAGATCACTGAAGCTGACATTTGGAGTGCTTAGCATGAGTCAGGCACTTTCCTAACCCCTTTACATGTAGTAAGTAACTAATTAAATCTTCATAGCAACCCTCTGAGGTAGGAACTATTATATTCATTTTACAGGTGATAGATCAGCACAGAGAGGCTTAGTGATTTGCCACAGGTCACACAGCTAGCATTCAAACCCCGCTAATTTGACTTGGAGCTCTGTCATCACACTGGACCCCGTGCTCTGAAACTGACATAGGATATCTGCAACAGGAATCGTCCTGGAAAGTCTGGACATGTGTGTTTTTATGAAGCTGAGCAGGCCCCAAATAGAAATATGCTGTGTTCCAAGAATTTGCTTATAAATCAATCATCTCTGTTATATGGTAGAAAACACACTGAATTTAGCTGGTGAAGAATCTAGATTCCAATCATAACTCTTGCCTAGCAGCTGTGTGACCTTGAAGAAGTCACTTAAACTCTTTGAGCTTCAGTTTCCTCACTTGTCAAATAACAGAGTTGGCCTAGATGAGTACGCAAGCGTCTTCTAAGCTTAAAATTCTGTATTGTTATATTCAATATATATTCTCCATAGATTTGATGTTACTAATTCCAAGGCTAACAGAATCCTTCATAATATTTTTTTCAAGTAAAATGAACCTGAAAATTATAAATATATACGTCATAATAAACACATAATAATATCCCCATGAACTGGAACTTGACTTCCTCACTTGTGACTGGGGCAAGTCATTTATATGTGTGAGATTGCTTCTACTCTGGTAGAATGAAAATTGAAAATACTTGTTTTGAGCAGAATCATCAACTCTGCTCAGCTATTTTATCTATCTGCATGTTTTATGAGGGGATATGCATTGTATACACTGATATTTGGTGTTTATAAGTTCATCCATTTATCTATTCATCCATTCATTCATTCAAAAGGCATTTCTTGAATACCTGCCCCCTCCTTGCCAGGTACTATGTTAACACTGAAGGCATAACCTTAGAATACAGTGTGGTAGAGTTTCTGAGAAAGGCAGGTGCAGAGTGCTCAGAATGGGCACTGCCTCTAAGGGGCTCCTTTTGTTGGTGTGGAGGGGATACCAGGGAGCTACTAGAGAAATTGCCACTTGCAGGACAACACTGACCCAGCTGGTGGCCGCCTGTGGGGACAAGCACTGCCTGCTTGTAACCTTTTGTCCCAGAACAACCATGTGTCTACACGGCCCCCTCCTTCAGGTGGTATGCTAAGTACACGGTACCTTGATGGCCTGGGGCCTTACTGACAGAAGCATCTTGTTGGGAGACAGACCCCTTTGACCAAGGTTTTGTTCCTCGGGGTGCTGGTCACATAAGAATGATCCCTTCTAGCAAAACACGCAGCATAGTTATAAATAACATGCCCTTTATGGCATGCATGTAGTCTCTGTCCCCTCATCCCTGACACACATGTGGTCCTTGTCTCCTTCCACATATCCCATAATAGCAGTTCCCTCCCCCGCCATCATAGCGATGTGCAACTTCGTCCAGGCGACTGCTCTTGGACTCCCTGAATGTAAGTCCCAATAAACCCTCACATCTCCTATGCCATCTCATCTCGGGGACTTTTCCGGGTCTCTCAGACCCTCGAGCACTTTCCCATTGCAGCTCGCCCAGCTGGGCACGCGATCGGACTCGTCATCACACAACCAGAATGGAGTGTGGGTAGGAAACCCTGTTCCAGGCCCAGGACATGGTGTGGCCCAAGGCTGGGAGGCATGTGAAAACCAGATTCTATTTTTGTCAGTGGGCTTGAAGCATTTAGATTCCTTAAAGCCACAGTTTTCCCCAACAAGTGGCTGAAGGTGGGATGGGGGAGGGGTGGCTCCGATTATGAGACGGTGCAGATAGCTGTATTTTGCAAACTTTCAACTCATCTTTAGAATAGAATCCTTTCTTAAGCAGCCTTTCCCCTTCCAAGTTGAGGAACTGGGGCAGGGCCCCCTGAAGCCAGCTCTGGCTTATTTGCAACTCCTCTGGAAGTCACTTTTTGACCAGAGGGTGTTATGTGGCCGGGGTGGTAAGCCTGCAATGCCCCAGATCCCACAGCTGCCCGTGATCTCAGCCCTCGCCTCCCTCCCCCACCAAGAGGGTGCACAGGCTGGAAACTGTGTTTAGGGCTGTACTTCCTCCTCCAGACTGGCTGCTCTTAACCCAACTGTGCCTGAGCAGATCTGCCTCTGCCCTCCTTTGTGCCCTGGCCCAGCTCAGTCCAGGAATCACAAAGCCGGGCCCTGCTTCCCTGGAGCTTATGCTGAGGCCCTCTGGGCCTGCAGCCTGGACCCTTGGCTGCACTCCCTGGGGAGGGAGCTGGGGGTGCCCTGCTGGAAAGGGACGAGCTTCCCAGTCTTGGCTTTTACTTCGAAGATCAGCAGGCTTCTGCCACCTTTCCAGCCAGACCAGGCCACACATGGTGGCTAGATGGTATTGCTGGCACACCTCTCATTTTCCTTATCACAGTGATTTCTGTGACTCAAAACAGTTTAGGGACAGAGAGTCAGCCACCCGGAAGCTCCTTTCAAATGCAGGAAAAGACTTTTGATGTATGGGGTCAGCTTCCCTGAACATCAGGCTTGCTTCTGGCCCCATTTGGTTTTCATAGCTGCTTTGTGACAGGAGAAAATGTGTCATTGTTATTTGCTCTCTGCCGCCTAGCACTGTCTGGCAGGTCATAGGCACATGAATTCTTTGGTGGAGGAGGGAATATGAGCCGGAGCGATGAAAACTTTCTACGGGTCAGGCACTGCCCTGCCCTCAGAGACTCAGGGACACCGATGCTGGCCTTTTCCTGTTTCAGGATCCACTCCAGGACACCACGCTGTATTAATTCACCTTCATTTTTAAACAAAAATGATTTCCCCTTTTGGTAGGAGAATTTTCATTCTTAATCATTATTGCCCATCCTTCTTAAAATCGCTTTCTCAATTTTGGAAAACATGAATTCTCTGGATCATGAAGGCATTCTTATATTTAACAGTTGATTGGCCTTTAATTGCCAGTGGTAGGGGAAATCATCAAATTTTTTAAAAAGTTCTGGTAGGAGTAGAAATTTTAAGTAGCCAAGCAGGTGGTGGCACATGACAAAGTGAGGGAGGGGTCCAATACTTCCAGTGGGAGAAACACATTCACTCATTGACTTGTGCCATTTAAAAATTGATTCACTTATTTAGGGAAGGAGATGACTCATATAATAGCCTCTTATGTATTGTATAAAATGGAAGTGAGATCATGTCCTTTTGTTATTTACAAGCCTACAATGTTTATAGCAGCACTACACACAACAGCCAAAAGGTGGACACAGACCAGATGTCTACGGACTGATGAAAGGATACACAAATCGTTGTCTATCCACACAATGGAATATTACTGAGCCATAAACAGGAATGAAGTACTGCTGTATACTATAGTATGGATGAACCTCCAAAACACAATGCCAAATGAAAGAAACCGGTCACAAAAGGCTACGTATTGTACCATGCCATTTACGTGAAATGTCCAGAAGAGGCAAATCCATAGAGATGTTATGCAGACTAGTGGTTGCCAGGGGCTGGGGATGCACAGGAATGGGAGTAACTGCTAATGCGTACAGGGGTTTCCCTTTGAGGTGATGGAAATATTCTGGAACTAAACAGATGTGGGGTTGCACGACATTGTGAATGTACTAAATGCCACTGAATTAGCCATTCAAAATGGTTAGTGGTTAATTTCACGTTATGTGAATTTGACCTTGGTAAAAAAAAAAAAAAGAATCCAATTATTTAATTAAAACCTACAATGGCTCCCCATTTCCTTGAGAGTAGAAGCCAGTCCTTACAGTGGCCTGCCAAGTCCTACAGGATCTGGTCCTGTTACCTCCTGACCTCATTACCCCCCTACTCCCCCTACTCCCTTACTGGGCACATTTGTCTCCATGCTTTCAGCATGCTGGCCTCCATGCCCCCTGATTCTTCTACAGGCCAGACATTCCTACCCTCCAGTACCTTTCGCACTGGCTGTTCCCTGTGTCTCGGAGACACCTTTCCCCAGTACCCATGTGGCCCCCTCCCTCCTTTATGTGTTTGCTTAAGCTGACCACCCTATTTTCAATTTCACTGCCCCGAGCACCACTCCCTCTATGCTGCTCTACTTTACTCATTACCTCTAACGATCCCTGGGCTTTTACTGCTGTATTCTGCTTACTGCTGCTTCTCTCTCTCCCTTCTCTGCCACCATTAGAATGTAGCACCACTAAGAAAAGCATTTTAGTGTATTCTTGCATTCTGGGTGCAATTTGTGTTGATTTTTTAAAAATGTCCACAGAACCAAATAACAAGGAATTATACAACTAAGTGGATTCTGAAGGAAATACACATAGAAAATAAAGAAGCAAGTCTCATAGTAAAATGCAATCACAGCTTTTATTTTCTGCATATGGAGGCATAAAAGCATTTAGGATGAAGTTAAACTTTCAGTTCAGAAACTCCTTTCTCTCTTCTCTCCGTTTTCATAAATCACTTGAGTTTTTAACCTAAAGAAGCACTTTGGGTTGAAAGTTACTCATTATAGAAAGTGGTGTAACTGTAAAACATTTTCTGCTGGGAGAAGGTAAGTCATCTTTTAACAAACAGTTTTATCCTCTTGTCTCGGGGTGGATCTGGGTTGTTACAGCTTTTATTGGTGGGGGAGTAGGGGAGAATAAAAAAACCTCTTCCTGCAGTTGCATTTATTTATTATATTTATGCAAGGCCTGATGGTGATTATGGGAGGTCCAAAGAGCACACATATCAGTACTTAAAGTGAGACAACTGATTTGTCACAAGGGGCATGAAAGTCTGAGAAAGAAAGGGAAAGAAAAAGGAACAGAGAGGATAGAAAGGATAAGAATTTAGAAATGGGTCTCCGCCTGAAATATTTTTGTACATGAGCAGGAAGTTGCTTTCAGAAAGCCAGGCCGCAGACTCTTGCACAGACCTTGCACAAGGAGATCTATGATTAGAAAATAGCATCATGAGCTTCAAGTGATTACATTTTGCAGATGGGGTGTCTCTGTTAATCTGGATCTATACTGTGGCTGGAGACCCCCTATCTGATGCAAAAGCAAACAAGAAATGCTACCCCCTGCTCTCAATGCTGGCGTTAAAGCTGAAACATGTTTTTACGTGCATCTTTTTATCTCAAGCATAAGGAAATAGAGTATCATAGTCCCAAAATTGATCAGTTATCTCAGAATGAGTGCAGAATTCTGATAGGCGAGCTCTTGAGCATCAAGTTTCAGCTTTGGACAAGGGAGGAATGTCTCTGTGCCAGTTACCATTCTCTCATTTGGCTTAGGGGAAGGCTTCACAAACCCACACTCCATTGTCCTGGCATCCACTTGGACACACCACTCATGGATTCCATTTGAGGAGAGAAAAGCTCAAGCAGAGGGAAGGTGGGATTTTTTCTGAATGTTGTAATTTCAAAGGATGCAAAAACAGCATGAGAGCTGTGGTCCCAGCCACGTAGGAAATACTGCATTTTGGAGGCAGCACTGGCCGGTTCAGGAACCGGCAAAGACTCAGGAGGTAGAACACCACACGTGGACTCACATCTCGTAACAAAGAGCAGGACTTTTACCTGATGGTGTAAGGAAGATAACTTTTCTTAATTTGACGTAAGGCAAGTTGATATGAATGCTTGCCTTGACTAATTTAAGCCTCCTCAAAGAATGCCGGCATTTGTGGTTCCCCAGGGAGAGCTGGACGGAGGATGTGACAGTGTAAGGCAGGGGTCATCATTCAGGGTTCTTCGTATGTCTTGCAGCATAAACCAAGCAAAACATATCCAAAGAAGCCAATTCCTCTTAGAGCTCTTATCATGTACAGTGAGACCTGCCCGGGAGACTCCAAAGAGTGCCCAGCTCGGTGGTTCTCAACCAGGGACACATTTGGCAATACCTGGACACATTTTTGGTTGTCATGACACAGGTGGGCATTGCTGGTGTCCCCGAATGGGTAGAGGCAGGGCGTGCGGCTGAGCATCCCACCATTCGCAGGACAGCTCCTCTCGGCAAAGAATTACCTGATCCAAAATGTCACTAGTGGCAAGATTGAGAAATCCTCATTCTAACCCATGTCCGAAATATCCCCGAAAGAAACCCGCTGGAAATATCCCGCAGCCGGTAGATTTAACCAGAGCAACAGTCTGATACAGCAAAACCAAGCAACCCAGTTACTAATAGTTTCTCCTTCCTCTTTCCCACCCCATAGAAAATCAATAGGTGTGAGTGTAACCTTTTTAAAAAAACGACTCAGTGAGCAATCTCCTTAAAACATTTCACTGCAATTTCTGACATTCTCTCGAGGCTATCATGTTCCCAGTAAAATTATTGAAACCACTGTAATAATCAAATTTGTAACTGCATTACGTCTCTTGGCTAAACTCACTGAAATGACAGGTAAGGGGGAAACAGAAAGCCTTTGTAAAAAATCTAGCTTGTTTGCTGCTCCACAGTTGAAGGAATAAGAGTGGAATTTAGGCTAAGACTGTCTTTAGATGCAGGGCAGTAAGTGGCAAACATAAAAATTTAAGCGCAATAAAGCAATTCCTGTTTCAGTGGGCCTCACCTTATTGCTCTTCTAATTTGTTGGCCAGAGAGGAAACTGAGCTTAGGTTGTTCTTCCTAGTTAGGAAACTTGACGATTGTTATTGAAATATGAAGCCCAAGATTCTTTGAGAATGTTAATACAGAAAGTCCCAACCATGACTTTAGAGTTTTGCGCAAAGAGCATGAATGGGGTAACTGGGAGATTTGGGCTTTTAAGATAATTGGTGCCATTTCTCTGTGTGACCTTGGTCTTCCATTTTCTCATCTGTGAAACAAAGACTTTGGGTGAATCCCTCCAAGGTCATTTTAAACTAAAGAAGCAGTAACACAAAAATAGATTAGTACCGGCTGACCTTGAGAGTTCCACGTACCACCAAGTGTCTCTCATTAGCTATTTTTACCAATTTGGAAGCAGTTAAGTGACAGCTCATAAACCCGTGGATTTGCTCTTTAATCCAGCAGAGAAAAGAATAAATATCTGCCGCAAGAGAAGTGTGATTAACACCTCTTTCCTTTATCAGAATAAATGAAACCAGGAAAAATCTATGATGGAGAATTGATTATTTCTCCTGCATCTGAATCTGTTACTCTCAAGCAATTGAGCTTGGGTACTATATGACAGTAGGCTATTTCTGTGTTGCATTTGGCCTGGGCGATCCCCTTCACCATAGTTCCGCCTGAATTTTCGTGTAAGTGATTTAGAATTTTCCAAGCAAATCTGTATGTGAAAGGGATTGCCTGACAGTGTGTGGCCTTCCCACACCCAGTGTCTTTGCTATGACAGGCTCTTGAAAGCTGCAAACAGGCGAATACACAGGGCAGGGGCACAGAAAGCAAGCGCTAGATGTTTTTTCCTCTACAGGAAGTCTCTCTCCGGAAGCCATGCCTCAGAGCACGCAGGCAGCCTGCAGGGAAGGATACGACCCACACTGTGTCCAAGAGGACCCCAGGGAGGGCAAGGCACGCTGGGTTCTCAGCCAGCTCTAGTCCCGGCCTGCACATTCCCACCCAGAGCACTGCGGTCTCCAGTTGCCTCCGTCTGCAGCTGCTCCCATTATGTGGGGGCTGGCTTTACAGTCTCCGCTGTACTCACAACTTCATGCTGCTTTTTCCTCTGCTTGGGCTTGAACTTAGATGGGACGTGAGAGCAGAGGGCAATGGATCCCAAACCCGCTTTACTGATTTATTCATCTGTTTATTTACTTTCATCTCAGCAACAGTTTAGCAAAAAAGGAGAATAGGATGACAAGAATGTGAGTTTAGAAATCCATTCGCGAGTTTTAAGAAGTCAGGCCACCTTGGCCGCTGTAGCTAGGCAATGGGGCATTGGCTGTATAGGGCAATTTTTAAAAATTGAGTGTTGCCTACTTAGAAATGTCTCTTGGATTGTTTATCAAGGTGGAGAAAATGAAAGGAGAGTAAGCAGAACCATCCTCCATTTCAGATCTTGTGAACCAGCTTTGTTTCCTTTGCTAACCCTGCCTAAAGTTAAAAAAAAAAAACCCATGTGTTGAACCCATGGGGAAATACATAAATATTTACAGAGGCTTCCCCTCTATCTGCAGTACCCTTGTGCAAGATCCATCATCTTGCAGTCTTGCAATGTGGTTGCATTTGAAATAAATGGTGCAAGAGGTATTTCTTTTTGTTTTTTTTCTTCACAATGAAGTGCAACCTGCTTGCAAAGCGTGCAGGCATGCAATCTGAATGGTGGGCTTCATCCTCCTTGGACAGGAAGAGCTTGACTCGGCACCACTGGGATCTGAAAGAGTGGTTCCCAGGAGTCTGAGCATCTTAGATGTGATTTTAGGGCCCTCTCAGACTGTCCACTAATGCTTGTGCAGTAGTGATAAATAACATCAACTGGCCTGGAGACCAGACTACTGACAGAAGGCCACTAACAGGTATTTTCTCCTGGCCTCATTTCCCAAAAGGGCTCACTTGGCTGTGCTAGCAGTGTGGGTCTTCCTTCTTTGAGTGGTCTCTTTAGAAGTCTGAGGGATTGTTGCTCAAGGGAAAATGGCTCAAGTGGAGGGATTCTTTAAGAGCTGCTGAGAGGCCCCAGGCCTCTCCTCGGCTGGACCCAATCCGTGGTCCTTTGCTTTGGTGCCTTCAGACCGCACAGTAAGAAAAAGCAAATGCAGTGTGAGAAATCAAGTGGCAAAGTGCAAGAGGGGTTGCGTCTAACTCACACTGGGGTTGGATAGAAACAGTAAAGGGTGTCTTGTGTGAATGTTTCTGGCTACAAAATCTACCTGACTACGGCCCTGAAACCACAATTATCTATCACATGCCCACAAGAAACCCCCAGAAGCTTGCTGTGTCATGTGGCTGGTGAGAACGACTGCACACTGCAGTACAGCACAGTCTTTGTGTTATTTCCAGGCTAGGAGAAAAAGGCATCCATACATTGTATTTTAAGGTGTTCATGAATACAGCTATAAATCTCTCCATTAGTACGCAGATGCTGTAAGGCAATAGAGAGGAGACTGTAGATCCAGGTTTCCCACCCTATCTAGGCCTTGGGGAGGTGGTGGGACATTTCCAGAGCTAAATGCACTGTAGTTTGGTGGGGGACTTGCAAGGAAGCATCAGGTTGAGAGGGAAACAGGACTGACTGATGGCAAGATGGTTCTAGAAGATGGAACAGATGGGATTGGCATGGGCAGGTTGGTGTGGGAGGCCAGAAGGCTTGTAGCCTCCCCTGCTGAGTCCAGTAGCCACCAAGGACTACTATGAGAGCATGGAGGAGCACACGGTCCCATGTGAAGATCACGTCAGGCCCCCCATGTTAGGGCAGTGTACCCCCTAGGAAGGCTGTGGATCTCTTCTTGCAGGCTACAAAGGCCAGGCATCCGGTCAGCCAGTGACCAGTGGTGTCAGAGTCCTGCTTGCAAGGTGAGCAATTTCCTGAAGACAGAAGAGCAGTGTGGCCATGGCCACAGGTCCCCAAATGGAGCTCCCAGGGGCCTCGAAGGCCTCTCCTCGCGCTCTATACGGTTTGTTTCAGTGTGCTCTGAGAAGGCTGTGGTTGTTGCAAGCTTTCTCTTCGCCTATGTAAACTCAAGAAACAGGAGAATGCCTCAGCCCGACACCAGCCACCTGGCTTCACGCCCACACCCCCTTCTGCGAGTCAGCTCGACATTCATGCGTTCTCTTGGTCACTGCACATTGTCCCTCATCTGGCAGCTCCTCCTCCTCCACACACCTGCCGGCGGTGGGAGGGGCTTTTTGCATGGCACATGTTATATGTAACCAGGATGACCCTTTTATAAGCAGCAGAGTGGAAAGTACAGGATGGACTCACGACTGACGGTCTTGCCTCTGTCACGGTGACTGGGCTATGAGTACATTGCTTTTCTCCCATTCTCATGTATTAATTAATTAATTTCCTAGATGAATTTTTAATTCTATACACAGTACTTAATAACTGCAGGGAATCTGAGCTATACAGGAAAGCGTAACAATGAAACAAAGCCCTTAAGAACATTATCCTCAGCTAGCCAGAGCTGCTCTTAATATTTTGATGTATTTCTTTCTTGTGGTTTTTCTGTACCTCTACATATTGTCATAAGCAAATGTCCCTCTTTTGACAAACCTAAGTCATTCTGGATATTCAATTTTGTTTCCTAAGTTTTTTCATGTTATGTGGTATTTTAACCATATTACCCCCATTCTCCTATAACATGGTTATCAATGGCTGTGTTCATGTAAGAATATGCATATATTTTATACATAAAATTACTGTTAAGGGTCATTTAAGAGGTTTTTCTCCATCTTAACATTGCAATGGACATCTCTGTCCATAGATTTTAGATTGTATCTCTGAATATTGCCCAAACATGACTTCTGAATTAAGATTTTCACTATCAGAAGGTCTAAATACTTTTAAGGCTGTTGATGCACGTTGTCAGACTGCCCCCAAAATGGCTATGTACAGTTACATAGGTTTTCTTTATCTTCATTTTCAGAGGATCCTTGGTATTGAGGACTGCCAGTGACCCATGCAGCATCTTCACTGTGAGTGAAATGCATAGAGCAGCTCCATATCTGAGATTTAAAGATCCTGAGGAAAACTGAGATCACATGTGGATCTAAGGGTTGCTTCCCTGGGTTGTTCTAGAAGGAAATGACCTGTCAAAGACCATTTGGGCAGAGTTACTGACCTTTGCCAAAGCGACAGCACAAAAAGCCCTCAACTTAAATACAAAAAAGACCTATACTTCATCTGAAATTTCCCCCAAATCCACTTCTCTATTCAAGTCAAGGTTCGTGACAGAGTAGCCAAATTAGGGTTTGAGGTTTCAGGGCTGGGAGAGTGCCTGCGCACGTGATTAGCTCTTGCAAAAGGAAAGTGAATGTACAGGTTGACCTTTGAGGTCATTTGGTGGACACTGTGCAGTGGGCAACTCGAGGTCAGCCAATCCCAGTCTCTTCTGCTTCTGGCAAGAACTGTGTCATTGTCTGCTTTTCCACTGGGGATACTGCCGTCCATCGGCTTCACTGTGAGCTGGGGGTGGAATTGCTCCTTGTCAAGGATTTGGAAGAGAGGACCTGACCATGTGAGCAAATGAGTGGCGGGGTGGTCATCCACAGAGTGGGCTCCCAGACAGCTGTCTAAAGAGGCCTGGGGCTGCTCCACAATGATGCTGGCATTGGAAGTCTTCATCCTTACAAAGCTCCTGGGGTGACTGAGCAAGAGACTCATGCATGACTTTGTCCCAGGAGCAAAAAACGTGCCTGTGTTGCTGATAACAGAGAATTACACTGGCTGGGAACGCATGCCAGTGCTTTCAAACACTGGGTGGAAATCTGAGCTGCAACGCATTTTATTGTCTCAGGCCATCGCTCAGAGCCCCCAGCTGAGGATGGAATGCTCCTCAGACTTAAATGTCCCAGACATCTTGGGGGTGGCTTCTCCACCAATTCTTTTCTGTCAAACAAGGGTTAAAAATGTCAGCCCAGACTTAAGGCCGGGCTCCTCTAGCAGCCAATAGCTAGGGGCTCGAGCCCTGGTTTGGTTTAAATGATGAACGAGCTTGAAAAACCATTCAGTTGATTTCAAGACTTCCTGGGGATGGCGTTTAAACCACAATGTTCTCCTTTGGGGACAAAGTTAAGAGCCAGTCACAATTGAGGTTTCTCAACATGTTCTGCCCATATTTGGCTATATTCTTGCTTCATTCAAACTAAACTCATAACAAATGTACTTGAAAAGCAAGGCTTTGAAAAGTATCTCTTTCTCTCTCCCTGTTATAAAAGAAGTCTTACCTTTATGCATTTGGCCTGCCTGTGAATTTACAGAGTAGCTTCAAAGCAAAGAACAGCCAGTGTAGGCAACTTATTTTTTACTTTTATTAAAAGAGAAATGCAAGCTTCAACTGTAGGATCTGGCTTTATACCATGTATATGTAAATGTGTAGGAAACAGAAGCTAGTTTTGTCCTGTGCAAAAATAACCAGAAGTGGCTACGAGATTATGAGGATATTGAAGAAGGAATGTCACATGCATTACTGTATTGTGTCTATGATGTATGGAGCTGCGCCTCTCAGAGATTCCAGGAAATAAATGTACCCTCTGAAGTTTCTTCTTTAGGATTGTTTGAGAAGAATGATCAAGTCTTGTGGAAAGATACAAAACAAATATGATAAATCTTATTCAACCTATTTTAGGTGAATATTTATCAACCACTTTATAGGTACCATCCATTTCATTCTCACCACAATCCCACAAAGGAAATCCTATTCTCATCCATGCTTTGCAGATGAAGAAACTGAGGCAGGGAGGTCATACGATTGCCCAGGGTGCCTGAGCTTAGCAGTAGCAGAGCCAGGAATCTGCCTTAGCAGTCCGATGCCCACACCCTGCACTCTTAACCATACGCTCCTCTACTCCAAGGAGATGTTTTCATGTGTGTATGGACAAGAACAGAGACCATGAATAGTACAGAATGGTCCTGGGGACCCCGATCTCTAAGGCAACACTTCTTCTGACTCTCAGGAGAAAGAAAATTGAGAGGTTGTTCAGCTTGTCTCAGGCCTGAGGCTGGGAAAGTTCCCAGTGACCCCAAGGGGGTCACGTCCAGAACTGTCTGGCCAGAGAGGAGCCCAGCAGCAGAGGCCCTCTCTCAGGGCCCCAGTTAGCCCTGGTCTCAGGAAACCCAGCCCCAGAGGCTGCCTCCGCGGGAGTGAAGACACAGGGGCTGGGCCAGAAACTCAGCAGCAACAGGGTCCTGTGTTCTCAAAACTGAGGAGGACTAGAGACAGGAGGGAGGAGGGAGGCACCCGTCCTCCCTGGGGGCAGCGGAGACTCCCCACCTCCTTTCCGCTGAGTAGTGGTGCTCCGGGGGGCAATCTGGGCCTCAGGGGACATTTGGGGGTCTCTGAAGACGTTTTTGGTTGTCACAGCTCAGGGAGGGTGCTCCTGGCATCCAGGGGGTGGAGACCAAGGACACTGCTCCCCATTCCACAGTGCACATGATACCCCCACACACACTTAAGAGAATGATGCGGCCCCAGTGTCACTCGCACGATGGCAGGAAACCTGTCGCAGAGCCTTGGGCCGGTGCATGCCACCCACAGCTCCGAGGAAGCTCTGTCTGGGGCTTCTTCAAAGAGTCATTCTGCAACCAGGAAGCCAGCCACCCTTACAACTAGGCAGAAGGCGTGAGAGACAGGAGGCGGGACCGTGCACAGGTTTCAGTTTCCTGCCTCTTTCTTCCTGACAGACGGAGGTCAGTGTCTGCCTCTGTTAGCAGGCATCAGGACCAGGCTGGAGGCCAGCTCTGTGTCCCTATGTAGTAGGCTGAATAATGGCCCCCAAAGACCACAGGTCCCAGTCCCCGGAGCCTGTGAATGTTACCTTATACCAACAAAGAAATGGACTTTGCAGCTGTGATGATTAAGTTAAGGATCTTGAGATGGGGAGATGACCCTGCATTATCTGTGTGTGCCCCAAATGTTGTCACAAGTGTCCTAAGAAGGAGGCAGAGGGAGACATGGCACATGCACAGTGGAGAAGGTGCTGGGAGAAGTGAGGTAGGAACTGGAGCAATGGGGACTGTCACCAGAAGCTGGAAAAGCTGAGGAACTGACTCTCCCTGGAGCTTCTGAAGGGAGGGGGGCCCGGCCCACACCTTGATTTCGGCCCAGTGATACTGATTTCAAACTTCTGGCCTCCAGACCATGAGAATAAATTTGTTGTTTTAAGCCACTCAGTGTGTGGTGGTTTGTTACAGCAGCCACAGGAAACTACAATACTTTGATGCCCCTTGAGCTCCCAAATTGATCAGTTGAGGCTGAGGGGTAAACCCTTCCAGTGCAGACAAAACCAGAGCCTTTCTGGGGAAGGATTTGAGGGGAGAAAGGAAATTTCCTTTGCATCCCCCTTTGTACACTTACCTCTTCAACCCCCCAGCCGATGCATCCCGTCTATGGCAACACGGCGCCTACCTTCCCTCAGCCTCTCTCAGCCAACAGTTTTCAGGGAATTCTGGGCAAAAATATTTGATTGGTGATCCCAGCACTTGGTTCTAACCTGTCTGGGGCCACCCATCACTTTCCCCTTGATTTCTTGTCACTGTACATGTGGTATGTCCCATCCTAGACTGAGCTCCTGGGCAGCAGGAACCCTGTTTGTTTTACTGTTAGGCTTCCCGAGGTCCCAGCACGGTGCCAAGCACCCAGCAGGTGCTCAGTCAATGGTTAACGTGTGCTTCGTCCATCCTGAGTATGCGAAAGGTGACTTAATTCTCTGTTGCCTGGTGGTCAAGAAGCTCGAGGCCAAGTCTGATGCTTATAAACAGGAATCCCCACCCATTCTGTCAGGCCTGCGGCAGCTGCACAAGGACCCCACCAGATTTCTTTGTTTTTAAACTGGAGTGTAATTTACAGAGTAAAGTGCACATATCTTAAATGTACAGCCTGATGAATTTTTACCTGTATGTACCTCCTTGTAACCACTGCCCAGAACAAGATAGAGAATCCTCCCCGTCTCCCCAGGAAGCTCCCTTGTTTTCTTTTTCCAGCCAATTAACCCCCTTGCTGCTCACACTCCCATGAACCACTGTTCTGTCTTCTGCCCCATAAACCAGCCTTGCTCGTTTGTGAACTTCATATAAATGGAATCATACAGATTGTGCTTGCATCTGGCTTCTTTCCATGTAGTGTTTTTGAGATGTATCCATGTCACTGCATGTAGCAGTTTTCTTTTTTAGAAAACTGGGGTGTATTATTCCGTTGTAAGGATATGCCACAATGTGTTTATCCATTCTTCTGCTGTTGAGCATTTAGAGTGCTTCCAGTGTGGCCCCCTTGTGAAAAAGCCGCTATGAGTGTGGTTATATTTTACAGCCCTGTGCTTTCATTTCTCTTGCTTCCGTGCCTAGGGTAAAACTGCTGGGCCATAGCGACGGGGCCTGCTTCCCTTTATAGAAATTAGTATCACTGTTCTTCATTTAGATACAAGAAAACAGATTTTTAGAGAAAACTGAAGTGGCGACAGTCTTCCTGCACTTATTTTCCCAATTGCATCCGTTATAGTAATTTCTTAAAGAAATAGAATGCCTCAGGCCGGGCTCACTGAATCAGCGGTAGAGAAAGTTAGAGCGTCATGCAGCATGGAGAATGAGACACACGTCCCCACAAACCCATTCTCATACCGCTTTTCTACTCACTCACACCACCCCATAGCTTTAGAGCAGGTCTTTTCTGGCACTGAGATTGAACACAGTGCTCACACAGACAGGATCCCGATGAAAGAAAATATTTTAAGAGGCAAATTTACTCTGTAATGAAGCCCTGATTGAAATGACAACTGCAGGCATCGAGAAGTATGTGGAATATGTCAACCAAAGGCAATCTGATCCTGCTGTGGTGTCCGTTCTGAGTATGTGAAGAAGCCTTACTCCCCTGCCAAACCCACAGCTCTCCTGAGGCCTGGGCACAAAGAGAACTGCCCTGCATTCCCAGCTGCCGGCTCCCTGCAGAAGGGAATTCCTAAGTACCAGCTGCTCCCCGCTTGAGTGCCACTGAATTCTAGAAATCCTAAACAGCTTGGCAAAGGTGACCAGAGAAGGGGAAACTGTTTTAAGACCCTACAGTGCCCTCACAGCACTATAGAGTGAAGGCTGGGCTGCCAAAGGACAGAAATGTCCACTTCTGCCTCTCCATGAGGTGTATCTTACAATAGCCATTACTCATCACAAGTCAAATTCCTTTTGCCCACAAGGGTGTTCTGCACAGTTGTTCTAATGGTGCACAGGCTCTAATTGTTTTCAGATTTACTAACATCCCATGCTTTTTGCTGTTGAAAACTTGGACCTGTCCCCATGAGGCACATCTTATGATTCACTGATTGCAGCTTGCTGCTGTCTGCATCTCTTATTTAGGAAAGTGTATGATCAAATCTTTAGGCCGTTTTTAAATCGAGTTGTTTGGTTTGTATTATAGGAATGTGAGAGTTCTTTAGAGATTTCTGGATGCGAGTCCGTTATGAGATAGAGGATGGGTAAATGTTTTCTCCCAGTCTTGTCTTGTCTTTTCATTTTCTTACCAGTGTCCTATTGTACACTCTCATTTTCAGAGAGCTGGGGTTACTGCTTGCCCCACTCCTGACACCTCCGCTACCTTAGCCAGGTAAGGCGCTGGGAGGTGCCACTGGCTGTGGTCTAATTCATAATACCTTGGCTATGAGTTAAGGTCAGTCTCCTGAAAGAAGCACAGTGGCCTAAACAGTGGACACTGTGCTCTATGACTATAGTGTGCATAGAATAATCTGGAAAGTTTAATTAACATGCAGGTTTTCAAGTTCTCCTCCTAGAAATGTTTATTCAGTAGGTGTGAGGTGAGGTACAGGTTGTAATATCAGCAAGCACCTAGATTTCCCTGTACAGGTGGCTTCAGGATGACCTTTTGAGAAACCCTGAAACTGGAATATCCCTGACCACGTGCCATGTCTGCGATGGTCAGGATGCAAAGTCTCTGTCCAGGGCTAACCAAAATGGTGTCAGATAAGTCAGAGGAGGGAGATATTGCCACACAAGGAGACAAAACGAAGAAGAAACAGCAAGAATGCAGGAATTTTAGGACATTTTTGTGGAACAGCCATCCATCCCTCCTGCCATCTCTCTGCTATTATATGCATGTGTTAGTCCAGGCAGATGTCTTTTTTAAAGTACCTTTCAAGTGTGAGACCATCTGTGTAGGTACTGGTGGGAAAAGATGGCTAATAAATAAATAAGTTACGGTACATGAATAAATGTCAATAAATTCATTACCTTGATCCTGAATAACATTTTCTCCTTACGTCAATACTGGGCTGCCAGCTGTGGTACTATAATAGATTCCTGTTTTTTTCAGATCCACTATACTTAGAGGAAGTCATCCTGAACTTTTTCACCAGGGATGTGTAGTTTTACAATAAACATTTTTTTGGACAATGACAGAACTTATTCTGCGTATTTTCCAAAAAAAATCCGTGAAGGATGTTGGAATATGAATCATTACTGTTTTTTACAGAAAAGGAAATACAGACAGTAGCAACAAAACACCCAGCTCCACAAAATCCAGGTGTTTTGACTGTATAATACCAAACAACCAGTAGGTCTGAGGTTTTTCCTGAATTGGACAAACTATTCTGACATTGCACAATGACACCCCGCATGATTTAAGTTTTCTCTAGAAAATAGAAACCAGTTGGGACTGACTTGACTTTCCCTGTTAATTAATCAAATCTTATTGTTCACGCTTGTTGGTACCTCACAGCTGAATTCATTTAAAAGGCCTGTTGTTTTAATCCTGCGGTGGAATGTTTCTTTAAATCACAACTAGTTAAGAAATCTTCTAGGGTAACTAAGGCCCCTCCGCCTCTAGCAAAAAGAAATGGTCAATGACGTTAAGGATGCTGTACTAGGAAGAAGCCTGGATCCAGAGGCACGGGATGCAGATTCTACTGCTTGCTGGAGCTGAACGATGCCTCCTTAAGCTTTCATGAGAGCAGATACTTAAGGAAACACAAATGTGTCAGAAGACGAAAACTGAGGTGTTTAGCCACTCTCTCTAGACATAAGCAAGCAAGGAAACGACACAACAGCCCTACTGGGCTGAAACCAGGAAACCACAGACTCAATGAGGTAAGCAGAGAAGGATTTTCTTTATTCTACAACATTATTCAAGTCATATATAATTAATGTTGAAAAAACTAGAAAAGAAGGAAAAGACCAATCAATCAATAAAATCAATGAAAAGTCTACTACTCAGTAACAACTACCGTTAGCCTACTGACATCTGTTCTCCCAAGGATCCATACATGTTTATGATATATGTATATTTCAAATGGCTGCTGCTCTGACCTAACGCCATACTTTGCAGCTTCATGCATCACCCATTTGAATTGCCATATTGTATTCCGTTGTAGGCTTGTAAATAGTACCAGCTAACACATATTGTGCCCAGCAGGGCTCTAAGCACTGTAACCCCATCCCTGTGACTTATTTTACAGACAGGGAAGCTGAGTTAAGGAGAGGTTAATTAACTTGCTTTCTGGGATTCAACCCTAGGTCTGGCTTCAGAGTTCAAGTTCTTAACACCTGGTCATATTGCTTCTCACCTCATCCCCTTTGGTTACTCAGGTTATTTATCATGTTTCATTCTCCTAGACAGTGCAGATCAGTTTAAACCTCTACCTCTTCACAGGACTGGGGGTGGAGGTAGAAGGGGAGTGTTGAAAATGCATTACTTTTCAACGAGAGAGTAGCAGGTAGGATCAGATTAGAAGGGGTTTACTCTCATGGTAAAAACTAGAGACACCCCTAACTTCAGCGTAGTTACTGAGGGGCAGGGGCATTTCCAGGCATGTGCAGAAGGCACATTTGGCAGTGCTGCCAGAGAGGGGACTCCATCAATTGCATGGATCTGTGTAGCAGAAAATAGCTTCTCCGTAGTAGAAAAGAGCAGTATAAATACCGAATTAAATTCTGCAGGCTCAACTTTGACCTATTGCAAAGAGAGAGAGAGAAGTCTTTAGCAATTCGAGTGTCAGCTTTAAGAGGAGGAAGTGAGCATTCAGTTGGGACGGGGTGTGGTGGGAAGCGGGGCAAAGATTTACTCACAAGTTGATCACGTGATGGGACGGGGCGGGGAGAAGGGAGGAGACAGCAGAGCTACGCTTGCGCTTCTCTGCTGGGGTTTCAGGCATCGCTGGCTCACTCGGGACAAAGGGCTTTCTTGTCTTGTATCTGCACATTAAATTACACAGCTGACATGGGGGGCTGAAGGTGGGGGTGGGTGGTACTGAGTGAAGAAGTGAATAGGTAGCTAAATACATTATAAAGAGTGATGAGAATCTGAATAGACCTTTCTCCAGAGAAGCTATTCAGATGGTTAATGTCTGCATGAGAAGATGCTCAGCAGGGTTAGCTTTGGGGAAATGCAAATCAAAACCACAAGGAGATATTACTTCACACCCGTTGAGAGTGGATACAATAAAAAAGACAAACAATAACGAATATTGATGGGTATGTAGAGACGCTGGAACTCTCATACACGGTTGGTGGGAATGTAAAATGGTGCAGCCACTTTGGAAAGCAGTTTGGCCGTGGCTCGAAAGTTTAAACATAAAATTAGCATATGAGCAGCAATTCCGTTATTAGGTAGATGCCCAAGAGAAATGAAAACATATGTCTATACAAAAAAGCAAACAAATGTCAATAGTAGCATTCATGGTGATAGCCAGGAAATGGAAACAGCCCACATGTCCACCAGTGGATAAACAGATAAACAAAATGTGGCTTAGCCACGTGAAATGGAGGAGTCTTCAGCCATAAAAGAATGAGGTACTGCTGGGTGCCACCTGGATGAGCCTGGAAAACATTACACTGAGCGAAAGAAGCCAGTCCCCAAAGGCCACGTACTGAATCCTTCCATTTATATGAGATGTTCAGAATAGGCAAATCCACGAAGACATAATGCAGACAGGAGGTTGCCAGGTGTGGGGGGGGGGATGGAGGAACGAACAGGGACTGCTAATTGGTAAGGAGTTTCCTTTCGGGGTGATGAAGATGTTCTAAAACTGTTGTGGTTGCACGTTGGCTGTGAATATGCTAACAGCCCCTGAACTGTACACTTTAAAAGGGTGCAGTATATGGTTTGTGAATTATATCTTAATAGAGGGCATTATACTAAGTGAAATAAATCAGAGAAAGGCAAATCATTGAAGATCTCACTTGTATGTGGAATCTAAAAAAGCATAGAAACAGTAGGGGGATAGTTGCCAGGGGCCACGGGGAGCAGATGAGGAGATGTTGGTCAAAGGGTGCAAACTTCCAGTTATAAGAAGAATAAATTCTGGGGACCTAATGTACAGCATGCTGAGTACAGTTAACAATACTGCATTATACTTGAAATTTGCTGAAAGTGGATCTTAAATGTTCTCACCACCAAAAAAAGTCACTATGTGAGGGAACAGAGGTGTTAACTAACCCTGTTGTAGTGATCATTTCACAATGTATACGTGCATCAAGTTAGCACATGGGCCCCATAAACTAACAGTGTGGTATGTCAATGACATCGCAATAAAGCTAAAATGGAAAAAACGTGATGAAGTGAGTTGAGGGAATAGAAACAGGACCGGGAGGCACGAAAGGTCATGAGTGCTCCAGGAATGAAAGGGGCCTGTGTAGCCAAATGTGCTGGAGGGTCAAGGGAAGCAAGGGTTTGCGGTGACTGGGCCGGCAGATGACCTCGGTAATTAGAGGCCCTTTGGGATTTTGCTCAAAGGATAGTGGGAAATCTTTGAAGGCTACAAAACACAGCAATTACATAATCCAACTTGCATTTTAAATAGCTCTCTCCTTCTTGAATTGTTAGGGAAGAAATAGGTTTGCTGTTATAGCTGATAAAACCAGATAGAAATTATTAACTTAGAATTTTAGAGTTAAAATTAGCGCAGTTATTTTCCTTTGATTTAGTATGCACGCTGGGAACATGAGGACATCAAAATACTTATTCACTAACAGAGCAAAAGCAGTGCATTGTCATGTAAATAATAATGTAAGCTTTTGACTTTTTAACCAAACATCATATTCTTTCGTATTCAATTCATTTGCTTATCTTCTGCTTTGAGAGTCTCTTTGCTTTAAAAGCATGTGTTATGTATCACAGAGAGATGGAAATTGTTTTTTTATTCAAGCTGAGAGGTTTTTTTAAAATAAAATGATGATTTCATTTATCACTATTGTTATTTATACATTTTCCTATATGTTTGGTCTTAATTCTGTAATCTTATTTTAAATTGCTTTTCCTGACTTTTAAATATATGAACATGTGAGTTTTCCATCTGATAATTTAGAAGATTAATATGCATATCTTAGTACCTCAAGGGGTCACCTCACAAATTGAAATAATTACTAAACATTTCAACAACTGTATAATAGCTATCACAGGACATTATTCTAATTTACTTTTATCATTTCCATTCATTGTAAATTTAGATGGCTTGCAGAGCTTTGCTAGTATGGGCTAATGCTATGATAAACATCTTTGGGCTGAATTTTCTCTCCCTATATTTCAGATTCTCTCCAGTAAACAGATTCAAAGGGTAATGATATCAAAGAACTGGAATACTGCAAACTCCCGATCTCTATTGTAAAATTACTTTCCATACATTCTATGACAATTTATACCCCAGACTTCCACATAATTGGAAGGAAAAGAAAGTCTTAGTAAATATAAGAAAATTGCCCGCATCTTAATTAGCCTTAAGGCTGAATGGCCTTGGGATAAATGTGTCCACTCTGATTAGCATTCTGAAACAAGTTACCTGAGGGCTTTCCACAGCCCCATAAGGGAGCCAATTACCTTTGCCTCCATCCAGTTTTGGACTCCTTTTCTTGATGAAGGATTTCAGAGATGGTATCTCTTCGTATGTCTATGGATTTCTTATACCCACAAATAGCCTTAATAACAAGCTACGTTAGTCTTTTTTTTTTAATTGCAGTGGAAAATGAAAGAGTGTTCTGAAGATCTTTTAAACACAAAGAGTTTCAGTTTTTGGAGACTATAAGCTCATGTAGTTATCACCAGGTTGTACGGAAGTGCAAATCAAGAAATTCACTGAGGAAAAGTAGCTTCACAGCAGACTGACTTCCATTTCTGGCCAGGAGGCCTGAGGAGTCTGAGCAGCGAGCGAGCTGGCGCCTAGGGACCCACTGAGGGGCTGGTGGCTCAGCTCTTTAGGCCCATAATTTGAGCACATGGTGAAATAGAAAGTCGACTTTAGATTAGTTCCAGTTACACTGCAGCTTCACAAGAAAAAGAATTTCTGGGTATTTATGCTGCTGTTCACTTCTACAATCTTCTCGCTTGTTTACATAAACTCTTCAGAGTCTTTGTGTGAACTCTCCAAAGCGCTCCACCGAGCTGTTGGGTGTAAATTTTCTTTTGCTGTATCTGTAATCCCAGCCCATGTAGGGAATTTGCAGTGTTGCCCAATCACAGTCCAAAACCTGAAAGAGGACTTAAATACTTCATGACTGTGCTTCTGTCCCCGTCATCTTCCACCCCAAGTTTTGAGTAGTAATCAGGCAATCCTTCCACTTGTAATTCCTCCCCAGGCTGACTACTTTCCTTGTGAGACAGAGATCAGCAAACTCTGGCCTCTGGCCCAAATCCAGCCACTGCCTGTGTTGTTATGGCCTGTGAGCTGTGAATGGTTTTTACATTTTTAGATGACTGAAGAAGATGAATATTTCATGACATATGAAAACTATGTGAAATGCAAATTTCAGTGTCCACAAATAAAGTTGTATTATACAACAGCCAGGTACAATCATTTATGTATTGTCTACGGCTGCTCTCGAGCTGCAGCAGCAAAGCTGAGTAGTTGTGACAAAGGCAGGGACTGTGTGCCCACAAAGCCAAAGGTATTTCTAACTGGACCTTTACAGAAAAGGTTTGCTGGCCTCTGTTCTAAAAGATTCATTAGATTCTGGAGGCTTGCTAAGAGCAGCTAACATGGCCCAGGGATCCCATTTGCTCCAAGTGGGAGCACCTGATTCCCCATCCAATGATCCACCCCCATGGCCCAGGCCTCCCAGCCTTCCCCAATATGTCTATCTCATCTCATGTCCCTCTCTATTCACTGAGATATCAGGTCCTTTTTAACCAGTAAAAATTCTGCATGGGGATGCACAGAGAGCTGAGCACGTGAGAGCAAATATGGGTGTAGTGGGCTAATGTCTCCAGAAATAGGGTCTAGACTGTGCTTCTCAAACTTTCCATGTGCATTTCTGTCACCCGAGAGTTTGCTAAAATGCAGAATCTCATTGGGTAGGTCTTACGTGAGGCCTAGAATTCTGCATTTCTCACAAGCTCCCAGGTGATGCTGTTGGCCCACAGACCACATTTTGAGTGGCAAGGGTCTACACTACCAATGTTTGTTTCTTCCACTGACTGGGTTGTCTTTTCATTGTTAAATTTCTGTAATACCAATAGAAATATTCCTAGATGGTCATGGATGGCTTATATGTTATACTTGTCATTTCCTCTTCTTACCTCATGCCTAAAACTTTTCCTATAGTGTTTTCTAGAACGTGGATAATGAGTCTCTCCTATATAGACCAACTCATGTAGTGAGCTAAGTTTGCCTTCTGGCCCTGATTCTCTTATCTTTTCTCACCCTTTCTTTTCTTCTGGGTCCCAGGTGTGAAGCTCCAAAGCCTTCCTACTCTCCTACTCCTGGATCAATCCTCCACCCTGGTTTCTTCCCTCACCCATGGGCCTTTGCAAGTCCCTTCTGCTCTCTAATCTGATGAACACCATCAGGAGTACTAAAAGACCTTAGGAACATCCATTCCAGCTCCTTTGTCTTGCTAGCAAGCACACCAGGACCTAGAGAACAGAGAGGACACTCCCAAGGTGGCCAAGCAGAGACCAGGGCTCCAAGGCCTCCAGACTTTCCGCCCTTGGACTTTGCTCCCTCAGCCCTCTTCCTCTGTCCCAGGAGTTAACCCTTCTAGATGGCTTAACATGTCATCAACAATGAAATGTTCAGTGAGCATCAGGGTACAGATGTGTCACACCTCTCTGGCCACGTATTTGCAGTGAAGCAGGATCTTTCTGCGGTGATTCTAATGGTCTTGATTTCAGATATCACGATGAGGTGGCTGGGACAACAGCTTTGAAGTTCTGAGACTTTTCCTCCCTTCAAATCTACACTGAGAGGGATTGCTCACTTGGCTTCCTATGTTAGAATTAGAAATTGAGGTACAATTCATGTAACATAAAATTAAAAAGTGAACAATTCAGTGGCATAGTACACCACCATGTTGTGCCACCATCATGTCTCCCTTGTTCCAGAACATTTCATCACCCCAAAGGGAAACCCCATACACGATAACATTACTCCCCATTCCCCCTGCCCCAGCCCTGGGCAACCAACCAGTTGGCTTTCCATCTGTATGGATTTGCCTATTCTGGGCATTTCATGTAAATAGAATCATACAATAGGTGACCTCCTACGACTGGCTTCTTTCATTTAGCATATGGTTTGGAGGTTCATCGTTGGTAGCATATATCAGTCCTTGATTCCTTTTTATGGCTGAAAAAAATTTCATTGTATGGATATACCACACTTTATTTATCCATTCATCCACTGACGGACATCTGGATTGTTTTCACGTTTTGGCTGTTGTGAGCAGTGCTGCTGTGAACATTGTTGTGGAAGTATCGTTTGAGCCCCTGTTTTCAGTTCTTCCGGTTACACACCTAGGTGGGGAATTGCTGGGTCATGTGGTAATTCTATGCTTAACATTTGAGGACCTGAATTTCCTTTTAGTGGTTTTACTGATCTCCCGTTCTATCACACTACTGCACAATAAGGACAGGTGAAATAATCAGGCCATGGAGAAGTATCACACTCTTTTCATATCTCTCTCCCCTCGACCGAATGCCTTTAGCCAAATAAATTTCATTTTATATCATTTATCTTCACAGTCCACAACTTAACATAGCAGTTTCTGAAGGGCCAGATATCTGTTGCAAGCCAGGAAGCAGGAAAGTGGATGAAAGAAAACACAGAGCCTGAATAGCCTTCAAACTGCTTATGAATAATCCAGAATGAGGGCTGGCTTCATGGGTGTGTGACCTGTTTAGTCCACAGAGGGCCCCACACTGTCAAGGACCCTGTACCTGGTTTTACGTTCTGCTGTCTCTGTCCTGAAAATCTTAATTTTTGAACCAGGGATCCCACATTTTCATTTTGCACCGGGTCCTGTAAATTATGTAGATGTCCCTATCAAGAATTACTATGTCTACTATGACATAGCATGGCCTGAGAAACCAATTCAAACAAGCCATGGAAGGAAACTGAGCCCAAATAAGGACAAATAGCAAACACATTTCTTCTGCTCACCAAGAAAAAGTCAGAAGGTTTCAGTTCTTATGCCTTCAAGGAGAACTGAGCAATGCCCCGTGCTTGGAAGGGCCTGGTAAAATTGAGAGCAGAATGCAGGCTCAAGAGATGAACTTTAAAGGAAACAATCCTTTTGCGGTAGGTTGCTAAGCCTTTTCATCGTGCTTTGGCTGTAGGAGAGGTCAGGATTCATGGGCTCAAGGAAAAAGAAATGTGTTCCAGATAGGCCTAAACCCTGCCCTGCCCTTCCCAGTGTAAGTAGAGAGGAGGGCCTGGATTTTTCCTAAAATAAGAGTAAACAGGTTTTAAATTCCAGATGGAATCACAACTGGCCAGAAAGCTGACACAGCCTCTTTATCTGCTCATCTGCCAGCTTTCAACAAGCTTTAGCAGTTGCTCAATTGTGACGTCTGTCATGAAATCCTGCCAAGTGTGCCCTTTTCTCAACCTTTCCTTAGTGAAAACAATATACAAAAAACTGAGGGAGGAAGAGCTGGCCATGTCTGTATTTACTACCAGTGAGTATGAGACGCGTCCTAGGGCACAGATCCTCCCGGAGAGTGACTAGCCAAACAGTCCTGTCCAGAGGCCTTCCAATAAACCAGATGCGCTGGCATGTGATTATGGACTTACATGCGTGTTTCAAGGAGACAGCGTAAATGGCAACCACCAGTCTGGCATCAGGCAGCCATCTGTGGGGTACTCCGTATCAGGAGCCAAGTCGGGGGGATACAACTAACAGCAGGAATCCCTGGAGTAGGGAAAGAAGCTGGGGGGAAGTGTTTGGCGATGGTGACAAATAGAACATATTTGTAGTTTCTGATAAGGAGTTCTTTATACTTTTTTATAACATCTGTCCCCATCCTTGATTCCCCTTTACAGCTCACAGCCTGAGTTTTAAAAAAAGAAAGAAAAGAACAAAACAGCTGATGGTAGAAATAGCAGGCTCACCTATATAGGCTGTGCCTCTATGGAGTTTTGAGGGAGGGTGGTTCTGGAACACTTGGGTCCTCCACCCTCCTCACCTCCAGCTGCAGATCCCCAGCTGCTCTCACACAGCCCTTCCGGCAGCAGGAAAGGCCCCCGGAGCTCGCGCTTCGCTTGCCTCAGGCTTCATTAGCTCCCGATGGGCGGTAGTCAGGCACAGCTGACGGAGGATCGCCTGTATCTCGGCATATGTAATTTACTCCCCCAGTTTTAAAGAATAGTATCGATTCTGATCTGCCCCAAATTGCTTGAACTTGATTCTGTTAGAAGATGAAGTGGTATCAATGATTTTATTTCTTTATTTATCTGTTTGCCCCACTGAAATGCACTCCTCAAGGGCAGGTATCTCATGATATTGACCATTGTGTTCCCCGGAACTAGAACAGTGCTCCGCACATGCTGAGGGCTTAATAAATGTTTCATGAGTCTTTGCTGAATGAATGAAGCACCTAGAGGCTCTTTCAAGCTCCTCTATAGCCCATCAAGCATGGCAAAGTGGTTAGGAGCAGAGATTACAGAACTGGGCTACTCAGTCTTGTGTCCTAGCTCTGCCTTTTTCTACTGGTGACTGTGGCTGAGTTACTTAACCTTCCTGTGCCTCCATTTCACTGTTCTTAAATCGAGTATGTTAATAAGATCTATCTTCCAGTGTTGTGGAGATTAAAGGAGTTAAAGCTTAGAACATTGCCTGGAAAGTGGTAGGCACTCAACTGTGTCAACTCTCTTTATTACTTAAAAAACCTGTACTGATACCCACTTCCATGTTCTTGCAGCGTTGTTCCATTCCCACTGCTCCACAACAAAGTAATCCTTCAATAAAATATTTGCTCCTAATAAATTATGATATATCCCATCATTACCCTGTAGTTGTTGCATCATATATGGCAAAAATCTCGGCAGGAACAATTCTCTCCAAATCCACACTCAGTAAGACAATGCTTAATGAATATCCAACTGGCAAAAATAAGGGGGTGGAGGGTGGACTTTGGGAGCCACTTGAAGCTCTAAGTGACCTAAGCATTTGTAATATGTAATAAATTTGGATGAACTATTTTCCATTATTATACATGACAGTGGTTTGCTTATGCATGGCTGTTTGAGTAGACTGGGTTGATAACCTACATTTTCCAGTAGTTCTAAACTACATGATGGGAACAAAGTCAGAATAGTGAGTTAAAGCTTTATAAAAATAAACTGACATCTCCACCACTTCAGAAAATGTCTGCACGGGTCCTCATGGAAAGTTTGAAAAGTTATAAATATTCTGAGTATGTTTTGTGCCATTCTTCTGTGCACACCTCTTATGCTGCAGGGAAGGCCTAACTGAATTATACTTGATGCTCAGGGGAGAAGGACCTGGCAGCGAGCCGACCTCTACCAAAGTCCCGGATCAGGAAGCCAGTGGAGCAGAGCCTGTGGCATGGTTGGTGAGTGTGGCTGAAACTTCCCTGACACAAACCCATCCGTTTGTGTGTCCTGAGAATAGGCTCCCCAGGGGGGCTCTGAGATGACAGGCAATAGTCACCCCTGAGTTCCATCACCAACATCAGCTTGTCTCCCTGGTTAACCATCTAGTCCCTTTCTTCATATGTCAAGCCATCAGCTTCTCCAAACAGCCTTCGGAAGGAAAAGGGTAAGAAGCCGTACATACAAAATGGTCTGTACTGTGTCATAAGAGAAAACAACCACACTTGGGAATAAGATTGAAGGAAAAGCCACTAAAAGTTAGCACACGTTACAATGAAGTTTGAATTCATAGCTGATATTTATTTTCTCCTTTATGGGTATCTGTGTTTAAGTGTCTATAAACTCCACTCTGCAGAGCTCGGCCCTTTACTTGCTGGTGGTTCCCTGAGACTGCCTCCCTAGCCCTGTCCTGTCCACCTCCCGAAGACTGGGCTGCGTGGCAGCTTGGTGCACAACTGCCGCAGGAAGGGGCTCTCACAGGCCGCCATGCGTGAGCGGTGCTGAGGGCCGCAGCACAGAGGGCTCTGTGTCCGCGGGCCGTGCCTCCGCCCTGTGAGAGCTTTGCTGGCTACTCTTAGCTCAGGAAGGCAGCGTCTCCATGTCCTTACCAGGTGAACCGGAGCAGTTTCCTTCCTTCCAGAAAACAGAGAAGGTTATGATTTCATAAAACCGACTTCTTCCCTTTGGGCGAAAGATTAGACTCATAGACAGTTTCATTTTCTTGTGAACTTGTCTGTTTGCCTTTTGCTTTGGGAAAAGGTATTTGAAGAACTAATGTGTGCCTTATTCTAAAGCTCCAGTGTGGAAAACAGTAGTTAAAAATATCGATATCCATTGATTATTCACTGAACCTGTCAAAGGATATAGCATTTGTATAAATGCTAATGACCTAGGAAAATATAAATTTAAAGGGATATTATTATTACCTAAGGGAAATCCCTATCTGGTGAGAGGGATTCTAATTCATGGATTTCTGATCTAAGAGCTTCCTTCCCCATTGGGTCTACCCTGATTTGCCATTATTTTTGTCTAGCCTTCTGTCACACAAACTTCTCTTTAACTGAAGCAATTTGTGTGTGTGCCTTATCTTCCCTATTCAACTGCGGCTCATCAGGGGAAGGTGCTGGGCCTGTTTCATTTTGTCAAGTCCACATTGCCTATCTCAGTTCCTGGCACACACTAGTAGCTCAATTAATTATTGGTAAACAGCTGAAATTTAGATTCACTCATTGGCCATTTATTTGTTCATTCATTCAGTGAGTCAGTTACTCTATATTTTTTTCAAGCACAACCAGTCATGTTAAAGGTGCTGGGGACACAACCCTAAACTGATCAGACTGAAACTCCTGTCCTTTGGAAACTTACATTCCATTGGGTTTGACTGATCACTGTGAAAACCCTTACTTTCCTTGGTTGGGTATCTAATTGCTAATCCCTGGGGGTTTGTCAGAAAAGAGGTGGGAAGATTTTTTTTCCGTGGTCTTTCCTTTCTCTAAGGATGTGATAAGGATCAAGAAGCAAAACCCTTAAAGAAAACCTATGATTTCAAAAATTTGGCCCAGAACTTCATGTGGCCAAGATAAATCTCTCTTCCTTTGGGAAATCAGGGCTGAGCGTGGTCTGAAATGGAGGGGGTGAGACAGAAGGGGGTCTCTCACCTGAGTCGTTGGAAGTCTCCTTCATAGTTCCAAAGCCAAGAATTTGGGAACTCTATGACTTAGAGAAAATGAGCTGTGGCAGAGGTCTCTGTGGGAAGGGAGTGGGGGCCGGCCACATCAAAGGTGTCAAGAAGCCTAAAAATGCCTTGGGATGAGGAAGATCCACAGGGTCTGAACCCTGGGGCTGGGTTGGGAGCAGAAGCAGCAGCAACCTGCAGGAGGAGGAAAGTAACCACTGGAATGTTCAGGAATTTTAGGATGGGGGCAAGACTGCTGCAGGATGTGTGGTTGAGCCCTGAGTAACTTTATCTAGACATTAAAGGAAGGCAAGGCCGGGGCCTGGAACAGGCTCTGTGCATGGGGAATTCTGATGATTCTGTAGTCATGACCTTTCCAGCCTGGGAGAGCAGCTTATTGGCAGCTCTTTATAGGATTCCAAATGTGTTTATTTGTTTGGTCTTCATATTACCTCACTTCCAGCAAGTCCAAGAACTTTGAAAGATCTCTGGGAGTAAAAGAGTCTCATTTGAAAGCCTTTCACTCATACGTATAAACAAACTTCCCCTAAATTAAAAGTGGACAGGATATAAATCTGAGTTTATGTAATGGAATGTTCTGCGCCAATCCCTGTTGTTTTGTGAAACTCTTTTCAGGAGATGTTATTGGTCACGGCCCCATGGGTCTTAGAAGGCCACCATTTCTCTCTGAGAGATCCAGAACTAATCCCAGGAAGAAGCAGAAAGGCTGTCAAGCACACGGTTTTGATGCATTCCTTGTTCACATGGAAGTTGTTTTCCATGCAGAAATGCTGCTGAAATGTAAAGCGGATTCATCAGCAGTCTGTTTGCACAAGCCACCTTGTCTGTGCAAACTGGAAATACACATCCACCAAAATTCCCAGCAGTGGGGGCAATGCGAAGAAGGGGTGATGATGCTTTCTCTCTTCCAGCCTCTCCACCGAAACCCTCCATCCCCACCCTCAAAAGAGCAACTAACCCCAGGGCCACCCCCAGGTTTCACAAAAATGACAGACTGAATTTGATTCAGATTCCCAGTTTCCCCAAAGGCACACACACTCCTGCAGTATTCTACTTTGAAATTAAACTTTGGGAAGGAAGGTGCCAAAGATCACCTCAGTTTGAGGGAGACCCATGTAGCAAATTACCTCTCCTCTCTTTCTGCTAAAAGCGAGGATTCCCAGAAAACCTGGAACCGCAAGACTTTCACCTAAAAATGTAAACTGCTGCTGAAGAGGACGCTGTATTTACAGCCACTACCAAAACAGGTCCTGGCGGTGGCGATCGGGCAGAATAGCCACTTGCCTGTCCACTACTGCGTCTGCAGCTTAGCCTCTAAAGCCCTGTGATTTAACCTCTTCCCTTTGGAGGATGACAACCTGAATAACGGAGAACAGTTAGCATCAGAGGATTAATAATCTTTTCATCCATTTGCTCTCATAAAACCAACTGGAAGAATGGAGATGCTTCTCCTATTATCATCATTTAGCTCCTTACTTTGATGCAATATTTGGCTCCCTTAAAGCTTCAAAGGGTCCCAGATAAATCAGAACTTTTATATCACCCACTACTTTTTGCAGCCAGAATATTCTGTATCCTGATCTAGGACTGAACATGTCTAACATTTACTTTTGATCACATTCTGCTGAGACGTTCCACCCTCCAGAGACATTGTCTGCATCGACAAGTTCTCAATTCCAGTTCAGCTTGCAGCTGGGTTTTCCAGAAGTTTCCAGTGGTCTCCCAAAGGGTGAGAAAGAGAATAGCCTTAGAGGCTGAGACAGAAAGCAGGCATGCTGGAGGGGAGAGAAAAAAGCTGTCTGGGAGCTAGCAGCAAAATAAAACAAAACCTGAGCCCCCCACTGCTCTTCCTCTGCCCGGCAGGCTCTTATCTGCCTCTAACTCACCCTCCTCAGTCTCTGAGACTCACACCTGGAGTTACTGTGGAGGTTGCTGGCACTTCTCCATCACATGTGCCTTTTGGCACCTGCACGGTTTTCATTTCAGCATGTTCCTCCTGATTCTGTAGCTATTCACTTGTCTGTGTCACATCTAACATCCAGCACCCCCATGCTCGTTGCCTATATTCTTCACCAGCACCCAGTACATTTTTCTTCTCCATCCACTCTTATCCACTCTTACTCGGGCAGAGCAGCATTGACATTTGGTGGCAGCCTGTGCACCGTAGGATGCTGAGCAGGAGCCCTGGCGCCCGTCTGTTAGGCGCAAGGAGCACCCCTGCTGCCAGTCACACTCCGGGTTGTGGCCATCAAAAATGTCTCTCGGAACTTCTGCCAAACATCCCCTGGGGGCATGATCGCCCCCCCACCTCCGCTCCCCGACAGGAGAGCCACCATGGGGCCCTGGAGCCAAGATGCTGCGGCCTTTACTCACTCAGATTCTCCAAAGCTGCCCTTTATTTGTTTATTTCTTGTTCTAAAAGAATGCAGCAACATTTTACTGGTACAATCTCCAGATCCTTCTTGAGATATTTTTAAATCATAGTAAAGCCAAAGTTTAAAAAAAAAAATCCCTGAGAAGTAGATTCATTTGCAGGCTTTCTGGAGTAGTAAAGAGCCCAGTGTGGGGAACCAAGTGTTTCGGCTTGAAATCCGGTTCTACCAGATACTCTCTGTGATCCTAGGAGAATCACTTAGCCTGTGTGTGCCTCTTCAGCTGAGCAATAATCCAGTTAATTTAAATCATCACCTAGAGTAGTAATATTAGCTGCCCAAAGGGGTCATATGTGAATGACAACTTGAAAAGCTCTTAGAATAGTTCCCAGCCCAAAGTCAGCAAGAGGTTAACACTAGCTCAACACCAAGGAGTGAGGGGCTCTCCAGAGGGCTGTGCAGCAGAGCATCTTTGTTTAGAACTATTGGGAAGCTTTACATTTGTGGGGCCAGGAGGATCAGAGCAGATCCTGCAGAATGTACGAAACATCTTTATACCGTCGACATTTTAGAACCAAATTGTAAGATTAGGGTCAGCTCTGTCAATTTCTCCTCTTGAGACTTGCCCTTCCTTCAGCTGTGACTCTAATTACTTGTTTTAGAAAGTGGGAGGTACAGTGAGTCTCGGCAGGTAAGAACCTGGAAACTCATGCTGCATCTTGTGTGTGCTAGTCATGTGTTCACACTCACCTGCTAGAAGCAAAATCACAGCAGAAAGCAGCTGGTCACTGTTTTTGCTAACACACCCAGGTTGGTTTGTGCGCTCTGGGATACTGAGTCACTAATCTCCAGGGAACTTCTCTTTTTAAATTCTTCTCCATTTTTATATTAAAAAAACCAAAGAGTTTAAACCATGTCATGCCTTTGTTCTCACTGAGCAGTGGTTTTAAGACTGTCGGTCTGTGATCATTTCATCTGTTCCCAGTGTTGAATGTATTTTAGAGGCAGCATAGTGTCCGCGGTAAGAACATAGCCTGGAGGCTCAGGTTCCACTTCTGCGACTCACAAGATGGGCCACGTTGGGGGCGGCACTTCATTCCTCTGTGGTGCAGCTCTCTAAGAAGGTGAAGTTGATAATAGTGCTCTGATCAGACAGTTTGTGTGAGACTGGAATGAACACTGCATCCTCAGAAGCCAGCACAGAGTAGGACACTTGGGTAAGGTTCCGTAGACGGTAGCCATTACCACTAATAATATCTCATAACCACGGAGCACTTAATACTCTTTCAAGCAGGTTTGCGTTCAAGGTCCCATGTGGCAAGTGAGAGTATAGTCCCAAGACATGGGGAAAATGACATCAGCCCCTCTTTAGAGAGAAGATGGCTGAGGCAAAAAGATGGTGAGGAATGTACCAAGGTCACCAGGGAATTAGCACCTGTTGATGTACCTGCAACTGGGTCTCTAAGATCCTGAGTCTTGGGCACTTTTCTTCAATTAGTGCTTTCTGGAAATTAATGCATTTGCAGAGGATCTGGGAATCCTGTTAAAAATGCAGATTTTGATTCAGCCGCTCTGGGAGGAGATCAGAGATTATGCATTTTCAAAGAGCTCCCAGGAGATTCTGATGCTGCTGTCCCATGAGCCCCACTTGAGATAGCAAAGGTCTGTAACTGGTCACCTCAACCTCTAGCATTTCTGATGCCTTGCTGCTAATTTCCATCAGAATTTGAAAAAAAAAAAGTGTGCCGAAAAATCACAAAACCTATTGTGGGGCTCATTCCCAAAGTTATCATTTTCTCACCACTGTGAAGTTACATGGGAGTTTATTACCAAAATACTCATATCGACCTTCCCAGTAGCAGTAGGGACAGGCAACCCTACGTTTTGCCGCAGCCCACCAGCAACACCAGTGCCTACTCTGTGGGTGGATTGGAAGCCCTGCCGGGACCCACAGAGTCCTTCCGCCCCTGTCCCTTCACTCACCGCCAGGGAGCTGTTCCCAGTGAGGTGCTCCAGTGAAAAGAACATTGCTCTTTCTTCTGAAAACCCATTACTCCCTCCCAGTGTTCATTTGTTTTTCATTTACACAGACATTTCAGCTATTTTTGCTTTGTTGTGTAACCTAGGTAACCCACACCAGCTAACCTAAAACAAATTCCAACTTTTGCATCCAATTTCAAACCACACCTGAGCTTTCCGCAGATCGCACAGCAGAAAGCCTGGCCAGGTTCTCACAGGGCGGGCAGCCTTCTTTAATCCCGGATGACCAGGTGTCACCAAAGTGGGTTCGAATGCACAGGAGATGGTCAAGTGCAGCTTATGAAAATCAGCTCATGAAGGGGGCATCTTCCTCTCTTCCCTTTTCTCCGTATTGTTTTTCTGTACTTTTCCTTTCAGATGAAACCTGCCTTTGCATGGCAGGGGAGTGGTCAGCAGACTTTTTCTGTAAAGGGCCAGACAGTAAATATTTTTCGGCTTTGCAGGCCATAGGGCCCTCTGCTGAAAGGGCTCGCCTCTGCCCTTGCAGCTCAAAAGCAGCCACAGACTATGTGTAAACAGTTGGGTACAGCTCTGTGTACACAGACTTTATTCACGGGCAATGAAATCAGAATTTCAATTAATTTTCATGGGTAACGAAATATTATCTTCCTTTTGATTTTTCTTTTCACCGTTAAAATATGTAGAACCCATTCCAGCTCTCAGGCTGTACAAAAACAGGCAGCAGGTGGGATTTGTCTCACAGGCCATAGTTTGCCGACCTCTCTATGAGTCACGTGAGCTTGCCAAAGGCAACATTCTCATATATTGTGATGTGAAAACTTAGATGTAGAGTACACTTCCAGATTTCCTGCGTTTCTGGTGGCAGCTTTAAAGGAAACCAAAGCTGTGTGCTGGGAACTGTTCTAAGTGTTCTGCAAATGTGTTTTTCACATTAGCTTTCGGTATAGAATACGTTCTCATTTCCTAGGGCTGCTTAGTTTGTGAATGTGAAACCATCAACTTCCTGTGTCAACTTCAAGAAGCTTAGTTTCCCTATTTGTTTGAATTCCTTTAGTGGACTCTCATCTTATATTTGCTTATTTTAGCTCCAAAGGCGGATCATGTTCATAACAAAAGCTTGGAAGCCTAAGGAAGTTTTAGGAATATTTTTGCAAAGGGATATATTCTAACCACTTCATTTCACTGAGGCCTCCTGAGCTATGTACTTTTATTCAAGTACTAATGATGATAATAAGGGCTTGTGGCCATGTTCTTTAGCCCCTTGGTTGGAGCATATTATAGCTACAGCAGTGCAGTTGGATTTTTTTCCTGGAGGAATTCCATGCATAGCCCAGAAACTGTCTTAAATGTCGAATTTATCTTTTTAACACGCACCTTCAACAATGTGTGGGCACTTTTTGAGCCTGCACAACTATTCCCCTTTTTCGTTAGCTAGTCTAAGCTTATTTTTCTTCTGCATGTTTATTTTCACATCAGACACGATCGCCTATCAGATTCCCTTCCGTCATCACCACACACATGCCTGTCAACCTCAGCAGCCTGAGCTGTAGGGGTGTCTCTAAAATCACAAAATTAATTATATCCAAACACCTCATTCATTTATTCCTCCTCTTAGCAGCACTAACTTGAAACAAGATACATGGGCTTTTGGCTTGGCAGTCTTCTTTCGTACCTTAGGTAAACCATCACCTAGCTGTTCATCGGACATTGTGCATGCAGAGTAGATTTATGAACCAGCGTATCTTTTTGTGACCCCATAAAATTTATTTATTTCTACCAAAAGACTTTATCTGGGGAGTGGGTTGACAAGAAACATCTGAATTACAGTCACTTCAGGGGCAGGTCTTGTACTCCATTAAAATAACTAACTCGGGGTGCTCCCAGTGGGTGCTCCCTCAGAGGCGGGTGGGATGCTGGGATGGAGCAGCGCCAGGCAGCACAGTGCTTGGGGGAGTTCACAGCCCTAGAGGAGGCTCTGCTGGCCAGCAGGGAGGAGCACCCTTTAGCTCCTCTTGGGAAGATCTGCTATAGTTCTGTTGCACCTGTGGGGGCAGGGGGGTATTGTGATGCAGAGGCTTTGTCCCAGGAGGAAGAGGGTGGGGAAGGGTGAAGGCTGCAGCTGTGGCCCAGCTGAGGAGACCCGCATAAGCTTTCAGGTCCTGGACATCTGCTCTTCCCAGGCTCTGACCTTTTCCTAGCCGTTCCTAGGCTAGGGGGGTAGTGCTCCCAAGAATTCCAGCCCTGCAGGATCAAGGTCGTCCCTGGGTGGCCTAACAGAAAAGCAAGGTGTTCTGGAGGAAAGAAAAAACAAGGGCAAGAAGAACTCTAAGTGAGCAGATCTGCGGTGATAAGGACCACGCTGTTCGATGTCTGTTTAATCACCGGTGCAGAAAACTGAAAGGAAAAAAGGAGGTACATGCAGATGGTCCACCTTTACTTGTTTTCAATGACTTAATGCTTTGAAGAAAGTTGATTGAAAGAACGTCATCTTCAAATATAGACAGGCAGGTTTTGCTCATAGACAACTGTAGATCAGAGCTCCAGGCACTTCCTTGTTGCCCTAACAATTCTGGCCACAGTGGAGATGGAGGAGGAGAACCCCATTATTTCTCAATTAGCTGCACTGATAGGGGCGGGGACATACATGAGCAGAAGCCACTTCTGTTACTGCAGGATGAGCTGTATGGTGTCTGTTGCACCAGCTTTACCCCTCTGATCTTCCTATAATGTTTAGCTTAGACGAACTTTAAATGCTCTGGTATTCCCTGAGTACTCTTTCTGATAAAATTTACCCCAGATGCAAAGCTCCCAGGGCCGTTTCATTGCAGTTTGGGTAACTTCCCGCTGCCATGACCCAGGAGAGCTGGTGGAATTTCTCCTCTAAAGACTGTGCCCAAGGAATCATGTATTCTCTTCATTTGCTTTTCTTGTAGTAGCAACCCTGTCCCCATAATGTGTCAAGCGAAACAGGAAGCTCTGGAGAAGTCTGGTCAGTGGTTGACAGTGTACAAAGCCCTTTACTGCAGACGCCCGGCCTCGGCACTGCTGGCCTCTTGGCTGGGCCATTCTCTGTGGCGGGGGCTGTCCTGCACACCGTAGGATCCCTAGCCTCCAACTCCATGCCAGAAAACCCTCCCCCCTCATCACAACAACCCAAATTGTCTTCAGATATTGCCCGATGTCCCCTGGGGAGCAAAATTGCTCCCAATTGAGCACCATTGTGCTTTTATGAGAGAACTGGGCAGGGGGCGGGTTGGCGGGTACACAAGATAGTTAATGTGATTCCTTTTAGCTTGACTCAGAAGCACTGTTCATCCTTTCCCAGATTTTTAGGACCAGGACAGCCAGTCGTGCAAACTCCATGTGGAAAGGGCCCCTGCTTTTTCCCTTGCTCCTAGCTTCATCAGAACAAAGCAGGTGTTCAATAAACGTGTGACAAGTTAAATTATATCTTCTTTTTTCCTGCTGATTCTCTGTCCTAGTAACTGGAAGGGAGAGCACTTTGGCTCTAGATCCCCATTTTTGGCTCAATGTCAGATCTTAACTTCCTTTAATACCAGATCTTAACTTCAGGACAACCCCCCCACCCCCCAGTAATATTGTTTACAGCGTACGTGTGAAGGAACATCTCTGTGCCAGGAAAGCTTTATCTCCCTGCCTTCCTTTCTCAGTCGAGTTTCTTCAACTGTCTTTCTGACCCCAGTTCTTCACAGTCTGCCTACAGCCCTTGTTGGCCATCAGTGACCTCCAAGTCTCTCTTTCAGGTCCCCATGTTCCCACCACTCAGAAAATCCCCTTTCTGGGCCCTCAGCCCTGGGCATGTCTCTTCCCAGATAATTATTCCCGGACAGTTGAGAGAGGAGGCTCTTACGCAGAGCTCACAGATGGGATTTAGGGAATCAGTCAGTCTCTGAAATGTCAGCCTACCCTTTTTAGGTGAGCACTCAAAATGCAGAACTTCCACTGCCCTCAGTGCATATCCAGAGGGATTTAGGGCACAAAGAAACCTCCAGAACCATGTCTCTAGACCCTGGCCCAGCGAAGTTTAGCTGCACTTTGAGCTCCTTTACACAAATGAGTGGCTCGTACTCTATATGACATCTTTAGGGGAAGGGATTAATTTCATCATCCCAACAAATGCATATTGAGCACTAGATACAGGACTAGGTGTTAGAAATACAGCAGGAGCAAGATAGAAGCAGTCCCTACCGTCAGGGAGGTGATAGTATTAGGATGAGCTGGGGAAGTGGGTCCAGCATACAACTCTGAATGCACCCAGTCTTTTGATCACTTTAGAACATGGCAAACAAAAAATATGCGGTGTGAAAATTTCCCAGTGAAAGAATCCTTCCTTGGGTCTGTATGGATCCAAAGCATTACCAAGTAAAGGCAAATATCATAGGAAACACAGAGTCTAGGAGACCAGACGGACAGAAAGGCATGTAAGCAAGCCTTCTGGATGGGAGAAAATTTACAAAGGACTTTTCTTCCAGGTTTTTAAAAGAAGCGTTAAGCTCTAACGCTTCTTTAGAAAATTTGAAGAAAACTTGAGGAATTCATTGAAGGACAAACTCAATTACAATGGAGAAACCTTCAGTAATACCACAAAGTGTTTGGTTTGGATTTTAGTCTTTCATCTTACAGTGCAGGAAAGAAAGGCTGCGAGGAGATTTCGGTGAGTGCGAAGATCTCCAGACAACCTGGCTCCTGGATCTTTTCAGTCTCATAAGCCCTTGGTAACTTTATTCTATTTGGCGGTGGCTGTGGATAAAGGATGTAGACCCTTCCTTTTCTCGGTTGGGTCACATAAAGAGTGATATTGCAAAAGGTGAGGTTGTGCCAGAGATTATTATATAATTGACTCTCCCACTTTAAGAAAAATATGATCAAAAGCTATAATAGACTAGATTTTTATTTTCCAGTATACTGTGCCTTGGGGGAGCTGTAACAAATCACAAGGCCATCTTATCTCACCCATTAATTGTTAAAGAGGATATTGTCAGGCACAATGACTACATTCTAGAAAGGCAAACAAAAGAACATACTTATTTCAATTTAAAAAAAAGCCTAAGAAACAAGGCAAATTTTATGTCTCTAGACAAGAGATGGAAGTGTTCCACAGAGATGTATGGGAATATTACCTTGAGAGGCAGACTAGAGAGTTTAAGTTTTGGTGAGAATCATTTAACACACTGGAATGTGGTTGGATTTTTCAAATATTTCCCAAATGCATGAATGATAATACTTGTCACTCTTTTTGAGTCTCCTCATTGGGACAACAGATATCTTAAGGAACTGAGGAAACTTACCCTGAGTCCGCTAACCACCACTGCAGGCTCAGAGAGAATGAATGAGCACCAGAACTGTGAGGATCAGAATTCGGATTCCAATACCATTGATTCTGAATACCTTTGCATCAGAGTCTAACATGATTATCAAAGGTTTGATTCTGAGCTCCTAAAAACCAGTCATCATCAGCATCAAATAGCAACTCTCAGGAAGGAGTAATGTCAGATGAATCTAACATCTTTTTAAAATACAGTTACTACACTGGGGGGACAGGGATATGAGAACATCAGGGAGAAGGCATCTACCCCATTGCCTTAGAACAGGATGCAATTCCAAGATTCCCTGACACATATGGGACTTCCTACTTCCTGCCTGCCTTTCTAGGAATGTAACATGATCCATAAAATATTATTTTGTAATTTATAGTAAGCAGCACCAATGATAAAAAATGTCTAGTGGTTATGTATGTAGTTCATAGTATTTTTTTTTTTGAGTGAGAGGTTTGAGTATCTCGAGTGCGACAGAGGCAATAAATGGATTACAGACATAAGGGACAGGATTGTCATGTGAGCTTACTCTTTGTAGGCATTTGTAAGTTGCATATAGTGTGCATAACAGAACTCTGACATGAATTGTCCCAGAGCTCTTCTTGGAATCTGCTGGTGGAAATCTTCCTGGAAATTTCAGGGGTTAGGTGTGTTTTTCTGAAAGGAACATCACTACTGGAGTTAAGCCAGTTGAGCTGACACTCCCAACGTCCCCACATGCAACTGCCTTCGTAGTAGAAACATGCGGTCAGGGATTGCAGGACCTCACGTGATGATGTGGTCTAGGCAATTACTATTTTTATAACAAATTTACCAACAAAGCACATGGGATCCTCTATGATCTCTAAGTTTCAGGGGAGTGCCAAAACTGAAGGGTAGCCTCGAACAAGAGCCCTCTGTTATACACATACATGCATATACTAACACAATAAGTAGCAGGATATAATTTGTTTTTTCTCAAGTACTCCTCTTTCTCCCCAGACTCCCTGGGCTCCGCTACCAAGATGGTTAAAATAAATAAATACAACTGTAATCCTCTGTCACTAGATGCCAAGCAATTGTTTCTAGAACCTGGAACTCAGCAAGTCCCTCCTAGTGGACCAGAGACATCAAATGGGACAAGTAAAGATTGTTTGAAGTTGGTATCTATTTGAGAAGGCTCTGGCTTCTGAATCTTTGCAATGTGTGTCCTCTCCCCCGGAGGAGGAAATGTTGCTGTGGAGATTAGGAAAATATGCCTGATGCAGCTTGTTTTTCTTTGCATGAGAAATTCCATCCAAAGCATATGGCCTTGAAAATAGTCTCTGAGCTCGGAAAGAAAGCAAGTAACTATAGAGAGATGGAATTCAGAGGCCAGGAGAATGCTCTCTGGGTGGCTAGCACCACCAGATGCAAATTCATTTCTAAAATTGTAATTTCTGTGTTCATCCATTTGTTTGCACTGGACTTTCTCATTTCACATTGTTTTGTTTATTATGATTTTGTTCTAGAATCCAGTACCAACACCCTGAGAGGAATAGCTTCTAGACAGTGTTTATGAACAGCCGAAGGCCAGGATCAAGTTAAATAGCACATAGACTCCCAGTGGGATTTTCCTCTGCACTTCATAATCTTTGCATTGCTTAATACTTACACTACAGTTCATTCTCTCTGTAAGAATTGCTAAGGCACTGCCAAAGGAAACTTCAAATAGCTAAAAACATGACTTTTTTACAAATATATGGTGAACGTGTATCAAAGACATAATTCATTAATGAGGGAACCAGCGTATAGGAGAGACTGAAGTATACACAGTCAGTGGCAAAAAGAATGTGAAAATATGATTGCAAAGATAGATACAGAACTGCTCAATGTCCTGCAAGGCAATAAAACTGTAACCTTTGAGGTTATCTTTTTTAGCAAACGGAAATGATTTGCAACTCTATTGGACAAAAAAAAATAAACTCTAATGGACAAAAATCGCTTGTAACTTACCAGTCTGTGTGCTAATATCAACTTCGTAGCATCCTAGTCCTAATAAATAATAGTCAAAGATGCATTTCCATAGAGAATTAATTACCCTTGGCTTGATAGGCTGTGCCTCAGGGTGGCTTTGACAGGACACGGGGTCATTCTTTTGCTTATTTCCAAGTATTGTATAAATTTTCATCCCAGGGCCACCCTTAAGGCATTTTGCCCAACGTTCAGTGGAAGGATGTTTTATGGGTCTTGGTGCCTGAAATTCCATTACAACTCCTCCAAAGCTGCATGTTTCAAAATATTTCAAAAAAGAGATCTTAAAGGATTTGTCTTTCTAAAAGCACATTTTTACCCTGCACCCAAGGCGAAGGTGGCCTCCCCTCTGCGCAGCCACTGACTTGCTTATAGGGCAAGCATCCGCTGTGGGCTGTTCGTTTCCATTGTAATGGGAGGTTTTGAAAGGGGGACTGCCCAAGACGACCACAGCTCCTCGGTCTACGTTTTGCCAGCCCGCGCTTGCCGCCAGAACATTGCAGTGAACAAAGGAAAGCCCACAGGCTGTCTCAGGCAGAGGAAGCCACAGACCAACTCCCTGTCTTCCACAGGCTCCCGGCTCAGGCTGACCTGTTCGTTTCTCAGTATTTTGAATCCTATGAGCTCAGCAAAGTTTGAACGGGCAGCAGTGACTGAGCAGCAGACACAGGACTGCAGGTCTTGACACAGGCTGTGCAGGCACAAGAGTTAGATTCAAATTCCCGGGTCTGCCATGTACATGTAGCTGCACCTGCTCTGAGTCTCAGTTTTCTCATCTATACAGTGGGAATGAGAAGACTTACCTGACCTACTTGTCAGAAATATTTAAAGATCAACAAAAACCGTATGTGAAAAGGATTTGTTGTAATAAATGTAGTTAGTGTTACTTTTGAAAGCTACCCTACCCTGGATGCCAGCTGATATGAGCACTTTATGTCCATGACTCAAATCCCCTAAAGAGCCACACAGCTGCTGGTTGTCGCAGCATGTATGACAAATACTGGTGTGTGCATATCATTCACCTCTTCTCCGTTTTGTTTGCTGTAGCAGTGGGCACAGTGCCGTTCCCCGGACCCTCTTGGAGCTAGGAACAGTCACGCACCCTGATTCTGGGCAGTGAGAGCTGGCAGGAGTCTGCTTGGGACAGGAGTGAACCCTGGAAACCTTTTGTTTCCATGAGAAAGAGGCTGAGCCAGCCGTGTGGCCTTCCCCTCTTCTCTTCCCATTTTCCTCCTGCCTTGAATGCAGAAGTGATGCTTGTAACTTGGAAAGTGAGGGAAAGGCCGAGAGAGCTGCAGGGAGGGGGCCCAGCTGTGAGAGGGGGGAAGCTCTGTAACCTGAATGTTGATAACTGCCTGTCTCCAAACTTCCTGTTCTGTGAAAAGATAAATTCCTCTAGGTCTAAGCCACTCATCTTGGGTTTTCAATGACTTACAGGTGAATACAACGCTAAGTGGGCGATGTACATGAAGTAATAAAAGAGCAAAATCTCATACTGTAGACTATGGACTTTGAGTGGTAAGAATGTATCAGTCCAGGTTCATCCTTGGTAACAAATGACCCATCTGATGAGTGAGGTTGATAGTGGGGGAGGTTGTACATGTGAGGGCAAGGGGTAAGTGGAACATCTCTGCACTTTCCTCTCAATTTTGTTGTAAACATAAAACTGCTTCAAAAAGTCAAAGTCTTAAAAAAAAAAAAGAGAGAGAGAAAGAGAGTCTTGTCTGCAGGAGCTTGAACTTTGATTACTCAACTAATGCTGCCTTCTCTATTAAAGCCAGAAGCTCTGAATCCTGGGGCCTGGCTTTTCTTAAAGAAATGTTATGGCCTCTGTAACCTTCTCTGCCCCCACCCTCGGCTCCCAAAAACATTAATTAAAAATTAAATTAAAATATTTAAAAATCATCTGTAATGGGAAACTAACTCTTCATGATTAGGCATGTGATGGGCACCCCCAAACTAAGGTCGCTTCTTGACATAGAGCAACTGTTTTTAATCACTTTGCCCTTTTATTCCCATAAATTATAGAAATACCTTGGAATTGAAAATATTTTGCCATGCAAACTTAATTGATTTATTAAACGAAAAATTTCATGGATACCAGCTAAGTTCCAGCCTTTGGGAAGATACATAAGAATAAAACACATGGCATTCACAGTGTAGGGAAGATAGACGTGGAAATAAACAGTTCCAAAAAGACTGGAAGGAAAACCAGCAAGATATCTTCGTGGTTATCCTGAAGGAGAACAATCCATGAGCAATTTTACTTTCCTTTTTTATGTATTTCTGAACATTCCGGTTTTCCTATATCAAACATTCCTGGTTATAGGGGGCCCAGATAAGTCGTCAAACTTAAAAAAAAAATCCTTTGTTGGATAATAGACCCTGTATTTTGATCTAAAAAATATGGTTACTGGGTCTGACATATCCCTTAGGGTACAGACAGGCAGGTTTGAGTCAGAGTTTTGGAGCCAACCTTATACACTGACTTTTGTTGGACGCCACCTAGCTCCCAGACTGGGAAAGCTAAAAAGGACCTTAGAGATGATCTGGGGTAACTCCCCAATTCTCAGAGAAGGAAACTGAGTCCCCAACAGGTAAGTAGCACATGAGAACTTCATTCTAAGGTACTGGGCTGAAACTAGTGGTCCTAAAACTCTCAGTGGGACTCTTCACATGCTGTGGACACAGCATTTCAGGGTTTAAAAAGTCTTGCTGGGGGAAGACCAAATAGTTACAGGAAAAATGGCCTTGTTATCAGCAAGTATTTATAAGTACATTCTTAGTGCCAAGGACTCCACTAAAATTCTTTTTAAAATAGACTTGTGGGGTTTTTTTTAGCAGTGTTAGGTTCACAGCAAACTTAAAAGATGGTACAGAGGTTTCCCATATGCCCCCTGCCCCCACACATGCACAGCCTCCCCCATTATCAATATCTCCCACCAGAGGGGGACATTCGTTACAGTGAACCTACATTTACACATCATTATCTCCAAGAGTCCATAGTTTACATCACGGTTCACTCTTGGCGTATATTGTGTGAATTTGGACAAACGTAGATGACACGTAGCCACCATTATGGTATCATACAGAGTAATTCCACTGCCCTAAAAATCCTCTTCATATTCATCCTTTCTTCCTTCCCATCCCCCTGGCAAACACTGATATTTTTCCACAGTCTCCATACCATTGCCTTTTCCAGAATGTCATATAGTTGGAATCTTACAGTTTGTAGCCTTTTCAGATCAGCCTCTTTGTCTAAGTTCCCTCCATGTCTTTTCAGGGCTTGATGGCTGATTTCTTTTTAGCCCTGAAGGTACATTGCCTGGTTGGACCACTGTTTAGTCATCTGTTGAATTACTGAAGGACATCTTGAAGCTTTGGCCAAGTGCAGCTGGCAAAGCTTTTTATACATGAAGCTGTTAGAAACATCTGTGTGCTGGTTTTTGTGTGGCTATAAATCTCCAACTCCTTTGGGTAAATACTAAGGAGCACAGTTGTTGAATCATATGGTAAGAGTATGTTTAGTTTTGCAAGAAATCACCCAACTGTCTTCTAAAGTGGCTGTCCCACTTTGCTTTCCCACCCTCAGTGAATGAGAGTTCCTGTTGCCTCACAGGAGCTCCACATCCTCCTCAGCATTTGGTATGGTTGGTGTTTGGGATTTTGGCCTTTGGCCATTCTAATAGGTGTGTAGTGGTATCTCATTGTTGTTTTAATTTGCATTTCCCTGATGACATCTGATCTGGAACATCTTTTCATATGTTTATTGACCATCTCTGCATCTTCTTTGGTTCTACTAGAATATTTAACATGCAATTCCCTGAATATCTCAACATTTGACTACACTTTGAGTGACATTTTGCATTTGAAAATCGGCTGTGTTTACCTTTTAGCTTAATAATTATTTAGTATGGAGATAGCTTCATAGATACAGTGCATCACACACTTTCCCCTCAGAGAAGTTTTTTCAACTGAGGTGACTAAATGGGCACTCACTAGGTGACTAGGTGGGTGCCTAGAGACCTAACCCAAAGCAGGCTGCGTTGTTTTAAATATGGCTATTAATATAACTTTTATACACTAATTGTAAACACCACTGACCACCCAAGCAGAAGAATCATTGACCGCCTGTACTTACCTCATCTGTATAAACAAAATCTGGCATGTCCATGCAATGGAATATTGTCAGCCATAAAAAGGAGTGAAGTACCCATATATGCCATAAAGTGGAATGAAGTTTGAAGACATTATGCTGAGTGAAAGTAGCCACACACGAAAGAATACATATTGTATGATTCCACTTATGGGAAATACCCAGAACAGGCAAGTGCATGGAGACAGACAGCAGATGAGTTATTATCAGGGGTGACGCAGGGGGGATGGGAAGTGACCGCCACTGAGTATGGAGTTTCTTTTGGGGGCTGATGAAATGTTCTGGAAGTAGAAAGTAGTGATGGTTGCACAACTTTGTACATATCCTAAACACCACTTACTTGTGCACTTTCAAAGAGTAAATTTTGTGCTATATAAATTATATCTCATGTTTTAAAAAAGGGATTCGTAGGTTAGTTAGCTTTTCCATTATTCTCTAGAGGCACTGCAGAGTCAATTCTCTTTCAAAAAGTTTTCGTGAGGTAGTTTTTGCCATCGTTTTCACTTAGATATTAACAGTCTCTTACTTGGAAATAACATAGAATTTATAATCCACTTTGGTTCTTATTGACCCCTGTTTCATGAGTTGGGTTTCCTTCCTTCCACAGTGACATTTGATGAGCACTTTTACAGCTTTTTCTGGAAGTTTAAGAAATGCCAGGAAACATAAAGCCTTAGACACCTAGTAAAAAATGGTCTCCTTCTAAAATATAGTATAATTGTATCATTTTTTTACTCTTGGACTTGTATTGGTTTTATTTTTTGAAAGGTTTGATCCAGCTTCCTCCCCTCCCTCCCCTTTCTTTCTTTTTATAGTTAAAGTCCCAGGGCAATAAAACATACCTGTGGCCTGCAGTGCCTCCCAGGTACAGGCAGGTTCAGTAAACAGCATGATCAAGATAAAGCCAGGTGGTTGGCCAAGAGAGAAGCCCGGGAGGCCCATGCCCAGGAAGTCCAGGCTCCCAGATAACCCAGGTCCTGCCTGGGGGCCTCTCCCACTGTGCCCAGAGCAGCCAGTTTCTTCACAGCCTCAGCCCCAGGCCTCCTTCTCTATTAGCAGAATAGCTCTGGGCTGAAAGCTGACCCCAGAGGCCTGTGCTGCCCTGAGCTGTGTGGGTTTTACACAACATGTCTGCAAGATCTCAACACTCATTTACGTTGGGTCATAGCAAGAAGTTTGTTCACAGATGGAATAAAGAACATTTACTTCTGGGTTGTGCATGGAGGCTAATAAGAATCCAGACTCACTTTGCATGAGGTACCCAGCCATTTTAACTGTCCCAGGCCTCTGTAAAGGGGGGCTGAGGGAGGGCAGGGACATGGGACAAGCATCATGATTAACTTTTCCTGCCTATGATGAAAAATGCTGAGATATAAATAGTGCAGTAGCACCAGGAGGGACTCCATCATAAGGCTAAGATTTCATTTTAAAAACTAGGGAGTTAGAAGGTAAGATTCCTAACATATTTTATGGTAATTAACCAGCGACTGACCCCATCTTAGGGCAGGTCAAATACTCCTAAATGATATGTCCCTACTGCTTGAGGGCAACCACTATCTTGCAGAAGAACAGGACCAAGAAATTCTTTGTATTAAGTTTATTTTACAGAATATCTAGATGGCAGAATATGGATGGTGACATAATGTCTCTCACTGGAGACAGATATCATGAGGCCACATAGCAAGCCTACGCCACTCCCTGTACTCTTTGCCCTATTCTTAGAAGCCTTAAAAGACAGAATCCTAAGCCTCTAAGCGTACCTCCTCTCTGAGGTTGCCTGCACTCCCGTCTGAGTGTGTACTCTTTTATCAAATAAACTTGCCTGTCATAAGCTGATTGCACTTGTCTCTGAACTCTTTTCCATGATAAAGACAAGAACTCTTCAACCACCACCTCCAATGGTAAATGCCTTTGTCACTTTACTATTTCATTCCATTTTCTAGACTTAACAACAAGTCTTCATTTTCTCTGTCCTACTTTCAACAAGAAGGGAAGAGCTACTGAAATCTCTGATCTGGGCTTGCAAGTTCCCATCACCTGGGTGACCCAGACAGGACAGCAGCTGCTGCCTGAAAATCTCCTTTCTTTGCCTTTGGGAAGTTCTCAGCACATAATCTCACTCCGTCCAGTGCTTTGTGGCTCCCCAAATCCTGGGGTGGTAGGGGCTTACTTCCCACACTGCAGATTCAAGTGGACACTGGACACCAGGTGACGCTGGCTTCAGGAGCTGGCAAGGGATGTGCCCTGTGCCGAGCAGGAGTTCCATGAGCTTCCCTCTCCTCCCGCTGCTCTGCCTTGCTCTCTGCTGCCTGCACAGGGGCTGCCATTCGCTGCTGCTCTTGCTTTTCATGAATTCCTTCCTTACCTGCACTCATCCAATCTGTTCGAGAATTCTTTCTCGGTCAGAGTCAAGAACCGCCCCCCAATCCAGGTGGAGGTTTTACCCAATGTGCCAGAAGAGACCTCCCAAGATGCATCTGCCCAACAACAGGGCTAATCCTTCACCCAGGTTGAGACAGGGTGGGCCCAGGACAAGGCACACTGTGTATGGCCTTTGACTCACTTCACACAGCAGGTTTGATCCTGAAAAAAATCGGTTTAAATCAAATTATGCTGGAAGGACAGGCTTATCAGAGGAATCCGGAAATACATTCCTTTGTAAAGGGAAAAGACGCTGAGATCCCATCATGCAGCAGTTTAGAAAATTGGGATTATTTGAAGATGTGCTTTCACTGACATTTGTCTGTGCAAGGAAACAGATGGGGGGAAGTGTCCAATGTCTTTGTCCTTCGATAGCCTTGAAGTGTGTGAAGCCACTGAGCCACCTTCATCACTTCACCTTCTGCCACCAGCACAGTGTCCGGGCACAGTAGGGGTTCCACAGATAGCCGTTAAATGAACATACGTGAGTGTTGCATTATTTCCCTCAATGGCCCAAGCATCTCCATGAGGTAAGCGTCATTATCTATTTATAGGCCAGGAAGCTGTGGCTGTGGTGGGTTAGCTAATTTGCTCAAGATCTAACAGCAGATGAGAGCTGGAGGTGGGATTAGAGCCAGGGCTAGGAGTTCTGAGGGCAAAACCTGAGGACTGGGGAGGGTACTGCCCCCCCACCAACCAACTACCAAAGATAACTCAAAGTTTACCACCATTCAACTTTTTAAAAATTCATATTGATTTACAAAAAATAGGTTTAAAGTACTTTTTGTCACATACATTGCCTCTGTAGACTAATATATAGAGATTGTGGCTTTACAAATTCTTGTATAGCAATTGGTTCCTGAAGAGCGGTCCCTGGACCAGCAGTATCTACATCACCTTAGAACTTGTTAGAAATGCAAATTCCCAGATCCTGTACTAGATTTACTTCATCAGAAACTTTGGGGGTGATGCACAGCAATGTGTGTCTTATTTAACAAGCCCTGTGGGGGTTCTGATTTACATTCTAGTTGAAATGCATCTTATTTTATTGTGTAAGTATAGTTCATATTACCATTCGTCTCTTATTGGAAACTGAGGGATCCCTGGACATTTTGTTTTTCTTATAAAAATTGTGGTGATAAACATCCTTATAATAAAACCTTTGGGCACATCTACTATTATTTCTGTAGAATAGATGTAAGAAATGCAATTGCTAGGTCCAAGGAGATGCCCAATTATAAGCACCCATGCTTTCTTTTGCTCCAAGATCACAAGGTCAGTGCAAGATGGACTGTGGTCTGGAACCGAGGTCTTCCGGCTCCACAGCTCCACGATGTCCTTGTGCAGGTGAGCTCGCCAAAGACGTCACCATCCCATGCAAGAATACGGAGCAGGCTCTGGACATCCTGACACCTGTGCAGGAAACCATTAGATCATGATAAAGATCTGCAGGCTTCGGGGAAGAGGGGGAAAGTAAGATGAAGAGCAGAGAGATCTCCCCAAAGTAACCAAACAGCAGAGGAAGTGATCACAAATTCAGCTCATGTCATGATTGACTGTGATTGAGTTTAAATGCAAGGAAAGTATAGAGCAAAATTTAAACTCCACTGGGATGAGAATTTTATATTAGCTATTACATTAAAATGCCTTCCTGCATACGGATCAGGAAATTATTAACACAAAACATTCCAGGCATTGTAAATGTTTCCAGAGACATCTGAGTCATTTCATAAAAATAGACTATTTTTCTCTTATTACTGAGTTGGTATCAAAAGTTAGAAATAGAAACCAGAAACCCCACCCCAGGACTGCTGATACATGACAAGGAATTTCATTATTCCTTGAGCTAGTCCCTGCTCAAATGGGGGCCCTGGTTTGAGGCTCACAACTGCCAAGCATTGTGATAGGCTCACTATTAGCTGCCTCTTCTGACCTATAAAAGTGGTGGTGCCCCATTATGATTAGCAGACATAATGTGTGGGGGGGGGGCACAGGGAGGGCTGTACAACACAGAGAAGACAAGTAGTGATTCTATAGCATCTTACTACGCCGATGGACAGTGACTGTAATGGGGTATGTGGTGGGGACTTGGTGATGGAGGGAGTCTAGTAACCATAATGTTGCTCATGTAATTGTAGATTAATGATACTAAAAAAAAAAATAAAGTGGTGGTGCCCCATAGAACAAGGTTCTAGTCTCCACTATGTTACTTCCAGGTGTGTGACCTTGGGCCAGGTCATTCTCTTAGCCACAGATATCTGTCCTGTCTCCCAGGATTATGGTGGTCATGAGATGAGATAAACTCTGAGAATGCTTTTTAAAGGATGGCATAATGGGAGGTATTGCCATCATAATAAGCAGATCTTATGAACCAATGGCAAGGCTGAGAGGCATTTTAGTCTTGACTATCCCAGTCAATAGTATGTGGCTTTGGGTGGGCAACTAGAGTGGATACTGGTGGCACCCGGCTCAGATCCCCTTTACTGGGGCTGATGCCTCATCCCCGAGCTGCCAGGTGCTCACAGCTGTCCCCTCTCTGCTGCATTGCCTCTGGTCAAAGGGGGTCACCTTTTCTGGGAGGTTATGCACCTCTCCACTGCCCTGCAGCCCAGAGCTAGAGGAATCTCAAAGGAGTACCGTCTTGCCTCGAGGTGCAGGTCTGTGGTGTTCTTCATGCTCCAGAGCTCCCCATGGGATCAGGGTCGAGCTAAGCTGAGATCAAAGTGTCTCTTTGCTCCCTCCCCTTCTCTGCCTTAGCCCTCCCTCCTCTTCTCCGGAGAGCACTACCTCAATAACCCCCATGCACCTAAATCCTAGTCACAAGTTTTGCTTCTAGAAAACCCACTGAAGATAATACACTTTCTTATCTTCCTTCTACTTACTGCCATACAGATCTTCCTCAGCTTATGATGGATATACATCCCAATAAACCCACTGTTAGTTGAAGATATCACAAGCTGAAAGTGCATTTAATACACCTACCCTACTGAATACCACACCTTAGCCTGGCCCACGTTAGATGTGCTCAGAACACTTATGTTAGCCTACAGTTGTGCAAAATCATCTAATGCAAAGCTTATTTTATAATAAGGTGGCAAATAACATGTGTGATGTACTGAATACTGTACTGAAAGTGGAAGACAGAATGGTTGTCTGGGGACAGAAAGGTTGTCAGTGTATCAGCTGCTGATCCTTGTGATCACGTGGCTGACAGGGGGCTGCTGCTCACTGCCCTGCCCAGCATCGGGAGAGGATCGGACTGCACAGCAGTAGCCTGGGGAAGGAGCCACATTCAAAATTCATGTATGGTTTCTACTGACTGCCTTTGCACCATAGTAAAGTCAAAAAATTGTAAGTCAAACCATCGTAAGTCAGGGGTCATTTCTAACTTTGTTCCAAAGTGGTTTCTCAGCCCCAATAGTTGGTTAAATCTGATCACCAACATGCTCTATCATTCCCATCCAAGACACATCTCATCAATCTCCTGGTTAAACACTCATTTTTAAACAAACTGTTGCTCTTTACAGTGCCCTTGGTGTTTCTCAGGTTACTTGCATCCTAATTACATTCTACTTTGCCTGCAAAGTAGCTCCAAGAAATGACTTGAAAATGCACTCTCTCTCTCATAGACGAGACACAATTATTTCTGAGCAAATTGGAGCTTAAAAGTCAGTCAGTTTTGCTGATCCAACTAACTCAAAGCCTTGTTGGTTCTTTTTCCAGGAGTGTAAATGAACAAACACCCTGTCCTTTTAGTTTTGTTTATAGAATGCTCTTTCCCCCTACCAGGCTGTCTTTCCACAGCTTGGATGAAATCCCAGAAGACCATGTCCCCAAGCATAATAGTGTTGCTCCTGGAACCTCCCGGGCTACAGACGTGACTACTCTTTCAACAGGGAGTGTTTCCCATAGTAACCTTCACATGGGACCTGTTGCCAGGGCGAGGCAGGAAAATGGTCTAGTCTGTGGCATTTAATAGAAGTCTTCCCACAGCTACCTTCCAGGGGCCTATGATAAACACAACAATCGTATCTGACATGTAGCACATCACATCACTCTTCTGAGGATATGTTAATCCCCAGCAAACATAATTTACTAGCAAGTGTTTCTTTGTGCATTCAAAGATGGCCAGCATAAAGGTTGTGGGGATGGAAGCCTCACTCGCTGGTTGTTGGGCAAATGGACTTTCAAAATCTCTGAACTTCTCTTGAGTTCCACTGGCTTGCCAAAACATTGCCCTTCCTTCTGACCTTCAGGAACATTGCTGCAATCCTCTGTCCTTGAGCCAAGAAAACACAGAATAGAAGAAAGTGGGAAAAAGTGATTCTGTGTTTTGCATTTCTACTCACTCCTAGAGTTATTTCTTCCTGTGTCCCTTTCTTCCTCCAAACACCAGTTCTGCAAGTATTGACTTCGCTCACTGGCGTACTCAGTAGGCAATGTGGAGTGGACCGAAGGGATAGAAAACCGTCTTTGCTTTTATGCTGCTAACAGTCAAGTTGGAGAGAGAAGGGAAGGCTAAACTGGATATCGTCATGCACATTTCTCAGATAAAGAAACAGGGGCTGGAGCCACCTAGGTACCCAACATTGAGCTGAGACCCAGACCCACATCTGATTCCTGCTCAGCCCTCCTTCCACTGCCCCCAGTTGCCTCTGTTCATGAGCGAGGCCTAGAATGGCTATATTCATTCTGTGGCTGTAGAATAACATGGATTGAGAAGAGAGAGAATCAGAGTCACAAGAAAAATCCAGGGAAGACATGGTAGAGATCTAGAATATGGCTGCCTCGGAACTACTAAAGAAGATGCATATTCTAGGTAGCATTTTCTGATGAGTGAGTAAACCAGTTCCACCATCCAGGGGTTCTCTTGTGTACTCCTTTGAAACGGAAAAAAGTAAAGTAAACGGTGACTATACTATGTGTTCAGCAGTACACTATGGGCTGTGAGGAGCTAATATATAACAGCACAAACTTAAAGAATTTACACTCTTCAGGAAAAGAAGGTTTATAAAACAATGATAGTTACCAGGGAGAATTCCCCAAATAGCCGGGCCACTAGCTGCATGATCACACCGCTCATGCTTATAGAAAAGACAATTAAGGAGGTTTAGTCCTATGGCAAGGTTGGGGGCGTGGAGGGGGCTGCCCAACGAAACTCTCAGGAGACAATTAAATTACCTATCATAGAAGCTTACCCTGTTACCCTCAGGTTCTATGTGCCTGGCAGTGAACACATCCTGTTTTTCTTTCTAAAGCAATAGGACCTACTTGCCTGCTATTTTTGTTCTAGCCGATGATTTCAGGTCAAATAGGCAAGGCAAGTCAAATATCTGAATGACTGGCAGGAGTTGCTCTAAGTGAGCCCAGCTGCGGTGGTCTGTGTCTGGGCTGTAGGAGGTCTGGGGTGGGGAGTACTAACCAGCAGGAGCAGACAGCTCCTCTCCATGCCACCAACTAAATATATTCCGTGAGCAATCATCTTCCCAGTGACTCCATGCAACAGCAGCTAAGAACATTTTCTGCTAAGACATTAGTGCACTGGAGTTCATTTCTTAGGGATTCATGCTACAATTTTTTATTTGAAAAACTCCTAGTATTATATAAATTTAATTCTGGGAAAACTAAGAAGAAGGCAGGAAGAAATATTGGCAGACCAGGGCTGACACTGTCTGCAAAGCTTTGTGAAGTTTCCTCAAGTCCTTCCCAAGCGTCTCTGTGCAAAAGCGACTTTGTTTTTCCTGTTGTACCTCCCTCCCTCCCTTCTGTAGGAGCTGAATAAATGCAGTGAGTGGTCACTGAATTTGATCTAAGATGAGCTGGGTCATAGTTCCCACCATAGGCTGCTGATTCCTGACCTGGAGCTTGTTCCTGCTCATTCTGGCTCAAGCACATCCCAATGTCCTTCTCCTCCCTTTCCGAACCGTACCCACCATAGGCGCGCAGCCCCCTCCCCACCTCTCAGAAGCATCACGGTATCTAGAGCTGGACAGAAGGGGCCAGACTCTACAGAGGATCCCTGGTTCACTACATATGGAGGGAGACCCTGGGTTTTGTTTATTGAAATATTTTCCAAGTGATTCTGATGAACAGCCAGGGTTGGTGAAATTAGCCCCTGGTTAGTTTGCCCCAGTGGTTCTTAGAGGGTGCTGAGGCAGCGGCTTTACTGGGGACTTTTTGGAGATGCAAGTTTTCAGGTTTCCACCCCAGACCTACTGGATCAGGATTTCTGGGAGTGAGGGACCAGCAGTCTGAGTATTAACAAGCCCCAGGGGCCTCAAGTCTGAGAGCCACTGGTTGATCTCTAAGAGGCCTTTTCCACAGCCCTAAGGGAGTCTTTATGTTTTAAGGGTCCCGCAGACATCTGTGGTGTCAGTTTAGTCTGGGAAGCACCTAGCAAAGAAAACCAAGACCCAGAAAGTTACGTGGCTAACCAAGTTCATAGTCATGCGGTGACCCAGACCAGGGGCTGGAAGCCCTGCCTTCCGATTCTCAGGACTGGAGCTCACTCTGTGCCCTCTTTCAGCCTGCAAGGAGTCCAGCCTCAGGGAGCTTTTCCATCTCTAAACTCTGTCAACCTTTACCTCGACTCTTTATCACACCCTTGAGATCCTAACCAAATTCTGCCTCGCCTTACTGACTACCTTTCCGATGAGATTGCAGCTGAGGCCGGGTGAGGCCTCCTGGGACAAGGCCTTTGTCCATATTTACCTTCTATCAAGGCAGCTCTCCCAACCACCCCTACTTTGGCCACGCCTCTTCCGGTCCTCTCACAGAATGGGGCGCCTTATTTACAGGTCGCTCCTGCTCTAGGTGAGATGCAGAAGGCTCACTTAACATGGATAGAATGGATTGAATACATCTGCCTGCCAGCCTGCTTTTCCCATAGTAACTTTTTCTTTAATATTTTATTGTGAAGTACGTTATTTGAATTAAAAAGGCTTTCAATGGGACATCACCACAATCAATCTGGGCTTGGAAATTTTCAAGTTTGAGGTAAAAGTCACTTAGAATTGACCACGCTGAAGTGTACTGTTTGGTGGCATTTAGAACATTCAGTGTTGCACAATCAGCGCCACACCATCTACTCCAGAGTGTCTTCACCCCCCAAAAGGAAACCCTGACGCATTAAGCAGGCACTCCCAATTTTCCTTTACCTGCAGCCCTGGCAGCCATCAGTCTGCTTCCTGTGTCTATGGATTTGCCTGTTCTGGACATTTCCTATTCAGTGGGATCATGCAGTATGTGACCTTTTGTGTCTGACTTCTTTTATTTAGCTTAATGTTTTGAAGTTCATCCGTGTTGGCGCATGTGTCAGTGCTCATGCCCCGTTGTGGCTGAGTAATGGTCCGTTGCATGGCTAGAGCACCCTTGGGATCCATTCATCCATGGATGGACATTCGAGCTGTTTCCACCTTTTACTTTTTGTGACTAGCGCTGTGTGAATATTTGTGTACAAGTATTTGTTCATCTGTTTTCAGTTTTGGGGGAAGCCTGTTCACTTTTAACTGTAGAGCAGCTATGTATTTTGGCGGGTGACAGAGGACCGCAGGCTCCTGTTTCGGCAGCGGGGTGAGCCCCCAGTGGGCACCTGAATGCCATGCTCACCTCCACAGGCATGGTCATGTGTTTGTTCTCTTTTGGGGTCTCCCATCATTATTCTTTTGTAAAAGCCCAAGTGGCTGCAAGAGAGAAGTTGCATGACCCAGGTCGTCTTGTATAACCCAAGGGTCGGGATCCTGCCCCACTTTCTGCTCCCATGAGAAACTCCTCGCTGGTGCAGGACTGTCAGTTAATGAGCACAGTGTCAAGGGGAAGGGTCTTGGTTTCTCTACTTAATCATAACTTCCTGTTTTTTCAAAAGGATGAAAGGTTGTTGTTAATATAAAAAAGCACCAGGGATTAGATAACAGCCAAGGATGATATTTTTAATGACTGAGAAAAACAATTACAATCTAATATTTCTATTAACTGAAGAAGTCCCATCTTAGGCCCACACACCCAGCTGTGGGAAGGGAAACTTTCCCTAGTTTGGCCTGTGTAAAGCAACACAGTGTATCTCTAGTAGCTACCGAAGGGAAACAAACACAAAAAGAATGGAAGCAGCAAAATGCTAATATCGCTTAGAGACTTGGAGCCCTTTCCAGAAGCCTGCGCTTCTCTTTGTAGTCTGGTTGCTATGGTTCTGTCTTCGTCATTGCCAAATACTGTCAGATACACTCCGCTAAGTGGTTAAATGAAAGAGGCGATATGCACAGAGGCGTTGCATTTGCAGCCCCTGATCTTTCAGGCTCGCCTCCCTGCCTGGAGCTGCCTAGCCTTTACCCCTCCCTTCTGGAGCCGCCAGTGATTAAAGCAGCACAGGAGGAAATCAAAGAAAACACCTCTCAGAACACATCAGTCAGTTGTCTGCTGAGACTGTCAGGGCCTCAGCGTGACAGGAATTCCAAGCTGATGGTGGGCTGGGTTTAAAGGCAATAAGGCAAAGGTTAGACCTTGCAAGTACTCTACCTGCAGAGCGCACTGTGGGTTGAGATGTGCCAGTGGGAGTCTTCAGTCTTCAGGTGAAACCTGACAGTTGACTTCATGGTGATTGACACGAATGCATATATTCAAAGGAGACCCTTTGCTGGGGACAGTCATGCAGGGAGCTTTTGAGAAAGCATTCAGACAGATGGTGGTAGCCCCATCTTCTCTCTGCCCTTCCCTCCTCATCTGTGAATGAATGGACCTGTAACCATCTCCGCTTTGGCCTCTTCGCTGCCATCTCAATGCAAGAAGGGTTCCCCTTCCATTCCAAGGGACCCCAAGGAGCCTCACCGTATGTGTCCTTGTAAATCAGCTTTATTGAAGCAGAACTGACATCCACGTAAAGTGTACAATTCGTTGAGTTTTGATGCCACGAAACTGCTGCCACAATCAAGATATAGAATATGTCCATCACTTCCAAAAATGTCCTTACACCGCTCTGCTGTTGATTCCTTTCTCTCTGCTTCTAACCTTAGGCAACCCGTGATCTACTCTGCTGTCACTACAATTAGGTTGTATTTTCTAGAGTTGCATGTGAATGAAATCAGGCTGTGCTCCGCCTTTGTTGTCTGGCTTTGTTCACTCAGCATAATGGTTTTGAGGTTTATCCATACTTTGGCGCCTAGCCGTTGGCTGGTTTTTATTACAGAGCTCTGTTTTGTTGTATGGATGCACCACTTTGCATTTATCCATTTTCCTGGTGGTTGCATTGTTTCTGGTTTGTGGCTATTGTTTCTCCTCTATCTTTAATTGCTTCCTGTCATCAGCCTCCACCCCTGTAACATAGACATATGCATCTCTCTTCCGTCTTTTAAAAAAAAAACACTCTCTTGACCCAGCAACCTTACGTGTTCAGTCACAGAACACTGATGAATTGGGCTTTTCTGGGGGTATTCTTAGGATTTCTAGGCGTAATCCAAATAAACTAGGCAGGCAAATCTGTCACGGTCATGGGACAAGCCAACATTTGCAGACATAGTTTATCCAATCTGTACATTCTCGGGGCTGGCTCACGGTCTCTGGAAGTGGCTATCTTTGATTGGGATCCCCCGGCGTTATTTTTCTTTCTCTTTCTGGACCAAATAACCATTCTGTGCCTCAGGTTCCCCCTTGGAAGTCAGGGAGGACCTTTACTTATAACTAAAATTAGTGAACCAAGTAAAAGTCAAAAAAATGTTAGCTTGGATAGGGAAAACACAGTAACTAAATCTTAAGCATCTGTATCTTACCTTCTTGTGCATTTTAAATATGCTTATAATTATGGTCAAGGATAACTACTCGTTTTTAATCATAAAGTTGTACTAGTAAAGTGTAAGTGCCGTGGACATGGCATCAGTGATACACAGAATGGTTCAAGGTACCGTGCCTAGAGGGCATTAAACACACATCCAGCGGCCGACCCCACTCCCCAGTGAGGCAGACCGGGGGGCTAGATGCTGCATCACCCTTACCCATCTTCTGGGTCTTTGTTAAGCATTGACTTGGCAATGGGACCTGGGGGCTGCACCAGAGCTTTCACCCTGTGGCTGGACAGAAGGTGGGAAAAGGAGGACAAGGTGCTTCCACAGCCCCAGAAGGAAATGGTTGCAGTAACCATGAGAAGCCAAATGGAATTCCCTGATAGGGCTTAAAATCACAGCCTTTGCAGTAAGAGGTGACTAGACTCATAGCTGTGGGACTCTTGGCAAGTCATTCTGCCTTCCAGAGCTTCAGTGTTCTCATGTGTAAAATGGGTGTACCAACACTGAACTCCAGGGTTGTTCCGGGATGACATGAAATGATGGACATAGAGTGTGCACTGGCCATGTCAAGACCACTGTCGGTGTTTAAGGGTAGTGAAGACGATGATGATAATGTTTCAAGGGGGCCTTTTCTTTGTTGTGTTTCTGTGGTAGAATAATAGCCCCCAAAGATGTCCATGTCTTAATCCCTGAAACCTGTGAATATGTTACCTTATATGACAAAAGGGATTTTGGAGATTGGTTAAGGATCTTGAGGTGGGAGGATAATCCTGGATGGCCCTGGCGGGCCCAGTGGCATCACCCTCATATGAAGGAGGTAAAGGGAGATTGGAAGATGTTTTGAAGAAGGAAGAAGGGGCCATGAACCAAGGAATGCCAGTGTCTTCTAGAAACTAGAAAAGACAAGGAAATGAATTCTCCCCAAGAGCCTCCAGCAGGAAGCAGCCTTGCTGAACCCTTGATTTTAACCCAGTGAAAGCCATTTCAGACTGGAGACCTGCAGAACTGTACAATAACAAATTTTTGCTCTTTTAAGCCACTAAGTTTGTGGTACCTTGTTATAGCAGCCATAGGAAACTAGTACAGACTCTGAGGCAAAGCCAGTGTAATTAGTTGGAATGGCCATTCCTGACTTACTGGTCACCACCATTATAGGCTCCCAGGGTAGATACACAGAGAAGACATGCCAAGAAGTGAATAATGCTTTTTACTAATGGTGGCCATGGACCCACTCTTCTAGGTGGGAACTCTTAACTTTGGTAAGTGTGCCCAAGCCCTTGGTGGCCCTTAAGGAGTTGAGTAATCTGGAAACTTGGCCTTTCAAGGGCCCTGCTTTGCCTACAGCTTTGACTTTGCATTTTCTCTTGCTAAAAATTAAGTCATTCAGATGGTTAAGAGACAAAAATTATTTCCATCCTTCCCTGAAATGATACTTCCCTGACATCAAAACTTAGAATAATTGAATATATCACTGTATCTTTATTCTGAATAATATTCTAGGGTAAAAAGTTCTTTTTTGGACCCTGTACTATTAAGTACAGGGCCATCCAACATAATCTTCCCATCTCAAGATCCTTAACCAATCTCCAAAATCCCTTTTTTCATAACATATTCACAGGTTTCAGGAATTAAGACATGGACATCTTTGGGCACTATTATTCTACCACAGAAACACAACAAAGAAAAGGCCTCCTAGAAACATAAGTATCATCGTCTTCACTGCCTTTAATAGTACAGGTGCAACTTAATACATTTTAAATGTTTGGGAGCATTTACCTGGATATAATTATGAAGAAATTATAACAGTATCCTGTGATAAAAGTGATATGAATGTGGTCTCTCTCTCTCTCTCTCTCTCTCTCTCAAAATGTCTTATTGTACTGCACTCACCCTTCTTGTGGTGATGTGAGATGATGAAATATCTACATGGTGAATACCTGATGATGTAGGCACTGTGACACAGCCTCAGGCTACTACTGACCTTCCAACAACATGTCAGAAGGAGGGTCATCTGCTTCCGGACTGCAGTTGACCTTGGGTAACTGAACCCATGGAAAGCAAAACCACAGATAAAGGGGGCAATGCTATAATTAGGGACGAAACTAGAAAACTCCAGCAGAGGTGAAAAGGCAGTGGACGGTCCTGCAGGCTCTGTCAGTGTGGGTAGGAAATGGTAGAGACATCGAAGGGCGTCCTATTATGAAAGTCTCGCAATAAGAGAACTAATTTGGGGACGCAGAATGTCTTGCACAGGAGAAAGAAACAGATGCTGGAAATACTACATGTGGGTCAGCAATCCGACTGGGATGCTGGCTTTGCATAAGGAATGCCAAATGGGAACTAAGGCAACCCACAGAGTTCCAGCCTGGGTCCCTGGGAAAATTCTGGTATTCTAAGAGAAATAAGGAAGTTAGGAGGAGCAGCTATTTTATGGGGTGGATAAAGGACAGGGCAATTTTCACACTATAAATGTCTAGTCTGAAGGTGTTTGGGACATCAGGGGGACATGGAGAAAGGTATTGGTTACAACAAGGGTTGACAAACCTGGCCAACAGGCCAGATCCAGATCACAGTCTGCTTTTGTAAGGCCCGCGCAGAACAGTTTCTACACTTTTAAATGGTGGGGGTGGGGGGTGGGGGGGCGGCAGGGGTGGAATCTAAAGAAAAATATTGTATGACAAGTGAAAATTACATGAAATTCAAATTTCAGTGTTCATAAATAAAGTTTTATTGGAACACAGCCATGCCCATTCATTTTCATGCTGCTTTCATGCTGTGAAGACAGAGCTGAGTAGTTTCAATACAGACTGTATGTCCTGCAAAGCCTGAAATATTTACTAGCTGGTCCTTTGCAAAAAAAGTTTGCCAGCCCTTGGGTTAGAGAGACATGTGGGACGTGTGGCCTCCTAATTATGATACTTAAAGCTGAAAAAGTGAGAAGGACCCCAAAACTGAGAGAGCCGAAAGGAAGAAGCAAGCTGGGGCCAGTCCTTGGGGTTGCTTCTGTTTAGGGGCCAGAGGAAGGTAGAAAAATCTGTGAAGACCATAGATAAATAGATTTCAGTAAACCTCAACTTAATAAAACGTGTCAACTCCCAGACTATTTTATTGCTCAACATTTTAAACAGACTCCCAAGAGGAAGGTCATTTCATAAAGGGGCACCGTCCCTCCAACCAGGCCACTGTGTGCACTGGGTACGTAGAAGCCGAATCCATCAACTTGCCAAGTGGCCTTGGTTAAGTCTTTTCAACATTCCATTTTGGTAACTCATGTGGAAGTAGGAAATAAATCCTAAATCGCTTTTAAACATGAGGCACAGAAGTGTTTGAGTCTCCCGTATTTGCTTAATTAAATCATTGCCAGCTGGCTTTGTAAATAGCGTTTAGAGGAAAGCACCTCCATTAGAGATGCGGGTGAAATGGCTTTTTCCTTTCCCTGGACTCAGCGCAAGGAGTGGAGAGCAGGAAGCCATTCCTAGGAGTGCCTTCCCCTCTCATCCCTAAGTCAGTGGCAGGGCCGCAGCTGAGGCTGAATGCCCAGGCCTAGAGCCCAAGTTCAAACCTGTGCCCTTGAAAGCAGGAAGCACATTGTTTCCATTGTCTCTGCTTTTTGGGAGCAAACACCACAGCTCTTGAAGGAGGCCCTCGTGGGCCCACATTCAGCAGAGCCTCGGCTCTCTCTGACCATTGCTCCACCTTACATTGGTTTCCGGGCCGTTCAGGAAGTACTGACTGGTGCCAGCTGCCCTATGAACCATGCGTGTATAAATGATCCTTCATATCTATCCACACACACCCCTACTCACTTAGCTTATCTCACCCAAGGGATCAGGAGAGAGACAGAGAGAAACATTAGTGGACTTTACAACTCTGCTTGGGGAAACAGACCCTGGATTCTCCCTCCACCCCCTACTCACCAAAATTAGTAAATACTCAGGTTCCTTCTGAGTGTGCTCTGTGCTCATGGCAAATTCACTGTTGACTGGTAATTGATAAAAATAATGCTTCAGTGTCCATTCAATATGGGGCCATCAAAACCTTCATAATACAGTGTAACTGCTGAGCTAGAAATGATCTCAGCAAGCCACTGGTCCCTCCCTTTCATATATAGGGAATCTGAGGTCCAGAGATTTTAAGTGCTTATAAAAGATGACAGTTGAGACAAAACCTGGAATAGAACTCAAGGCACCTTGACTCATAGTCCAAGCCATCTTTCTACCAGTGCCAGCAGAGTTCATGAACGTAAAAGACTTTATAAAAAAAATTGTTAACACCTATCAAGATGCTAACCACCATTGTTTATTGTTACCAATTGTATGTCATCCATCCTTCAAGATGCCTCTGCAGGGATCATGACAGACATTTCTAAACCTGCTCTAAGCAACAGTCGCTGAGACCCAAGTAGCTACATGGACCCACACATGGAGGGATTCAAGGGAGGAGCACAGGGGAGGCAGACCAATGCAATTCTGCAGGCAGAAAAATTTTAAAACCTTTAATACAAGCCCCTCTAGTTCTTTGTATTTTTGTGTTTCTGTTTTACTTAAAGAAAATACCAAATCCTTGATTACAAGGAGTTTTTTAACAAGGAATGAAAGGCTAGAAATTCGCACAAGCCGCCCTGCCTAGCAAAGCTGCAAAATCCTCTGGATTGAAGGTTGTAAATTACAGGATAAGAGTCCAAACGTGTGAAAATCAGTGACAATGTAAACTTTATATAACAAACTACAGAGATATATAACTATACAGGATAGATAAATAGCTGGATAGGAAGAGCTACATGGGTGATGGATGAATGGGAGGATGGATGATGGACGGATGCAGGAGAGGAAGGAAATAAGGAAGCGTGAAAGACAAAATTTAACCAAGTAAATCTGAACATCTAATTGACTTTATTAAGTGACTCATGAATTGGGCAGCATCCCCTCTAGTGGGTAGAGAGAGGCTCCAGGGAGCTGTACCAAATGGAAGGTTTTTTTATAGGCAGAGGGGCAGGGCAGGAGGTTATTAGCGTGAAGGAAAGAAGGGATTGTCTCAAGCCACGTCACCCCCCCTTAGGGGGACATGCAGGGGGTCTCATCATGCAGGTTACCTCATCTTCTTTTTGGGGGGGAAATGCAGAGGGCCCACGTGACAGATCACCTCATCGGTGCTGACCAGAAAATTCCCGACTGACTTGTTAAGACTACTTTTCGGGGGAGGCTGAAACTGCAGCTCAGCTAGGCATTAAGCTGGGTGTGGTGACTTGGCCCAGCACACGCGACTCGCTCTTAGGCCTGTGGCTTTCCTTTCAACATAAGAGGGTTACAAAGGTAGAAAACAGGTCAAAATGTTTGTGGTAGGTGATCTCTGGGTGACTAGCAATTTCAATTTTCTAACTTTTGCTTCTCTGTATTTTACAAATTCTTGTATTTTCTTATAATCAGTAAACAACAGCAGCTCTAATAATTGCAATTTGTTAAAAGGATTGATTGACAATGACCAACACAAACCCCTCGAAATTTCCAACTCTGCTTCCCAGCAATTCTGCTTTGCTTGGGCTCTTCCCAGCTCCTCAGCCCCAAGGAGGTTCCAAGAAATCCCATCCAATTGACGTCCAGACCACATCTGAGGCCGAACCCCCTACACTTAAACCTTTCTCGGATCCTTTTGGCGACTTTGACTTGCTGTTGATAAAATGACGACCGGCACCCTGTTTCATTTTCCGTTCGGTTCAGCCACAGCGATCCAAAGCCTGCTTCGGTCGTTGCATTTTCATCAGTAATGATTCAATTCACCCAGTGAAAGCATCTTCGCAATTACGACCTTCACTCAGGGCCTCGGGGTGAGCTACAGGGCCCCGACTGAAGATTCCCAAACCACTTGACAAACCTAATTTGAATTGCAAAGAGCTACTGGCCCGAATCCAAACCTTATCTCTTTGGCTGGAGAAAATAGCTGTTTTGATATGTTAATCATTTAGCCAGTAAGAACTCTCCCTTTGTTGTTCTATCATAGGCCAACTGCTTAACAGAATTCTTCTACAGTACTTTTTTATTATTATTTTTAACTCTAAGATATTCGTAAGTTGAAAGCATATGATATATATCTCCCAGCTATTAAAAATGCCAGGAAATAGGCTTTGACTCTAAAAAACGTGAAAACAGGAGAATGAAGGTTTTCATGACATTTGGATCTAGCTCTTTTTTAAACCCAGATCAAAGAAGGCTTGTTATATCAGGAAAAATATATGTTATCCAGCATGTTCTGGAAAATTCATTTTAGGACTTTGGAAACATTTAGGTGGGATTGTGGGAATCTCGGCAAAGCATGCACTGTAAATTTTTTTTTTTTTACTTCTGTACACTGCTGCATTTGTGTTTAATTTTGTTTGGTTTCAGAGACTGAAACAATAGATATTCATATTTTTAAACATGTGTTTTTATCTCTAATATGTGCTAGGAACTCTGCTGTTATTATAAGGAAATTAAAGTTGGATACAGCTTGGCACAGTGACTGGCACATTAGTGAGACTAATGAACTAAGGAAGGACTAAAAGCTAGCTTATTCACATGAGATTGAAAATATTACCTAATCCTATTAGGAGTAAAGCTTTAAGATTTATACAGTAGTTCCTAGAAGTGTCACAAAACACCAATTCCTTGTAGAAGATATTCTAACTACAGACTTTGCTCAGCTATGTCTTAATGAATCTGAGTGTCTATGATAAAAGATCATATTATAATAATATTAGTAATAATATTATCTAGCATTTATCAAATGCTTACTCCTTGCAAAGTGCCATTCTAGATGTGTTCCTCTATATCGCGGTTAGTCTTCAACATGCGTGTAGTCCTCACAATCGGTAGTTTTTGTTATTGTTACAGACGAGGAAACTGTCATCACAGATAGGTTAAGTAAATTCCCAGACTGCAGTGCAAAAGTGTCGAAGGCAGGAATCCAAATCAGGACTCAGATTTCAGGCCTCTAATAAGCTGCTTTGCCTCTATCATGCTACTTTTTGTAAAAATGCTAGACTACTTGATTTCTAAAGCAACTTGTTAGTCTTGCTTAGACCTTTTGAGTATGCCATTTAAGTGAGAAGTCATACAACCAGTGTTGTTTTAGGAAGCCAGGTAGCTCTGTCAGTCAGGTGGAAAATGGGCTGGGGTTCCAGGAGCCTGGGGCTAGCTCTTTACTACTAGAGTAATGCAAGGGACAGGTAAGAATCTAAAGGAGAGGTGGAGGGAATGGGGCTAATTTAAGCAATAATCCTGGCAGAATTTGGTAAATCCATTGGAAAGGGAGGAGGAATGGGTCTGACATTACTTGAAGGCTTTTAGGGTGGACACCTGGGTAGTGGCAGTGAAGTGTCCCCAAGAAGATGGGAAATAGGGGGAGAGGCAGGAGTTCGGGGATGGCAGGAGCAGGTGGTGGAACAAGCAGCTTGGTTTAGGAGGTGTCTTTGGGAGTGATTCTCCAGTGAAGACGTGGGTGCACAGGGGGCAACTGGAATACAGGACTGGGGGCCAAAGGCCATGGTGCCTACAGAGAGGAAATTCTCTGCTCCCAAATAGCACATACATCAGAAGGTAGAAGCACATGTTTATAAAATCTTAGGGTTCTTAAAAATTTTAACTTTCAGTGACTCCAGGTAGGAAACCAAACTAAATGCTAGAACTCAATGCACTTTTACCAATTTTTACTCAGAAACAATGAGCTGCTTTTCATCAACTCAGGATCACACAAAGCCTTTCCTGGTTTTGCCTGGATCTTGTATGCAATTCCTTCTCAGAAATACCCACTCTCCCAGGTTTAAGTAAAATTTCTCTCCTGAGGGAAGGTAGGTTTTTAACATCCCAAGGCTGCTACTTGGTGTCCTGAGCATTTTTGTTGCTATATTATGGTGTCATGTAATTTGGGCTTAAATTTAAAATTATAGCATGAGTTGCAGCTACAGCCTTGGGCTTTGTGCAGAGCCTGGCACTCATGCCCTTTTCTCCATGACATCACTGTCTTTCTAATTACAAAGAGCTTCACTTTTACTTAAGACTAGTGACAAAATAGAGCAATGGGCATTGGCAACAGTGAGGCCTTGGTGTGGAGAAATCGCCAACGAGCCTCAGGTGGGCAGACTTCCTTATCCCACTAGGAACTCCCAGAAGGAACAGGTTTCCTTCTTCCTGTTTAAAGACAAAACAGTTTTTGACCCTAAGTGTATGTCATGGTGCATTCTGGCTTCTCCTGCGGGCAGAAGCTTCTCTGCTGGTTTTCTTTAAGAAGAATTCACCCCTGGTGAAGGTGATTTTGTTTCCAAGGAAGCCTGCACTGGATGTCTCTCTGCAGTGAACTTGTGAACCCTTTGACTTCCTGTTCTGAGAGGAATTCTGCCCTTTGAAATGCTCTCCTGTTTCTCCTGTCTTTACCCCACCTTTCAGTTGATTGTGGAGACTTCCCAGTTTTCATTTATTCTAAACCTATCCCATTCTCTCAGCAACCTAGAATGAGAGGGAAAATATCCACTCGAATTTTAACAGTCCATTGGAGATATACCGAGCCAGCCATTCACAACTGAATTTCCACGTAACTCCAGGGTTTGCAGAACAACATATGTCAGATTCTGGCAAATATTTTTTGGCATGGTCCACACTATGATATAACAGCAAGGCCGTGAAAAGGTTAAAATATGTTCATTTGTGTCTTGGGTAGATATAAGGAATCTTCAGTCTCTACAGCTTCCTTACTGTGTGGCTGGTGGTTTGCCGCCCTCCATGCGGACCCACCTTGGATCTCTGTACAGGTCTTCTCAGGAATCATCGGCTAATGAGGTCCCAAGAAATCCATCTCTCCTTCTAGCTTTCTATGGATCAGGAAATGAGGACTTCCAGCAAAGAGTAAGTGATTCAAAATGGGGAGCAACAAATTGAGAATAACTAAGGAGTTTGCTGTTGGTAGACATAAGGCTTTATCAATTGAAAGACTAGCTGTCCTTTTAACCCGATGTAAATTCCCATCTAGCTTGAATAGTATGATCTGGTTTTGTTTGCTATAAATAATATAGATATGATTGAGTTTTTAATGATCCTGAAATACTTGGTTAAGTGCAGAATGTGACAGGGTTGTTGGTCCTATAAATCATTCCCACTGAAGGAAAGGAGAGAACAAAGCACACAGCATATGGGATTCTTTACAACATGCAACTTCCAAGAACCCTCTGATGGAAAGCCTGTTCTGAGAAGGGAAGATATTTAGAAACGAGGTGAAATATTCTATGATGCGAGTGTGTGCATATTGGTATGGGAGGATAGAGAAAGAAATGACTGTTTCCATGGCTGGGAAGAACCATATTGAATTTTATCCATTGATCGATGGTTGTGGTTATGTTTTCCTACATATGTTGATCAGCTATGTCTATATTTTTTTGGATTTTGATTTTAATGGACTAGCTCAGAATTAACAGAATAAAGTCATATGGACATATTTTAAGCTCAAGTAGTATTCTACAACTTAGGAGAAAAACAAGGGTTGCTTGTCTTCCCTTCCACATCCTCAGTCCCATTCCTCAGAAGCACCCATATCCAACTCTCTTGGCTTTCTCTTCTCCCATGTCTGCCTTCCACCAAATGCTTAATCCTTATCTACTGTAATAGAAAGTCAGTATGTGTCTAAAAATTAGACATTATTCCTCATTATTATCTGTCCTGATTCTCCCAATAGTGGTCTCACAGTTTTTGGCTGAATCAGTATTTATGTTACTATTACTGTATATTATATATGTGTTACTCACTGCTAACTCAAGTAGTATACAATAAGTCTTTTCTTCCCCTAGAGTCAAAATCACATAATTTTTCATTTGCTTAGTTTTTATTTACTTATTGCTAGTTCTTTTCATACATTCTATCATATGTATGGTCAGAAATACAATATAATATATCAGATATATTTGTTTGTTTGTCATTTATTTTCCCCCCCCTTTGGTAACATCCTTACTAGACTCTCTTGTCTTCCTGCTTCAATCTGACCTGATTGCTGTATGACTGTCCTCCTAGGATTTCTTCCCCCTATTCTTTTATTTTTTTAATTTTATTTTGGTATCATTAATCTACAATTACATGAAGGACATTATGTTTACTAGGCTCCCCCCTTCACCAAGTCCCTCCCACATCCCCGTTCACAGTCACTGTCCATCAACATAGTAAGATTCTGTAAAATCACTACTTCTCTGTGTTGCAGAGCCCTCCCCGTGCCCCCCCCCCACTATACATGCTAATCGTAATGCCCCCTTTGTTTTTTTCCCACCCTTATCCCTCCCTTCCCACCCATCCTCCCCAGTCCCTTTCCCTTTGGTAACTATTAGTCCATTCTTGGGTTTTGTGCTTCTGCTGCTGTTTTGTTCCTTCAGTTTTCTTTTGTTCTTATGCTCCACATATGAGTGAAATCATTTGGTACTTGTCTTTCTCCGCCTGGCTTATTTCACTGAGCATCATACCCTCTAGCTCCATCCATGTTGTTGCGAATGGTAGGATTTGTTCTTCCCCCTATTCTTCTGTGTTGGATCCCCTGATTCCCTGATCCCACATATAGTGGTTTTAAAATGTGGCTGCAAATTCTTTGGCATTCTTCCCATCACTGGTGGTGCCTGTGTCCCCTCCCTGGAATGTGGGTGGACTTGGGACAGCTTCAAACTATACAGGATGGCAGAAGTGATGGTGTATGAATTCTGAGGCTAGATCATAAAGAGCCTTAAAGCTCTTCCCTTATCCACGGGGAACGCTTGCTCTAAGAGTCCTGAGCTACCATGCAGGAAGTCCAACCACCCTGAGACCAGTGCTTCAGCCCCAAGTCTGTCCTTCAGCCAACCCAGCCTAGAGGCCAGACATGTGAAAGAAGGAACCAGCTTGGAAGTGGGTTCTGAAGCTCCCAGTACCCAGCCTTCCAGCCATTTGAGTTATTCCCCGTCATGCGAGTCATCCCAGCCAAGACCTCAGATATCATGGAGGAGAAAAGAGCCATCTGTGCTGTGTCCTTTTTGAATTCCTGACCACATAATAACTTTTCTTATGCCACTACATATTTGTGTGGTTTATTGACCAGCAAAATATAACCAGCATACCATATTTCTCTTCTTTCCTTCTTTCCTCCCTTCATTTTTGTTTGCTTATTTATTCATTTGTTTTGCTGGGCCACATCCACCAGTGTTTTTCTGGGAGAGAATAGATGGCAGGTAAAGTTTTGAGCATTCTTGTGTCTGAAAATGTTATTTTAACCATTCACTTTGTTGAAACTTTGGCTAGGTATAGAATTTCTGTTTAACGTTTTATGACATTGTTCCTTCAACTTCGGGCATCCTATGTCCCTACTAAGAACACTCCTAATCCTTTGTATGTTATCTGCCCACATGCACCTCTCCCACCAGGAAGCTTTTATACTTGAAAAAAAAATTCCTGGTGGTATGAAATTTTACAATGCCTGGAGTCACACATGTTTCTTGTTTATTTTTTGCTGAATTTATTTATTTTGCTCTCAGTGAGTTTTAATCTGGAGACCCTTCTGTTTTAAAGTATATTCATATGTTATTTTATGATTTTCCTCCTCTGCTTTCCCTGATTTCTACTTCTGGAACTTCTATTTGTTATATAGTTGACCAACTAGACAGATTTTTCTTATCCTTTCTCTCACATTTTCCATTTGATTCTGTTTTATTCTCCTTTGTGTCACTTAGTTGCACTTCATGGAGTACTAGATATTGTTGATTGTTTTCCATGAGGTTGTTTGATAGGACAGTATGGCTGGGAGGTAACCTTGACTTTATCATCTAAAACTTTTATTAAATTTTTTCACTTGGGCTATAAGAATATTTTTCTGTTCCTTTTAACATGTCATCCTAATCTTGCTTCATGTACAATGTTATTCCATGTTTACTATCCCTTACAGTTCCGAGGAAATTAATTTTAGTTTCTTTAAATTTTTTCTTTTTCCCGATTTATCTTTGCCTCCTGCAAGTTCCTTTATTTGTGTGTGTTTTGGTTTCTGTCTTTCATGTTGCAGCCTTTCCTTGGTTGTGTGTTCAGATTTAATGCTCAAGCATGGAAAAATAAAATGAGAACCTTTGTGAGCAGAGGTGGGCTCAGGGACGGTTGACTTTCACTGTGGAGTGTGGAGTGATTTTCTGTTGAGTTAGATTTGATATTGGTGGATCTCTAGATATTAATATCTATAGATTAGTATTTAGTATTTATAAATAAGTGTCTATAGATAGTTGTATCTGTAGATATGCGAGACATTTGATTTCTCCTGTTACCACTCCACAATTTGTTATCCAACTTCTAGAAAGTCTTGGTATCTGTATTGTGACCTATTGCTAGTCACAGACACCCCTCCCCCAAATCTCAATGGCTTATAACAGCACTTTTTTTGGTCTAAGTTACATGAGGGCTGTTGCTCTGCTAGGCTCTGCTGGGTTTAGCTCCATGTGTTCTGAAATCCAGGATTCAGTTTTAGGAGTAGACACCATCTGGGGAATTCTGTGCTCCTGGTGAAGGATACAGCACAGTGTAAAGAAAGGAACCACACAAATACACCAAATCTTCTGCTCGGACATGTCTTATGCATCATTTGCTCGCACTGCATTGGCTGAAGCAAGTCAAATGGCCATGCCCCAAGTACACGGGGTAGAAAGGTATTTCCACCTATAGGAAAGCAGAGTAAGTTCAGGCAAGGAACAAATAATTGTGAATAAATAATGAAATCTACCACAGTATCTCATGGTTTCATTTTTCCTGTTCTATCTTTGTGTAGTTTCACTCTTCAGCTTTTACTGTCATTTTAATGGTTGGTGGAGGATCAGAGATAAATATGGGTGTTGAGTCTAATATTTAAGTACAATTCTGCTGTTAATTTGAATTCTGGGTACCACTAATACAGTTGGGCCAAACTTAGTGTTTGTTAGAAACAACTCTCGTATAAAAAAAGATCAACATTCGTATTTGTTTGGTTGAAATTCTAAAAAAAATGCACACACAAGAAGAACAGCATTTCCCTGGGGGTGGCCGTGGGTGGTGAGAACTGGGATACGGCAGACAGGAATGCTGGGGAGCTTTCCTCTGCATAACAGTTACACATTGTTCTTGTACCACTGTTCTTGTACTTTCTCAGAAAGTCGAATTTTCCAGAAAATTCTAGCAATGCTAAAACTTCGAAGAATTAACCTAAATTTTCAATATCGTTATGGCTAACCTAGCAAATCACATTGGCTCTCTTCCCAAAAGCCATAAACAGTTCCATGTCTTTTTTGTCACTTGAATCTAGTTGCCTCATACGTAAAATGAAAGTGCTTTATTGCATCTCAAATGTTCCTCCTCTCTCCTATAGATATAATTTAAATTCCTTGTGGTTGAATAATAGATTTTCAAGTCAGAATGGAGAAGGAAATCTTTCCCTAGACTAACTCTCATCACTCTGTTTGGAAGTCTGCTTTAAAAATTCATGTATTTCCCTTTTTTTAATGGAAAAAATGTAAGAGAAAAGGAAATTCTGAAAAAGGAAAAAGAAGGCAATTAGCAAGGAGCAGTAGAAGGCAAGGAGAACTCAGTGAAAAACTTCACTTTGAATATTTTCTAAAGAATTTTTTAACCCTTCCTCCACCCGTTCCTGCCCCAGGAGAACTAATATTTTGTGTCTGCAAAGCTGAGCTCATGTCCGTACTCTGGCACTCATAAACCTCTAATGCAACCATTAGTCTGTATGCCTCTTTCCTCTATTGGGCTGGGTTTTTTAGGGCTTTGTAACACTAGGACCTAGCTTGGTGCCTGGCACTTAATCAAGTGTCAGTGAATCATTAATGAATTAATATTTTCAACCGAGAAAAGGAGACAAAAGTGAGAAAGAACAAAGGCCTTTTATTTGGGGTCTCAGAATTGCAATTCAGGGAGCACAGATTCAGGTAGAAATCCAAATAGTGTCCTGCTTGTAGGGTGAAAGCAAGGGGTTTTTATAAGAAAAGGTGGGGGCAGGGGAGGAGGACAATTACATGAGTTAAGAAGAGAGAAAAGTTTCCTAGGAGTGTTTTAACAAGCTAAGGAACTCTGGGCTATACACTGACTAATAATTCTGTCTTCAGAACATACCCATCAGACTTGTGGTCAGGATGGCTGTTCTCCTGCTGTCTTTTCAAACAATTGCTTAAAACAATTGCCATTTTGCCCAGGCGGAAGGTTTTGACCCCGTTCAAACAAAGGCAGGTAAGGTGGTTTCTCTTCAATGGCTACCCTGACTCCATTTTAAAATGGCTTCAGTCATGTCAGTTTTCCACAATATGCACTGTGTATTTTTCAGACTCTATGTTAGTAAAATGAATAAAAGACTAACAAAAGAAACCACTGTCTTTTTGTTTCATGACCCTGTAAATTCCAGTGCTATCATTTCTAAAAATTCCATTTCACTTCTCCTACCTATATTCTTTTTCTCCTGTTTTATTATTTTTTTTTGCTGAATAACCTCAGAGGATAAATGTCACTGTAAAAATGATGCGTGCTTATTGAACAATACAAAACAAAATATTAAAACGGTAGGAAGTAGAGATGTGGAAGGTGAATCAATAATGTCATTATCCACGAAAGGTTAAACAGCTATTAACAGGTATGAGAAACAACCGCAGTGAACAGATAAACACACACACATACATAATAAAAATTAGGAAATAAAAATATAATAGCCATTAAAATAAAAGCTCAATAGATATATTGGCCTTCCGGTTAAACACAGTAAATTGAACGCTCACATTAACCTGTGTCTCTGTGCCCACAAAGCTGTGCTCATGTCTGTACTCACAAAAATCCTACTAAAATAGAAATTAAGTAACTTTTTTTTTTTTTCAAGTAAAAACATGTAAGAACGACAATTGGATGAGAGATAACAGAAAATTGCATTTTAGAAGGTGGACAATAGTTACATGAGTGGAAACTGATCCAAAACACCCAAAAGCTTCAACCTAAGCTAGTGGGGGTGGAAGCCCCCAAAGACCACGCTTGCTTTGTGCCACCCCAGACAGGCTCTGCATTGTGGCTGCCAGCTCCCCCGCAAGCGGAGATGCAGTGCGGCTTAAGTGATGGTAGAAGACTGCGGGGAAGAACCAGGGGGACTTCAAACTTGAGATTTCAAACAAAGCTAAGAGAAGAATTGTAGGGGTTTTTCCTTTTTTTAAAAAAAAAAAACGGGGAGGAGGTTATGTGAGCATCTGCACAATGAAGAGTGACATGTCCAGCTTTCTTCCCTAGCTGGAGCCCAGAGCTGTGCAAGCAGTCTTACATGCATACCCCGGGCAAGGATCAAAGAATTCTTCTCAGGAATCACTGACCAGCCCAAGAAAAATACCGAAAGAAACTGACAGCTGGGGATCCTGTAATCGAATGGCTCAAACAGAACATCCGCTGTTCAAGTCCGCCAAGAACAAAAAAACTTACTCATCCACAGGTCTTCCAATCTGCCTCACTCTTAAACATAAAGAGGCAGTAAAAGGTCACCAGATATTGAGGGAAGCCTGTGGCATAAAAGATAAGAGGCCAAAACAAACAAATAAGGGACTTGGGAGAAACAGAGGCCATGTGGGAAATAGAAAACAAAAATAACAAGCCTATAATGAATACTTTCAAAGCTGTAGGAGAGGACTTTGCATTCATGAAGCAAGAATGGCACCATATAAAAAAGGAAAACTCACTGAGTGCTTAGAAGTGGAAAGAACAAAAACAAATTTAAAATGACAATAGGATTTCCAGAAAATAAAATTGAAGAAATCTTCGAGGAAGCAGAACAAGAACATAAAGAGATGGAATATGAGAGAGAACAGATAAGAAAATCAGACAAGCAATAGAGGAGATCCAGCCCCTCAACAGCCGCTATCCCAGAAATAAGGGACAGAGAAAATGTACGGGAAGAAATTGTCAAGAAAATATCACAAAATTTCTTCCAGAACCGAAGTGCATGAGTCTCCAGATAGAAAAGCGGATCCTAAGTGAGCGGCATAAGGGAAGTACACCGGCCCAAACCAATGCGTACATTATGAAATTTTCGGACACCAGGGCTAAAGAGAAGATCCTAAATATTTCCACACCAAGTTATAAAATAGGTCATATAATAGGACAGGGAAATAAACATGACCTTGGCCTTCTCGATAGCAACCTGAAAGACAGGGAGGCGTGGCGTCAGGGTCCTGCATGGAGATCATTCATTGGCTCTGTACCCTGCAATCAGGCAACCAAGTGAGAGGAAAGAAACATTTTTAGACCTCAGAATTTTTGAAAATTGTACCTCCCTTTTCTTTCTCTGAAAGCTGCTAGGGGAGGAGTTCCACCAAAATGAGGTAATAAGCCAAGAAAGAGAAAGCGATGGGATTTAGAAACCACTGACTTTACACAGGAGGGAAGCCACGACAGTCCCCAAGATGGTGGTGGCCAGATTCTAGCAGGCTGACCCCCCGCGGGACCACAGCACGGCCGGCCAGAGTGCTGACTGACACTTTGTGTTTGAATATGCTGAGAGAAGAGCTGGCTTCTAGCAGAGATCTGAGGGGACGCATCAAGGGCAGGCGCAGACATTTTACTTTCCAGTTCTATCAAAGTTATATATGCACAAAGCTACACACGAGCAGTTCATTAAAAACACCGCTCCTCTGTCCTCACTCTGCCTGCAAATCTGGCTTCCTGTTCCCACATCTTTCAGCCGTTTCTTCTGGTATTTAATTCCACATTGCAAAATAAGCAAGAATAACAAAACAAAAGCAAAACACTGAATATTTCTTAATTATTCCGTTTTAGGTGTTATCTGTTCATTTCCTAAGAAGAAATTCTCTGCTCCTCCCCCATCCTCCTAATGTAATCATATGGTACTTTTTTAAATCTGTCAGTATTCAGTATTTGTATTTTTATGGCTATGTAAATATTATTCATATATATGATTGCATCTTATTTCTATAATGGCTATTTCTAGAGTTAATAATTGGCTTCTGCTATTTGGTTTTTAATGTTTGGTGAGAGGGAGACATTGAGATTTTTTATGACAACTGAGGAATATTTGATCATAGAATAGGTATTAGATAATAGTTTTGTTCACCATGAATGGCACTGTGGGAATATATAAAAAAATGTATCTTTTCAAGGTGCATATGGAAACATTTAGAGGTAATGCATTATAATGCTTGGGATTTGTTCAAAATACTTCAGCAAAGAGAAAAAGGGACCTATAAAGCAACATGACAAAATTTGATAATTGTTGAATCTGGGTGAAGGGTACATGAAAGTTCAATTCTCTCTACTTTTGTGCATCTTTGAAATTTTTGCTGACGTTAAGTGTCTCTTGGTAGAGTTTCAATGAACCACATTTAACAAAAGCTCACCAATCACGTTTCGATTTGCAAAGAGTGAGTATGACGTGGAAAATAGGATGGTAATTAGGTATATTTGTTGTCTAAAGCCACACACACATATGGGCTGGATATACTGACATCGAACCTCTTAGTCTCAGCTTTGCCACCACTACAAAATACAACGCATACTGGGGCATCATGAATAAAACTAGACTCTGTCTCCTCAACTGTAAAATGAGATGGATGGACAAAATGATCTTTGTGGCCTTTTCAGCTCAAGGCTTTTCTTAACTACGGAGCACTCCATCTAAATAAAACATTTGACTCAGTATGAAAATTCTCCTCTAGGGATATAAACAGACACCAAATGGCAGACTGATGATGTCCGAGAATCCTAGACACTAGATTCCAACAGTACCTTGCCGGTCATGTGGCTCATACACTTATCTCTAGCTCATATACCAAGACTCTTCCCTCCAGTAGATACCCACTGAGCCTTGAATTCTCCCAGAAACAGATATCTCACTATTTGCGAAGCTGTCCATTCCTTCAGAGAGCATTTCAATCCTTAAACTTAAAAACTATATAGTTTTCTTTTTTTTGTTTGTTTGCTTTTTTTATTTTTTTTTATTTTGGTATCATTAATCTACAATTACAGAGAGAACATTATGTTTACTAGGTTCGCCCCTTCACCAAGTCCCCCCCACATACCAAAACTATAGTTTTCTTTACTTGCGTAAGCATGCACACTTTCTCATTTTGGAGAATAAATGCCATCATTTTGTTATGCTAAATAACTTCCAAGGTTTTCTGAAGCACTGAGTTTAAAATAATGACAGATACTAATCTTTTTAATGCTAAGAAATTCATTCTATCTGTAGAACAAAAGTTGGCCAATGTCTGCGTCCTCCTGATGGTTTCCTGTTTCTTCAAACTGGTTTCCCCCCATCCTTGTCAGTTTGTGAATTACCCATAAGCTACACGTGGACTCAGAATTACTTTCCTAGAATTCCCACGGGGAGTGCTGTATCCAGTCTACGCTCTGCGTGTTTTGCCATCTGCTTGGGCCCGGACCACAGTTCATGCTGACGTTAGAAAGTGACGTTCTTCTTTTCCCCCCAGATTATGGATCCAGCCTCACTCATTGGATGATGCTTTTACATTCTTTGCCTATTTCCTCCTCCAGGTAAGAAGCCTGGGTTTCTCAGTTCAATATTCTCCATGAAGAGCAGGCAGGCTTTAGGAATTACTGTCTATAAGTGACAGTTGTTATCACCCTAAAACTTTTAGACAAATGAGTGAAGAAAGCATTCAGTCATTTGTAGCTTCTTTTGGTCATCTCTCAGCCTTTGCCTCTGTGAATGGAAATTGGTTAAGGGCTGAGTTATATTGTCTGATCATGCAAAACCTATATATGTGCACTCTTGACAGTCAAGGTCAGTATAAAATATCCCCTAACAGAGGAGATAACACTTATTTTGTGGGGCTCCTCTGACCACTAAGGGGCTCATATTTGAGGTTTGGTCATCCATTTGTCTGCAGGTTAGAACAGTCCAGAACTGTTTGCTGAAGGAGATATTGATCGTTTCCATGGACATGCTCTTCATTGATCTTCCCCATGTGATGGCTGCGTGGATATTCATCCAAACACCTGTCCTGAGCTGGCATTTTACATTCCCTAAAATGACCTAAACTCTACCCTCTTTTTGATGGTTGAAACCTACGGAACGTCCTTTAATTGGCAACAGAAAAATGTCTGGTGCTGTCTACTCTGCAAACCTTGTGAAAAGCCCATTTGCAAGAAATGGTATTGTTGAAGGATTCCTTAAAAGAAATGAAGTCCTCAGATACTCTAAAATTTACCCTTGGACCAAGCCAATCTGTTAGCAAGCTTTGTACTTGACCTTCATCGCTCCGCTCTTGCAAAGATCAGTCAGTGAATTTCTTTCTGCCTAAAGCATTTATTCTACAATGAAGGATGCTTCTAAGAAAGAGTCTTATAAAACTCACCTTTATTTGTTGCAGAAAAAGTGTCAAAGATACCTTATATACCTAGTTTTCAAGGTGTGGTCCTGGGATTGGCAGTTTTGACATACCTAGCAGTTTGTTAGATGTGGAGACTCTTGGGCTCCAACCCAGACCTGTTGAATCAGCATCTACATTTTAACAAGGCTCCCATGTGGTTTGTGTGCACCTTGAAGTTTGAGAAGCATGCCTTAAATTATACTCCTTTTTGCCAGAAAGCTTGGCAAAACCAAACAACAACAAGACACTCATATTTCAGAACCTAATAAGGCTTTGGTTCTCTGCAAACTCTTCTAATTCTTTGGCTTTATTGTCTTCCTAATCTTATTTTCCTTTCATCAAATCCCCGTAAGTGTAGTATGAGTTTATGGTAGTGTTACAGTTACGTGATGCTGTGTGTCAAAGCATCCCCAAACCTAGTGGCTTAAAACAACATGCACATTTATTTTGCTCACAGATAATGTAGTTTGGGCAGGCTTGACAGGACACCGGTCTCTGTTCCTCTTGGCATCAGCTGGGGCTGCTCAAAGGCTGGGGGCTGGAATCCTCAGCACGTTTGTGTACTCATATGTGTGGCACTTAATGCTGCCTGTTAGATGGGAAGACAAAAACAGCCGGGACTATGGCTGGAACATCTACATGTCACCTCTCCGTATGGCCAACATTGTGGCCGAGTACCAAGGGTTTGCATCCCATGATAAAAGTGAGCTGGGGAAAAGCTTGATTGCCTTTGCAATCCAGCCGTGGAAGTCAGGCAGCATCACTTCCCTCACATTCTCTCCTAAGGGTGCTCACAGCAGTCCTTTGCAAAGAAGGGACATCGATTCCAACTCTTCACAGAGGAATGGCAACATTCTAGGAGAGAGGAGAAACATTGCTGTGGCTGGTTTTTGGAAAATAAAATCTGCCACAACTACTCATGTTGTTTCGGCTATTTTAAATTGTTTTGTAAGGGAGTAGGGGTGTGGATTAATAATTAATAAATTAATAAAGAATATTAGAATTAAATCACTCTTAGTTGTCATTTTCTAAGCCTCTGGTACATCTTTATTTTCTAGTAAACAGCTTGGGATGGGATGACCAGGAAAACAGTTGAACTTTATAGGAATAGAGCTCTTGCTCTCATGTTGGAGGTGATTCAATCCCAAAGGGGTTCTACTCAGTGTAGTAGTATTTTGAATACACATTAGGGACCAGAGTGTCTGCTTTAGGGTCTCAAATTTAATGTGCTTGCAGATCATCTAGGAAGTCTGGGGCAGGGCCTGGGAACCTGCATTTCTAACAAACTTGCAGGTCATGCTGATGCTGCTGGTCCGTGGAGCACACCTGGAGTATCAACGCGTTAGACTGAAATATCTCTAAGATGTGTGGCTATGGGAATCTTATCTGCCAGGACATCTGCCCCATTCTTGGATGGTAACCACAAGGAAGGGACTATTTAGAAGACTGAGATCAATCCCTTCCTTAAGTCTGAGGGCCAACAAACAGAGGCCCTTTGGAGGTGGCTGATTCTGCCCCACGTCTGCCCAGGAGATGAGGTTCTCACTTCCTCTGCTGACCCTAAAGCCGCCTGCTTGGACCTGAAGGACCAAGGTCTTGGCAATGGGCAGCGGCAAGGAAGCTACATCTCATCAGGCTGTTTGAAACTCCCCGTGCTTAGCTACAGGTCCTTCTTGCATCCTCTCTGTTGGTGTGATTCTTGCCAACCTGGGTGTTCCTGATCCTAGGCTCTGAGCTGGCCCAGCAGCTGTGCAAACACAGGTCTCTTCAGTGGCACCCCTTATCCCCTTTGTTCTCTCCTCACCCTGTACCAACCCTACCATTAAGCTTTCACCTCTGCCTGAGGTCGTGTTGCTCTCTTTTCGTAGCACACACATTGTACACGTAAGACAGGAAGGAGTCTGGTCCACTCCCGAGGCATTCTGGGCCGCGCGGGGGTGATTGGCCTCTGCTGGGTTAGGCTTCATGGGGCAAGCTCATAGACAGTTCGGATTTTTCCTGCTCCTCCTCACACCCCAAAGTGTGATCTTTCCAGCTCCTATCTCACCTTGGTTTCCCACAACCTCCCATTGGTAAGTTTTAAATCCTGGTCTACTCTCTCCAGACCTCACCCTCATTCTAGACCTTCTCCTAGGTGTCCTTCCCAAAAGCCTTCTAGCCTTCCTCCAGCTTCCACTCCTGGAGTGTACCCTTGGGCTCCCCAGACTAACTGTAGTCAGGTTTGTGCAGCCCCTGGGGAGTAATTATCTCATCCTTCTCTTCCTGGGCTAGCTCTTAGGGTGCCTTGGCTACAGCATGTCCCATGAGTCAGCCCAGTCGGGGGAAAGGAAGGCTCTGAGCAAGTCAGGTCAGGTGGGAATCATCCCTTCCCTTTGGAAGAAGTGCAGTGACAACCTGCATCTGCCCCAGTGCTTGCTGGGAAGCCATCCGTTCTCCAGCAATTTGACAGAAGTGGCCTAGGAGGGCATTCTCCTCCTGACCTATTTCAAAGGAAAAAAAAATCCAAACATGCAGTGGGGTCCAGACTTGATTTAAGGCAGAGCAGTTCCCACTTGTCTTCACCACCCTAGAACAGGGGAAAACTGGAAACCACTCAGTGGGAGCAAGGTCACTTGAGGGCGTTACAGCCACACCAGGCCTCAGTGATGTTCCGCTACCTTGGCTTTCACAGAAAGAAATATATGTTAGCAAGTGAGGCTTTGTATCATGGGTAAATACCAACATAGCTTCCACTGGCTTTGTCAGCAGATGTACAAGTCAAGTTCTTGTTCTAGCCATGAATCTGAGTGTGAAGATAATCCTTCTTGGTTTACTGCCCCGGAATCATTTCCTAGCACATACATGTGTTCCTGTGGACGTGAGAACATTTGGGCATGTGGGTTTTATTCCAAATAACATTTGTTTCTCTTTTCCTTCCATGTGTCTCTGTGGGATAATCCTGGAGTCTTCTTTCATCTCTACCTTGTGAAATGATAGCAGATTAAGGTAGCAGACTTCCTCTACTAGTTGGCATTACAATGCTCACCTGCTGGTTTTGGCTAGATTAGGGGTTGGCCACTCAGACTGCATACCTGTTTTTGTAAATAAAGTTTTCTTGGAATACAACCACACCCATTTATTTGCATATTGTCAATGACTGCCTTCCCACTATTGGAAGCAAGAGTTGAACAGCTGTGGAGGGATGGTATGACCCTCAAAGCCTGAAGTATTTACTACCTGGTTTCCTACAGAAAAAGTTTGCCAACCCCTAGTTTAGACTGTAAGCATCTGGAGGTCATAGAACATGTACAGTAGCTTATTTCATAAGGAGCTGAGCATAGCTCTCCATGCCTAATAGGTATGTCCTGGTGAGTGTGATGATTCTCAGAGCTGCAGTACATAGGACTTTAAAACTTCTATGTGGAAGACAAAAACCAACTGACAAAACAAAAATTGTTCATCATGCTTATCTTTGATTAGTAGGATTACAGATCAGTTTAATTTTCTTCCTTTTCCTTTCTGGACTTTGCAAATTTCCTCCAAGGAATGTTTATCACACACACACATCCCAGCACACCTTACTCCAGGTTATCTGGGTTGGGGCAGGGTCTAGTTCTCTAAACAAAAAAGATTGAAGCAATATGGAAATGATTTAAAAATCTTTTTTTATAACCAAAGCATAATTAAATTAAAACAACAATACTCAAAAGTCCCTCTCTTTTAGCATTATGTCCCTGTGATAGCCACAAGAGTCTGTCAATCAAAAGAAAAGTTAGTGGATTAGGATTATTTTACAATGTGTTTTACCATCCTAAATCCAAGTCATAATCCTTCTTAGCAGGGGCTAGGCAATCAAATTTGCCAGATTACTTATTGCTGAGCTGTGTATTAGTCAGGACGTTGTGATTGCAAGTGACAGAAAGCTGACTCAAATAACCTCAGGCCAAAGGGGAGGCATTCATCAGCACACACACTCAAACCACAGGAAGACAGTAGGAGCAGCTGGAACCACCTCAAACGCCAAGAACTTTCCCTGTTCCTACCTCTGCCTTGCTCTGTCCGTGGGAGTCATTCTCTCCAGCCTACTTAGCCAGATCTTGTTTGAAAAAGTCCAGGATTCTGATTCGTCATGTGCTCACTCCCAGTCAGGGGAGGGGAGGTGGAAGTACGTTCTTCTGGAGAGAGTGGGTAGAGGGTGCAGAGAAAGCCAGTTTCTGTTGCCAGAAGCAGAGGAGGTGGAGGAATCAGTCGCTGGAGGGATTATTTGGGGGCAGGCAGCCACTGTGATTGGCATCTGTTTTGTAGACATTCCGTCCAAATGTACTAAGAAAGCCTGGGTACTATATACAGGGGCATGGTCAATAAAGTTCATCCCAGGAAATCCGTGTTATTTAAATCCTCAAAGATCATTCATCAAATGCCATTAAAATCTAGGCCTCCTCTCCCTTCTTCCCCCTCTCACTGATGAAAAACAAAGTGCATTTTTATCTTCCTCCAGCATTTTGCTTTCTACCAGTTTGAATCCTAGTCACTTCCATTTATTGTCACCTCCATTCAGGAGGGCAGAAGCTTAAAATGCTCCCCAAAGAATTTACTCGGGTACTGCGATGACTTCAGTGAGCATGAGTGACCCTGATGGCTTCCTAAAACACTGATCCCTGGGCCCCATTCCCACAGTCTCAGTCAGTAGGTATGGAGTGGGGCCCATGAACTTGCACTTTTAACAAGCTCCCCAAAATGCAGGTACTGTAGACCCATGGACCACGTGTTGAAGAGCACTAAAATAGTTCATGCCTCAAAACCCATGTTTTCATAGTAACCTCAAAACCTCAGTGGTTTTTCATCCGGGAGCAATTTTGCCCCCTAAGGGACAATTGGCAATGTATGTGGCACTTGGCACTTGTAGGTATCTGGAGACATTTTTTATTGCCACTACTTGGAGACTTGGGGTGGGTGTTACTGGCTTCTACTTAGTAGAAGCCAGCAATGCTACTAAACACCTTATAATATACAGGGTAGCTCCCCAAACAAAAAATTACACATGTAAATCAAAGGTTCTTGTGTATTACCTAATTACAACATTGAACACATAATATATTTGGTCCGTGGTATTTATTTAGTATCCCCTCCAAATGCTTAAAGATAGAGATGTTCCAGCAACAAGTTCTATTTTTGAAATACCAAACTGAAGCTTGGGACGTGTTATGAGACCAGATGGCTCTTGCATCTATTGATGCAGAGTGAAAACAGCTGGCCTCTTAAAATGTGTACGTGACAGCCAAACCATTTCTCTGCCCTTCGAGGAAGTTTTGCAGCCTATAGAATTTTTTAAATCTTCATCATTTAGCACTAAAAGAATTGTAAAAAACAAAAACAATAGCAATGAACAGCAACAGAGACACAAAACAAAAAATTCAAAATAGTACATTGCAAAACAAGATACTCAATTACACTTGAATGCTGCCCCTAGGTAAGGGGTTGGCAAACTATGGTCTTCATTGCCAAATCCAGCCCACCATCCGTTTTATAAATAAAGTTTTATTAGGACACAGTCACATCCATTCATTTGCCTATTTTCTATGGCTGCTCTCATGCTACAATGGAAAGTTGAATAGTGAGACAGACAGCTCATGGCTGGCAAAGCCTAAAATATTCACTGACTGGCCCTTTGCAGGAAAAGTTGCTGAACCTGCTCTTGATTATGTATTAGGTTATACCATACAAAATTGCCAACATTTGGTAGTTTTGACCTATATTTTCATATGGTTCATTCTGAAAAGCAAAGTGTAATGATTCCCCTGGAAAAAGGCATTTTTTTTAGTTCAGGCTAAAACTTGTAGTGACTCTCAGGGCTCAAAACAGAATTTCACCATGGCTGTGTTTATCAATAAAATCACTTTCTCATCTACAAAAAAGAAAAAAGAAAAGAAAATTTATCACTTTTTTCCTAGAAAATGGACAAAAGGTGGCTGCCTCACTGGCCTTTAAAAGAATTTTCTAGTGAAAGTTTTTGTAGCTCTTTGTAGGCATAGATACACCCTGCCCCAGCCACAAAATCTCTCAACTGCCGTTAGCCATTCATGAGGGCTTTTTATTAACAGCCTCTGCCCATGCTTCCTCAAACACTTAAATGTCCCTGCTTTCCTTAAAAGATGGCACTAATACATTTGCTAAATGTGAGCCCTTCCAGGTCATTGCTAACCTAATAGAGTAAACCTCTCCTCAGATGACCCCAAGTTACATGACACCCATAGCTGTCAATTTCTATCACCCAGTAGAAGTTTCCAGCATGGTGAGAGGGAACAAGCTTAGGCAGGTGACTTAGGCCAACCCACTTCTGAATTCCGGCACAGCCTCTTACCAGTTGTATGAATTTCGGTGAGATTTATAGCTTTGATGAGGTTCATGTTCCTTAGCTATAAAATGGAGAGGCGCTTGTAAGGATTAATAATTATGGGAGCAAAGTGCCTGATGATTAGCAAACATAAATGATATCAAATTGAACCATATTGCTAAAAATGGCAATAGCATGCCATTTAACCTAAAATTGTCATCGTTGGGATTATTACCATTACTGTGTGTACGTGGGCCAGGCCTAGCTAAAATGGGCACAGTACTGTGTGCCACTTGGGGCTTCCAGCAAGGGCCAGGACTAGGGTAAGGCAAGTAAAGCATCCAAGGTGCAAAATTTAAGAAGGCACTCACTCTCAGGTGCAGACTGTGTACTAGCATGACGCTGAAAGTAAATCCTTCCTTAAATTTTCCTCCTGAGGCACCTCTCTTGACTCTCCATAGTGGCAGCTCTGTTTCTCGGTTCCTCTTATCTAGCTGAGAAGTTCCCCCTCTCCTTATCAGCTCACCTGCCTCTCCCTAACCTGAAAAGCATCTCTTGGGTAACCCTTTAATAACTAAGGGATAAATGATTTGGAGCAAATCATAACATTACACCTATCCAAGGATGCTTGCTTTAAGAGAGGATTAGAATCTTAATTTAAAAAGCACTGTGGCAGGATTTTAGGCATGATTCAGTCAGTATATCAGAGCATTGTGGGAGACAACCTCTGTATCAGACAGCAGGCAGTGTCTCAGGTCACCCTGCAGTTGTAAGCACATAAACATGTAGCCACAGAGAAACTGATGTACTGGGGACTTAATTGATTCTTGAAGAATCTCTAAGTAGTTGAGTAGATGAAAAGGGAAGGCATTTTAGCATGATTGAAGGCATATCCCAAAGGATCTCTTCCTCACTCTTTACTTTTTTTCCTCTCTAAAAATGACTTAATATGACAAAGGAGTCATGTGGTAGCCAGCCTCTGAGATGACTCCCAGGGGCTCTCCTGTCCTGGTATTCATGCTCATGGGGAGAGTGTCTCCTCCCACAGAGTCAGGGCTGGTCTGGGCGACCAATGGAATATGATGGAGGTGAGGGCATGTGACTATCCAGGGGGCACATAATGGGCATTGTGCCTACTAGTTTGCGGTCTTAGATTGCTTACTCTTATGGAGGCCAACCGCCATGTCATGAGGTTGCTCAATGCAGCCCGATGAAGAGGACAACATGGGAAAGGAACAGAGGCTCCCTTCCAACAGCCAGCAGCAGGTTAGTGCGCCATCTTGGAAGTGGATCCTCCCGCCCCAGTCAAGCCTTTAGATGATTGCAGCTTCAGCTGACAGCAGACCGCAACCTCCTGAGAGACCCTGAGCTAGAACCAGGCCTGCCAACTGTCCACAAATTCCTGACCCACAGAAAATGTGAGATAAGTAAACGTTTATTGTTTTAAGCTATTAAGTTTTAAGTAACATGTTATATAGCAATACAACTAGAATTCCGAAAGAAAAAAAAAACTCCTCAAATCAGTAAGAAAAGGACGAACAACACAACAGAACAATGGGCAAAAGACTTGAAGAGACACTTCACCAGGAAAACAATATCCAAGTGGCCAATAATCATGTCGCAATAGCCTGAAATGTTTGTGTCCCCCCACATCCACATGTGGAAACCTAATCCCCAACCTGATAATATTTGAAGGGGAGCCCTTTGGGAGGTACCCTTGTAAAGAGGCCCCAGAGAGCTCCCTCACCCCTCCCTCCATGTGAGGACAAGGCAAGAACGTGGCTGTCCATGAACCAGGAAGAGGGCCCTCAACAGACACCAAGTCTGCTGGCACTTGGATCTTAGCCTTTCCAGCCTCTCAGTCTGTGAGAAGTAAATTTTGATTGTTTATAAGGCTAGCCTACAGTATCCTGTTAGAGCAGTCCGAACTAAGACAGAAGCTGGTGAGAAAGGGAGGTGCTGCTATACTAAATACTTACAAACGGGGCAGCAGCTTCGGAGCTGCACAATGGGTAGAGGCTGAAAGAATTTGGAGGTGCACCGGGAAGGAGCCCAGATTGCCCCCAACAGACTGTTAAGGGCAGTGGTGAGAGCTCCAAGACAGAAGAGGAGAGAGCCACAGAGAAAGCCCCAGTCTTCTTCTGGAAGACCTAACAACCGCGAACAGGATGCCGGGAGAAATCTGGACAGTAAAGGCCATTCTGCTGAGGTCTCAGAAAGAAATGAGGAACATGTTACTGGAAACTGGAAGAAAGGTGATCCTGTTATAAAGTGGCCAAGAAGTTGGCTGATTGTGTTTGTGTTCTACTGTTTTGTGGCAGGTAGTATTTGCAAGTGATGAAGCTGGATATATAGCTGAAGCTAGCAAAGTTTTGAAGGTGTGGTTGTCTCTTCCTGACTGCTTATAGGAAAATGTAAGAAGAGAGAAAGGAGTTAAGGACAGAATTGTTAGGCAAAAAAGGAAGCAAAACTTAAAGATTTGGAAAATTTTCAGCTTATCCGTATTGCAAAAAATGAGAATGCTAAGGGTGTGGCCAAGCGACCTCAATAAGGACAGAGTGTGAGTCAGCCTTCTGAGCAGAAGCAAGGAACTGCTCCCCAGGACAATGGAGGAATGACCCCAGAGCAATCAGAGATCCTCAGGGCTGCCACCCCCGTAATGGAGAGGGGTTGCGTGGTACAGAGCAGTTTCAAAGAGCAGGCCACTGGAGCTTGCGAGACCATGGCACGTGCTGCCCAGGGGCCACCGCAGGTCGCAGGCTCTGCTGGCTGCACTGTGGCCCCACATTCCTCACAGTCCCCATCTGGCTCTGGCGGGCCCCTCTGCAGTGTAGGAGGGCCAAGACAGCAAATTTCTGTGGTGTCTGCGCCGTGCAGTTCCCACCAGCGTGCAGAGTGCATGGGCAGGGAACAGGGGTATGGCTAGTTCCACCTAGATTTCAGCACACAGGGGGCCTGGCAGGGCCTCACGCTCCAGACCCCAACTGGAAACAGCTGCGGAGGCATCTCGCAGAGCTGTGGGGGTGGCATTGCCACTCCATGGCGCACGGAACAGCAACAGGATTGAATGAGCTACAACTACACATAGCAACAGGGTTGTCTCACAAAAAAAGGTGAACTTCTGGGGGCTGGTAATAGCCTTTTTTATTTTATAATCTGGGTCCTGGTGACATGATAGTGTTCAGTTTGTGCAAATCTTCCTAACTGTAAAAAGGTTTTGCAAGCACCCATTTTCTGTGATACACTGAGAAGGCAAGCAGCTCCCAATTCAGGTCATGACATACATCTGTAATTCTAAAGTCCAGGCTCAAAGTAAAGTCACGCTGGGATGCCTGTTCCTCTAATTCCAGGGTGGGCAAATCATAGTTTGTAGGTGAAATCCAGCCAACCATCTCCTTTCGTAAATAAAGTTTTGCTGGGGCGCAGCCACGCCCATTTACTTTCATGTTATCTAAGGCTGCTTCCACCAGGACCTGTAGAGCTGAGTTGTGACGGATTGCATGACGCGCAAAGGCATCTGCTCTGTTGATTGAGAAGCTTCTGATACTCTTGCCTCTCTCATCTCTTTATCCCCTTCATCCTTTATCCTCCCTTCCTTTTGCTCATGACTGTGTATCGAGGCTTTTTCCAAATGCAGACCAGCCCTGTGATTGGATAAAGGACAAGTGGGGCTACCACGGTGCTCACCTCACCCTGCCTGTGTCGTATGTTTAAGCTAGCTATTGGGACATAGCCCAGGTGTTCCTCTGAGGCACACCATGAAATGGAATGATCAGATTGTTCATTTGGCTCATTACTAATGTTCTCACGAAGATGAGATTGAATTTGACAACAATGGCAATTCAGATTGTGCCAAACACCTGCATACACTCAAGCTACTGAAGCAGGAAGAGACCTAGAAGTGCAGAGTTTTTGGAAAAGGACGTCTAGACAGACCATTTTGATTACTAACTTCAGCTTTACTCTAGCACATGATCAGAGATGTGCTCTGGATTCCCACAGCTTTGCTTTTAGCTGAAAGTATATGACAGATGCCAGGTGTTTGCCAATTATATCTTGCTGAACATGGTCACTCACGTGGAAATGCAAAAATCATTCCCTGTTTAAATCAAGAAAATTGTCACTGCCAGACATGTTTGAGGCATTTTCTTTTTCTAAAGTATTTTCTGTCTCCCATTTATAATTAGCTGTCTTTTTGGCATCATTTTTCCTTAACACAGGAGACATTGATGTAGAAGAAAACAACTTTGATAGGGATTGTCCAGTACTTCAAATGCTAAGTTTCAGTTGAAAAAGTTGGCTCTCTTTTCAGCATTCTTCTAAAGATTTGCTCCATGACCATGGGTTTGCTAAGCCTATCTGGTCTTCCATCTGTAAAAAATACATTATTAAGTTCATGATCACTCAACTTCAATGAATCTAGGGAACGATAGTTGTCCATAAAGTTCTCTGACATGTCTAGATGAAATAGATGTTAGAATTTTAAAATTAAGTTCATGACAGGAGCCAGTACATTTCCACTGCCAGTACTTTGTGGTGAAGCGTGAAGATTTATGACCATACTAGGTTCTAACTTGTACCGTGTCTTGGAGTGAAACAATCACTGGGTGACCTCATGTACCCTTACCTAAGGGAGAAGAAGAGGAGCCTGGGTAAAGAAAAAAATCTCCTTTAGGGAGGGAGAAATTGTACAGAAGCACAAAGGGAAGGACCTTCCAAAATTATTTATTACTTCCTATTTTTGTTTGTATTGAATGAATTTTCAATTAACCTACCAGAAACACATACTGAACATAAACAACATTCAAGGCACTACTGTGGATACTCAAACATTTAAGAAACCCTCCTTGGGAGATACAAAGGCTTTCAGAGTAAGAAACCACTAGTTCAAATTCTGTCTATACCTGTTACTAGCTATGTGGCCTTGGGGAACCTACATATTTTATCCAAACCTTAATTTTCTCATCCAAAAATGGAGATAATCACCATTCACCCATCCCTTAGCACTGCAATGAGAAGGAAATGAAATAAAGGATGTAAAGTGCTCAGTAGAGTGCCTGGAAAGGAGACAGCAGTAAATATTAGCCATGTGATTGCTGTTGTTATGTTACAAAGAATTTCACATTTGAGTCTACTTTTGCTAAGAAAAATTTCCAACATTTCCAACATGTGGAACACAGAAAGATTACAATGTACCCTTTCAATGCCATACTAGACTGTTATCTACAAGCCCACCTAATATAGGCAATTTTGTTTGACTTATTTACTTGATTAGACCCAAGACTTAATAAAATTAAATGAGAACTTATAGAAAATTGATAAACTGAAGAAGATTTTTGTCAGACAGAGATGCAAATGATTTTGGTCTAGTAGAAAAGTGTTATGGTTTTATTGCCCCTATCACCAATTAACCATTTTGCCTCTAACTTAGAGATCTTTTTCAGTATTCTTTCTTTCAGAGACTATGAATATGTAAGTCTTTGGTATTCTCCTTTGGACCAGCTACACCATCCTGCTGGCTGAAGCATGCTTATTCATGTATGTTACTTTGTTTGTCTTTTTAAAAATTATAACTTGATAGTTTCTAGCCTCATCTTTTTTCTCTCCTCTTTGAACAGATTAGAAGAGGAGGGTATGTGAATCTTCCAAGATGTCCAGTGGATGAGCTGAACTTGTTCTTATATTAAAGGGCTAGAATCTTTCATAACAAAAGAGCTATATAGTTAAGGCAAAATGTCACTGTATCTCAGTGCCTAACATACAGTAGACTAAATCTACTCGCCCACCCCCAATACCCACCCATATCCTTACATATTAACACACCCTTACAATTCTGAATCTAAAGTGTGTCTCCTGTGGTCAGTATATAGTTGGATCTTGTTTTCTTTATCTAGTCCAACAATCACTGCCTTTTGATTGTATTGTCTAATCCATTTACATTTATAGTTATTATGGGTATAGTTGGATTTACATCTGCCATTTTGTTTTGTTTGTTTTCCATATGTCGCAGATACTTTTTGTTCCTGTCTCCCGCCTTTATTATATTCTGTTGTAGTAAGTGGATATTTCCTAGTGTATCATTTAATTCTTTTAATCATATTTTAACTGCTTTTTTTTTGGCTTTTTTTTCTCAGTGGTTGTTTAAAGGCCTACAAAACACATCTCAGTTTATCAGAATCCTCTTCACATATACTAACTGAATCCTAAAATATAAAAATTTTTTTCCTATATAGCTCTATGCCCTACCCCTATTTTGTTTTATTACTATACATGTCTATACATGTTAGAAACCAAACAATACATTATTATAAGTATTGCTTTATATGATTTTATGTCTTTTAAAGAAGCTGAGAGAAGAAAGGAGAGCAAGTATATATTTATAGAGTTTGTTTTATTAGCCTTCTTATTTACCACTTTTGGTTCTCTTCATTTCTTACTGTGGATTTGAGTTACTATTTGGTGTCATTTCTTTACTCCATACCCTCACAATTAACTCCCTTACAAGTAGATTTTATAGTCTCAGTCTCTGGGTGTTTTTCTTTTTCTTTCATGGTGTTCTAAAGAAATAAACACGCCTTCTCTGTTTCAGCTTAGGATCTTTGTCAATGAATTTTAACCCATATCTTCACATCCAAAATAAGACTATCTGGATGTTAACTTTTCCACACAGAAGACAAATATTTCTTACTACTTACTCTCACCCTAAATCCTTCTTCCACAAAAATATTTTTAAAACATAAAGAAATCAGAGGCCTTTTAGTGGACACCAATTTATTTGGACAAACTTCAAGGGTTTGGGTAACCTAGTGGAATATTCATTGACTTTTCAACCCAAAAGACTTTCCTGAGAAAAGACAATTGGTTTTCTGGAGGCATTTGCTTTTAATCTTTTCTTCCTTTAGTTTCTAGGAATTTTGATAAGCAACTGCACTGTCCATCAACACACTATGAATTTTAATTTCAAAAAATCCAACTGTTGCAACAAATTGCTGTTTCTCCAAAAGGCCTGTGCTTCCACCTCTAGCAATGTTTAGTCAGATGAAGAGGTGGGGGAAGGGAGAAAGTATCTCTTCTTTGGGCTGCAAAACGGGAGATAATCCTAGTGTTCCTCCTCACAGAGAGGCCACACTGAGGCAATTGTTCAGCAGTGCTTCCCAAACTTTTAATGTGTATACAAATTACCAGGACTTCCGTTAAAATGCAGATTCTGATTCAGTAGATAGAGGGGGCAGCCCAGGAATCTGCAATTCTAATAAGCTCCCATACAATGCAGATGTTATTAGTGGCTAGGGGACCACACTCTGAGTAGCAAGGGTTAGAGCACTCCCCCCTCAAACGTCCTGCACCTTGTAAGCACCTGGGGAATTTCTAGAAATTCTGATACCTGGGGTCCATGTTCAAAGCTTCTCATTTGACTGATTACGATTGTGAGAGTAATGTACAGACAAGTTTGAGAATTACAGGGAGTTACAAGTTGAGCGTGCAGGAGACTATGAGCAAGCCAGGAATATCCTGGCACAGTCTGTGCATCACCAAAACCCAGGTGGAGACTGTTCCAGAGTTCAGTCTCTAGCGTGTCCTGCCTATGGCTACCAGGTAAAACAAATTTCTCTTGCTTACATCTGTTGATATTTAGTACAGCTTTAGCACAACTGCAGCCAGATCTCTTTATGGCCGTGGCATACCAACAGAGTCATCTGCTGGGATGCAGGCAATAAAGGGTGCGAGGAGACTATTTAGAAACACTGAGAAACTGTATATACAAAAGGACAATGGCCAGACCAGTCATGACAACAGAACTCTGACCCACAACATCTGCAGCAACCGGCTCAGCAAGCTAAGCTGTAACCTCCACAGCCGTTGGCCCAGAATGTTGGGACTTGGTCATCAGCCAGCTTCCCTATTTTTTGCCCCAACTTCCAATTCAGGACCAACCAGAGAAGGCCGCGTATGTTTCCCAAACCAATCCTCTAAGATGCCTACTTCTATCTCTTCTCCTCCAGCTTTCCCACGTCAATAATCTGCAGTCCGGGCACACCTGGAGCCTCTCTCTTTCCCACTGTAATACTTTCCCACTCTTCTGTCCTGCCAGAGCCCCTGCCCAGGCCAGCAGTGGCGGCTGACTCCCTTCGCTCTGAATAAAAAAGCCTGCTTGCTCTCTTTTGGGTCATCTTCATTTATTCCCACTCAATAATGAAGCTACGAGTCAGTCTGCTTTTTTATTATCACCACGCAGAAGCAATTCTCAATAATTTCAGTGCTATACTCCTCCTCCTAGGTAGGGGTGGCCTGTGCCGATCACCTGCCCCCCCCCCCTTAGTGATAACACTGCTTTTTAGGCTCTTTGCCCACTAGTTTTTAAAGCACAACTTGGCATCCAGGCTGCCCTGGGACTCTAGACAGCTCTTCAGGTCCCGAACCGGCTGCTCGAAGTGTCCCCCGTCTCCACATCGGAGGGCTCCTCCACTGACTTCCAGGGGCCTGCCTTCAGCTGCAGTCCTAACTGCTCAAGATCACATTTTTTTCCTAAGAGGCCGCAGCCTCTGACTCATTCCTCTTCCTTTTTCTCCCCAGTAGTTGCCCCCGCCTGCCCACCCCGGCCCCCTGGGCCTGGCTCCAAACCTCAGCTTTTCACTTTGGTTTCTATTGTTCTATTTCCTGCCAATTGATCCCTGGCTCACTGAAAATTAACATTTGCAGCATTGCATAATTAACATGGGATAATCTAAGGGGCTCTTTTCTATGAAAAAAGCGTGTGTATTTTCCATTAGCAAGGGTGTTACTGAAAGTCAAAAATGTAGTTAATAAGCTGCTTCCAAACCGGTGTATTAGCTTCTGAGAGAGCGCATTGAGCCCGTGGTTATGGTTCATTTTTTTTCAAAAGCCACCTTTGTTGGTCCGTTTTGCCTCAGTCTCCTTCCCCAAGGCCGCCCAGCCCCAAAGTGCATCTAAATTCTTCACATTTCTGAGGTGCATTGCAAATTTTCACATGGTGAAGTCTGCTTGCCACCATTTCCCAGAGTGCAAAGTGGGAAAGGTAACTGGCTTTTCTAAAATGATAAGGGAGTAATAAAGCAGACCCACTCAGCTCTGAATGTCAGCCACAGAGACACATGTTGGAGCAGCAATTATTTCATAACAACCTGGAAAAGCGCACCCCCCCAACCCCGGGGGGGTTCCTGACAGCAAATCCAGGAGAAACCCTAGCCTCCAGGAAGGGGAGCATGCTTGCTTGGGAAATGCGTGAGCTATAAAATATTTGAACAGCTGGGGCCCTGGGTGAAGTCCTGACATAGGCCATTCTATACAAAGGAGTCTTTTTGCTTTCCCCACTCGAAAGAGGGAAAGGTCTTCTGTTTTCCTTTAGAAAGCAGTCCCGAGTCCTCCGAGGTCAGTCTGCTCGTTTTGTGGCTGCTGCTCTAACAAAATTCCTTGTCTTTCACTATGTGTTTTCAATCACCTAGCATGTATCTCATTTAGAAGGCATTTCATTTTTGAAAGATGTTATCAGGCACGTTTGTCTCTCTGCTGTAGTGCTGGCCTTTGGGCTGTGGTTTGCCCTGTGGCCCACCCTTTTATGCGCTATTTTACATTTGTCTGGCCCTGAAGTGTTGAGTCTATCAAGAAAACAGCTATTGGGTAGGTATAGACTGATGGTGTTGATGTAATTCATTCAGATCTCTAAATTTATGGAGGGCTTTTCATTTTGTTTTGGCTGGAAATATTAAGGTGACCAAGTGAGAATGTAAATTAAATGAAAATCTTATTTTAAAAAAGTCTCTGCTAAAATATCCAGAGTCATTCCAATATTTTGATGTCTTTCACAAAGCTGTTTTGCAGTGATTAGCAGGAGTGCACAAGTTATCCAGAGCCTAGAACGGTGCCATTGTGATTGCTGGATAAATTTCCTTAATAAAAACAACCTTATTAGTCAATTTGTATTATGTTTGTTCTGCATTAACCTAAGAAGTTATCTATCCCAAAATAAGTCTAGAAAGCAGAGCTGAGGAATCGAGGAGGTCAAAGTTTGCACTACTACAGCTCTGCAGGGCCCAATGATACCTCCTCTTACCCTTTTACCCAAAAAGGAGCCCCTACCCCGTGGTCAATCCCCAGATCAGACATGTGTCCACTGGACACTCACTGCTTTCTGAGCCTGCGACGGGCTCCACAGTCGGTTTTCCCCGGCCTTCTCTGGCCCCCTCCTCCCACATACCATTGCTATTTGTCAGGAGAGAAACAGAGAGGACTATAACGAACCTAAACAGAGTGTTTTCCTTAAATGGCCTTAATGCTGGGTATTTTGCAATAGACTGAGAAAATCTCTCTGAAAAAGTGCTGCTTTGTTTTGGAGGTATTAGCTCAGGCTTTTCTCTTGATCTGCCATCTTCAAGGAGCTGTATGCTCTTGCTCCAAAAGCTTCGAGGTCTGCTTTACCTCCTCTGACTTTCACGCTGTTTCCGACACTCAACGGACTTGTTCTGCTGCGGGGAGACCTTTACTTACTGCTTCTAATTGGATTTGTAAAGGCTATACTTATTAAAGACGAGGAACTGCTCTGGTTTTCCCTTTAGCCCTTCCATGAGGCTAAGATTAACAGCCCTTCATAAATTGCTGGTGTTCCTTGATCTGCCATTGCTAAAAGTTCTGAGCCCCTAATACAGGTAATGACAGCGAGTGGTAGGAAAGCAGCCTCCAGTAGGGCTGTGCATTAGAATAGCTCTCTCCTTGCTGCAGTTGTCTTGAACGGGGGAATGGCTGCTCTGTCCCTTCCAGTTTGGAGGCAGGGCCCTGGCCCACACCTGTCCCCTGAGGGCCCCCAAGCTCCTTGCTGGTTGGCGGCAGCCTTTTCCTCTGACATGCCCTCCCCTCTCATTAGCCTCTGGGCCTTTCAGAGCTGACCTGGCTTCCTCTCCCTCTGCCCTGAGGCCCAGAAAAAGGCTGGGCCTTCTTCCCGGGCAGTACTAGACTGTGCTGTCCCGTGTGGCAGCCCTGAGCCACACTGTGGCTGTTGAGCACTTGAAATGTGGCCAAGTTGCATTGAGATGTGCAGTGAGTGTAAAATTCATACCAAATTCCACAGACGTCATACAAAATAGATAAATAAAAGAATACCAATACCACAATAATTTTATATTGATTGTATGTTGAAACGACAATATTTTGCGTACTTTGGGTTGAATAAATGTATTATTGAAATTAACCTCACCAATTTCTTTTTACTTTGTCCTTAATATGGCCACTAGAAATTTATAAGTCAGTATACGGCTGGCATTTGGGGTTCTATTTCTATTCTCATTGGGCAGCATCTGCCACCTTCACTCCACATCTGTGCAGGCCATGTCATGCAGTGTGATGACCTCTTTCCACCTGTTATGATAAAATGAGGAAAGTTCCAGAATAGATACATGTATAAAGCACTATTGGGAGCAACAAGAGTGCGATTATTTCTACCTGTGATTATCAGAGGAAGCAGTGGAGAAGGCCATGGGTGAGGGAGTCCGTGGCAGGTGGAAGTGGAAAGTGCCTTTTAAGACCAGGTGACAGAGCAGCAGGAGGCCCTGGGGGGTGAGACTGCATGGGTGTGACTGCCCAGGTGTGGTGGGGCCGGACCGTGGGTCTGGCTGGGGTCTGGGTGACTGGGCTGCATAGGGCCAGATGATGGTGGTGGATGAGGATGCGAGGGCAGTGGAGCGACAAGGGGCTGAGGGGGCTGAGGCTGCGATCCTGCCAATACAGAGGCAGGGAGGAGCACTTGGTGGTGAAGCTGGAGCAGGGCCGGCCCAGAGGCTGGCACAGGAGAGGGGTGGGGCACTTCGTGGCCTCAGCCCCCAGCTGCGTCAGTCCTGACCCTGGGCACACAGTTCCTTTTGTGGGCATCCCCTGGGCGCTGCCAGGGGAAGGAGCCAGAAAGCTTGCTAACAGGTCACACCTTCTGCAAAGGTTTGCAAGTCTGCTGTCTGACAAGAGAGCAGCTTTTGCCCTGAGACATTTAAGCAGAAACAGTGACCTAGTTCACCTGTCCCGAGCTGGCTGGCTTGCCTGCCAAGGCAAAATACCAAACATTTATCAAAAGTGAAAACCCATTCTGCAATAAACAGCTTACATGTCAGGACTTTCTCTCCCCTTCTCTGTGAAAGGGCAGCCAGAGTAATGAGCAGTTACAGAGCACAAGTATTTTCTTTGCTCTTGAAACCCAAAGACAAAATGTTGGAGGACCCTCTCTGCTGAGGGGCTTTGCAGACCTTTGCCTGGCGCAACCAGGCCTGGACATTGCACAGCAGGCAGCTCCATGTCTGTGCGCGCGGGATGAACACAGCCCACCCATGTCGGCTGTCATTGTTCCATGTGGAACCGGCTTGCATGGTTTGGGGCAGAGGGTGCTCAGAGAGGAGAAACATCTTATTCCAAAAAATCAACATTAGGATTCAGTTTATTTTACAAAGAAAGTTAGGGCAGAGTCTCTCTACTGAGTGAAGGTGAGAGCGATGAGTCTCTACTGGTTTGTCAGCTCATGGGATTACATGGGGGACTTAAAAAAACAACAGCAGAGAGCCATGTCCTTGGAGATTCTGATTTAATTGGTCTCAATTTTTTTGTTTGAGAGCTCCCCAGGTGATTCCAATCTGCAGCCAAGGTTGAAAACCACTGGGTTAGATTTTTTAAGTCCACCCATTTTTTTTGCAGTTTACTTGGCACCGATTTTCTGCCTAAAGTGGGAGAAGGGGAAACCGAGGCAATTGACTCACAGTCTGGGAAGCCAAATGGGCAAGTAGAAGGCAGCTCAGAGAGTCTGTGCTGAGTCCAGGACTTAAGCTGGAGCCCTCACAGGGGGCAGGCTCCTTGCTTACTCAGCCTCTTTACTGCTCAGCAAAAGCCCCAGAATTGCCTGGAGAGAGCCTGAAAGAGGCAGGGGCCCATCCCCTATTTTACTCTAAAGGACTGTGGTTCTCGATCCCCTGGAGGGCTTGTTGGAACACAGACTGTGGGATCCTATCCCCAGAATTTCAGCTTCAGTACATGGGGGTGGGGGCAGAAAATTTGTTCTGCTACCAAGCTCCCAAGTGATGCTGATGGTGCTGGTCCCCAGAAGGCAAGGGAGGGGGGGCTTACTTAAAAGGAAAATAGAGGAGAAAGCAGCAGGCGGTCTCACCAAGCCCCCACTCTGCACCTGGCACCCTGCCAGACCTGCGGCTGCAGAGGACGCCACAGCCGCCGCCGTCACGTGCCGGTCTAGAGACAGAGCCAGACACTCACACTGCCATTTTGGTTGGTTCCCTGGAGAGGACCTCCGGTTTCTTCTTGGAGATGTACAGGGTACAGAGAGTGTTTTTCCCCCCTTACAATATCAAAAAGCCAGACAGCTGCAACTTCAAACTGTCCCTGAATCCATCAGGTGGCGGAGGTCATGAGGCAAAAATAACTAGCCCCAAATGCAAGGACAGACATCTGAAGCAAGAGACAGGATACATGCCCTTGCTTGCTGGGGCAGATGCAGCAGGACACAAGTAAAAATTCGCTACCATTTTTTTTGTTGTCTTAAAATTTCTCTTTATTGAGTTATTGGTTTCACAATTTGAAATTTATTTGGAGACAGGGCTCCATCTGCCACTTCAAGCTTCCCCACTGACAGCCAAGCCAGAGGGTAGGAGTGAGGTGAGGATGAAAGGAACCCAAACCTTCCATAGTATTGGGGTCCTGCAAGCAGCCGTGGCCCTGGATGGGTTTGAACTGATGGAGGAAGCCCTTGGTTTGAGGTACCAAAAGGCCAGCTGGGGGAAATCTACGCGATAGCGCCCAGGTGAATTGCCGCAAACTTTCTTTGTGCCAACAAGGTATCTGAAGCCATAAGACTGGGCCAACCCTATGGCCCCACAAGCATTCTTTTTGCTAGCAATTTCTACTGCTGGTGGGTTTATCTGTTTGCTGATCTGGGGACGTCTCCAGAGCTCTTACTCTCCTGACAGTGTCTGTCTGCTAGTCCCTCCCATGCACAGCCTCACAGCAAATTCGACCCCAGCTTGTTACAGTAAAAGAAGCGCAGTGAATGCAGTCTCTTAAAAACTGCCAAACACTCGGCAACTCCTGTAACTTTTTCTGTACCTAAGAGTTATAGCTCCATAGGACGGAGATATAACTGGAATGTTATCAGAAGCTCTGAGATCTGAGAGTGTTTTCCTGCACTTTCTGAAATATTTAATGCCAAGCCCATGAATGTATATCATTTGTCTTTCCTAGGGAGTTTTGAATAACATAAAAGAATTTAATGGCAAAACATTCTCATCTTCCAGAAAATGCTAATAATTAAGATTTGCTGCTGCTTAATGAGAGGCCAATAGGAGTCAGGCAAACTCGAGAAGAGAAGAGTAGTTCTTTGTATACTTTATGTTCCTTAGTCATAGAATCTTACTTTTCATAGTTTTTAGGACTTCTGGGTCTCTTTGTGGCTCATACTGACTGGAAAGACACCCAACTCGGTTCTTCCTCTTAGAATTTGTGTGGATGATTTTTACTACCTGTGAATCCTTCACTGCCCAAACCACCCCTTTCCACCACACAAATTTGCCCACATACCAAGAATCCGGGAAGAGATGTAGGTCTTGAGTTAAGAAATGTTCCTTCCTTGGTTGCCAACATAAAATAATTTTTTTAGTGTTTCCGGTAATCTATCAATCATTTATGCCTCTCATGTCCCAAAGTCCCTTTTGCTGGTGAATTCTTGGTATTTCTTTGAATCATTCACTCCCTCTCATCTTCCCTTCAAGCTAATTGTACCAGTCAGAGAAGACTCAAACCCATTTTCCAGTATCTGGAGCTGTAAGCCTTTTAAACTCTATCCTCAAACTGAACTATTAGCTAGCTGTCCCATGGATCATCCCTGGTCCATGGTACAGCCTTGGTTTCGATCTGTCAAAGGAGTCACACCTCTGGCGTCTTTAACCAGACAATTGTGATTCTGATTCCCAGCTCTATATTCTGGTCTCCACATAAGCTGCCCAACCTACAGATTCATATTTAATTCTAGAACAGGTCAGCTTCTCCCCCGCAAATTAACCCAGGCCCAAACTGGATGTCCTTTGCATCTACTCTCATCTCAACACCAGGCTTGGCCTTTACTCAGTTGGTACGCAAGACTGGAGAGTAGTGAAAGAGGCCTGGGTTGCCAGTGCCTGGGATGAATTGCCCCCTTGTTTTCCTGGCAGTTGTTTCACCCTTTTGGTTGAAGGAGGTGTTCTTTGTGAGTGAAAAATCATGCAGGGCCTCTGTGCTTTCACCAAAGACAAGTATAATAAAATTTATTTCGCTTGAACATTCACATCGATTTCTAAAAGTCCTAAATACCACCAGAGTTAAAAGCCTCATGTCCCAGGAGAATAAATATATCTACACACACACACACACACACACACACACACACACACACACAAATACAAATAAATCACAGAACAGTATCACTGCATGGGAAAGGGATTACATTAGTGGTTAGTGAAATACTAAACTTAGTATCAGTGGCCATTTGCTCATTCTTGTTAGGATTAAACTGAAAGCTGTTTATCTGCTGTGAGTCACACAGGGAAATATCTTGGCTTTAGTTTCAAAATAGATTCTTGGCACAGTTTCATTGTTAGGAATACAGGAGCCAAGACCAAAAAAAATTGTCCTTAAGGAGTTATGGTCCTCAGATCTTTATCTGTCTTGATGTTTTGAAAACTTGAGTTAAGAGAAACAACACAGGCCTGGAGTAGGACAGGAAGGAAAGGGAAGCTAAGGGAACAGCCAGGAAGCTGGGACTAGCAGCTGTTCTATTTTTCTGAGTAGGGGGAATAAAATTAGGCAAGAATTGCAAATACTCGAGTGTTAAAATAACGGCATGTCTGAGCAGAGCCGGGTGGTGGTGAGCCCCTAGCACTTGGGAGTAAAGGACAATAAAAATTAGTTCATGAAAAGTTCATAAAGACAAATCAAGTTAATGTACTCAGCATGGTCTTGATCTCTAACACAGGCATTTCCTGGTACGGATATCTGAGGAGCGTGCCAAGGTTCAATCCGTTCTCCATCTCAGTTGGTTTCCGCTAAACTAACAGACCAGATACCAACTTCTTTTTATTTCTGCTTTTCAATGTTAACCCATGTGTGCTTAATGATGACAAGAGCTTGGAATCAAAGGCCTCAAGGACAACTGAGAGACGCAGCTGCCTAGATTAGTCTTTATGCAGAAGCCTTCATTTACGCCTTCTTTCTTGGCCCTTTCTCCAAACCCAACCACTGCAAGCTACGCAACATGGCCCACTGGTGAGACTTCATTTTTTAAAATCAGAGTTAAGGAAACGGTCATCTGAGACATTTGTTTTCTCAATTTAGACTTCATAAATCAGTACGCTGTTCGTGTTTGTTCGCTCTTCCCCAGGGTTGTTGCTGTCTGCATCATGTGGGAAGAATATGCCTTAATGGGGGAAATTACTACTGAGAAGAGCCTTTTGTGAAATTCTTTTTCATGACCCAGTGGATAAAATGCTTGGACTTCATTAAAATCAATTCAATCATTTAGCAAAATTGAGTCTATAATAGATACTCGACACCATTCTTGGAACTAAGCACAACACCCCTAATAACACAGTGGCTCCCAGTTTACATTGTCCCATTTGACCCCACAGTGATGCCCAAAGAAGTTTCATTTTCCCACTCTGCAGGTAGGGACATTTTTCAGATGCATGAAGTGAGTTGCCTAAAATGTTCAGCTGGCAGGGTATGGACTAGGATCTCAGTATTATTTTTGCTAAATCGTAACTATTTCAATGGCAGCACCATCTCTGTAATTTATCCTTTTAAGAGAAATGACTTGTAGCTAGAAAACACAGGTTTATCTAATAAAGAAAAAGTAAATTGAACAATACCATTTATCACAAGGTTATGTATCATACTAAAAAACGAGAACCAACCTGAAAGTCTGTAAGTCCGGGGAGAGGAAATCCCAGGGCAAAATACCTCTAAAAACTGAAATCAGTTAAAGGGAGAAATAAAGATTAAAATCTGTTTATTTCTTACAAACTGCAGTCTGGGGCCCGTCTCTCTTTCCTGCTCCAGCAGCAGCAAAGCTGGCCCTCCCCTCCCCTCTCAGGTACAGCTCAGCCCTCCGTTGCCCAGGTAATTACCCACTGATACAGAGATGAACTTCTCTCCACCCCTGAGGAATGATGTAAATGCACTAAAGCCATACTTCTCTCCACCCTTGAGCGCCTGTTGATATGCAGATGTACTAAAGCCAGGTGAGATATTCTGGAAACATTACAATTTTACCCGCAAAGTCCAATAATAACAAATGGGTAAGTATGGGAGGCAGAATCATGGTCACCCCAAAATGTCTACATCCTAATTCCCTGAACCTCACATGGCAAAGGATCAGGAGGATTGAAGTTACAGAAGGAATTAAGATTCCTAATTAGGGAAATTATTAACTATTGATTATTGCTGCAATCGCATAGGCCCTTCAAAGTAGAAGAGAGAGAAAAGCATGGAGAGATGCCATTTGACTAACTCTCAAGATGGAGGAAGGCGCCTCAAGGAACACGGGTGGCCCCTCGAGGAAGCGAAGGGCAGGGAAACACTCTCCCCATTCTCTCGGCAGGAAAGCGGCCCAGGGAGACCCATGTTGGATTTCTGTCCTCCAGAACTGACAGAGAACACATCTTCATTGTTTAAAGCGGCTACATTTGTGTGAACTGGTTGCAACAGCAATAGAAAACCACTAGAGAAAGTGAACATCACTGTACTTTAAGGGTCTGTCATGCAAACATTTGAATGGCATGTGGGACGTCTGTGTGCCGACATGGAAAATATCGAGGATCTACATTGAAAAAGCAGTATATAGACATGTATATACAGGGTGTTTACAGCTATGTTTGAAAAACAAAGAAACAAAAACCTTAGGTCAGTGGCTCTAAAATCTGGAAAGAAAATTCACAAAAACGTGAATGATGAGTAATGTGAGTCCTGGAATGGTGTTGATTCATTTTTCTTTTTTTTCAACTTTTATGAATTTTCTAAATTTCCTTTAATGGGCCTATATGGAGAAAATACTAAAACTACGTTTTAAATTGATTTATGAAAGTAAAAGTCCCATTCGGAGAGCTGTGATGATCTGTGATGCCCAGACCCCACACCATCGGTCATACATCTGGGGTGAAAGAGCAGGGCTCCCTCCTATTTTAGTTAGGGAGCCATGTGGAGAAACAGTTGTCATTTTAGCAGCTGGTACCAGAATTCCTATAGGGAGAGACCAGTCTTCATTGAGAAGTTGAAAAGAAGCTTTATCAAGTTCACTGGAGAGAAGGAGAGTCCTCAGGCCCTGTGTGTTGAGAGGTACTCAGATTTCATGTTAAGGAAGGGAGAATGGGGAGCAAGGGGGCTGACTGAGGCCGCTCGGGGCTGGAGTAGGGAGAAGGAGGGTTGGAAGAAGGCATTTGAAGGAAAACACAATCCTCCAGCACGTTTTCAGAGGAGCTCAGTGTGGTGTAGATTGCATAGCTCCTTGTAACCCTGTCTTCAGAAAAACTAATTTATCCCTGTGCGATGGGATTTCCTGAGGAAACCAATAAAGCAGGCAAGATCTGTCTCAAGGTTGAAGCTGGGTCAGTCTGTGTAGATGGGGAGAGAGCTGAGATCTGAATCACAGGTCCTTTCAAAATATGGTCAACATCCATTGGGGGTGGCCTGCACATGCCTTCAACTTTGCTCAGTCCCCAGTGCCACAGAGATGGATGTTTCCTGCCTTGCTCACCTTCTGCCCTTCCTGCAAAGTGCTCTGCAAAATAGCCGGTGTTTGCAGAACTCTTTCACTGCCTCCAACTGCACTTCGTATACAGGACGACCTTAGAAGTCAGGCCCCGGATTAGCTGAGATTGTGTCAGCTTGTTGCAAAGCGACCACTAAACAGATCCCCTGAGAACCTTTCCCAGGCACTGAGCAGCTACTCATTCTTCGGTGTAATGGTTTCAACTCCAGGGGCCTGCCATTAGTCAGAGGAGTCAGGGCACTTGGGTTGTTTCCAAAAGCCCAGAGGACTCTGGGAGGCGGAGTTTGCTAGAGGATCTATTGGGGATTCTACATACACCAGGGTGCCTTTGAGAGCTTAACAAACCTAAGTCCCCCAGACTCCAGAAGCAGCCCAGAACTCCTAGAGGTGCACGTGACTGAAACAAGCAATCTCTCCTAGGGATCCTTGAGGCCAAATCCAGCTTTTTTCACAGTGGTCTCTTCAGAGTGGCAATAGCTTCTTAGGTTTTCTCCAGTCGTGTTTTGAGAGCTCAATGAACCAGAACTCCTTTGGGGACAGATGATATGCCAGAGGTCTAATGTCTGCGGTGGATCATAAAACTTGTCACCAAAAATGTGGGGGAGGAGCAATGTTTATGTTAGAGTGTGTGTGTGTGTGTGTGTGTTCACATGCATTCACGTGTGTACACTTGTGCTTTAGTGCCTGTTGGGCAGGCAGGAGTGGATCCAGATTTTGTGGGCCTGATAGGATTTTGAGGGTTCTTTTTGCAAAAAAAGAATACCACATTACAAATTCAACATTAGGTATGAAAATTCAAATATGTATTTAGAATGAGAAAAAAGACTACAAAAATTACAAATATAAAAAAGTTAACAAATACCAAAAGCACTACAAAATCTAGAAAAATAACATAACTACCTCTTTGACACATTTCTATAATTTTCCTATATTTTTTAGCTTCATTTTCTTTGATTAACACCTCAAATGACAATGATTGTATAATGTTTTCTGTGCAGAAATGGAAAGTCTCTCCTCTCTCTAGCATGATTAATTTTTTTTTATTATTGATAGTTTTGAACTTGATTTTCAGCTTCTCAATTCATTTTCAAATTCAAATGACTTTCACTGCCAAGGATGTCATGGAAATTTTTAGGATTTGTTGTCAAGTTTCGAAAACTTATCAAATTTCTTTCCTGTACGAGCTCTCAGATTTCAGGGCGTTTCAAGTTTCCTCATACAGGGACTTATCTTAAATACTCCTTGAGGTGATGACTCTCATTATACAAGTTGTCATTGATGTCCTTGTTTAGCGGTGTATTATGATTTTTGAGTTAGTCATTGCCAATATTAGCATTTCTTGTCAAATTGGCAAGAAATTTCATTTTCTTCAAATGTGTCTATATAAGTCACTCCATTAACTGGATTAGCAAACAATCAAGGAGCTACTCATTACTTCTATTCAAAATTTATTTCATCCTCTTCACATATTTTAATTTTGTTTGACCTAAAAGAATCTTTCAAATATAATTCATTTCACCATATCACTATAATTTCTATTGATTTCATATGCATATCACATATATTTCATATATACAGTAAAATGATGTATATGAAATATATATTTATAGTAAAATATATATCATATGCAGATATATCACATATATCTGAAAACGTCATATGCAGTATATTTCATATATATAATTTCATCGTATAATGAGTTTATAATTATATATACTGAGCTATCATACTCTGTTCCTGATGGGAGAGGACTTCCATTTGCCTTGGGGTTATTGAGAACTAAATCATCTACTTGTAATTCTATTCATCCCATGACTGGAAGGTTTTCCACAGACTAGTTTCTGGCTTTCATTATTTCAAAACTTCTTTCTTCTCCACGATCTTATAATTCTGGTGCTTCAGGGCACGATAGCACACATTAATATTTTTCACCTCTGGCCCTAAATGTCATAATTCTAGGTGAGTCATCTCAGTAGATGGAGGAAGTATTCCTGAAAGCCACTCCTACATCAGGGTGATTAATAATAACTTAAATATAAGTACAAATATATCGCACCAAACCAAAACTCCCCCAAGTTCAACTTCACCTTAGTCAGATTTTTTAAATGCCATGGCCATCTCCAATGTCGTCCAACACAAAGGAGGGACATCGAAAGAGGCAGTACCGTAGTCTTAACTAAAATTGTGGGTGAGATGTGTTACTTTCACAAGTTTTACAAAAACATACAACCATATGAACGCATTGCCTTGGAAGGAACCCAGGTATACTGTGGAGCCCTTAAGTTTCATTAAGTTACTGATCAATGGAGCTCAGGGGCCAAGAGCAGATAACTGGATAATGCACTCTGCTAAAACCTTCTCCATTCTCTGTTGCTGAATCCACCAGTATTTTTGTGTACGCATATTTTTAAAAACACACTCAACATGCCATGTCTCTTTTACTCATTGCTCCAACATTTTCAACCAAAACAGCTATGCTGGAACCATAGTTTAAAGCTATTATAAAACAGGAACAATTTTTTAGCAGAGAGTCATTTTCCCAAATGAAGCAAGATTTTTACTTTTCAACTTGACAAAGAAAATTTTATTTGATGACTTCAGTAAAGCTAATACTTTGCCAAGAATATAGGAGACTTTAAAGGAAATAAAATTATTTCTATATTACAACAGTGATAAGTTTCCACTTATTATGAAAACAAAAGTTCAAATAAAATATAAAAGAAGCCACCAGAAAATTGTTTAAAAAGGCTTTATTCTTTTGAATAACAATGCTTGCCAGTTTGAATAAGAGTAGCTTTTCTTTTTAAATCTCCTTTAATAAATGAGTCTAGATTTATTAATAAACATTTTTGCATCTTTCATCAGTGGCCCAGAAAATCTTAATAAAGACTCTGCTGACACTAGTAGATCCATCTCAAGAACTAAAAACTCTGTGTAGATTCATACTGGGAAAAAAATAAACCTGTGTCCTCCTCGTTTTTGATGAATTCTTTCTGATCCCTTTGTGTGTGTGTGTGTGTGTATCTTTCTCTTAAACACAACTCAACCAAACATATCTTTTTCAAAATATTATGATCATCATTATCTCTGTTGCACCAGGGGAATTTTTAGCATTCTAAAAATAATTTCAATTCAATGGAGTCAGTGCTTTTAGTTACTGCTTCACAAACAGTGGGGTTTCACATCAGATCCATTTTTAAATATTATAAATGACTCAGAAAAGGATGGAAACATGAAAAAGAGCTTTGGATGTTAGGATAACCACACCTGATTAAAATCAACTTCTGTAATAGCCAGAGGATAAAATCTTAATGTTAATGCTGTCAGAGGCTCAACAGAAACCTATTTCCTTTCTTCCTCATCTCCGATAGCCTTGTTTCCTGCTGTCGTTTTCTCTGTACTACTTTAACATCAGCTAGAGGATTGGTTTAGCCCCATGCTTAACCCCTTCTCTGCCAGCCTTCACCAAAATTCCTCAGCTCTAGGAGTAAGAAGCTAGGTAGGCTCTGGGCAAAAGATCTGCCTAAGGCAAGTTATTTCCTTCCCAAGTCACCTGCTTTTGATTTAAAAATTTTATATAACAGGATTGTTTATACATATATCTATTCTTTATACATATATTGTGATAGATAATAAGCAATATGCTTTATTACCACTTTCAACTGTGCAAAATTAAGGTTTTCAATTTGATTCGTGTTGCTTATAAATACCACAATGAAGACTAGTGACTGAATTCTAATAATTGTACAGTTTCTTAAGAAAAGCTTGGTGGTAAAAGTTAATATTCATGGAGACTGCCTAAGGAAAGTACTATCCATGGCTTACTATAGATATTCATGGACTCCCAGTTAAGGACCTGTGTTGTAACTGACAGTGTTAATTAGTTACTACTGCATAACAAATACCCCCCCCCCCCCCCGCCTCCCAATTCTCAGGAGCTTATGGCAATAAACATCTTTTTTTTCATGCACAGGCCTATGGGTCAGCTATAGCTTGTTTGGATTCATCTGGGGTAGGAGGGCTTGGCTCCAGGCTGCAGACTGGTGTTAGGTCTGTTCTACATGTTTCTTCATTCTCCTTGGACCAGCAACTACTCAAAGAATATTTTTCTCACGGTGAATCATAGGAGCCTAAGAGGCAAAGTCCAACTACATATATGCCCTTAAAGCACTAAAGCTCTGGTCAAGTTTGCAAGCTTTCCACTGGCTAAGCCCAAAGTTGGGGGGGCAGATCTCCACTCTTGCAATGCCAAGTCACATGGCACAGGGAGAGAGGGAAGGATTAAAGACAATCACCCAGTCTTTCACACTGACCATTTTTAATCTGTCTGTGACTTGATTTCCCCATTTGTAAAACGAAATGAAACACAACAAAAACAAAAATCTCTACCCCCTGGAGTTGTAAGGACTAAAGCACTTAGAGTATTGCCTGGCATACACATAAAAAAGGCTCAATAAAGTTAGCTACTATTAAGGTTGTTGATCTGCCCCAATTATCCAATAAGAGGGAAAAGTTAAGTCTTATGAATACATACCTTGGACCATCGCCCAGCCATCAAAAGCAGCTTAGAAGAGCTACAGTAATTAGGTAATTAGGGGAAATGTTTCTGCTTCATAGTAAGGGATAAAAGCAGGATATATACAAAAATGTGAATAATATGTCCCAAAGATGTAAAAAATCTATATGAATCAAAGATGTAAAGAAAATACACCCATTGTTAGATTGGCTGATTCAGAGTGGTGATCGTTTTCTTCTATTTTTCTATGCTTGCCAATTTTCCATAATAACGTGTATTTTTCTCTCATAACAACAAGTTCAAGAAACATTGTTCAAAATGAAAAGAGACCCAGGGTTTGACCCAGAATATGAGCACCTGGTGCCAACCATTAATTCGTTGTTTTGTGTTTTGGGGTAATTTTTAACCTCTATGCTTTTCATCTTCTAATTAGGGAACAATACAATAAGCTTGATTGTTCAGTTTTTCAAATATGCAGTCCCTTTCCTCTTACATCTGGCTTTGGATTATTTGAAAGGTTAAATGGGGTGCTTTCCATGATTAGACAAACACACAGAAGGGGCTGGGGGTGCTGTAAGCTTAATAATGCAAGGAGGTGACACTCAGGTAATAATTCATTCAAATACCTGGTAAGTATGAAGGAGGTGATCTGTAGATACTAACAGATTACCTTTACATTATTTTTATGTTTTAACTATTGTCTTTTTCTTGAGTGCCTATGAATAATGGTGCTGATGGTGAGTCTAACCTTTTTGGGAAAATTCTACACTACTATAATTATATTTTAGAGACACAGTATTATTTGAATGGGCACCTCATTATTATTCAGACATATTATAATATCACCAGGACTCAAGGTCTTTGAGTGATGCAAACTTTCCTAACGTTACTCATCACATTTCATGCAGACAGGTTCATTGTGGGCATATTTCAGGTCCTTTTGGTAAATTAAATTGGATAGTGTTTTTCTATGCTCTCAAATTTCCAGAAATTTAATATTTGCTGAAATCCAAAGTCTGCAGTAGTGGTGGCTTGAAAATAGGTCCACAAATTCTTTGGCGTTGCTTCCTTTAAAAGGTGGAGTCTAATTCTTCTCCACTTGAGTGTGGGCTGTACTTAGTGAAGGGTACTTGACCCAGTGCCTCTCATAATCAGGCTGTGAATATATATTTTCATTACTAATCATTTAGAATAATAAAGCAGCTAGGTTCCCACACTGATGTGTCAACATACTAAATGCCACTGGCCATTTTGTTGAAATATACAGTAATTTGGGTGGGTGGACCATGGGTGTGATATTTTATGCCAAAGCAATCCTTTTATCACTTAGATAAATAATTTTTCCTCATCACAGTATTCAATACAAAATTGCATGGGGCCCTCCTTTCCTTAATAACGTTGTTTGCGTCAACTCCATCTCATTGATGGTATTGATTTTCTAAGCCACTGAGACAAGGGGACCTGACACATACTCACTTTCTTTACCCTCTTCTGCTCTGATAGCCTGGGAATTATCAAAAGAAAAAGCTCAAAACCTAGAGTTTTGATAAATGACTAGCAATTTTAAGAGCCGAAATCTAGAGGACTGATGTGCCAGGTGAATAACCAGCTGGCTATGAACAAGACGGTTATTTCTGACCAGAGCCTGTCTCCCTCGCAGCCAGCTGCCTCCCATGCCCAATGGCAGCCCCCGATTGTTCTGCTGTCATGGCAACCATCACTGTATATCACACTCAGATCTGGTATTGTACTGAAAGCACGAAGCATACGTTTTTCATATTTTTTCCAAGTTCACTTTTTTCGTGGTTTCACGTAGCAATCCATCATGAAACATGTCTTTGAGCTCTACAAAAATCATCAATACATATTCTCCCACTTTGAGATTTAGTTCTTCTCACTTCTATGACCGAAATAGCAATTCACCATGAAATGGATTTCACATATTTCAAATGATTAGGCTTTCGGAGAGGATGCGGAGGGATTGTGGTCCTCTGTGGAGCTATCTGCGTCACTCATTCCCTAATATAAGCAGAATTAGCCTTCAGATTCCAAACGGCTGAGAGACAATGTGGGGGAGGCTTCAAATGAGGTGTGGCATTTTTGTTTCTATTCCACGAGGAACAGATGAATGTGGAAATTCATGTGCTGCTCTGTTTAATTCATATGGTGAACTGGGGGCTTCTTGACTGAAGACCGGATGCTTCTTCCGCTATTCCTACAGCAGCTACTAGGGTTTAGCGCTTGGACGAGACACACTGTTCTCATTAGCAGAATTGCTGGCATTCAGATAATGGAAGACGACGGTAGATTATAGTGAAATACAGAGCACAAAGACGGATTTAAAAAAAAACTTTCAATAACCTAATTCAGAAACTACCAAGCATGCCTCCTGGAAAGAATTTTGCATTAAGTGTTCATATCAAGAGAAAGACCCACATCCATTTATCTGACACATTTAATTCACAGCATTATTCCTCTTTCTCTGGGGAAAGATGATATAACAGGAAATATGGTAATGAAGGGAAGCAGGCTACAGAAAAACCCTGTTAGTGAGTAAATTGCTGACCTGGTGTGAATTTTTGCAAACATCGCTGAGATGCAAGCTTAATGATGTTTTTCAATATTAATATTATTATAATACTCGTTGCCAAGACTACATGACATTGTTAAGAATTTGTAAAGAACTCAGGGATCTGGAGTTTTAAATTTGCTCTTTCCTATTGGAGCTAATTTGCTGGTTGCAACATCTTGGCCCTATTATTACTATTTTTTCACAGAAAGACCATTCCCATCAACCAAACAGTCGTGTTAGAATACCTCTTGAGAGGAAGGAAAGATTTTCTTTTAGTAGCTAAATAGTTCTATGATCAAATCTATGAACTTTGGAAATGGAAATAAAAATAAATATTAAATGAACTAAAATGTCCTTGAGCCAGAAAGAGAGGATGGAAAGGAGAATGTCATCTGTTTATTTTGCTTCACTTCAAATACCATCAGCAAGGCCCAGCTACTCAGTGGCCTCACAAAGGAAATATCCCAAACTAGAGACTGTAGAGAACTGAACTAAGCCACAGGCATTCCCAGTATGTCCGCTGTTGAGGAAACAGCTGACCCTGTGAATTTCTGGAATGCGTCTGTGGCGTAGTCAGAGAAAATTGCCCTATGCCTAGACAACTAGCATCTGACTTTCCTCATGAGGAGTCATGTCAATCAAGCTCCTGATCCAACAGTTTCTACATTCCTATTACATCTATTAAACCAGGCACAGTGCCCTCAGTACCAGGGCATCTGATCATGATGCCAAATCACAGCAGATCGGGGGCCACGCTGAACAGTGTTTCTTCAAATGTTTTCATCATAGCCACAAGCAGTGATAAAATTAATCAAGATGAATGGTACAGTTTTAGAAATATGTCTTGAAGTAATGTACCCGCTTTGAATGCTTTAAATTTTATAACGTCATAGAAATATATGAAACATAAACATGCTCTGGTAGCTAAGGGAAAATAAATAAGGAAATAAAGGCTGCATCCAATAATTTAAGAACTTAGGGAATATTTCTCAGAATTTTAAAAATGTACCCAACAGCAATATATGGCTTTTCCCTACACCAGATACTGTGCCGGGTATGGATTCAAAAATAAAGAGATGTACATCCTAGCCTTCTGGTATATTTTAAAGAAGGTCGAACAAAGAGATAGAGATAAGCCATATGAGCAATCAGTACCACACAGGAGGCCCTCCTACGGGTGGGCAGGACCCCGTTTGGGAATATGGGGCACTCAGTCCCCAGCTGTGGGAGTGTTGTGTACTGACCGCTCACAGCTGACCACCCCACGCCCGGCCCTGGCCGGAAAGTGCCCTGGATTAGGTATGTTCTCATATAGCAAATCTATCCCAAAACGAAGGATTTCTCACCTTCCCGGACACGTCCCTGAACTACCAGTAGACCCAAGGCCGTGAACAGCCATGAGACCAAAGAGAAAATTCAAGCTAAGACATGATTAACTTCCAAAATGGGGAGGTTGTAAGTAAAAGCAGGTTTTTGTTATCTGATGTATCTAGTTTTGCAAAGTTGGAGCTTGGGGTTGCAGAGGAAAGACTGTTTGGAGACATGGTAAATTCAGTAGGAAAACCCAGTAATGGCTGGGAAAAGATTAGAGGCTCAGGTGAGGTGGACAGAGCAAGGCACCCTTATCCCCGTGCTGGAGAAAGGCCTTTCTTGGAGGAAAATAGCATACGGATTCCGGCCTTGTTGAGTTCACGTGGTGCTGAGAAGAAGTCAAACTGGGTTACACGAAGCCGAGCATGCTGGTCAGCAGACCTGGGAATTACACTGGAAGTGACACACGGCAATTTTAACTGTTACTGCACTCTACTGATGTAATGAACCTGAACTTGGAACTCAAGGAAACGGCGTGTTCTTTGGGGTCCAGGTACTATTTCACTAGGGTAAATTGGCTGCTTTGGGATGTGCTACTTCAAAGTGGAAAGGACTGATAGAGTCCATCTCAGAGAAAAGACGGCGCAGGGCTGTGACTCCCAAGGAACGGGTTTTCTCAGGAGAAATACCTCCATTTTCTGGGGGCAGTGTTAAAGCAACAAAAGAATTTTCTGCTTGAAGGAACTGCCCCTCTTGTCTCTTGGTGTTTCGGTGTGTTGTGCTTGCCGTAGAATGCTTAGATTGAATTGAAAGCTTTCTGGTTTGAGCCAGTTCCGTAGTTAAATTCAGGAATGCCCTCTCTGTTTCTTTCTCATGCCTCACCTGCATTTTTAAGAGGACCCCCAGGGGACTCTTGCACACAGTAAAGTCTCAGAAGCAGTGCTCTAATTCAATGGTTTTCAAAGCTGAATGTGCCACAGAATCATGCAAGGCAGGGACCTGTTAGAGTACAGATTACAGAGCCCCAGGGTTTCTGGCTGAGTAGGTCTGTGATGGGACCCAAGAATTTGCACTTCCAACCCGTTCCCAGGTGATGCTGATGATGCTAGCCTGGGACCACACGCGGAGAAGCTCTGCTTAAACTGTTCTCACTCACACATCCCTTACTTAGATACTCCGCAGTGCAGGTGGTCCCCGCAGCTGCGTGGCAGCAGCCCTCCTTACGTCTCGGACCCCAGGTTTCTCTCCACATGACCTGCAGTAACACCAGCTTCGTGGTACAGCCTGAAAATTTGAAGAGATTTTCAAAAGCCAAGCACCCCAGCCAGGCCTGACCACAGAACATGCTCTTCCAAACTGTGGCCCACAGGCGGGCAGCGGCGCCTCCCACGAGCCTGTGGAGGCCAAGTCTGCATTTTCACCAAACGCACAGGTAAGAGTTATGCGTGTTAGAGTCGAACAGAAATTCTCCAAGCATGGGGGTCCTGGTTTCTCGGTTCCAGCCAAGGAGACTACGGGTGTCCAGCCCCAGGCCTTCCGCCTGTAAATCTCTCAACTCCCAGCCGCACTGAGGCCTGCTGTGCCCGCTCAGGCCGGACATTGCCCACAACCCGCCCACAGGTTTGCGGAGTCCTGGGAGGTACCAGCTGCGCAGCACACACATTCACAGTGAACGTGCCTCCAAGCCCGAGTTCACCAAGAAACACATGCTTCCTTCACGGTTCCATTGATGCTCTGCTTGACTCCTCATGGGCAGCACAAGAGTAGGAAACAGAAGGGGTGGAAGCAAAGGCCACACAGGGCACAGAGATTCCAACAGGGAAGAAAGGAGGTGGGGCTGCCAAGGAGAATGACTTGCTCGCAGGGAGCACTGGTTTCTGCTAGAACAAATGGCACAGCTGAGTTCCCACCACACCAGTCAGCCCCCTCAATGTTCTGCTGTGCGATTCTTTGAGAACAAAGTACTGTTTGGGACTCACTGCCATTTGTAGCTATTTTACTGTACCAACCAAATGAAAAAGATTCCTTCCTGAACATTCTAATGAACAAAACAATACAGAAGTGACTTTAGCAGAGTTGGGAAGACAGCATCGCTTTTCTGCCTACTTATGAATGCTGACATCTGAAAAAGAAACGGACAGGAAATGTACAATAACCAGATTTATTTGATAATGAACAAAATTCTGGAAACTGTCGTCCCCCCAGGAGGTGTCCCATAAGCTTAAGGCTAATTTTGTCACTGAGCTTGCTCCTCCACACCACTTGCACCGTGATCGAAGGAGTTTCTTTCATTTCATTAGACATCATAGACCAGGACCACTTTTTCTCTCCCTGAAGCTGGAGAAGGCTGGACGCACCTAAGCCATTGTCCCAAATACTGTACCTATGAGATTTACATTACCCATTATAGCGGAAATCAATATAGCAATATTCACTTTACAGCTGGAGGAAGTTCAGAGATGGGAAGTAATTTGTCAGACGTCATAGGCAGTCCGGGCTGTGCATAGGCTGAGAATTTAGATCCCTGGTCTGCAGCCTCTTGATATAAAACAGAGACATAAAAATCATCGGTAAGAGTAAGAGCGAGATTTTAAACTTTGAGTCTTGACTTGGGTACCTGGCTTTATTTTTCCCTCCCTGGCCCTTAAGCACTAACATCTCCCGGATATGATATCAGGATTATGTCTATGAAAACAGAAGCAACTTTGGGGGAAAAGGATTTCAGGTAGGCCTTAATCAATAGCCCATCTGTGAGAATCTGGCCTCCAGGACAAGACCAGACAGAGGCCTTTTGGATAAATCCACAACTCAGTTAATGAATGAGGACTCAAAAATTTGCCGCCTCCTGCCCCAATATCCCGACATACTTCCAAAGTCAACAAGGTGGGAAAACCAAACAGTTATTGCCTCTCAGGGGGACAGGGTAGTGATTTGTGGCTGTGAGGGGAGGGGTGAGGAGGAACTTTCTGGAGTCAAAGTAAGGATCCATTTTCACAGGGATTTGGGTTATGTGGGGCAGTATGCTCATGCAATGGTATGTTGAGGTTTGTGTGTTTCTTTATGTTAGCGTTACCAGTCGTGAAACCTGGTACAATGAAACAAACTCCCTAAGAACATATCTGGGACAGTGGTAGGGTTAAGAGCTAAAAGTGCTGGAGTTGCATTTTTATCAGCTGGGTCATCATCTGCACCAACCACAAAACACAAATGTCTCTGCCACTCCTGTCCGTGGCAGGGAAGGAGGGCGGAAGGTCTCCGAAGCCAAAGCGCGTATCTAAAGTCGAGGGCTTGTGTTCAGGGACAGTTGTCTTTCTGCTGCCACTGCCAGGAAACCAGATCTTTGCCCCTGAGCTGAGCAGGCTTCCTTCCTTGGTCAGTCCTCATGTAAAAATAGCTGCCCGGGTTGTGAGCAGTGTGTGAAGGGCGGGGTAGCTGAAACCTTGCAGGAACTCTGTCAGGAATTCCCTGGAGGGCTCCCCATGCGGGCGGGTGGGCACCGCACATCTCATCTCAAGTCCTCTGCTGTCTTCCCCTAAGTGAATGTAGAAACAGGTCCAAAACTGGCAGCGGGGCGGAGAGGCCCTGCTTCCAGATAAAATCGGTTGCTTATGGGCTTGGGAAAAATTATAAAAGCATGTGGGTAAAGAATAAATTTGATTAAAATTGTATTGTTTGAGAGTCTTTACTCTTCTGTTCCTGCTTTGAATATCACTCTATTTCCCCAATTTACTAATGTGGTTTGTCCTTTTATCATCCTGAATTATTTCAAGGATAGAAAAGATAGAGAATAATGAGGTCTTGTCAGATTACTTCTTTGTCAGGATTGAAAATGTGTCTCAATTTGTGATTAGTGGTTAAATTATTAGTAACCAAATCGTTCAAGTGAATCAGAGCTGTCCTTTCATAACAGTTACCCTTTGGACTTTTTCCTCACCTTTATGTTATGCGTACTTGGAAATGGGCATCTGGGCATGGCAATCGGTAACTGGAAATGACTGCAATTTTCCCAAATGGGCACCTATATCTGTATGAGTGACTGCTCTTAGCTTGTGTGATTTATAATCTGTAGAGTCAGATTTTTTACTTAACAGAGTTATTACAATAATTGAGGTGTATCTGCTTTCCCATCTCCAGAGACCCTACAGTCTGGTTTCTTTATAATTGTATTTTTTTCAGCTTTATTGGGGTATAATTGACTATAACATTGTGTAACTTTAAGCTGTGCAATGTGATGATTCGATACATATATATATTGCTAAGTGATTATCGCAAGGTTAGTTAACAGCTCCATCATTTCACATAGTTACCTTTGTGTGTCTGTGTGTGTGTGGTGAGAACATTTAAGATCTACTCTCTTAACTTTCAAGTATATAAAACAGTATTGCTAACTGTAGTCACCATGCTGTACATTAGACCCCCCAGAACTTATTCTTCTTATAACTGGAAGTTTGTACACTTTGGCCAAAATCTCCCTGATTCCCCCTCCGCACCCGGCCAGCCACTGTTAACTACTATTGTACTCTTTGTTCTGAGTTCACCTGTTTTAGATTTGACATATAAGTGAGATCATACGGTATTTGCTTTTCTCTCTTATTTCACTTAGCATAATGCCCCCAAGGTCCATCCATGTTGTTGCAAATGGCAAAATTTCCTTCTTTCTCGTGACTGAATAATATTCCATTGTGTATACATATACCACATCTTTATTCATTTATCCATCCAGGGACACTTAGTTTTTTTCCGTATCTTCCCTATTGTGAATAATGCTGCAATGAACATGGGAGTTCAGATATCTCTTTGAGATCCTGATTTCATTTTCTTTGGATAGATACTCAGAAGTGGGATTGCTGGATCATACAGTAGTTCTATTTAATTTTCAGAGAACTTCCATAATATTTTCCATACTGGCTGCACCAATTTACATTCCCACCAACAGTGCACAAGAGTTCCCTTTTCTTCACTTCCTCGCCAACACTTGTTACTACTTATCTTTTTAATAGTAGCCTTCCTAACAGGTGTGAGGTGATACCTCATTGTAGTTTTGATTTGCATGCCCTGACAATTATTGATGGTGAGCATCTTTTCATATGTTTGTTGGCCATCCGCATGTCCTCTTTGGAAAATATCTATTCAGGTCCTCTGGCTATTTTTTAATTGGATTGTTTGCTTTTGCTATTGAGTTGTACTAGTTCCTTATCTTTTGTGGCTATTAACCCCATATTCTTTACAGCACTACCAGCAATCACAAAATTTTAAAACAGAAATCTTTATAATGTAAGTCAGTAGTTCTCAAACATTTGATCTTGGGAGTCATTTAGAATTGTAAGAATGACTGAGGACTCCAGAGAGCTTATGTTTATGTGGGTTTTATCAACTGATGTTTACTGTATTAGAAATTAAAATTAAGAAATTTTTGAAGACATGTATTAATTTAAAACAATAATAATCCCATTGCATGTTAACATGACACATTTTTATAAAAATAACTAGTTTCTAAAACAAAAAAATTAATTTATTGAGAATGACTTTGTCATACATTTTTGCATTCTCTTTAATGTTTGCCTCAGCAGAAGCAGCTGGATTCTGATATTTGCTTCTGTATTCAAAATATTGTGAAACATTGTTTTGGTTGAAAACTATGGAGAAAACCCAGCGTCACACAGATACGTAGTTGGAAATGGGAGGAGTATGTTAATAGCTTTTATAGATAGTTGTGGGTATTCTACTTTGGTACTAAGCCAAATTGAGACAAGAAGTACTTTCTTAAAGGACAGACGCATTATGAAATTTGAAACCGCAATAATGAACTTTATATGCCCTGTTACATTAAAATTCATTGGTTTATCTTACATTTTGAATGGGTACTTTACCCATGCATGATTTTCTAACATCATGTGATGATCATTAGGGGAAATATTGGTTCATTGAGCCGGGTAGATCTTCCTTATACAATATTTAAAAAGTCCCACTCGTGAAGAATACCACAAATGTCATCAGAGAAGTCTATCAAGCCCATGGTAGGGATGGGGAGTGGGGTGGGGGAGATTCAAGTTTTCTAAAATTTTGATTGTCACTTGAAAACTCAACTTTTATTATTGGCAGCAAATACTATCAATTGTTTTCCTTAAAGTGACAGGCTCATTTTGTTCATTTTCAGGAAAATGTCTGCATAATCCCCAAGTCTGAAAAATCGTGAGTCATCAGTTTCCCTTTCAAATTAAAATGATGTTACATGAAGACAGCATCTAGTTTAGCTGGCAACTCAAATACTGGCACCTCAAACAATCACTGAGTGCTTGAGACAATATATGAACATTGATACGCAGCAGAAACTATTCAGACATACTTCTCACGTTGTCACACAGAATTTAAGATGTGTGCTCAAGGGTTGAAATGTAGCAATAGCAATAATTTTTACTGGCATTTGTTTTTCCTGCAAGTGTCTAGTGGTGAAGAACACAGTCATCACTAGTGTGGTTTGGTGCCAGTGCCTTGACTCATGCTCAGGTCCAACAGTTTTAGTCCCCCTTGCAAATATCAACACAGTGAAAAAGACAACACCTTTGAGATATTATTAGAATAGTTTTGACTTCAAAGAACACTTAAAAGGGTCTTGGGGTCCCCCACATGTCTGGGGACCAGTCTTGATCCACTGATGTGAAGTCTCTCAATAACATCTTTTTCTCTGTTAGGTAAACTTAGTGTCAAAAGTTTACATAGTTAGCATTAGAGATGAATGTAGCATTCTTTTATTCGGGAATTGCATGTGCATATACATTGTAGTGTGCAGGCAATGTAGTGGTAAGCAGAAACAAAGTCCTTGGCCTCACAGAATTCCAGTTCTACTGGGTGAGACAAACGAATTTACAATCAGATAACTGTAAATGTATTGTGATAAGTGCTGTGAGAATCATGATAGGAGCAGTTCACTTAATCTTCAAGTGGGGATTAAGATACAATGCTTCTGAGGACGTAACTTTTGCCTTAAAACTTCAAGGGTCAGTAGGCGTAGGTAGATGAAGGAGGTGGTGATGGAGAGTGTTCCAGGCAGACAGACCAGAAGGTACAAAGGTCCTGAGGCAGGAGGGAGCTTGGCATGTTTGAGAAATGGGAAACATCTCTGAAAGGGAGAGAGGATAATAGGAGATAATGCCAGAATGCAAAGTATAGACCAGAATATACTGTAGTCTCTGTTGACTTTTTGTCATTTATGCAGAGAACAAAGAAGTGCCATTGAAGTGTTTCTAGAAAGAGTGGCTTAATCCAATTGACAATATAATTAGATCACCTAGGCAGCACTGTTGAAACTCAGTGGATGATGTTGGGGCCTTAGGCAGATGAATATAGGGGGCCTTTTAGAAGGCTGTTGTAGTACTTTAGGAGGGAGAGAAAGACAGTGGAGGGATTGAGTTAGGTTGCTACCATGGGTAGGCAGTGAGTGATATGGCTCAGTGGAGGGGTGGGCATGAGTGGGGAGAAAGTGGCTTCCGGATAATGCCATGGTTCCTGGTTCACCCAGCCGAATGGACGATGGTGCCCTGTGGCATCCATTTCTTATTTAACTCAGGCTATCTGGGAGCAAAAACTGGAAAAGAAAATTTTAAAAATAGAAAACAAAAATCATCAGCACTAAGGCCAGGGGTTGAGGCCAGAATCAGGTTATTAAGAGAGAGATCTGAATTCTTTAAATTAATTATATCCGTTCTTTTCTAAAATAAAATATCTTATGGAGTTATTTGGAGACGGCTAAGAACATTAAGTTCAATTTCCTTTTATAGCTCTATTTTTAGCAGCCAAAGATTTTTTATGGTGTTTGGTCTTCCCTACAGAAGACAAGGCATCAAGACACACTGAATAAAAGAGGGAACTTTCGAACATTATGAACATGAGTTGGTGATCTCCCCAGGGCAGTTGGCACATCCTGAGCACCACTGTGTGCCAAGCTCTCTTAGACGTGTCCACAGGTACGATCTCACTTAAGGTTCATAATCAGCATGATAGATATTGGCATCACTCTCATTTTAAAGATGGGACAACCCATAAACATTGAAGTTGGGCAAGGGTCACAGCATTTCCAAGCATCAAAATTCCACATTATTCCTTTTTCTTTCCCAGTTTTACTGAGGTATAATTGACAAATAAAACTGTCATGTATTTAACTACACTATTATTTCTTAAAGCAGCTGAGTGATACTTCTAATGCAGAGGTTTCCAGGTTTTGGGGGATCATGGACCCCTTTGAGATCCTACTGACAACTATTAACCTTTTCCCTAGCAAAGTTCACATCTGCACACACACAAAAGTGGCACCCCATTTCTAAAGGTTTTCGGTTCTCTTGAAAACCTTTGACCTAAGACCATGTGAAACTCAATACTAACCAGACTTATTCTAGGGCCTTTTCAAAGCTATTACTGGTGGTGTTTTTAAGTCTGCTCACTGGTGGATCTTGTAAGAATCATAGAAAAAAATTAACTTCCTTATATTTCCAGAGTAAAAATTGGTTGCTCTTCATCAAATTACCATATAACCCAGCAATTCTGCTGCTAGAGATATGCCCCAAAGAATTGAAAACAGGTTGTTCAAACAAAAACTTGTACAAACCTATTCATAGCAGCACTATTCACAACAGCCGAAAGGTGGAAACAGCCCATATGTCTATCAGCGGATGAGTGGATGAATATACTGTGGTCTGTCCATACGTGGACTATTACTCAGCAGTAAAAAGGAATGAGGTCTTGATACATGGATAAGCCTCAAAAACATTCTGAGTGAAAGAAGACAGATACAAAAAGCCACATATTGTATGATTCCATTTATAGGAAAAGTCCAGAATGAGTAAATCTATAGACAGACAGGCAGAAAATAGATGAGTGATTGTCTGGGATGGGGGAAGTGGGGCAGGGGGAGTGGCTGCTGAATGGGTACAGGTTTCTTAGTGGTGATGAAAATGCTCTGGAACTAGATAGAGGTGGTGGCTGCATGACATTGTAAATGTACGGAAAGCCAGGAATTCTATACTTTAAAGGGAGCAAAATGGTGAATTTTATGTTATGTAAATTTTACCTCAATTTTTTTTTAAAAAGATGATTCTCAAGAAACCAGTGCCTGTCCAGCTCTGCCTTCTTGGTTTCTTCCTCTGCCTGGATGGGGCTTTTTGGACAAGCTTGGGCTCATTCACCCTATTCCCAGGCCTGGCTCCCCTGGTGAGCTGGTTTGCACGGACAGGCCAAATCCTGGCAGCCTTCTCCAGGGGTGCCTGTTGCCACCTTGGGGCCTGGCAAAGCGTGCGGCAGTCCCTCAGCAGAAATCCCATGTGTTTGCCCGACTGCCTGTGTTTGCAACTTCTTGTTTGCATGAAAAAGATAGTAACATGAGCCTTTTTTAAGCCTTTAAACCTGAAGCAACATTCTTTGTATTTTATCTTTTTGGCCTCTTCCCTAGCTGCTCTGGATCAGCAGCTATTTTCTGCCGTGTTGACTATAGGAGTGGTCCTCAAAGGTGGGGGTGGGGAAAGGGGGGTGTTCTTGTGACCCCCAGGGGACATTCAGTAGTGTCTGGAGAGAGTTGGGCTATCACAACTTGGGCGTGTTAATTGTATCTAGTGGGTAGAGGCCAGGGATGCTGTTAAATATCATAGGATGCACAGGACAGAATTATCTGGCCTTAAATGTCAATAGCACTAAGGTTTAGGAATCCAGAGTTACACTATCATTGGTGTCATATAACTGAAAATGCTAATAGATACTTAGCATGCACGTTCTCATGGAGACCGTTCCCATTCTCTTGATCTCTGTGGCTTGTGATGCCAAATACTGTAACAGCCCCTAAAGAGAGGGTTCTAGAACTCTATAGGGAAATTAAGGACCTCAGCCTTGTAACTTATTGATTCCACAAAGACTATAATCCATAAAGCCCTGGGGCCTGTACCCATCGTGAAGCTATAAAATGGAAGTTAACCCTTCTACGTCCAGCCCCGTGGCATGTGAACATTGGTCTGGCTGGCAGAGATAAGCAGGTAGAGTTAGAATGCTATTCACAACATAAGAACAATATGATCTATAAAGGGAGTAAATAATCACATTATTCTTATCATTTTTATCATTTCAAATTAGTCTAATAATTGCATCATCAGTGACTTTGTTTTGAACTAAGGTTTACTTGTTAAATTTTCTTAGCCTATTTACAGAAGGTTGGTCCTTTTATTTTGCAAGGGAGACACTGGCTATATGGATTGATTTCACGTTTTCTTTAATAACATTCTAATATCGGTAAAGCAAATGCTTTGAAAAAGGCATGATCTTGAATGAAAACCAGACCCTCCATTTTAAAAACCTGGTCACCATCTTTCCTGACGAGAGCAACCACGTGCTGCCTAAGAAAGTAACAGATTCTTAAACACCTGCTTTATTATCCAGCACAGAGACTACATGCTCAAAACACCCTTAACTGTCCTAACGGCCACATGACCTTGGAAAACACCTTGGGGAAAACCTTCAGTAATTATTTACCTGCTGGACAGTTTGCTCCCTGAGAAATTATGCTTGGCCTCTCCCCAGCTGCAGGGGACTGTCACAATCAGGAGCTATCATGCTGGACACATGGTTTGGCAATCTGGTGGTCACACGGGGGAGGCGATCGTTATAGTTCCTCTGTAAGGAGCCTGCCCGGTGCGCCTGCACCTGCACCACAGGAGTAAACGTCCCAGGAGCAGCCATCCAGAACACATGGAAAAATCGTGTTTGAGGACAGGGACACTTGCTTACATGGATTCACTCATGCTGAAAATGCATGAAGGAGAATTCACATCTTTCTCCATTTAGGGGTCCAGCCAACCCTTTCTGATAACAGGGCACACTTCTGGGAGGCCACTGAGACTAGGATGGCATGTTTGCGATTAGAAGACTATTGCTCCCATAGAAAGTGATGTAGTTGGAGGAATTTAACAAATATACACAAAGGTGGATGTGAGTTTCTCAACAGGGAAATGGATTCTGTCCCCAAATGGTTGCATGCAAACCTCTATTTCAAACCATTCTGAGCTAGGAGGAATGTGAGGGCCAACCACGCGGTTCTCTGGAAAAATGCTGCCTCACCGTCTTCACCTATGAGATGGCATCTGCGCAGGGAAGGAAGCCAGTGGTCTTGGAATCAGATCGTCTCAGAAACAAAACAAAACAAAAACCATGTCCTTATGCTTTTTTGAAGGGTCTCTTCACAGCAAATTTCCCCATTGTGGTTATTTTTGTAACCCTTTACACAGTTTCCTCGTGGTTAAAATCTTTCCTGACTGGTGTATTTGTCAAAATGAGGAAGCTGACATTCGTGCATTATAATTAACCACGGCCCCCACTTTATTTGGATATCACCAGTTTTCCCACTAATGTCCTCTTCTGTTCCAGGATCCCATCCAGGACACTGCATTGCATTTAGTCATCGTTTCTCCTAATTTTCCTTCTTGCCCTTTGATGACCCTCCTCTCTTCTCTCTGAGACAGGAAGCTTCAAAATGGGCTCATAAGAGGCCTTCCTAAACATACCAGAGGCAGCTTTTCAGTTGTGTCCATTGTTGGAAGTATTCGAGGAAAAAAACCACTTTTCCTCTACCCCGCGAGGGTCTGCAGTTGAGGCCCTGGAAATCAAACTGACAAAAGACAGATTAACGGGAGAAAAAGTTTATTAACATGAGCAGAGCGCATAAAGGAAACTCAGTGATGAGTGACTCAAAGGGCTGGTTAGCACCTGGGCTTATATAGCAACTTAACAAAGAACAATAAATTTGAAGGGGGTTTAGGCTTTTAGGGGTGGCAAACTGTGGGAAAGTAAATATATGGGGGCAGACTAATGGATGATTAGTTAGTAAAGGGTATTATGTAGGCTCCTCTCGGTGCTGTCTCTGGGCTCCGAAGAGTCTAGAGTTGTCCCCAGTGATTAAGAGTCTAAGAATTATCCTCCTGGTATGAGGGAGGGAGACACCTTTACAAATGGAATTTTGTGTCTTGCTCTTAGGCACATGCGGGGGATGGCCAGGAGCTTTTTGAATATCTTATGTCTCTCAATTTTCTTCAGCTGAAAATCATCCTTATGCCCAAGTGGCGTGTTTTGAAGGGCCGTATCCTGGTCCTCTACACTATAGCTCAGGAAAACAAACAAAAACCAAACCAAAACAAAAAGCCTTTGGAAAATTTAAAAATTCAGCCAAAAGGCTCTCCTGGTTGCCATTGTACCTACATAAAACCTGTCATTTTCCATTTTATGAACTTATTTCTATGGTTTTATTGGCTACTCTGGCATAACCCAACATATAGCTGGATCTATCTCATGGGTGAGAACAAGAGGCCATCGGGCAAGAGGAAGGACCAGGCCAGGGAAAGCAAGGTCTTAGAAACTAGACTTCCAGGCAAGAAAAGAACAAAAGTTTACATCAGACCCCACTTAAGTGGATGAAAGGAAGTTCCGAATGCTGGTAACGACGTGCAGAGAGCTGGAGACCCATACGTGCAGCACCAGCAAGTGGAGCCAGTAGGGGGAGCACGGGAGTGGGTTGGGCATGGTGGCCGGCAGGTGGACTGGCGGTGAGCGTGAGAAAGGCCGCGGGGGCATGCAGGAGCCAGGTGAGGAAGCCGGCCAGAAAGAGCAGGAAGGACACACTGCCTGCGAATCAGAGGCAGGATCCTGGCCTGAGACCTCAGAGCGGAGGTTCGGAGTTGGCATCTCTGGCAGGGTTTGAGCAGGCAGGAACTACCTGGGAGTGAGATACCTGGACTAGCAAGGGAGAGCTGAGTGTGGAACCCCAGCCATTGGAATCAGGGTGAGGGAAGAGCACGGTCAGAACCCAGGTTATCTTGAGCTTGAATCAGCTTCCCTACCTAACTAAAGATGCTAAATTCTCCCTACATAGGAAAAGAAGTCCTTAAAAAAGACCTTAACTCAGAGTTTCTCAACCTCGGCAGATTTGGAGCCAGATAGCTCTTTGGTGTGGGGAATTTTTAACAGCGTCCTTAGCCTTGACCCACAGGCTGCCTCCAGTACCCCCCCCCCCACTCCCTGCCCCCAGCCAAGTTGTGACAATCAAAAATGTCTCCAAGTGTTGGCAAACATCTCCTGGAGACAAAATCACCCTCATTGAGAATCATTGCCCTAAAATGAGGCAGACCCAGTAGGAGGCATTAAATGACCTCAGTTTGGGTTAAAAAAAAAAAAATCTGGGAGAAAGAAACCAGGCCCATTATAAATCCCAGAAAGGAAATCCAGGGAGATGATGTACCTGGTAAGGTGATGTGGATGCAGGAGTTCCTTTGTAAAAAGCCACTAGATAGGCAGGTGTGAGAAAATGCTGGTCCTCAGTAGAGGGGTTCTGGCGCCCTAAACTGCCGGGCTCAATATAAACGCAGGTATGGCAGAAGTGGGTGTGTGTTCAGTGGCTGAATAGGTCAAATGAAATTGAATTATGCTTAAAATGATATTTGGTACATAAAAACAAAAGAGATAAAAATTTTGTGTGTGTTCTCCAGCACAAAAGCCTTCCTAGCCTTCAAATGCCTTTGCCCAATGTAGGACATAATGATGTTTTATTGAATAAAGCAATTTTTCTCTCTGAGTTCTTTTCAATAGAGTCTTATAAAGGCATTGGGGAAAGCGCTTTTATCCAAGAAAACAGTAGTCCTTTTAAGCACTTTGGGGGACTCGTTACCTCTTAACTGCAATTCTAGTCTAGATTTTTCTGATTTTCTGTTTAGCGTTGATGTTTGGGAATAAACTGGCAAAGAGCAGTGTCTCTAATACTTTACTGCTCAAATCCATGCGACTTTGTTAATTTCATGCCATGTTGCACCATTACACTGTGGCTGGCAGCTTCCCAAACGGACCCCACCTCCTAGTGGTCACTTCCTGGTGTTGTCCCCTCCCCCTGGGTGAGGGCTGGGCCTAGCCATGTGCTCTTTGCAAACAGAATATGGCAGATGGAGTATCACTTCCAAGATTAAATCCTAAAGACTGTTATTTCAGGTCTGCTTGCTCTCTGGCTCGTCTTGCTTGCCTTCTCTGATCAAACCAGATGCCATGTTGTGAGCTAGACTACAGAGAGACCTACAAGATAAGGAAAGAGGGAGATCTCTGGCCAACAGCCAGCAAGGAACTGAGGCCCTCAGTCCAAAAGCATGGGAGGAACCGAATCCTGCCCACAACCACTTGAGTGAACTTGAAGTGGATCCTCCTCCACTTGAGCCTTGAGATGACTGTGCTCCCGGCCAACACCTTGACTGCTGCCTGGGAGAGACGCTGAGCCAGAGCACACAGCGAAGCAGCTCCCGTATGCCTGGCCCACAGACACGGGGAAACCATCAGAGCTGTTATTTTATGTTGTTCCCTTTCAGGGTAATTTGTCATGCAGCAATAGACAACTAATGCATATACTAAGGTCATTCTGCATTTAGATCAGTGGCATAATATTATGTCATCAAATGTGGCATACACAGCCGTGAAGACAAAAGAGTTAAACTTGAACTCCAGTTCCTAATGAGGAGAGAGGGGTCCTTAGGTTGCCACTGACAATGACACATGGAATTTAAGGCTGCTGAGAAATGGCTGCTTGCAACATGGACACAGAAACTTCATCATTCCTAGCCCCAGAACAAAAAGATCCAGATGCTTATAATCTGACTGTGGTTTCAGGGGAAAGGTGAAGCATGCTTCAAAATGTATTTCCAAAATGTGAGTGTGATAAAAATGAAACATCCCCTCAACAGCCACAACCCCCCAAAAGCAGAAACCTCAGCCTGCCATCCTCTAGGTGACTCAACTGTAGCCAGGTTTTCCAGACAACTCCAGAGGCCTGACAGACAAGAAAGAGACTTAGCTGATAGAAGGTGGAGAGAGTCCATTATTCATAACTGGGCAAAAAAACTCAAAAACAGTACCATTTGTTGATCATGGTGAAAAACAGTTTCTTTAAACTTCATGTTTTGCAGGTGAGGAGACTAAAACCTCATGAGGACATGTGTAAACGGTGGAACCAGATAAGACCCAGGTCATCTGACTCCTAAGCATAACCTTCATCCAGGGATGATATTCGGAAGATGTAACAGCCGCGCAGCACACGGTGAGAGCGATCTGAACGTGGTGGCCCTTGAGCCGAGCCACCCTTCAGACCCCTGTGGCCATGCCAGCTGTGTCATGGGAGGCTGGCCCAGTGACCAGGCAGGGGGGACACCATGGCTGCTCAGAACAGGGTCTATTTCCTCCCTGGCCCGGAAGTTCTGTACTTCAGTATTTAGCCATCTGGTCAGAGGGACTCGTGCATGTGGGCTGAGTATTAACTTTTTTCCCAGCCCATCTTCCCCCGGCCTCCTTCCTGTGGGGTCCTGTCTCAACTTGTCAGATAAAACAGAGAGGTTTATTTCCAGCCCAAATGAACTAAAAACTGAAGGAGAAACCAGACTGTCTGCTCCGTCAAGCATTTGTAGACAGACAGCTTTTAAATAGAAGCACACACATGGGATTGGGAGAGCAGTACGGAACAGTGAGGTCCCTCAAGAAAGAAACTCAAGCTCCTGTCTGGCCTCTTGGAAAGGAGGTGGGGGCGGAGGGACTGGGCTGTTCAGGGAGAAACTGTTCTCTTGGCTCCATGTGAAATCGCACGATTATAACAAACCTAAAACAGCCATAGAGCCGCCCTCCCCCAGCCTTGGCTGGGGAATTTACACCGAGCGCAGATTGAGGTTTTAGGCAGAGGCCAAGGCTGGCAGCAGAATCCAAAGCAGTACTTCTCAGTCTCCCCTCCGGAGATGCTGCTCATTGGTCTGGGGAGTGGCCTGGCAGTGGGACCGGAGGCACCGTGCAGCCTGGAGTGGGCTCCTTGATCTGGAGGGATGGCAGGACCTTTGCAGGGACCACAGCTAGGACAGAGTGCCAGTTTTGCCACTTAATAGTTGGGTTAACCCAGTTCATTTTCCCAATTAGCCGCCTAAGTCGGTGCTCCAACTTTTCCCCTCTGCCGCACAGAGAGGAATCACAGGTTTTCCTTTGTGACTTGCCTCTCAGTGTTGTTTCTCCTATTTGCATTTGAAGAGAAAATGAATGCTTTAACCTCTCTGTGCTTTGGTTTTGTCACCCTAGAAATGAGAAGAATAGTCCCTCTTTTACATGGCAGGCACTCAGTGATCAGTAGCTACTATTTTTGTTGCAGCATTCACTGGGGAAAGCACAGAAACGCGGATGGGAGCAAGCGTGCAAACCCCTGCTGCGTCACCTTCTGGCAGGGCAGTCCCGGACCCTGCAGAGGGACCCACGCCCTTGGGCTAAGCAGCAGGGTTAGAAAAGCCCGGACCCTCCACGTGTGAAGGGTTCTGATGCCATTATGAGAGTAAAACCTTCCCAGTTACAGTTCAGCTGGTATATGTGAAAATATTTCAACTAGTAAAGCATTATGCAGAGGAAGACATAATGTTTTAACAGGCTCCTACGTTTTCAGCGCCATGTTCCTATACATCTAACATTGCTCTATACTGGGAATTTCTGGGGCCATATTCTATAGAGTACATAGTACACCATTTCTCTAGCTTTAATATGCATGCCAATCACCCAGGGTTTCTATTTTTGAAAAAAGCAGGTTCTGATTCAGTAGAGCTGGGTGGGGCCCAGGAGTCTGCATTTCTGTTTTCAGCATCCCAGTGCTTCTGAAGCTTCTATTAAGAAGGTATTAAGTTTTGTTCCATGTGCACTATCTCAAGGCACACATCACGGCTATCAAGCATGGCCATGTTTCTCTGGTGCCCTGGCCTCTGTTTAGGGTCACCTGATGAAATATGTATGTCCCAAACATACTTAGGTAAAAATTATTCTTTGTTTATCTGAAATTCCAATCTAAGTGGGTTTCTGGCTAAATCTGGCTGCCCTCAGGCCCCACCACCCTCCTGCCACTTGTAATTTGCTGCCTCTAATCTGTTGGGGGAGGGAGTTTGAAAACAGCTTGAAGTCATACAGCCACCAGGAGTAAGAAGTCCTTGATCCCGGCTATTTACACTTGCTTTCCTGAAGCTTCAAATCCTCTCTCTGTTCTGACCAAACTACTTCCCTACCTCCTGTCTCCAGAGTTCTGAGACTCTGAGACGCAGCAGGTGCCTCCCTCACCATCTCTGCTGGACTATCAGGACCTCAAAGCTAACACGCTCAAACCGGGACTGGATCCTCCCCCGCCCTCAGCCCCACCTCCATTCCACCAGTTGCTCCGCCAATAGTCTACAGGCTAGTACATGGCACTGAGGGCCGACAACGTAAGAGCCATTTTGGGTGCGGATCTTTTCCACGTACCCCTTTTCCTGTCCATCAGCAGGTCCTGGTGGCTCTCTCTCCTAACATTTCTCCAGTCTATCCTTCCCTGTTGAAAAATGAAATTCAACTGAGTAAAATTTAAAGTTCTTATTGGCTTTATTCAGTGATTCCTAAACTGGGCAGCATCCTATCTAGCAGACAAAAAGGAGCTCCGAAGAGTTGAACAAAATGACAGACTTTTATAAGCAGAAGGGGGAGGGACAAGGAAGAGGTTGAAACTGAAATTAAGTTAGGCATTATGTCTCCATTTGGTGATGTGGGCTTAGCATAAGTGGGCCTGTTATCTCCTTTTTAAAACCTCTCATCCCACTGCTAAAATCCCCTTCTAGACCATTATCCCCTCTCGTCTGCCCCAGTGCCATGGACTTGGCTAGTCTAAAATCCTGTCTTGTCTCCTTTCTCGCCTCCTCTTTCATTGGCTCACACGCTCAGGGCCCTCCAGCAGTTCCCTGTTGGAGTTATTGGCTAGCAGCCTGTAAGTCTACAACAGAGATTCAGAACTGGGGGCCATTTTGCCCCCCAGGGGACATGGGCAATGTCTGGAGACATTTGGGGTTGTCACCACTGGGGGGCGTTCTGGCCTAAAGGAAGTAGGATTACAGTGTCTAAGATGAAAAGAGCGGGGCTAGTGCCCCACCTGGAGCCGGCGGGTTCTTGTGCTGACAGCTGCCCCTGCACATTAATGAGTGCCTTTATTCAACCACTTCCTTCAGTTGCCCGAAGGGGCCCTCGCTACAGCCTGCTCTGACAGTTGCCGCAAAAAGATGTCGTGCTGGGAGCTGCATGTGTGCCTACCAAGTAAGCAAGCACAGCTAGGGTGCTCACAGTTTGTATAACGCCGAGCAAATCATGCCCCACTAAAGAATAAAGCAACTAAAAAACCAAAGCCACGTGCACTGAAGAGCTGCAGTTCCAGTGGTCCCAGGCGACAGAATGCCTTGCCCCGCCAGGCTGGTTTTGGTTGCCCAGAGAATTTGCAGAGAGCAAAGGCCTTTGATTCCCGCCCCCCCCCCCGCCCCCCGCAAGTGGTTAGCTTTAAGTGAAACAAGAATTAAAAAGTTCCCGTTGGTGTCTCTTGACAATTAAGAGATGATGTAGGCAAAGCGTTTTGATCTCTCCCAAAAACTATGAAATTTTTTTTCTTGTTGAAATATCTTTTCCAATTATATTTCAACAGATTAACAAGGGCAACTTCAGAATGCCTTAAAGAAAATGTGCAAACAACTGTTATTCTTTCCCACTTAAGCTAAACAAAACTGATAGAAGGCTGGCCTTTCCTGCTACTGAGTAATCCCTTGTAATATGAATACAGCGTCCAAAGAACTAATAGTTGCTAATTATCTCCATCTGCGAGCTTTCCTGTTAACTAATTTTAACTCGGGTTTCCCCTGATGGGTAGGAACCCCGCTTATGGCGTGGTTTACCGGAGAAGCCCTCTGTAATCCCCGCTCACTTGATAGACAAAGCCCAGACCTATCTTTGTGCCACAGGTTTTAGGAGCCCCACAGTGAGAAACAGACTAAGTAAAACGGGTGGGAGTGGGGGAGGCTGTGAATGCAGTTTCGGCATTGACTTCGTGAGAGATACAAAGTGGGTTTTTGGGGGTTGGGGAAGTAGAAGACAGCATCCTCTCTTTATGCCAGTGAAGCCGGGGTTCTTGTTTGCATAGTCGAAGAATGAATTTAGCAAACACCCAAAGTAGGAGAGCCAGGCAGAGGCTTTTGAGAGATACAGTGAGAGGACAGAGCTCCTGGCTCACGCCAGGAGGGGGCAAGAGAGCCCGTAATGGGGCCTTGTCTAGGGGTTTTATAGGCAGTTGAGGATTTTTGGGAACCAGATAAAGGCTTAGGGGTGTGGACTTGTTAAGTGGTCCCTGAATATTTAGAATTAACTTAGACTTCCGGCTCTGATTTCTCGTGAGATACCGGTGTCTTGGTCTGGGGGCATATCAAACAAGGCTGCCTGCCCAGTCCCCAAGGTGGGCTGAGTTATTATCTGTTTGCTAAAGAATAAGTTAAAAATCTTACTTCTTAACTTCCTGGGTGTTAAAATGCAATCTTATCTTGAAGGTGGAATCCTTCCTGCCTTTTACTGTGTTATGGCTGGGCCTGCAGCTAAATTAGTTGCCCAGTTTGCAAATCACCTCCTCAGGTCTGAAGGAGGAAAGACAGCACAGAGGCCTGGGCCTTTAAACATGTTGAAGTGAATCTTACACATGATTATAAATGATTAGCATAAAATAAACATGTGCTACTCTTCTTTATCTGGGGAATATTAACGATCTCACTGAAGAATGACTCTAGAGCTTAATGGCTTAATGTTTAACACAGAGTTTTGGTAGGGGGTTTCCTTGCATGTAGTTGCATTGCTCTGACTGTAAATATCCTGTCTTGCTTTTTCCGAAACCCCTCACCCTACTCTGACTACACCCACGGTCCCTGTCTCACCAGGAGTTCTCCACTCTGGCTGCGTGCTAACGTCACTGGGAAGCTTTTGGAAAGCACCATGCCTGGGCTGCTGCTCCCCAACCCAGCCAGCCCCCGGAGTTTCTGGTTTAATTGGCCTAGGGAAGGCCCAGGGCATTGAAATCTTCTTAAAGTTTCTCAAATAACTCTAATGGGCATTGAGGGTTGAAAACCACTGCCCTAGGCCAGGATTTTTCCACGCTGGTCATGTGTGGGACCGGATCATTCTTTGCCATGGGGACATCCAGTGGCCTTGGACTCTCCACACTGGATACCAGTAACATCCCCTCCTCCCACTGTGACAACCAAAAATGTCTCCAGATTTTGCCAAATGTCCCCAGAGGGACAAAATTGCTCCCCTTGTACCCCACCACACACACACTGAGAATCACTGTCCTGCCACAGCGTGCAGAATGTAGTGCACTGGCGACCACAGATAGGAAGGTAGGCGGGTGGAAGTTCAGGTCTCTGAAATAAAAACCTAAGAAATGAAAGGGCTGCTCAATGTCCCATCCTCAGCCTAGAGGTGGCATTGGTAGTGCGTTCAATAACTCTACACTTTCCTTTTGATTACAGACATACAGACTAAATTGGCGCTATATTAATTATGGTCTACATTTGAATACGCAAATCCCCGGTCAAAATTATTTCTATAATGTTAAAGATCTCTGAAAGAAAAAGGAGACGAATCGTTCTCTCTGTAACAGTGTCACCTGTTCGCCGTCGGCAGCCTCCTCCCCTCTGTTCCTTGCCGCTCCTGGCTGCCTTTCTAGCTATGCGCACTCCAATATGGCGATCACTAGTCCCTGGTCACATGTGGCTTGTTACATTTAAACTTAAATTAATTTGAATGAAATAAAAGTAAAAATTCAGTTCCTCAGGCACACCAGCCACATGTCAGTTGTTGGTAGTCATGGCTGACTAGTGGCTACGGTATTTCAATGCAGATACAGAACTTTTTTATCACTGTAGAAAGTTCTACTGTACTGCATTATTTAATCATAGAGCTAATGGTGACAGTCTCAGGCTTAAACACCTCTAGCCCCACTGTCTTCTCTAAACCGTCTGCTCCTTAGTCTCCTTTGTACGGCTCACTTTATAAGAGAGACCGACACATTTCTCTGCCTCCAAGTCTTTGGCTGTGTTGTTCTCTTTGCCATGGACACCCTTTCTCTAACTTCTTTGCTTGGAAAACTGATACTTGAGCTTCAGGTCAGTTCAAATATCCCTCTAACTCCCCTACCTACTCCAGCCCTCTGGATTCCTATTGCTCTAATCACTGTTGTCCCCTGTGACTTGAATACTGTCTGTCACATACTTGTCACTTTTGATCATAAATCATTCCATGTATGTCCCTTATACCTAACTCGGAGCTCCTCAAGGTTAAGGAGTGGCTTTATTCCACTTTATATCACCACAGGCTAGCACAATGTGGGCACTCACATTTCAAGTGAAATAATTAATCAACTAGCTAATGAATGGAAATGGCATGGTTAAACACATTTAATGCCACAGAAGTCCATCAACCCACACCCCCATGAAATCGATGGCATCTCTGTGGGGTAAGAACATCCGCCTTTTGTTTTCTGAGCAGAATGAGCATATCTGGTGATGCAAGGGCTCCTTACTGGGATAAAAAATAAATTCACTTAAAGGTTATAGTTGATGGGTTGATAGTCATGAAGGGTAAGAAAGAAAATAAAGAGGAAATTTATTGTTCTATGTGGATTTAATCTCTTATGTTAGTTAAACAGAAATATCTCAAGAGAAAGAACATTTAAATGGAGAAAAAAACAGAAAGGACCCGCTTAGCATTATAGCTACATAGTGTTTCTTCCCTGGCATGTTCTTAATTCTCTCTAAAGGGTAGTTTGCATTACAAAACCCAGAGCTGTTTCTTACACTTCCTTTCTCTTTCCCTCAGCACCTAACACAGTGTCCAGCACATAGCTGGTTCTCAGTATACTTACCTTTCACAGGAAGCCTGCCTTGACTTCCTCTAGCCAGTTTTACCCCTCTTTTGTGATCCCCCAGCACCATGCACACTATTTCACCATGCACTGACCACATTGTATTACACACAATCTCCTCAGTGTGACTGTGTTTTTCCTGCGGTCACAAACTACATCTTATTCTTTGCATCTTCATGGCCTATTAGAGATCTGGTGCCACAATAAATCTTTGTTAAATAAACCTTGTACAGCAGGCAATTCAGGTTTTACTGGACAGTACCAGTATTTCTTTGCTGTGCTTAGCAGTATTTGTAGGAAGTTTTAGAATTTGGAATGGAAAAGTAGAGAAAAGCTTATGAGTATGAATTTATTTGGGTTAACAAAAAACCTTTGGTGTTACTTGGCCTGAATAAAGATATAATCATCACTGAGTAATTCTAGAAAGCAGAGACAATCCTAGAAAAAGAATCCCTGCAAAATTCCTTTTAAACCTGTTGATTTCAATCCAGTGAATAAATATTGGAGACTTAGTATGAGCAAATAACTGTACCAAGAGAGGAAAAAGAAAATACTTCTGCCAGTTAACATTTCATAATTCTATGACCTTATGATTCTGCACACCTACATGAGGTATTTTTAAACCGCAGCTGACACGTTGGGTAGATTTACATGAAGAACCAGGCATTATGGAATCAGAACCTCCATGGATTTCTTTCATCCAGGTTTCACTACAAAGCAGTGCCATTGGGTCACTTTCAGATTCAGGCCATTGGTTTCTGGCTTCTCCCCAGAGTGGACTGGACATTCACGGGCCCTTTGGCAGATTTCAAGATGCAGGTTCATTCTGTTTGACGTTCTGTCCATTTGTCTGGCAGCTAGATGGTTAACTGCCTTTTCTGAAGCACACATAGGCTCACAGAAAAGGTGTGAGGAAGGACCCTGGAAAAGGGAGCCCCTCACACAGCCCGCTGGGGAGCTCTACAGAAGTTGAGATTGTTGACCCGCTGACTAAGCCTGAAAGCCTTTTCAGCCACACAAAACCCTGGGTATCTTCATTAGCATGTCAGAGGTGGCACAGTGGTGGGAAATGCAGCAGGCAACAAAGGACACAGATGAGTGGCACTCTCTCATTGGTGCTTACAGAGGCAGAAAAAATGATAATCGGCCAGGGCTGCAGTGATGGACAGATGTAGATGTATTTCTTGGGTGACCAATGTCTTCTCCCTGCCCACCACTTGATCCTCACTCAAGGCTGCCCCGCCTCCTCACCCACCCTAAAGGCACCATTCCTGGACGGGTGTCCAAGGAAGAGCCCCGCCCCAATTGAAACCGCTCTGTAACTAGAAGGAAAACAGAGTTTCAGCTTGAACTTCAGTCATGACTAGAAGGGATTTGCCATTTTTTTCAGACTTGAAAGCCTTATTGGAAACATAACTTGATGATAAATAGAAGAGTCAGTCGCCAGTTACTAATACCATCATAGAGACTGAGTCACTGTTCGTGTCGCAATGCCTCTTCTCAAGAATCAGCCACCATACAATTCTATAGTAAAAGGGAGAAAAGACATTTAGTGAAAAAGTAACTTCACACTCTCATTGTCCAAAATGATTTCCCTTCTCTGAATTCTGAGGCCAGCATCATATACTCTAGAGCAGTGGCTCTCAGCTGAGAGTGATTCTGCCCCCCATGGACACTGGGTAGTGTCTGCAGGCATTATTGGTTGTCACAACTAAGGGGTCACTACTACCATCTAGTGGGTGGAGGCCAGGGCTTCTGCTAAACAGCGTACAGTGCAGGTCCCACAATAAAGACTGGTTTGGCTCAAGATGCCAATAATGCCAAGGCTAAGAAGCCCTGCCTTCTTTGTGATTTACAAATTATTATCAAGACAAATTGCTATTGATGAGTGGGCACTTCGAAGGACATATATCCCCATGCTTGCTGCATTCATTTAGAATATTAAGCAGTTTTTGACACAGAAACAGGACCTAGATTATAATTTCTCATGTTTGGCCTGCATCATTGAAAGGTTTGATCTCAACAGTGGGTGTAAAATTTTAGAAAATTGTATATTGAGCACAGAGGAGTGAAATATTTTCTATATGCAGTAATTTGACTTTCTTACAGCCAATGACACATCTTTTACTTCATATTCAGCTGAGTCCTAAATATATTCCGAATGGCATAAAATTTAACTGAAGAATTCTTCCTCCTCAGTTGGAAATATTTATAACCTTTTAGAATATAACACAATGGGGTACAATATTAATTCTTCATTGTACATTTTATATATACACATATATAATCAAATTTATATTTAAAATCTCATGTTATAGCTGTAGTAGGTTATTTAATATGTTTTGCTGGATCAAAATTTTTTCAGTTTGATATTCACAAATCAGAATATTTGTAATCCTATATGTACATACACATATACATATGCATATATAGGTACAGATGTATAGAAAACCATGTTGTTTTCCTTAGATGTCAATTGTTTTATCCAAATAGCTACATGTCAACCAAACCACTCCAGATCCTAAACTCTAAGGACTACTCATCACTGGTTATTATAGCCATTGGTATACAATTTAGGTAACTGCCTTCTTCACAGGGTAAAGTAGATTTTAGACACCAGGAAAAATATTGCAGATGATTATTATGGATGTTATAAAGAGGAACATAAAATGGAGACCTAATCCATGTCCAATTATCTTAAGATATAGTCTGCATAATACAGTTTTTTCCTTAAAAATTTCTAATTAAAATTATTCTGTTGTTTAGGAATCAATCAGTCCTGAGATACTTCCAAAATCAGAGTTATGCTCGCTGGTAAAGATAGTTCACCATTTGTAAAACCAGTTTTACTTTCTGTAAAACATAGTGTCATGTATTCTAACACAGTGGTTCATCTCAGTACTGAGCCTTAAAAGTATGCTCATTTCTTAGGCTCAACCCACACTGATTGAATCAGAATATCTGAGGATGGTATTAGAACAAAACAGAGCAAAACAACACACACACAAACACACACACACATCAGATGAGTCTCTCATGCCTCCATGATGGGAAGGCTAGCTGGAAACCCAGGGCTCAAGCACACACTATCTTAAGTCACCGAATTGGAGGGTAAAATGGAAAACTGTTGCCCTGTCCAGATAGTAGGGGCATTTCATTGTCCTGGTGTGGCAGGGCGGGGGGGTGGGGAGCGGGAATCATCCAGGAGAATGCATTGGGTCTGTAATGATTTAGCAGGAATTCATTTTTTTAATTGCCATTCTACATGAGAACAGCAGCCTAGGACAATGCAAAGCATGCTGGGATCCAGGCTCTGGCTCTTTCCCGACTAACTGGGCTAACTGTGGGGGAGCTCTGTCAAGCCCTTCATTTGCCCCAGCCTCGGTTTACTCATCCATAACACCAGGAGGCTTGGTTCTGATTTCTACTGTTTCATTCCATTTAGAGAGAAAAATAACAGATGGATAATTATGAATTTTCTTTAAATTCCCCATTTTATATTTTTCATAAATTTATAAAGTGCTGTATGGCAGCATAGAATTTATAAAGGAATGTTTGGCAATTTGTAATTTAGACATACATTTTGTCATATCAGAAAGATGGGCCTAGTGTTTTGGCTATAGACATTTCTATAGCCAAATATATCTTAGATGAGAAATCAGCAAATTTTTCTGTAATGGAGCAGACAGTAATCATTTTGGCTTTGAGAGATAGGCTAGAGAAAATCTCTTTTGCATAAGCTTCTTTAGTCATTTAAAAATGTGGAAGGCTGGATTTGCTGACCCTTGTTTTTTTTTTTTTTTTTTGAGCAGGCAAATGGTATAATCTGATTTACATTTTTTTTTTTTGAGAGGGCATCTCTCATATTTATTGATCAAATGGTTGTTAACAACAATAAAATTCTGTAAAGGGGGGTCAATGCTCAATGCACAATCATTAATCCATCTCAAGCCTAATTCTCGTCAGTCTCCAATCTTCTGAAGCATAACGAACAAGTTCTTACATGGTGAATGAATTCTTACATAGTGAAAAAGTTCTTACATGGTGAACAGTGCAAGGGCAGTCATCACAGAAACTTTCGGTTTTGATCACACATTATGAACTATAAACAATCAGGTCAAATATGAATATTTGTTTGATTTTTTTTTTTGAGAGGGCATCTCTCATATTTATTGATCAAATGGTTGTTAACAACTATAAAATTCAGTATAGGGGGGTCAATGCTCAATGTACAATCATTAATCCATCTCAAGCCTAATTCTCGTCAGTCTCCAATCTTCTGAAGCATAACGAACAAGTTCTTACATGGTGAACGAATTCTTACATAGTGAATAAATTCTTACGTGGTGAACAATACAAGGGCAGTCATCACAGAAACTTTCGGTTTTGATCACGCATTATGAACTATAAACAATCAGGTCAAATATGAATATTCGTTTGATTTTTATACTTGATTTATATGGTGATCCCACATTTCTCCCTTTATTATTATTATTATTTTTATTTTTAATAAAATGCTGAAGTGGTAGGTAGATGCAAGATAAAGGTAGAAAACATAGTTTAGTGCTGTAAGAGGGCAAATGTAGATGATCAGGTGTGTGCCTATGGACTAAGTATTAATCCAGGCTAGACAAGGGCAGCAAAACATCCACGGATGCAGAAGATTTCTCTCAAAGCATGGGGGGTGAGGTTCTGAGCCTCACCTCTGTTGATCCCCAATTTCTCACCTGATGGCCCCCCTGCGACTGTGCCTGTCTTAGGTTGTTCCTCCCTTGAGGAATCTTACCCGTCTCTGGCTAACCAGTCATCTTCCGGGGCCATACAGGGAAATGTAAAGTTGGTAAGTGAGAGAGAAGCCATATTGTTTGAGAAGGTTAGCTTTTTACTTCTTTGCAGATTTATGCCCTGTGGCTTCTATGCCCAGCACTTGTCTCGAGGTATCTTTACCACCTGGAGGAATTATGATGCTCGGTAAATTCGATATGAGGCATGAATTCTATTTAAGGGTTGTAATTAGGAAGGAAGAAGAAAAGCTATAGAGGTAGCAGACGGAAGAAAACATGGGAGGATTGATTATTTCTTTGACATATCTTCTTGTAGAGTAACTTATTGCTGACCCTTGTTTTAAACAATAAAATTTATATTTGCATAAAAACAAAATTGCCTTCTTTTACATAGCAACAACAGTAACAACAACAAAAGAACACTTTTAGAAGCTACTGTTACATGATGCTAAGTGGAGAGATTGAATCTGGGCAACAAAGAAGCCTGATGAAGAAGTTTTTCCTCAAGGCCTACTGGGGACAACCAGCCATCTATCTGCCAAGTGACAACTTGTCATAGTTTGCCTGGGACTTGCTCGGTTTTAGTGTGGAAGTCCAATCCCAGGAGCCCCAGATGGTTGGTCACCATCCATCTAAGGCTCTTGGACAGGTTTGTTTCATGGGAAATGTAAGATCAAAGTGAAAGGTGAAACACTTGAGATGGAAATGCTCTTAGGAGCTCTAACCGATAAACACTAGGCAAGGACCCCAGCTGCACAAATTGAAAGGGGAAATTGCGAGAGAGGTCGTGCAGTCTTTTCCTGGATTAAGCTCCGTTGAGCCTAAATCTTCCTTCCAGTTAGCAGTCCCCAGGCCAGCAGGCTGCAGATGAAGAAACTGCTATTTATGGGCATGTCAGTTGTTTTGTAGTACAAGTTTATAATCCTCTGGATCTGATAGTGCTGGACGTCAGGATGAAACTCAGCCCAACCTTATGACTCAGAAGTGACAGTTTGTAATTACTTCCTGGGTTTGTCTGAGGAGTACACGTGGCAAGAAAACTAGCCATGAGCCTAACTATGAATAAAGAGATTACTGGTAGAGACTGTCTTGGCAATGGCCAGGAATAAAAGAGGGAATAATGTTCTTAACATGTTTTTATTATGTACATTATTATCTGTACCTTGAATCTTTAAGACTGCAAACTGAAAGCTCAAAATGCTATTTTCTCTTAGGAACTTGCCTTGAAATTAGGTACACCAGGGGGGCTTTGTTATGACCACACGGTTTTCCATTTGTACTTCATTTTATAAAAACAGGAGCCCTTATTAAAACATATTAAAAAACAGATCTGAAAGCTTGAAAGAGGACACCATGGAGTAAAACAAAATCAAGGGTATAATTTAGAACCTTTTTCAATGTTTTTCATTATTACCAATTCATTCCAATTCTAATCCTATGTTTGGAACTGTAGTTGTGTCTTTGTCGCCTCATTTGGGTCACAGAAGCTTCTTTCTGAGCGTCAGGTCTGCTTGGCATCGAAAGCTCTTGCTTCTTTGAAGCTGTAGCTCTGGGCAGTTCTCTTTAGGATCCGCTTCAGCACAATCAGTGATGCCGGACAATAATCACACGTTTCTCTAAATGGATCTTCCTCCCGCTTCCCTGGCAGAAAGTCAAGAGGAAAGAGGGAAGATCCATTGAGGCAGTTGCTTCATGTCTTGGTTCTACAAGAAACCCGGCGATGAGTGTCTTTCTCTGAATGGAAACAAACTCTCCTTTGCTGTAAAGGCAGAGGGTAGGACCCTAGGACCACGAAAGTTCAGCGTGATCACAGATGAGGATAAAAGGACCAGGGGGTCCCCTGGGGGCACTGAGCATGGCCGTGGAGGGTCCGAGCAGTGGAATTGTAAGCAAGCATTCAAGTACTGCTTCACCAGCTCTCTCCCAACGTATGGAAATGTGTATTACAACACGAATACAACTGCAAGTGTAGTATTTGTCAAAGGTTCTGTTAGTTCCTACTCACCACCCCCATTCACTCAAATACAGAAGTGGACATCTCTTTCATCATTTTTCATTGTGTTTTAATACCTAAATTCCAACACCACTGGATGTGTGCCAGTTAAAGTTTTCTACCGTATTTTCTGAGCTAAACCTAAATGCAGGGCCTTCTTTTTCCTAATGGCCTATGCAAATAGATGAGACTTACCCTGCTCCCTTACAAAAGTTTCCACAGAACAGTGGCTGAAATTGAGCCCCATTGAGGCCTAAGCCAAATGGCCCTGCTGTCCCTGGCCCCTTGTGTCTTCCCCCATCCCCATGGGTCCAATCCCTGGCTTAACTATGGTTCACATGAGGGCCTGTTCCGTGACTTCCTGCGGCTCTGTTAGCAGCAGCAGGCCAGCTGCCCTTTGCTCCTAAGTTCACTCAGGACCACAGCCCCCTTTTCTGTGTTGTCTCCTTAGACTGGAGATTAAGCCACAGTCTTTTGGCTCAAGGCCTGCTTTCTGTACTCTGCCTACTGACACTGGGGCTGGAACTCTGTGAACCTGGGTACCCCTTTGCCATGGTTTCCCTGTTTGGCTCAGCAGTAAGGGGTGCTAGATAGAGGCAGAAGTGAAGGATGGGAGACAGGGCTTCTTCCTGTTAGCCCACTGGTCCTGTCAGTGTTGTCCCAGCCATGCTTCCTTGTCCTGGCAGCAGTGGCTTCCGGGAACAGTTGGTTCCAGTTGCCAGTATTATTCTCCAGTCCCTTAAAGGTACCAGCTCCAGCCAACTGGTAGCTGCCTCCTCAGAGGCCTGGGCCCCAGCTCTGCAGGTCTCTGCTCATAGATTTTAGGTTCTTAGAACCCCACCTTCTATTTGTCCTGCAGGCCCGGAGCGCCCACTGCGTCTAGTAGCTGTGACTGCCTGTGCCGCCTCAGTCCCTCTCTTGTCTTCTCAGTCCTCTAAGACTTGTTTGTTAAATTCTGTTAAAATAACTGGTGAGTTTCCTCCTTTTTCAACTGAATCTGGACAGAGACTCTGCTCTGGAAGCTTCTAAGGTTCTGATTCCTTAAACGTGCCTCCTGTCAGTAGAAGGGAGCCTGGGACTTATGGAGCATTTACTGTCCCCTTGTTGGGGTCTATGTGCTTAGATAAATTGGTCCCCAAAGGGGGTCCTGCTTTTGGGATCTCCCACCCCCGACACATACACACACACACACACACACACATTCCTATTGCAGCTTTGTGACTCCTGCATGGATTGGCCACATTGAGGTTCTGCCCAAGGGTTCCCTTTGAGCTATGTTCACAAAAACCAACCTCCCTGCTGTGCAACCACGACAAATAGCCTGGACCCCAGGACACTCCTAACATTGGTTCCATCCTTAGCAGGATGACCTATTAGCTCATTCAGAGTCAGTTTGCTTCTTCTGTTTAGGAGAGAGTTGGCCCCTTCCCCAGAGGGCCATAGTCTAGCTAATCAAAGGGCTTCTAGACAAGCCTGAAGATTCCTCGTTTCAGCTGCATGAGTCCCCTCTCAGATACACTACATTCTTGAAGATGAAATGGGCCTTAAACATTATCTGTCATATTCAAACCTTTCATTTTAGGGAGGATCTATACATTCTATATTTTTTAAAATGACAATCCTGGGCAAATAAAATTTTTAAATTGGTTGAATAGACAATTCACAGAATACTAATATTCCCTCTGCCTGATGCTATAAAACAACCAAGGTATTTAAAGGAAATCTTATAAAATACATTTAGACTTTATTTTGATCTTTAACATGGGTCTGCGCATCTTCAAGCCATGAGGTTACAATCTCAACAAATGCCAGGCTCAGGAATATGTAAATTTTATGGAAGAACACTAAAGCAATTTTCCTGTAATTATTCAGCAGCTGTCATTCCTGAAAATTGTAATTGCAGTGAAATAGAATGTTCTCAAATCACGATGAGAGGAGACAATGTTCTGTGATCTGGAGCATGCAATGCCAGCAAGGGATGTAGCATCTAATCTGAATATCTCGACTATAAAATGAAAATACAGCTAGGGCATCTGAGGCCAACATTTTTCAATTATTCAAAACAGTTTATAATATTTTGGTCCCTTGAGCGTCAGTGGTCACATTCTGATGTGATCCCATTTAATTCTCTGTGTGTTCTAGTTTTGATATTTTGACTATGACATTCACACCGCTAAAAAAACAAACATGCTCATGTATGTTTAAAAAGCACTTTAAACAATGAACTCTTTCTTTTCTCCATAAATGTGAAACACCAACCAGAGCTGAAAAACGGGTGGTTCTCTGTCGTAACGTTGAACTGTCTTCCTTCCATTCAGAATGCTGGTGCTATGGTTATCTGTTAGTTTTCTATTGCTACAGGACAACCTACCTGAAATCTTAGTAGTTTAAACCAGCAAACATCTATTCCCTCACTGTTTCGGGGGATCAGGAATTCCAGAACACCTTAGCTGGGTGGTGGCTCATGGACTGGCGTGAGATTGCGATCAAAGCTGTTGACCAGGGCTCCTGCAGTCAGCCTGTAGCCTCCCCCACGGGGTTATTGGCTTGCCTCAGTTCTTCGTGGGCTGTGGGACAGTGCTTCAGGTCCTCCAAAGGCCTCCTCAAAGCATAGCAGTTTGTTTCACTTAGAACAAACAATCTTTGAGACACTCCTTTCACTTTTTTTGGATATGTTACCCAGAAGTGGGACTACTGATCATGCGATAGCTCTAGATTTAGTGATCTGAGGGACTGTCACACTCTTCTCCATAGTGACTGCACCATTTTTCAATCCCATCAGCAGTGCACAAGTGTTCCATTACGCTACGTCCTCACCAATACTTGTTATTTTCTGTTTTGTTTTGTTTTTTTATATTAGCCATCATAATGGGTATGAGGTGGTACCTCATTGTGGTTTCCATTTGCATTTCTCTAATGATTAGTGATGCTGAGCATCTTTTCATGTGCTTATTGGCCACTTGTATGTCTTCTTTGGAGAAATGTCTGTTTAAGTCCTTTGGCCATTTTTTAATCTCTTATTACCCCCTTCTCAGATATATGATTTGCAAATATGCTCTCCCATTCCACAGGTGCCTTTTCATTCTGTTGTGTTCTTTGATGCACAGAAGTTTTTAAGTTTGATGTAGTCCCATCTGTCTAATACTGCTTTTTTTCCCCTGTACTTTTGGTCTCATGTCCAAGAAACTATTGTCAAATCCAAAGTCATGAAGCTCTTCTCTTATATTTTCTTCTGGGAGTTTTACAGTTTGGGATCTTAAGTTTAGGTCTTTAATGTATATTGAGTTAATTTTTGTATATGGTTTAAGATAAGGGTTCAAATTCATTCTTTTGCACACGGATATCCAGTTTTCCCAGAACCAGTAGTTGAAAAGATTGTCCTTTCCTCATCAATTGGTCTTTGTACCTATGTCAAATATCATTTGACCACATATATGAGGTTTTTCTAGGCTCTTTAGTCTATTCCATTGGTCTATAGGTCTGTCTTTATGCCAGTACCACACTGTTCTATTATAGCTAAAAAATACATATTAAAATCAGAAAGAGTGAGACCTCCAACGTACTTTTCTTTTTCAAGATTATTTTGCCTGTTCAGGGTCCCTTGAGATTCCATGTGAATTTTAGGATGGATTTTTCTGTTTCTACCAAAAAGTGCCACTGGATTTGATAGGGCTTGTACTGAATTTGTAGATTGCTTTGGGTAGTATTGACATCTTAATAATATTAAGTCTTCCAACCCATAAACAACACAGAGTATCTTTCCATTTATTTGTGTCTTTAATTTCTTTCAGCAATGTTTTCTAGTTTTCCATGTATAAGTCTTCCACCTCCTTGATTAAGCTTATTCCGGTATTTTACTGGTTTTGATGCTACTGTAAATGGAATTTTTTCCCTTAATTTCCTTTTCAGATTTTCCACTGTCACTGTAGAGAAACACAGCTGATTTTAGTGTGTTGATTTTGTGTCCTGCAACTTTGCTAAATCATTTATTAGTTCTAACATTTTTCTGTGTGGGATTTTTAGAGTTGTCTCCTACAAGATCATGTCATCTGCAAACAAAGATAATTCTACTTCTTACTTCCAATTTGGTTGGCTTTTATTTCTTTTTCTTACTTAATTGCTCTGGCTAGAATTTCCAATACTATGTTGAATAAAAGTGGTAAGAAAAGGCTTACTTATCTTGTTCATGGTCTTAGAGGAAAAGTTTCAGTCTTTCACTATTGCCTATGATGTTAACTGTGGGATTTTCATATATGGCCTTTACTACGTGGAGGTAGTTTTCTGCTACTCCTGGTGTTGACTCTTTTTATCATGAAAGGGTGTTGGATCTTGCCAAATCCTTTTTCTGAATCAATTGAGATGATTGTGTGGTTTTTGTTTTCATTATATTAATGTGTTATATGACACTGATTAACTTTCATGTGTTGAACCACTCTAACATTCCAGGAATACATCCCACTTGGTCATCACATATCATCCTTTTAATGTGCTATTGAATTGAGTTTTCTACTATTCTGTTGAAGATTTTTGACTATGACTTCATCTTAACTAATTACATCTGCAACAATCTTATTTCTAAATAAGCCACATTTTGAAGTACTATGACTTAGGCCTTCAGCATCTCAGATCCCTGTGATTTACATCAAAAGTGCCCACACACTTTGAGTTCTGCAGTTCTACAGAATTGCTTTTTATTGTTCACAGAGGTTCTTTTAATGCAAACCATTTCTATCATTCCCTTGATTTTTTTCCCTGCTGTGGAAACCAGCCACTTTTATACAGAAAGTTCATTTTTAATTCAAGAAAATAAAATAAATGATTGGTATGTCGGTCCATTCCTAGTTTTGCCCTGGTTAGAAAACAAAGGACCAGGGCCCAGCTAGAACTCACATAGTTCAATTATTCCTTAATATGATCTTTGTACAGATGCTCATGAGCATTTCACCTCACTCTTCCCTTATGACCTAGAGATAATAAACCTCCAAAGATGTGGCTTAGGCTAGGTAAAAAACCCGAATTTATTACATCTTAGATGAATCTTATTTGAGGCTTTTGAGAATCTTCTGGCTTTTCTTGCTTTCTCTACATAGACATGGATTGTTTAAAAATGAACTTCATATGGTTATTTAAGAGAATGTGTTTTTCTGCAAGCCAGATGATTACTGTAAGATTTTAAGCATATTGTTGATACTTTAACACATAATCTTTGAAAACATTCAAGGAATATATAGGGTCTTTGGTTGCTTTGTGGTACCTTACTCTCTAGGAAGTCTCTCTGGCACCCTGACCTCCTTCCCATGCCACACTGGAACTTCGGCCAGTTTCCTTCAGCTCCAAGACCATTCTCACACACCTCACCAACTGAAGAGCCTTCTACCCAAAGCTTCAACAGGCTGGGAACAAATTTTTGCCTGTGGGAACATTTTCACATGTAAAATTAAAACTGCAGTGCAGCTCTGTGGTTCAAAGAGTGGCGCTTTTAACTAAGGTGACACCAAGTCACACACGATACTGATGAATCACTTTATGGTGTTTGCCATACTTGACAGACAGAACAAGATGCTTCTGAAAAATGAGGCACTGGCTTCTAGCGTCTGTCCCCATAAGTTTGTATCTTGAAACATGTTCACATCCAACCTTCTTTTGGGAGATTAAGAAGTAGCAGGATGACTATTATACAATCAAATATCAGATTTTCTGATGAATCAGAAAGAAAGTTATAATGTTTATGTAAAAGGGACTCCTTACTTATGGCATTTTGTCTACTGGGGTACTGGAGCCGGTTCAGTGGCCCATAGGAGCTGATTGTTAAAAATTCAGGAATCTTGTGAGTTGACTGACATCATCTTGGTAGCCTGAAAGCAGCTGTGATGCAAATATTTATTATACCTTGAGAATCAGCAAATGCTATGGCAAATTACTAGCACACCATTGATTTTGTGCCTTCTTTAAAAAAACTCGCAAGCAATCAACATTATGCATGAAATGTCCTTTTTAAGATGGTGGACTCCCCACCCATCCCCTTCCAAAAGACACTTAATTTGTCATGGAATTCATAACCTATTTGGAAAGAGAAAACAAGCATGGGACATCAAGCAGAAGCGTGTAACATTAACCATGAGGACAGAGGGGCCCAAAGGAGAGAGAGAAAGGAGTGGGTGCACACATACATGGCAGAGACTTCATGAAAATGGTGAACTTTGAGGAAGGGAAGGAAAATGGGCATTCAGGCGGAGAGACAGGCACAGATGAGAAGCAGGAGGCAGACAGAAGGAGTAAAATCTGCTGTGAATAAGAACAGCAAGCATGGAATGACAGAGTGCAGTGATGGGGCCAGCTTGCGACTGTGTGACCCAGTACAGTTTGCGAAGCCTTTCTTATACATCATCTCATTCTGATCTTCCTTCCAGCCTGAGAGACAAGGACAACTGAGGCTGAACGGATTCGTGCAGCACAACTGTATGAGCCCGTGTGCAAGACAAGACATGCGTCTCCCTCCTTGTCCAGCAGCTGCCCGATGCGCCAGGTCCACGTGGTAGAGCATGTGCCCTAGAAAAGCAGCATGAAAAAGAATTTTTAACAGGTAATAGATTTAACATGCCCTGGCTTACTTTAAATGTGCAGATATGATGTTCTGTGTGGCTTGAATGCCAGTAAAGTCCAGCTTCTAAGTATCATCACTTTTTAGAGTTCAGGTACAATTTCTCTGCAAGGCGACCAGTACCCGCAAACCCATACCTTTCTTGTATTCACCCCTAACTCTAGACGGGAAACAGAATTATAACCAGCGTTCAATTTCTAAAAAGAAAACAGCACAAGTAATAAATAGTACTGTCTAAACTATGAGGGCTGGATTCTTAGGTCCCCTGAGAGTCAGCTTTTCTAAAAGAAATATTTTTGTTCTTTTCCCCAAACCATATACGAACCCTCAAAAGGAATAACAAGACTTGAACTTTTGAGTTTAAAACTTTCCAGTAACCTGAACCTCACAAACAGAGTGTTGAGTGAAAAGAGCCAGACACAAACATAATACTTGATGAGTTCATTTCTGTAAAGCATGAAAACCCAGGCCAAACCAACCTGCACTGTGAGAAGTCAGCCTCGTGGTTTCCCGTGATGGGCTGGGGGACGCAGTGACAGGAGGGGATCAATGAGAGCTTCTGGGGTGTAGGTGATGTTCAGTTCCTCTATCTCTGTGCTGCTTACACAGGTATTATCACGTTGTAAAAAATTCATTGAGCTTCCACACATAACTTGTACATTTTTCTTATGTATGTTATACTTTAACAAAAAGGTACTTCAATATTTCCTGCATCCTTACACAGGATAGAGCCAGGATTACAGTACTTTAAGAGGGAAGGAATGTTGGCCGCTGGAGAAATGCCCGATGATAAGAGAGTGAAGTATTAGAAGTCTGGCTCCAGCAGACACTGGGGTGGGGCGGTCTTGGGAGATTCGGCGGGGAGAGGGCCATGTAAACAGGAGCGCTGGTACATTCGAGCTTTCCAAATGGAGGCCAGAATGCCCCTGAAGGATCCTTGAGGATTAGAGATATAGTAGGAAGCCCGAGATGGCATATAATATACAATAGGTAATATCAAGATCTGCCAGGGGCCAGAGTCCCCTAATTCAGAAGGAAAGGATGTCAGATAAAGATGGTAGTAAAGGCTATGTGAATACAGGCAAAGTAAAATGTTCAATTTTTAGTCAGTCAATGAATAGGATACAATCTAAAAAGTAGGGCATGGGGCCCCTTGAATTCCACTTACTGATTATTTTTTATAACATTAGCAGACACAGCGGCTCATGTGATTTTTGAGCAGAAAAAGGTTTGTAATTTAAGAGACATACTATCTTATCTCCTTCAAGGTTTTCTAAGCCTACACTCCAGTTAGATTATCAGAAAGTTCCGTATATGCTAGATTTGTCTCTTAGCTCCTTGGAGCAGGCATCTAGCCTTTTTCTACACTATGGAGCCCACTGGTGGTCTGGGGAAGCCCATAGGACCCTTTTCAGAATAAGTATTTAAATGCATGAAGAAGATGCTGGAGCTTACAAAGAAAGCCACTTATACTAAAATTCAGTTATCAAATATTTCAATATAGCAACATACATGCTTCTTAATTAAAGCATTACAAACCAGAGCTGCCCGAGGTCTAACAGCAAATGTACTTTCAAAGCAGCAGTGAAAACAACCGAAATTTTGAGATATGTGCAACAACTTTTATCATGCTAAGAAAAATCTGTGACCTCTATTGGTGGTAAAGTGACAGGTATGGCTAAAACTCTGTGCTGGCGCCATGCACTGAGGCAGAAAATACTGAAACCTGTTAAAGGTTTATGAAAATAAGAATGTAATTCTCTTCTGTCCAAGCCCATGAATCTCCCGAATTCGACACACAGGCTAGGGACTTGGAGAACCAAGGTTAACGATCTACATTTTAGAGCCTGCTTGTGGCCTATATTCAGGCTTTACAGACATTTGGCCATAACATTCTTGATTTTTTATGAAACAGTTTTAAATCATTGTTTAACATGTAGTTCAAGGTCTCCCGAATAAAGGGTTTAGATTTTAGCATCAAGAGAAACCATCTCTGTAAACTAAGAAGGGATATGTGTCACTGTCCTACTTACATTTTGCTCACATTAACTTTTTCATTCATTGACAGAAACTACATTAACTTTTACTGCTTGCATATTTGGCTTCTCTGTTTTTTCATGATTTTAGTTTCCTACTGCTAGTGTGCAAACCCTATTCTATGTGTAGTTTTATTGTAAGCCCTTGTATATGTATATGTGTTGTTTCAGAGGCAGGGCATAAATACATAAGTAAGAGTCATTGTCCCATCATACTTGGAGCTGCAGGGCTGTCATAAGGATTGGGGTCTCTGGTCTCCAAACCCTGTGATCTTTCTAGAACCAATCCCTGCTTACTGCCTCACTGTTAGCCAGCAAAACTAACCAACAGTCTAGACATTTAATCCTGGAAAAGCAAGAGTAAAAACGTTTTATTTCTGGGGACAAATGAAAGTGACATCTTTCCAGGAAGGAGATTCAAAGCTATTAGCCCATGGGAGCCGGTAAGCAGGAGGATGGGCATCTGCCAACATCAACTCTCACATCACTCAGGGTGGCAAGAAAATTTCTGTTATGTTCTCCACGCTAAAGAAGGGTAAAATGGTGTCTAAGTGCAGCAGTTAGCTTTTTATTTAATCTGTCCACCACAGGAAGGTTCCAAGGAGCCTTGTGAAAATTCCCAGGCATTAGAATGGTGGCTAGTTTAGGAAAGACTAACCACCCTGCACCAATGAGTTTCCCTATTCTCTCTGGAACAGTCCTGAGACTTAAAATTGAATGTGGATAATTCTACCCTCAATCCCAGTTCATTTTCTTCCACTAATTCTACCTCCTTCAAAGACACACACAAATGTACACCACCAACTGGATTATTCCAGAAGCGGAACATTTTGTAACAAATTTACCGTCAGGAATAAGAGCTTACCTTGAGGTGGGAAGAAGGCAAAAACCAGCATGAGCTGTTTGTCAAAGTCAGAGTCCCAGGTATTTGAAAACCTTTGTAAATAGCAACCATAAGATTTAGAACTAGCTAGTGCTGTAATTGAATATGGATTTGTCATTATGTGAGAGAGATTGGTCTCCAGCAGATAAGAATTTCCCTTGACAAATACCCAAATGCAGAATCATATGTGATGTGCTGGAGGAACGCACGCCCACGTCCTGCCACTGAAGGGCACGGCAGAGGGCCAGCTGGGGCTCATCTCCAGGCAGCGGCATCATATCCTCTCATGTTTTAATCTTCCCACCACCACCACCACCCATTTAAACGTGATTTCTTTTTTCTTATATTGACTTCAATTTTAAAACTCAAGGCTTACGGATAAAAAAACAAGAGTAATACATTCATTATTTTCAAAGATGTTAAAACGACAGGAAAATTCTTATCATTCTAATTTATTCACTTCATTGTACTGCCTGCATGATATATAACAAGACTATTTGCCAGATTGGAAAAGGATTTCACATGGTAGCCAGAGAGAGAAGATAGATGAATTGTATGATAATTTTCTTTCCCTTTTTAGCAAACACTGTAGGTGTGATTTTCTTCACTCTTCAGCTTTAGAGTAACGGTGACAATGGATGACTCCAATTTAGAGGCAAGGCCATCCGTAAACATGCCCTCCATTCTTCTGTATCTAGGAAAGTGACAGTGACAGTGATGGTACATGACCACCCCCCCCTTAGAGGCAGGACCATCCTTAATTCTCTCTGTTCTTCTGCCTCTATGTTTGAAGCAGGAGCTACCTGGATCATTCATAGTAAGTTTTTTGGGTAATCATCAAAACCAGATCCTTAAAACTTTTGGGTCTGTCTACCCTAGTCAGCCAGCAAGGGCACAGAATGACCTTCACTTTCAAATGGGGCCAAGGATTAAGAAACCTGTTAGAGTCCTCTAGAGAAGTTCATGAGTGCAGGCTAGACATCTAACAGTTTTGTCAGAGAACAGACAAGAAGTTTTCTTACCATCGCCTCCCTGACCTGCTGTGTGGAAGGCTTACTGAGTTAAGGCCCTTCTCCTCTACTATAACCTACACTCCATGCATCCCACAAATCTCTGGGATCTCAGGAGAGTTGTGCCCATATAATTGTCACATTTACAACCAACAGGAGTTAACTAACAAGGAAACAAATTCACTCTACTGTCCTTCATTTCTGTACGAGGCAGTTTTTAAAGGACGTTCCTTCATTCGAGAAGGCCACATGGTCTAAAAGCATGCAGGGGATTTGATTATTTAGGCAAATGGTCTCCCCACTTTCTCAGATCTCATCTTGCTCAAAATCCTCCAGAATCCCTCCACTGCCTCTGAAGTGAGATCTAACCTTATGGCCTGTCCAAAATAGCACCTGGGGTCTAGCTTCTGACTCATCTCCCTCACCCTCTCCCATTCTGTGTTCCATGCCAGCAATACTCAAGAACAGCTACACCTGCCAAATGCCGCACTCTCTCCTCTCTTCGGACCTTCACACACACCATTTCCCAAAATGCCTACCCTGATTTGTGTGCCTGGGAAACTCCTATTCCTCCTTCAGATCTTAGCTCAAAGTCCTCACATTCCATCACCCCAGGTCACCGAATCTCCCTCTCCCCTGTGCTCCAGACACTTCTTACTGTCTCTCCGCAGAGGATCTCAACCTTGGCTGCACATCTGGGCTCATTACATCAGACTCATGGGGGTGAGACCCAGACATCAGCATCTTTTAAAACTCCCCAAGTGATACCAGTTGAGAACCACTGTCTTTTTCCTCCCCAAATTGATGACCCCAGGTGAGCAACGGCTGTGCTATTACTCTTTAATGAACTTAGTACCTAGTCCAAAATGAACAAATACATAAAGCCTGGGCGGTAACTTTCTTGAAATGTTTTTCAGTCACTAATGAATTATTTAGAAAATAACTCCAGGAAGTAGTAAAAACTGCTTAATACAGACTGACCCATTTTAATATTTTTACCAACAAATTTAATTTTTGTATTTCTGAATATATGTCCTTTGCAAACCACATCCCATCACTTTTAATTTAGGAGTGGCAGCTAACCCCCCAAAATGGCTATTGTTTAATGTGGTTCTACATATTTATTTAGCACAATCAGAAAACATTAAGAAAGAAATAAAATGAGCAAATTAGTTCCTTTTGAAAGCAATCATCATCTGCAATGGGGCTAAAGTGTAAGTCTTGCAAATGACCTGCTGCGTGCAGTACGCTCAGGGATGGCAGCTAAGCTCACTACGTGTTTCCTCTTCCGGGAAGGGCCACCTTCTTACCTCACTGCACACAAAGGCATCTGGAGATGACACCACAGGAGGAAATAAGATGATTTTCTAAGTGCTGCCTCTCACTTCTGTACAGTCCATGAGATTTCCTGACCTCATTCATCACCAACAGAGAAGAGTTAGCAGCTTTACAAAGTCAATGGATATGCTCCCCATGACACAGTCAAAAGAGAAACTCTCCTATTCCACCTTTCCTCACTCCATCTGGCTACTGCTATATAATGCCTGCTTTTCTAGACCCTTCTTTTTTTCCACAAAACTTTGGCTCTACATTTACCCATAAAGCCTTCCAATTGATTGTTCCAGGACTAGCCAGCTACTTAGATTTAATCATACAACTCCACAACTGCACGCCTACACAGTCCCTTCTCAGCTTGGTCTTGTGATTGTCCACCCCCACACTGAGTCATTCAAGCACAGCCCCGAAAACTGCCTCCACCTGAGTGACTTTCTTTGGGCAGGTGGCCTTTGTCAAGCATTAAGCTGCAACATTTATTTATGCCATAGCATTTCTTTGTATCCATGGTACAAATCGACTCTTCCAATTTTTCAGGCGTGAATTAAAGTGACAGCTCTCTGTGTTATAATGACAGCAAAATTTGAAGTAGCTGCAAGTCTCAAGAAACAAGTGTGTTTATTTAAACTAATTTTATCCCAAAAAAATCATTCTGTATTCAAGTCTTGGTTTCATGTTTTAGTAAGCACCTTGCATTAATTCACTGTTTTTGTTTTGACAGTTAAGTCTTTTGTAGTGTGGGTCATAATTACGACCATAATTTTTCAGACCAGGCCTTCAGAATTGATGAAAGAGACACAGAAAATCAGACCTTCTTGGCATAGACTAGCTAACTGTTCAACAAACCCCTGTCCTCTCCCTCTTGGTCACCCACATGTCCTAGCAGCCCTTGTAGTTAGGTGTGGTCATGTGACTGCATCCTGACCAATGACATGCAGACAAGTAAAGGGGATGAATTTCAAGCCTGGCCTATTAAAATCCTGCAAGCACCATCCTCCCTATTCCTTCCAATTACCCATGACCTTGGAGGCCATATGTTGAAAATGGCAGAGCCACAAGATGAAAGAAGCCTGGGTGTCAGAATTATCACTTGGAAAAATGACACCTGCCTGCCAGGAATACCGTTTGGACCTTGCACGAAAAAGGAATACACTTCCTTTTTTTTAAGCTGCTGAAATTCTGGATGTATATGTCATAGCATAGTTTTACCTAAATAGTACTGTAAAAAATAAAGTGTTATATTTCCCTCTAATGACAGTAATATATTTTCATTGATTACTATTTGAAAAATACTCCACACTGGCACATTAATGTGAGTGCTTTTAGGTGCTTTTAGAAATAAATCTGTGATAATAACTTTGTTAGTCATAACAGCCTTTGTGTTTCCTCAACACGGAAGGTAAAAAAAAGAAAAAAAATGACCCCTCAATTGAGATGCATTATTCTAGTTAATGTTTTAGCAATGATGCAGGTTATTCTAGTAACTAAATTAACTTACAGTGAATTAAGCAATTTTTGGAATTGTACTTTCTCAGGGCCCTAAGACATGACACAGTCAATGTTTCAATGACAACATTTCTGCGTTAGAACTAGGTACAACTTGGGCTCTGCCAGAACTTTTCTCCACGTATGTCAGTGCCTGTGGAAATGGAACCTGTTGTACAGTTGAGGCTAGATATATTAAATGATTGTTTCTGGGACACAGCTATATCTAACTTTCATGCAGTTAGGTGCAAAGCTTTATATTCAGAGTCACATTCTTTTAGACAACTGTTGAGGCTACTGTCAGCTGCTATTCTTTTACTCACTCACAAACATGTATTAAGTACTGAGTATGAACTGTCCAGGTGCATGGAGCCCAATGCTCAAGGAGAAACAGTCTTGATAATTGAGCAGCTTATAGGTCTGGGCAGAGGGCAACTAATTCTGGTGAGGAAGGAGAGAGGCAATCTTCAGACAAGATTATATCTGATGGAGATCTGAAAGGGTGGGCAAGAGTATGGCAAGGATAAATGAGGGAAAGGCGTCCTGAGTTGAGAGAACAGAGACCAAGGCATAAGATTCGGAATGACTTGAAATAGTCAGGACTGATGAGTTGAGGTGGCTGGTGTTTAGGGGAAAAGTGGGGGGTACAGAATCGGAGGCTGGGAAGGTGAATTGGGGCAAAGCTATGGACTCTTGTATGATAATCTATACATCCTGAACATTTATTTCCTGTATAAAAAGAGAAGTCAACAAATAGATAATAATAGATGAGGGGTTTTAAGCAGAGCAGTGAGTGACATGGTCAGGTTAGGTTTAGGGGAAATAATTCTAGGCATAGCATGGAGGATGGCCCGGAATAGAGATAATGATTCTAGAAGCACGAAGTCCAGTTAGGAAGCTATTGATGTGCTAAAGTACTTGATTTGGGAGATGTTTCTGAGCAAGAATCAGCAGGAGGTGTAGGCCACTGGGGTGTAAGGGAGAAGAAGCTAAAGATGCCTGATATCAGCTGGCAGCCCGCACGGATGCTGCTGCTCCTAGCAGAGAGAGGACATTTAGAAGAGCAAAGTGCAGGTGAAGCTCAAGAGGTTGGTTCTTGACACGTGGTGATAAAAGTGCCTGTGGAAGGTCCAGGTGGAACAGAAGCAAAAGTACACTGTGCTTTACAGCCTCAAAGGGTCTCCTTATCAATAGTCCATATTAATTGCAAGTGGGAGAAAGTTACCTTTACAGTGGAGAAACCTTAACCAAAGGATCAGTTAGCACCAAAATGATATCTCCTGATACAATACACTGATAAGGACTGTGAAAAAACAAAATTCAACCAAATAAATTTGGAGATCTAATTGGCTTTATTAAGCGACCCACGAATTGGGCAGCATCCCCTCTAGCAGGCAGAGAGAAGCTCTGGGGAGCTGTACCAAATGGAAGGTTTTTATAGGCAGGAGGGCAGGGCAAGAGGTTATTAGCAAAAGGAAAGAAGGGATTGTCTCAGGTCAGGTCACCCTCCCTTAGGGGGAAAAACAAGGATCTTATCATGCTGGTTACCTCATCTTCTTTTTGGGGGATTGACAGGGTTACTTCATTGGTACTGACCAGCAAATTCCTGAGTGACTGTTAAAAGGTCACATTCCTGGAATAGGTTGAAACTGTAATGAAGTCTTGATTTGCTGTCATGGGGGGAAAATGACTCCATCTGGGCTTTGTGTGTGATCACAAATCAGATCGCACACCTGAGTAGGCGAGTTGTGATGGGAAAGCACGCAAAAGATGGAAGGTAAGACCCAGAGATGGAGTAGGAAACATGAGGTTTTATTGGGAGTTATGTTCAGGGAGTCCAGGAGCAGCAGGCTAGACAAGGTTGCAACTGCTATTACGGACAAGGAGTGGTGGGAACTGCTTATATAGGGTGAGAGGACAGAGACTACGTGCTTTGCTAGAAGAAATCATTCTTGTGTGAGCAGCTCCCTGAGGAATAAAACTTTGGTCAGAGGGGTCTGCTGTATACTTAGTATACTGCCCAAAGGAGGGGGCCGTGTAGACACATGGCTCTTCTGGGACAAAAGGTTACAAGTGGGCAGTGCTTGTCCCCACAGGCTTCTTCTTTCTTTTTTTAGAGGACACAACATCAGTTATGAAATTCGCCTTCCAGAAATTCATAAGCTGATTCTAACTGTGAGAAAACATGAGACGATCCCCAATACGTTACAAGACAACTGCCCTATATTGTTCAAAAATGTTAATGCCATTTAAGACCATGAAAGGCGAGAAACACTGCCAGATTAAGGTGATCAAAAAAGACATGACAGTAAAATTCAATGCGTGATCCTGGATAGGGTTTGGGGTCAGGGAGGGAGCATTGCTATTGAACAACACTATGGAGGTACGAGTTCACTGCCTCCAAGGACCGAGGACTCGTTCCACTTCGTGCACCTGCGCAGACCTCGAGGCCACACACCGCATCCAGCCACCGTGCGACGAGTTCCAAGCCCACAGAGGTCAACACCGCCTTCTCCCAGTGCGCCTGTGCGAACCCGCTAGCCTGCCCGGGTGTGGCTGGCGGAGGGGAGCGATGGGGGGACGGTGCGGAGGTCGCTTCTATCGGAAGCAACCCAAACTTTCATATCCGAAGAAATTCAGTTGGTACTCCCAGCCCCCACGCAATTCTATGAAATAAAGAGACTCAAAAACCTTTCCCCCCTTTCTGCCTTGCACACATTTTATTGGGATACTGCGTTAGGAGGTGAAGAGCAGAATTTGCCACCCCAAAATATGCCTCTTTGGCGTAAGGATTATTTGGGGCTGATTAGTTTTAAGAAATCGCAGACACGGAAGCTCTGAAAACTGAGTAGAAGTTGCCCTTTTGTAAGTCATTTACATGTTTAAGGGAATTCTCCATTTGTAAGGACGGCCCCGTCTCTGTACCGGGAAGAGGAGGAGGACCTTAAATCTCTACGAACTCTTAACCATGGAGAAAGCATCTGACTTAAATCTGCGTAACAACCTGACCCTTCTTTACTGTGCCTGGTTTGGTAACCTCCTATAAGTGCCTCACCGATCTCCAGCCTTATTTTTTTTTTGTCTTTAGCTGAAGATTGAGGCGACGGCTAGGCCATTTCTGAGAGTTAATTCAGTTTGCCTGCGTCTCGCCAGTGTAAACAGCAGGTACACGTTATTAAACTTCTGTTTGTGTTTCTCCTGTTAATCTGTCTTTTATTACAGAGCGGTCTCAGCCAAGAACCCAGAAGGGTGGAGGGGAAATTACTTTTGCTCTCCCACAAAGGGAGGGAAAGCCAGTTGCTGAGCTCCTTAACTGCCAGTGGGGCCCTCCAGCTTTATACCAGTGGATGATGAACTGTACTTGGAAGATTAAAATTCAAAGATTGAACACGTTATCCTAAGACCTATGTAGTAGCAGCCTAAGAAAAGCAGATAAGAGACACAGAGACTAGAGATCCAATGTATGTATTGTTGACATGTCTAAAAAGAATATTGCAGAACAAATGGAAGAGAAACTATTTAGAGAATGCAGTTTTCTTAAGCTGAAAAACAAAACATTCATCTCCACGTGCGAAGACCATACCATAGTCAAAGCAAAACTGACAAAAAAGTTAAATATCTGCATGTGAACAGCTAACGTTTTAAATTTCAAAGACAAAGAATAGCATAGATTTTCAGCAAAAAAGGAAAGATTATCCACAAAGCACAAAATCAGGCTCCTCCAGAGTAACAGGGTACACAAGACAGAATATACAATATTTTGAAGGGGTGCCTTCAATAATTTGTGTGACTGAATAATTCTGCATCAAGTCATGTGGGAAAGCCACAGAAATAATTCTCATACAGTCTCTGAAGACTCCACCCTCTCTGAGAAAATTAACAGTTGTACTATAAATGACTGAAAGATTAGTCAAAATAAAGACTTTTGAAGTAGAAGCGCATTGTAGAAGTCTTGGTGGTGAGTATAAAAATCAATTAAATTAGGAAGGAAGTCTGCATAGTTATTGTAAATACACTTTAAAAACACAAAAACGTTTTTAAAATGGAAATTTTAACCCATTGTTTCTTTAAAAATAATAACAATTTGGTTCAATTTAAAAATTATTGACACTTGGAAAAATTTGAATTACAACTACTTAGTAGATAGTAGTACTATATATATCATTATTAAGTTTTCTTATTTTGAGAATTGCATGGTGGTTATGTTAGAGAATGACATTGTTCATAGAAAACACTGAAATCCCTGGGTAAAGGGATGCATGGGGCAGGGTGGGGCTTGGGGGTGGAAATACAGTTAAAAGTTAATAACTGACAAAGCTGAGTAGAGGGTATATGGCAGTTCTTTGTAGTATTCTTGTGTATCTTCTATACATTTGAAATCATTTCAAAAGAAAATGTTTGAAAGTAGTTTTTTTAAATATAGAATCAATATGTCATTAATATTCTGGTGAGAGCCATTTCCATGCAGTGGTTGGGGAAGAGTCCATGTGAGTGGATTTATGGAGCAAGAGATGAACAGTAGAGAAAATGGGAGGTAACTCTAGGCCTTGAAATACAAATATTTTACCTACTTGTGTACTGGGGTCTCATGATTTGACTTTTCAGAGATAGATCACCTGTGTAAACTCAGTGATTGATAGTCCATGATAAAATGTAAGAAGACATAAATTCTTTGGGCTGTTATTGTTTTAAAGAGGAAAGTCCGGTTAATTCCTAGACTAAAATGAGAATTCTGGCAGAGCCAGAGGACTGCATGAGGAATGAGAAGCGCCATTGTCCCGAAGATGCTGAGGTCCGGCACCAGTGACCAGGATGCTGTCTTCTTACCAGCCCCTTCCCTCCCCGCAAAGTGTTTGCTTCCTACCGGTCTGGGCAGCGTTCTTGGGTAGAGATCAGAGTGACTGCTTTATCGGCTCTGGCATTCAATAGCTATTACACTCTTTACTCATGAAAAGGAGTGGAAGTGATTGTTGTGTGAACACATTATTGTCATTAGCGCAAATCACAACCTGGTTTCTTCCTGGCTGTCCAGCAAGATATCTAAATTACCTTCTCTGCCAAGAAGGGGAGAAAACTGGACCCAAGGAAACACAGGGAAGAGATGGGGTACCAAGGTAGGAATGTTTGTAGAAACTATTTGTATGTGATTAAAGTGATTTAAAAATATATGAGGGACATTTACAAGTACATACATCATTCCAGTATCTCAACAACATAATGATTTTCATTTGTTTGGAGTTCTTTCAAGCTTTTATCCATATGGACATACTGTTTCTAAATTCATCAAACTGTATATATTTTACACATTTATACATGTTATACTTCAGGTAACATTATTTTAGAAACACTTTCCCCCTGATTTTACATTTCTATAAAATTTTTTAATAACCATGTTATGTCTCATTGTACTTACATATGATATATGAAATTTATTTAACCATTTCCTTATTATTGGATGCAAATGCTGGTTTTTAAAAATTATGAATAACTCTGCTGGAAATATCTTCATACATATGGATTTTTTCTCCTTTTGAATTTTCATATTTTGTCAATTCCAAGATACACATTTTTTTCTTGTTTTTATATCAGTGTACAGTTTAGTATCAAAATGACAGTATTTTTTTCCTTTAAAAAGTTATTGATGTTGCATCTTAAAATTGATACTGTCTTAAAATTGGACAAATACAGTAATCCTATAATATAAAATCAGAGTCAAAACAGCTTTATGATACTTGATATGTATATCAAAATGTCTTCTAAATGGCTTTTATCAATAATATCAGGAACGTATGTGTACTATTATCCTTCATATGAGATTTGCTAGCACATGAGATTTGACTTTTCTCTAAATTTTATGTAGTCATATTAAATCAAATTGTTTTCATTATTTTAATATATAGCTATTCTACTCTTTGTAGGCCTTGACATTTAGTCAGTAATTTAGAAAGAAAAAAGTACAAGATACAGGCTTACTTCTTTGCTTTTCCCTTTCCATGTTTTATCTGTTTTGCTGCCATATGCAAAATTGGAAGAAGGCAGCAATTTCTTGATAGAATCGTAGCTTTTAATCATCTGTTCAGACTTCTCATTTTACATACAATTAAATAAAATCGCAGTGCGGTTCAAATTGTTCAAGATTTTGCAGCTTGAAAGTGGAGGGCTGAAATTTGAGACCAAGGTTCTGGACCTTTCCACCAGGCTCACTGCCTCTCTGGTGCCAATTCCATTTGAAGGCTAATGACACAGCTATCAGTCTTTAACATTTAGGCTAAGCAGTACAAAATTTAGGCTTAGGATATTACTAATTCTTACTAAATAAATTAGTCAAGAGAGTGAATTCTTATGATCTCAGATGTAAGATCACAGAACCAAACATGGGAAAAAAAATTCTTGTACCTGAATACGTTGCACAGAATGAGAAGCACATTATCACGCACTCCCTATAATTGGCTTATGTAATGAATTCTGAGTAAGGTGTCTTCAGTCTAGTAATTCAGATGTGTAGGTGATTAAGCCCTCCGGGGAACTGAATCACCTTGCTCTTGAACTTTTCTCAGTGTAGAGTCAGCCTCATTGCTATTAAATATTGATGCTATGCTTACCTTTTCCACACCAAATTAGCACTAAAATTTTACATCTAAAGGGTGGCATGTTTTTAATCCCATCATCTTTAGCATTGTTATTTCCAGTCTTCAGTTATTTTATAAAATGTTCCAACAAGTGTTAACCGGAGTCTCAGGCTTTATCAGTCTGTGGCAGCAGTGTTAATTCACACTTCCATCTCGAACCCAAACTGCTATGTCATAAGCTCAAATCAGTAAAACTGCCAGAAAATGGCCTTTCTCAAATTGCTTCCCAACTATTTCTGAGGTCCCCAGGGTAATGCCTCATAAATACCCAAGACTGGTCACCATCTTTTATCCTGTTCTCTTTGTCTTTCTCCTGGACAGTAATGCTGCCGGGCACCACTGTTCTCCTTGGTGATGACTATTGATCCATGCCTACTGTGGTCTCAAAGTAAGGTTAGTCCTTCAAATTCCCCCTATCTAAACTCAGATGAGTCTTTAAAAACTGTATCATGAAGGCTCTGTGAAAAGGAAGCTGAAAACAAGGTAACTTAAAACATCCAGGAGAAGTAGGTGGTATCTTTAAAGATGACAAGTGCAAACCCAAAGCCTGAAGCCCTACCTAATTCCTAGCGCTCCATCTGTGGCTGGCAGGGAGGTGGCTCAAAAGGCAACAACAACTCCACCGATTGCTTGACATTTGAGTTCAGGTCCCACTGTCCCTCATCTTAGAGAAAGAAGATACCCTCCAGAATTTCTTATGCCCTAGCTTGCCTTTGTTTTCCTACCCTGGAACTTTCCTCTTCTCAGAATGACTGGCAAGGGGAATACCCATTCCTTTGTCAGGGTACAGGAGGTGGCAGACTAAGGAGATGAGGGGCAGGAGGGTATAAATCCTATGCCTGCCCTAAAGATTGATTTGGGCTTCATAGCTTAAACAAGATAATTGTTAAGAGTAGGTGGTATATTTTCCCAAGCCTAGCTTATACAGTCTTAAAATTACCACACTGTGGGGAAATTTTGTATTTCAATGGAAAACTAGATTTTCTAGAGTATAGGGCATCTCTCTGGGTTATTCAATTCTATGGGAGCTATTTTACAACTCTAAATTGTTGATAACTTACAGCAATATAAAATACTTGTTTATAGACATCAAATTCTGTCCTATCTGGTAGAGGGGTAGAAATTCAATCAACTTGTCTCCCCTACTGGGGAAGAAGCCAGTGTTGTCTGCATTGCATATTTCATTTCACTATTCCTCATGTATAACTAGTATTCTGCACTGATTTCGTTTCTGATCACCAACTTACAATTCTGGTTGCAGTTCTGATGTGTGTGCGTGGTGGGGGATGCGTGATGGGGGGATCCCCATATCACCAAACAATTCTCAGGCACCAGCTGGATGTTCTATAATTCAACTCAATTATGACATTGTCTACCTGGAGGTGGCATCAGATCCCACAGGTTAAGGGCTCAGTCCCACAAGACTCCTGTATCCCCCTCCACATAAGACCCTAATCACAAGTCCAGTTTGTTACCTGTGCTTCTGACCAACTGGCTATAGATTGGAGGTTACAACTACCCACTCCTTGGGTTGAATTAATTTGCTAGAGCAGCTCATGGAACTCAGAGAAACATTTTACTTACTGGATTACTGGTTTATTATAAAAGAATATAACTCTCAAACAGCCAGATGGAAGAGATACATAGGGCAAGTGTGGAGAAAGGGCATAGTGCTTCCATGCCAGCTTTGCGCACACCACCCTCCCCAAATCTCCACATGTTTACCAACCCAGAAGCTCTCCGAACCCCATCCTGTTGGGTTTTTATGGAGTCTTCATTACTCAGTCATGCTGATTAAACCATTGACAATAGATTCAACCTCCAACCCCTCTCCCCTCCCTAGAGGTCAGGGGGTAGGGCTGAAAGTTGGAACCCTCCCATCCCACAGTTGGTTCCCCTGGCAACCAGCCCCACCTGTAGGTGCTTTCCCAAGTCACACTGTTAACATAAACTTAGGTGTGGTTGAAAGGGTTTTTTATGAGTATCAAGAAACATAGCTCTTATCACTTAGGAAATTCCAAGGGTTTTAGAAATGGGCAAAGACCAAATACATATTCCTTATTACAAATCAATATCACAATAACTCTTCTCTGGATTCGCCTTTGGACTGCCTATAGTGCCTTAGCATTTTCCTCATTAATGAGTTAAGATGTTTAACATATGTTCATGTTTATATCTGCATGAAAGTCATGATTTTACCGTTAAAAAATTATCTTTTAACACCATGTATGGGGCCCTAAAGAACAGTTTTTGTCATATCAAATCTAGTTTAATTCCTTATTTTTTTCCATCAGCATAAGGAATAGAGGTCAAGTCTGTGGGTCCTTCCCCATCACCAGCACAGTACTCACACACACACACACACACACACACACACACACACACACACACACAATGCACGTGCACATACACATTGCTCCCAAAAATAAGCAATAACTTTTAGCCATAGAACAGTCTAAAATCCACATTTAAGAAGAAAATAAACTTTCTGTGCAGTTCTGGTGATCTACCAGTCAGAGCATGTGCTGTCTCACCTGGAAGGATCCCATATTTGGGTTATTTTCCCATATCCAGAAATTCTTAAAAATGTAAAATTCTTGGCTTTCATCTCTGTCAGGGTTTGTCAACCTCAGCTCTGTTGACATTTTGGCCTGATAACCCTTTTTTGTAGGAGGCCATCCTATGCACCGTAGGATGTTAATAACACCGCTGGCTTCCACCAACTAGATGCCAGTAGCAGCCCACCTCCAATCATGGCAACTTCCAGTCATGGCAACCCCAAATCTCTCCAGACAGTGCCAGATTTCATGGGGAGGTTCGGACAGAATCAGCCCCAGTTGAGAACTGCTGTTCTTGTGTTATTATAAGTCTCCTCAAAGGTTCCTTCCAGAGTAAAGGGAGGATCTCCCAAAGGTAAGTGAATGTACTCAACCAAGGTGTGTCCCCCTGGACGGGTCTCAGGAATAGTGGGGAGTGATCACAGAAAGTAGCAGAATGCCTTCCGCAGCATAATACTATTTATGTAAATCTTAAAATCACAAACCCTTACAATGTGTATTGCTGATAGAAACATGCATATGGAATGAAAATATAAAACCATGAATATGAAGAACACACACCAATTTGGTGAGTATGGTTGCCCCTGGCAAAGGGAGAGGGAATTAAGATTAAGACAGGCTAGGATTACAAAAGAAAATTAGCTCTATCTGTAATGTTTTGCTCATTTTTTAAAGAAGATCTAAAGTACTGTAAAATACTATCACTTTTTTCATTCCATCTAGTGCATATATGGATATTATGCTATTCTATAAACTGTGCTGTATTTTTTAGAAAAATTCATAAAAATGTGAAAAATACAGCTTAAATTTCATATAGTGTTGTTTGAAGCCATGTGTTATTAACTTTTCAATCATCTACTGTTTTATATCATTCATACTGGTGCTTGCCTCCACCATTATAGGTAACTGTGAGCTGCCAGTGTTTTATAGAGCAATTTCCTGGCTCCGACCCTAATGATAACCATATTAATCCTCTCACCTTATATTTGTGAAGTGCTTTGTCTTTTCCCAGTACTCTTACATTTGTCTTCTCATTTTACATTCACTCCTTCTCTCCATCAATCTTAGTCTCAACTCTACTCACCATGGACATGTATAGAAAGGTTTCTATGAGAGCTTTTCCTTTGGCAACAACTCTGGTTTGGGGGCCCCAGAAACCAACTCTCAGACCAGCATCCTGTTTGGGAGGTGATCCTGGGAAGCCCAGGGAGGGAAAGTGAGACAGGGAAGGGCAGAAAGCCCATCCCAGAACCTGGAAGGTTGCAGGCAACAGAGATGAGATCCTGCTGAGGGACTGGTGTGGAACAGGCTGCTCCTGAGACAACGGCTTTGCAGCCCCTCGGATCTGCCCCACTCTGGAGTCAAGCGGAAGCTCCCCCCAACCCCAGCAGAAGCGCAGGTGCTTGCAAATGGATGCCTGTGCTGGGAGGTTATGGGAAGAGCCCACAAAACGTCTGCTACAATGCCTTTCTACAGGTGTGTCCCATGTTTTCGTGGAGGTCTCACAGTTACAGCTTATGTAGCACTTTCACAAATACTTCAGTAAGTCCTTTGAGAAAGGCCATATTCTTGTTTGTAATTAGAAAGCTCAGCTGAGTTCAATTTACTTGCCAGAGGCTTGGAACTGTGTTTTTGACTCCAAGTTCAGTACTCTTTAAATTGCCTGGCAGGGGTCTGCCTATACCAAGGTGTAACTCTAGGAAGAGGAAATCCCAGGACAAAATACCTCTAAAAACAAAATCAGTCAAAGGGAGAAATAAAGTTTAAAACCCGTTTTGCTTTCAAACTGCTGTCTGGGGCTATCTCTTTCCTGCCTTGGCAGAAGCAAAACCCGCCCTCTCCCTCACCTCTTAGGTTCATATAAGCCCTCCGTTGCCCAGGTAACTGCCCATTGATATGGAGATTAACCTTTATCCACCCCTGAGGAACACCTATTAATATGCAGATGAACTCAAGCCAGGTGAGATATTCTGGAAATATTACAATTTTACCCACACAAGGGCTAGCAAACTGTGGCCTATGAGGCAAATCTGGATTGTCACCTCTTTTTGTAAGTAAAATTTCATTAGAATGCCACCACACCCATTTGTTTACACATTATCTATGTAGCTTGCATGCTATCACAGCAGGATTGAGTAGTTGCAACAGAGGCCTGCAAAGCCAAGTGTATTTACTGTGTGACTCTTTATAAGGTTAAAAAGTTTGCTAACCCCTTCTCTATACCCTAAAACCAGGAGAAAATTTCGTGTCTTCAAGTTTTGAGAGCTTCCAGTACAAACGATGCCAGGGTTCTTGTTTGTGGAGTCGAAGAATGAACTTAGCAAACACTCAAGGTAGGAGAGCCAGGGACAGGCTTTTATTTAGAGATACAGTGAGAGGACAGAGCTCCTGGCTCATTCCAGGAGGGGACAAGAGAGCCCGTAGTGGTGTGTTGTCTAGGGGTTTTATAGGCAGTTGAGGATTTTTGGGAATGTGAAAAAAGGCTTCGCGGTGTGGATTTGTTAAGTGGTCCCTGAATATTTGGAATTAACTTAACACAAGGAACTTCCTGCTCCGATTTCTCTCCGAGATATTGGTGTCTTGGTCTGGGAGCATATCAAACAAGACCACCTGCCCAACCCTCAAGGTGGGCTGAGGTATTGTCTGTTTGCTAAAGAGTAAGTTAAGAATCTTACTTCTTAACTTCCTGGGTATTAAAATGCAATCTTATCTTGAAGGTGGAATCCTTCCTGCCTTTTACTATGTTGTTTATGGCTGGGCTTGCAGCTAAATTAGTTGTCCAGGTTGCAAATCACCTCATCAGGTCTGAAGGAGGAAAGACAGCACATAGACCTGGGCCCTTTAGCATGCTAAAGTGAATCTTACCCATGATTAAAAATGATTAGCATAATAAAAACATGGGCTACTTTCCTTTATCTGGGGAACATTAACTGATCTCACTGAAGAACAACTCGAGCTTAATATTTAACATGGAGTTTTGGTAGGGGGTTTCCTTGCATGTAGTTACATTGCTCTGACTGTAAATGTCCTGCCTTGCTTTTTCTGGAGGCCCTCACCCTACTCTAAGCCCATGGTCCCTGTCTCACAAACAAGTTTGTAAGAAAAAAACAGTCATTAATCCTCATAAAAATTCCATTTTATGAAGTGGATTAGGAGCAAAACAGTGTTTTTAAAAATCTTTTCCATAGGAACAAATATTGGCCATTTGCCATAAAAAATGTATCAAGATCCAAGGAGAAACTTGAGGCAGTTTCAGCTCTACTGTGGAATAGATTGTAAACAGCTCGTTCAGGTGTAGAAAATAGTAATCACTTCTTGTGCCAAACCCCTCAACTAAACAACAGTGATGTTGATAATGATCCAAACTGTGTTCACATTTAGTGAGACAGATGGTTGTAATTGATGAGCGGTGTCTGCACTGGATACAAGAAGGGATAGTGGTAGCGGATAATAAATGCAAAAAGCTAAGCACAGCTACCTGTCATGGGATGGAGGGGAAAAGAACAAGAGGAAAGGGACCCTAGGAGACAGGGTCATGGCAGGAGTCCCTTGCTGTGATACCTGGGAGAAAAGGAAGGCTGATGAGAGAGAAATATCCACCACATGAGAAAAATGGAGCTGGTGGCTTTGCCTACCACTGTGGTAGGTGTGTAAGGTGTCTGGAATTGGCTGCCTTTTTCTTTTTCTTAATTATTAAACTTTATTTTCTAGAATTTAGTTTTAGGTTTGCAGAAAAATTGAGCCAAGAGTACAGAGTATTCCATATCCTGTGTGTGGGTAAAATTGCAGTATTTCCAGAATCCCTCACCTGGCCTTAGTGCATCTCCATATCAATAGGCATTTCCAAGGTGTGGAGAGAAGTAGTCCATCTCCTTATCAATAGGTGATTAGGAAGGGGAGTGAGGGGATATCTGGGCCGGAGAGGTTGGGTGGGGTCCCTTTTTTGTAGCCGGGTTTGGAAGGAGAGATACGGGCGAGCAGAAGTGGATGACTGCTTGTAAGCAGTAAGTGGGTTTCTCCCACTTTATTTCTCCCTTTGACTGATGTATTTTGCCCCAGGCTGGGAAAATATTTTCTCCTGGGAGTTACACCCTGCCATCCCAACTCCATGCACCTACTCAATTACCCCTATTATTCAGTTTCCCCTATCATTAACAACTCACCCTAGTGCCCTGCATTTGTTATAATTGTTAACCAATATTGATACATTATTATTAACTAAGGTCCATAGCTGACATTAGGGTTCATTCTTTCTTTTTTTTAATTTTTAATTTTTAATTTTTTTTTGCTATCATTAGTCTACAATTACATGAAGAACACTATGTTTACCAGGATCCCCCCCTCACCAAGTCCCCCCCCCACACCCCACTACAGTCACTGTCCATCAACGTAGCAAGATGCTGTATAATCACCACCTGTCTTCTCTGTGTTGTACAGCCCTCCCCATACCCCCCAACAACACTATACATGCTAATCGTAATGCCCTCTTTCTTTTTCCCTGCCCTTATCCCTCCCTTCCCACCCATCCTCCCCAGTCCCTTTCCCTTTGGTAACTGTTAGTCCAATCTCGGGTTCTGTGATTCTGCTGCTGTTTTTTTCCTTCAGTTTTTCTTTGTTCTTATACTCCACATATGAGTGAAATCATTTGGTATTTGTCTTTCTCTGCCTGGCTTATTTCACTGAGCATAATCCCCTCTAGCTCTATCCATGTTGTTGTGAATGGTAGGATTTGTTTTCTTCTTATGGCTGAATAATATTCCATTGTGTATATGTACCACATCTTTATCCATTCATCTACTGATGGACACTTAGGTTGCTTCCATTTCTTGGCTATTGTAAATAGTTCTGCAATAAACATAGGGGTGCATCTGTCTTTTTAAAACTGGGCTGCTGCATTCTTAGGGTAAATTCCTAGAAGTGGAATTCCTGGGTCAAATGGTAAGTCTATTTTGAGCATTTTGAGGAACCTCCATACTGCTTTCCACAATGGTTGAACTAATTTACATCCCCACCAGCAGTGTAGGAGGGTTCCCCTTTCTCCACAGCCTCGCCAACATTTGTTGTTGTTTGTCTTTTGGATGGTAGAGTTCATTCTTAGTATTGTACAGTTCTAGGGGCTTTGACAAATGCATACTGTCATATGTCCACCATTATCATATCACAGAGAAGAATTTCACCACCCTAAAATTAACCTGCCCTTCACCTACTTACACTTCCCCTTCCACCCCCATCCCCCATCCCTCATCCTGATCCCCTGACAACCACTGATCCTCTGGCTGACTATAGTTTTACCTTTTCTACAGTGTCACAGAGTTGGAAACAGACAGTATATAGTCTTTTCAGACTGGCTTCTTTCACTTAGCAACAGGCAGTTAAGGTTCCTTCATGGCTTCATGGCTTGATAGCTCATTTCTTTTTACTGCTGAAAATATTCTGACCTTCCTACCGTGAGCCACCTCATTAGCATAACAAAGACATTCCTGTCACTCAGTAAATTCCTAGGAAATTTGAAACTCTTGGCAGGAATCAGAGACCAGATAAATTCTTTATTATACCACAGGGCCCTTAATATGTTAATCCTACTTATTTTAAGTTCCATATCTGATCATTCCAAAAGTTGTGTTATATCTGAGTCTTTTTTTTTTTCCTGCTTCCATGTTGTCTTTAGGTTTCCCTAAGAACATCCTCTTAAATAGAGTCTGTGTCTTACAGGTTAGCCAGCTGAAATCCACTGTTAGGATCCTGGAGTCTTGCTCATCTAGTGAAAAGACATTGAAGATGGGAAGCACTCTTATTATCTTAGAGTTAAATCTCAGTTTTTTTAGTGGGCTGAGTTGTTGAGCTGTGACCTCCAGGTGATTTCTTACCTTTTTTCCCCTCCTATTATGTGAGGCAGGAACACTAGAGGGGATTGGAGCTGTCTAGTTATCCCTCCCCCTTGGTCTGGTAAGGCTCTAGCAAAGTAGTTTCCCTTGAGGGTAACTCTATGGTACAGAGAACAGAACACTCTGGCCTGATTTTAAAATGGTTACTTTTCTCCTCCCTGTGCCCGAAGCAAAGGAGATCTTTCTCCCATATAATATTCACCCCCCTGGTTGTCCCCTGGAGGTAAGACCTACAAAAGTGGGGGTGGCCCCCTAGAGCTAGGCCACCTGGAGTTTTTAACTTTCACCATAGTCTACACTCACCCTCCACCAATTCGTCAGCTACCATTTAAGTGTTCCAGCCAGTTTGGCTGCAGATGTCTCTGCCATTGGTAAGCTGTGACGCTGTCTTTACATCTCTCTCCAGTTTTCAGGGTGGTGGTTTTCTCTGGGACCTCAATTCTTATGTAGATCCAAGAAAAATGATTGGTTTTCAGTTTGTTCAGCTTTATTCTTGTGAGGACAGGAATGAAGGCTTCCCAAACTCTTTACGTGTCAGAGCTAATCAGGAAGCATGATGAGTATGCAACTAGAGACAGTCACGCCCAAATCCGGGCATGATTAACTGATAACCCATGTTGATTACTGCCAGGAGCCGCCGACCCTTTTACAAAACCAACTTTTCAGCTAAAATTGCATTCAACAAATGCAATATTTTGCTGAGTAATTGGTCAAATTAAATGTAATTTCCCAAAGAGGGATCATTTAGTGATACTTGGTTTCACGGTTTGAACCAGACTTCATTTCCACTGTACCAAATCCCAATGGCCTTTTCAGTGGCAGAATGGCTTTCTTGCAAATTCAGTGCATTGCAATTGTTAACTCTCTCTCCCTCTCTCTTTTTTTTAATGGTAGCCAGGGTCTTTAAAAGAAACAAAATGAGGGAAACACCACCCGACTTGCTCACGCCCAGGACTAGTGGTTGGTGGGACTGGCTGGGTGCAGGCCTCAGCTCCTCTGCTTCTTGTGAGGGAAGTTCTTGGGGTACATCTGGAAGAGCTTGCTTCCTGGCTGGGCTCAAAGCCATACTATTCCAGGTGCTCTGGATCCGAGGTCCCCTCCTTGAAGCCCTTCTCTGTGGCAGGTGCCACTGCTTCCCAGAAGAGACATTGGACCTTCATGGGTGTGTGGCAGCTGGCACAGTAGTTCCAGAGGTCTGGAGCCTGAAGCCAGCCAGCTCGGGCACCACCAGCTCCAGGACTTTTTCCTTGACCAGCATGAACTTCCCTTCCCAGACGTGCACACCAGTTGCCTTGGTGCTGAGGCCCATGCACCGGGTGTGCAAGCTATGCTTGCTGGGTCAGCTGCCCCTCGGTGGGGGTGCCTGCACCAGGCCACCTGTGCTCTCTGAGCCCAGCCTACCCCACCTGGCTGTGGCCCAACCCGCTCTGGCAGCGGCGGTCCCACCGCGCTTCCCATTGTTAGTTTTTAAGTAAAGTTGTGCCAGAATATGCTTTTCTCTGGCTTATGAGCAGACTTCTGTACCTTATGAGTTTGCAGCCCTTTTCCCTTGAATCTGAAACATGTTGGTAGGTTCCAGCTCAGGAGACCTGCTGTTTGATAAGATGCTCTTCTTAGGACGAATAGGCAGTGGACTGAAGACAATAGGTACAACACTATTCAAATGGCTGAATCCGCAGCTACATCATTCTGAACGAAGTCTGTTTGGTTTTGGCCTGTCTCTAGATTGCTGTCAGCAGTCTTGTTCAGATGATTTAGAGAAAGTAAAAGAACATCATGCTTTTGATTTTTCTTCTTCCTATAATCCCATGGTTCTCAACCGGGAGCTATTTCAACCCCAATGGGAGCTTTGCCTAGTGTCTGAAGACATTTCTAGTTGTCACACTGGGGAGGGGCGGGGCTAGTGGTGTCTGTGGGTAAAGGCCAAGGATACTTCTAAACACCCTACAGGGCACCAGAAGGTTTCCCACAACAAAGAATTAGGCACAAAAGTCCTGAGGGTTAATAGTGCTGAGGTACAGAAACCCTGCTGTAATCTGAGAAATTAGGCTCCTTGGCCTCCTCAGCTGGACGGGAATCCTAATGACCTCATTATTCTTATCTGTCAGTATATTGATTTCTGTATTACAAACATGCTGCAGAAATACCCTTGGTGGAGAGATGAGAACCAGCATCTTTTGAGCTACATCTTTTGTGGACGCGGTTTATGGATCTCCTTAATCCCCGCAGGAATCTCACCAGACAGCCTCATTCTCATGAAATCCAGCAGTCAAGAGAACAGACTGGGGTCGTGAGACAGTTTTTGCCCTTTCCTGTTAGTAACTCAAATACATGCTGTGTAGAAATTTACAAGCTACAAAAAAAGTGTACAGAGGGACATAAAACTCACCCGTTATTCCACTCTCAGAAACAATTGTTTAGTGTATTACTTTGCAACTGATCTTTTGCATGTGTATTGCATTTTAGATAACTGGGTTTATAATGTATGTGTGATGTATCTTTTCCTCTGCCTACAGTGTTATTTCATGCGCATTTTTGAGGTCAGTCGATGTTTTCTGAAGTATGTTTTTAATGGTTGTATAATACTTCATCATATGCCTCCTTCACATGTTGAACCATTCTCTTTGATGTGTGTCATTTTTCTGTATAAAAAAAAAAAGGCAAAAGTGCTTCAACAGCCCCAAACCCTAAACTTCAGCAACGAAAACAAGACATACTACCAGCAAAACAAAAGAGAAACAAATCTTTGACTTTCTATTATACCTAATGATGAAGTTAATTCATACAGTGGGACCCACAAAACAGAGGCTGCCCCAGTTAGATCAGAGAAACCTAACATACACGTGACAGAATCCTCCCACTCGGCTGTAGCTGCCTCCCCTTACCCTAGGAAACAGGACTGGTTAGCCTCAGAAGGAACCCCCTGGCCTTCTGGCCAATCGTGCCCTGTTTCCGTGTCACCTCTCCCAACGCTGTGAACCTCTCTCCTGCCCCAAGCCCCTTGGGCAGAGCGCTCCCCAGTCTGTGGAGTGTTCTCCCTTGCGTAAAGGGTATCAAACTTGCTCCTACGTTGTTTGGGTTTGTTGTTTGACACTGACAATGCCGGGGTTTATGAATCTCTGTTAACTAATATACAAATCCATGTACACTGATGTTGCCCAGAAAATGACTGTTTGGTGTCTGCTTATAAAAAAGGAGAAGATAATGAAGTCATCAGAATTCATAAGTTGGGTTTCATTTTTAAGATAAATAGTACACTTACAAGTGGCAGCCTGGTGTGTGTGTGTGTGTGTGTGTGTGTGTGTGTGTTTTCTTGATTTTTTTAAAAAGTACTGTGATAATGTGATTTTAAGAAATACATATTTGGTGTTTGTCCTTGGTTCCTGGCTCACAGCTCCCCAAACCCTTGGAATTTCCTGAGCGGTAAGAGCAGCGGGGGCTTCTTCTGTTTTAATATTTGGTCCCTCGTCCTTAGTTCCTGCAATCCCTTCAGGGCCACAAAGGCGAAATGGCTGTCTTGTTCATAACAAGCCCCTTTCCACCTCACCTGGGTTTATGTTAATAAATGACCTTTGGAAAACACGTAAGGATGGGGGCTGGTTGCAGGGGGAATCAACCTTAATGAGAGGCTGGGACTTTCAGCCCCACCCCTGCTTCCCGGGGAGGGGAGGGGAGAGGGGCTGGAGGCTGAGTCAGTCACCAATGGCCAGTGGTTAATCAGTCAGGCCTGTGTGATGAAGCCTCCATAAAAGCCCCAAGTAGATGGGGTTCGGAGAGCTTCCTGGTGGATGAGCAGGTGGGTATTTGGGGAGAGTGGTGCGCCCTGAGGGTGTGGAAGCTCCTCACCGTTTCCCCACACCGTGCCCTGCGCATCTCTTCCGTCTGGCCATTCCTGAGTCATATCTTATAATCAACCGGTGATCTAGTAAGTAAAATGTTTGAGTTCTGTGAGCTGCTTTAGCAAATTAATTGAACCCACGGAGGGGGTTGTGGGAGGCTGATTCATAGCCAGTCTGTCCGAAACAGAAATAACCTGGGTTTGCGATTGGCGACTGAAGTGGGGGTACAGGGACCAGTCTTGCAGGACTAAGCCCTTAGCTTTGCGGGGGGTGGGGGGAAGGTCTGACACTGACACTGTCTCTAGGGACACCCAGCTGGTGCCTGAGAATTGGGGGTGTGGGGAAAAACTGCCTCCATATCCTGTGGTTGGTCTTAGAACTCTTAGGTACCAAAATAGTGATTTAGTATGATCGCAGGAGCTCCTAATGTATTCCATAAATAATTAGTACTTACACTAATACATGCACAATATCTATTACATAATATGTATAATATGTACTAGCTGTATAGGTTTGTGATTGTCTTCAGACATACTAGTCAACACAGGAGATACATAAAACACAGCGTTCAGTTGAGAAGTCATGTCAGTCACGGCCTGAGCGGGCGCCAGGCTGCTAAAGGCAACGGACGGACCGTGCTGAGTCCGGGCGGCCGCAGCTGGGAGCCCAAACAGCAGATGCCTGAAGCTGCCCCCTGCCCAGCTGAAAGCAGGGCCCAGCTGTCTCTTGTTGCCAGGTAGCAGTGATTAACACAGGCAAGTTCTCCCGTTACTCTTCACCACACTGCTAATATATATGATGGTAAAACGTTTTCTCCCCTTAAGTCAAGATATAAAGGGAGGGCCCCATATGAATCTGACCTCGGGGGGTTTTGAATATAAAAACCCAGTTAGTGGCACATTATAAGTTTCAAGCACGCTTAATTCCCTGCAAGGCAGGAAATGATTCCTTGTGAATTAAACCAGGGCGTGTAACAAGGTCATTACTGGCAAAGATCAACTTTTCACTTTGAAAAAGTAGAGGAGGATGTGGGTGTGTGAAGTGGGTTTAAGAGACAGACTGGTGTTCTTGGGTAGTCTGTGCCCTGACGGTGCGCTCACGGTGGTGACATTGTTGCTTATGGCTGACCAGGAGGAGTAGAAATGGGTAGTGGCTAAGAATATTCATTAACAAATAGAACATTTTCTTTAAAAAGGAAAATTGCTTGGTATATCAGTTTTAGATTTATAATCACATGGGCCACTGAACTTATGGGCGTTCTATTATTGGGAAGGGTTGCAGAAAAGTGTCAGTGCAAGGAGAAACAAAGAAGTTTTAAGCTGAAACCAACCCCAACATGAAAATAGCCCTTATTGTTTCTGCTTCTGCTAGTCTGTGGGCAATTGGAAGGACACAGTCATCAGAACTGTAGCCACGTGGAGCTTTCTTTTTCTTCCAGTATCACCATAAAATTGACTCCCACACTGTGAACCTAAAAAGAGGAAATATAGGGCGCCACTTCTCTTGACATTATACTTGGTTTTTTCAAAGGAATAATGATAAAGAACCTCATGAAATCTAAATGGGGTACTGATAGACATTTAGATTGTCCCCAAAAGCACAGTAAGAAATTTACATAGTAAGGAAAGGAAAAGGCTTGCTCTGGCAAATGGGTGAAAAACACATACAAATTTTGTTTTATTGGCCAGGTCTAGTAATACTTAATTATTGGTTTTGTTTTTTAAGCAAATTTATAAACTTTGGACACATTGAGATCATGTATGCCCCTGATCAGCATTAATATTGTATTAAGTAATTGACAATAAAAGTGTTTATCTTTTTATTAAGTATAAAATTTTGGAAAAATAATATATTTTAAGGCATATGTAGAGCAAACTGTCAATATTCCTTCATTCATGAAGGTCACATCATATACATGAGAAAGCAAGACTGACTTGTGATTACTCAGTAGTGACCCTCCCTGCTCCTTTGTTACTTCATCAGCACATCTTGGCAAATGCCTAAAAGAAAAACCCTGGTATGTGGCATTTGCCAATTTCTGTGGTGTAAATACTCCCACCACGGCCAATTTTAAGGCCACTAAGCACTGACTTGCAAAGAGATGCCAAGAGTCAGCCCTCATGAGATGGTAAGGGCTGGCTTGAGCATTCTACTGCCTCTAACTAGGAGAGAAAGGAATGTTCAGGGAAGTTCAACTGCCTAGAATGTTCACATTATGGAGGACGAGAGAGGACAGCAGGGGCTGAGGCTGGTGAGACAGAAGTCAGAGCATGAAGAGCCTTGAATGTCCATTCAGGAGATTCATTGACCATAGGATTTGATGGATAGTCAGGTAAGAGGTGACAGGGGCTCTCACCATTGTAGTGATCAAAGTATTTGAAGGACTCCAAGGAAGAAGTGATGGTGTGCCTAACCATGGTACTACCAGTGGGACTTTGTAGATATGGAGTGAAGAGGTGACAGACATCCTAACCATGGTGACGTCCATGGGATTTTGTAAATATCCAGGTAAGAAGGGAAGATGTTCCTACCTAGGTGGTAAAAACATAGATTATTGAAATTATACAGGTCAGAAAGGATGATCAATCTAGCCATGGGGTGACCGTGGTATTTGTAGATATCTAGTTAAGAGGTGTTGGTGGCCTTAGCTCCAGTACTGAAATGGGAATTTCTCAGGTAGGCGAGTAGAAGCTGATGGTGTCCCTTACTACAATAATGAACACAGCATTTTGCGGTACTCCAGAATGATGGTGAACCGAACCATAAAAGCAGCCATGAGACGTTTCAGAAGTCTGGTAAAGAGATGATGGTGTCCTTAACTGAGAAAGTGATGATGGGATTTTGCCAGTGTGCAGTCAAGAAATGATGGTGATCCTAACCACAGTGGTGACCAAGGAATTTTGCAAGTGTCCAGGTAAGACATGTTGGTGTCCCTAAACATTTGGTGCTATGGGATTTTGAAGGTACCCAGGTAAGAGATGTGTAACTAATAACAGTAGTGTCAGGTATTTTATAGTTATCCAGTTATGTTAGAGATGATAGGTCCCTAACAATGGCATTCATCTAGTTAATTTTTAGGTTCTCCCCATAAGATATGTTTTTGTAGACCTAGAAGAGTCCACAAGCTTCTGTAGACACCCAGCTGAAGGTGATGTGTCAACAAGCACTGTGGCGACCAAGGCATTCTGCAGGCATCTAGTCAGCGAGTAAGGTGAACCCTAAGGTGAACCTAGAGTGAACATGGGACTTTGAAGGTGCTGTAGGGGAGGGAAAAGTAATTTCCTCTCTACCCTCCTAGGTTCTTGGCTGAGACCTTCCTGTAATAATGAACACAAACAGGAGAGAAATGATTTTAATTACATACATCCATATATATGTACACATAGGAGCCTCACAAAGATATGAGGCTCAAAAAGGCAGCCAGGCAGTTGAGGCTTATATAACATCCTGAGCTAAGGAAAGGGGAGGGGACCTGGAGCTGCACAGAGGGGAGGAAGGCAAGTCACAGGAAGGTGAGAAGAAGAACTGTATGGTGAGCAACGTTTGCCCTGCTAGGCAGATAAGTCTCCCAAGTGAAAAAGGTCTCTGGTAACAGCCCTCGTCCTGGTAAAGGCCCTGTTTCCAATGTGAGTGTCCCTTACAAACAGATTAACTTTTACTCTGCTTTCGGAGCTGCTTCTATGTCTGCAGATTCTCAAAATAATGTTGTGCCAAAGAGGCATATTTTGGGGTGGCATATTCTGCTACTCTTCAGTATCCACCTAGTAATGATGGTGACTTAAACCATGGTAATGACCATGGGAATTTCAGGTGTCCTGGTGAGAGATGGTGTGTCTCTGATTATGGTTGTCACCATGTTTTTTTTTGCAGGTTCCAGTAAAGAAATGAAGGTGAAATTAACCACAGTAGAGACCATGGGATTTGATCAGTAACTAGGGAAGAATAATGTGGGCTTTAACCAAGTAAGCATCTTGGTATTTTAGAATTGCCCAGGTAAGTTATCATGGTGTCACTCACCACACTACAGACCATGGGATTTTGCAGGTTCCAGTCAATAACAGGATGGTGAATCTAGCAATGGCAATAAATGTGGGACTTTGCTAATATGCAGGTAAGAGATGATGTGGACCTTAAACACATGTAGAGACCATATGATTTTCACATATCCAGAAAAGTGATGATGCCATCCCAAATTTTTATCATAACCGTGTGTTTTTGCAGGTATTCAGGTAAGAAATGAAGGTTCCTAACAAAAGTAGTAACCATTAGATGTTGCTGTTGTCTAGTTCAGAGATGATTTGTCCTAAACTTAGTAGTGACAAAGATCTTTGCAGGTATCCAGGTAATACATCACAGAGCCCTCAGTTCAGTAATGACCATGGGATTCTGTAGGTGTCCAGTGAACAGGTATTGGTGTCTGAAATTACAGTGTTGACCTTAGAGTGCTCCAAGTATCCAGGTGCAGTTAGTGGATGCTCTAATGAAACAGACAGATGGAGTTAACGGGGGCTCAGATGGAAGAACATGTATCCCTAACCAGGGTTGCCACCCTGGGCTTTTTCAGGTCCCAGATGTAGACGTCTACACATGTGTAGACCCATGTGTGGAGAAGACAATGTCTCTACAGTGTTGACCTTAGAACTAAAGGATCCAGGTAGAGTTCATTGTTCCCCTAACAATAATAGTGATTGTGGAATTTTTTGAGGTCCATGTAGAAGATATATCCTTATCATATTGCCATCATGTATTTTTTCAGGCTTCAGTCAAGAGATCCTGGTGAAGATCATGGAATATAAGTAAGTGATGGTGTGGACCTCAAACACAGTACAGACCATCTGATCTCTGACAGTCTAGTTAAGTGATGACTGTGTCCCCAACACATGTTGGTACCATGTACTTTGCAGGTATTCAGGTAAACAATCATACTGGGCCTACAAATACTAGTAACTATGAGGTCTAGTTTAACTGGTTTTCTAGTTTAGAGGTAATGTGCATTTAATCTTAAGAATGAATGAGGGATTTGCAGGTATCCAGGTAGGTGAATATAACTTTCTTCACCAGAGTATTGACCAAGAGATTTTATTTTTATGCCACAGTGTGTGTTTTCAGGTTCCAGTCAAGGGATCACAGTGACCTGACCAGTGGTGGTTACTGGGACTTTGCTGTTATCCAGTAAGTGATTATGTAAGTCTTACCACACTATAGATCTTTTTGCCTTCAGAAATCTAGGTAAATGATGATGATATCCCTAGCATTTGTGTAAACTGTGTTTTGTTTTGTTTTTTGTGGATATTCAGGTAAGATGTGATGTTTCCACAAATGTTAAGAATTAGCCCTTATTGTTTCCTAGTTTAGAGATAATATGTTTTTAACCCTGGTCAAGACTGATGGATTTATAAGTTTCCAGGTAAGTTATCATGGTGTTTCTCATCCCAGTATTGACTGGGGGGTTTTTACAGGTATCCAGTCAAGAGATTATTGTCTCTCTGTGGTTTTGTCCTTGATATTCTACAAGTATCCAGGTTAAGTTGATGGTTCATCTTATGCTGATAGTTCCCATGAGATGGAGCATGATCTAGGTTGAAGAAGGTATGTCCCTAACTGTGCTTGCCACCATGGTTTTACAGGTACCACTTAATGGATGATAGTGAAATTAACAGCAGCATGCAGGGAGCATTGGTGTGTTATATAAGGTTGGAGGGACCAGGGTGATTTGCAGCTGTCTTGGTAGAAAATGTTGCATCCTTTAACACATATTTCACAATGTATTTTTCATTTTCTCTGAAGAGATGACAAGAACCTACCAGTGCTCTTCAACAGGACATTGCTGGTATCCAAGTAAGTGATGATGTTGGCCTAACCCACAGCACAGGCCACCTGATCTTCGTATACCCAGGGAAGGGATGTTGCTTTGCCTAAAATTGTTTTACTTTGTGATTTTTTTAAACAGAGATTCGGGTAAGAAAAAGTTGTGATTTACTAATGCTAGTACTCATGTTATTCTACAGTTTTATATTTTAGAGAAAATTTATGTTTAACCATGTGCATATTGAATTATTTACAGGTATCTGTGTAATTACCATGGAGTTCCAAGGCACAGTATTAACCGTGGGATATTTGCAGGTGAGCAGTGACGAGGTGAGGGTGTCTCCAACAATGGCATAGACCTTGGAGTACTGCAAGCATCAGGTAGATTGATGGGTCCTGCAATGATGGAAGAAAAGGTTATTTGCAGGTGTCCAGGTCAAAATATGTGTCCATAGACAAACTTGTTACAGTGTATATTTCAGGGTCAAATCAAGAGATCATGGTGACTTCCTAAGGATCATTAACAGAGACTTTGCTTATATCTAGATATGTGATGATAGGGCCTTAAACACTCTTCAAATAGCTGATCTTCAAACTACTTGGTAAGTCAGGATGATATGACTACTATTTATATACCATGTTTCTGTCTGTTTTTAAAGATACTCAAGTAAGAAAAGACATTGTCTCAATCAAATCCGGTAAGCATTAGCCCATACAGTATAAGAACTGAAAATGTCTAACCTAAGTAGTGATGGAGGTATATGTGGGTAAGGTATCCTGCTGCTCCACACTACAGATTTGATCATGAGAGTTTTACATGTGCCCTGTCAAGAGGTGATGGTGTCTCTAAGAATGCTGTTGACCTTGAAGTACTGCCAGGACGCAGGTGGTGTTGATGCTTCCCTCAGCGATGGAAGTGACCAAGAGTATTTGCCTAGTTGTTTCCCAAGTTGTTTCCCTACACAGACTTGTTGCGTGTATTTTTTTTCAGATTCCAGTCAAGGTATCACAGTGAATCTTAACAATGATTATCATCAGGACATAGCTAGTAAGCAGGTGAGTGATAAAGTGGATCTTAATACGATGCAGACTATGTGGTCTTGAATATCTGGGCAAGTAGGGATGGTGTCCCCAACATGTGTTACCATGTGTTTTACAGGTATCCTGTTAAGGTCTTTGCTAGTAAAGAGAGATGATATGATGGGACATCATTAACTCACTAGAGCCTTTCGTCATTTTCAGACACCTAAGTAATTAATGATGTTCCCAAGACTCTCATAATAACCTTGTTTTTGGCATGGATATAGTTTATGAAATTAATTTTTCCTGAGCAATTCAAGTAAGCCATGTGCATCATCTATGTTTTTGTTTGGAGAAAACATACTTGCTTGTCTGTTATCATTACAAGTGCAAAAAATAACAATGGAATTCTTGCAGGTATCCCTTCAAGGAAGGAAGATATCTCTTACTAGGGTTTAACCTCAGAGTTCTGCAGTTACCCAGGTAACATTAATGAGTTACACACTGATAAAACTGACCAAAGGAATTTTGTGGGTATACAGATAGAATAAAATATGTACTGAACATTTTCCACAGTCTGTTTTCAGACGCATGTCAAGACATCACTGTGAACCTAGCAATGGTAATTAACGAAGCACATAGCAGGTCTTGAGATAAGTGATGATTTGGCCCAAATCACAACACAGATCATATTTATGTAAGTGATGATGGTATCCCTAATACATTCTGATAGCATGATTTCATTGTAGGTATTCAGGTAAGAAAGGACAGTCTTTACCAATTCTGGTAACCATGAATTTACACTTCATATTTTAGAGAAAATTTATGTTTATCAGCATAAGAGTTAAGGAATTGATCATAATGGTAATTGTCTTGGAGTTTCTCACCACAGTAGTAACAATAGGATTTTTGCAGTTGTCCAGTCAACAAATGATGATCTTGCATGGCAGTGATGTTAACCTTGATTTAATGCAAGTATCCAGTTAGAGTTGATGTGTTCCATAATAATGGAGGTGAACAGGGCAATGTGCAGGTGTTCTAAGAACAAGTTGTGTCCTTAAATACATTTGTCCTATGTGCTTTTCAAGTTCCTCTGAAGAGAACACAGTGAACTTAACAATGGTTGTTAATGGAATCTTGTTAGTAACCAGGTAAGTGACAAGTGTAGGATGGTGAGGTTGGTGTCCCTGACATTTCAATTAATATGTTCTTTTTGGAGGTAGCTTGTTGTCTTTCCTGGTATAAAGATATAGGATGAAAAAACGTTTTAGTATAAATAAATAAAATGCTAATTCAACACTGCCAGTATAAATAAACAAAACAAACTTGCAAAATAACCCATGAAAAAATTAAGTTATGAGATGACAGTAAGTTGCTAAAGACATTCTTACTTTTAGATATCTACATAATTACTGTTTTCAAATCTCTTATATTTACCTTGTTTGGGGTGTGTATCTGGCTCAGAAATTAACATGTCCCTAATAATACTAATAAGAATAAGATTTTATTACTTATTGTTCAGAAAGACTGTGTATTGAACACTTTCAATGATAGTGATATGCATAAACCATGTTGCCTACCATATAGTTTGCCACTGCATTATTGACCGTGGGATTTTTGCAGGTATCCACCCAGGAGAGATGGGTATCTCTTTCTAGGGTTTGACCTCACAGTTCTGCAAGTGTCCAGGTAATGTTGATGGGACAAAAATGATGTAATTGGCCAAGGGAATCTGAAGGTTTTCACTTGAATAATATGTGAATCAAACACATTCTCCACATGTGTTTTCAGGTTCATGTCAGGACATTATGATGAGCCTATCAATGGTAGTTAACATGGCACATTGCTGGTATCTAGGGAAACGATGGTATGGGCCTAAACCACAGCACAGACCATCTGGTCTCCATTAATGTAGGTAAGTGATATGGTGTCCTCGCTACTTATCACTATGATTTTGTAGCGGGTATTCAGGTAAGAACTGATAAGACTCCTTACCAATTCTAGTAACTATGAGTTTGCACTATATTTCAGAGAACATTTATGTTTAATCCTGTAAGTACCAAGGAGTTGATCATATCCAGGTACTTGCTGTAGAATCTCACCACAGTAGTAACCATAGGATTTTTCTGGGTATTCAGTCAAGTAATGTTGGTCTCTCCTGACAGCAGTGTTGACCGTCAATTGACATAAGTATCCAGGTAGAGTGGATGTGCTCCATAATGAAGTGAACAAGGTCAGGGGCAGATTTCTTGATAGAATAAGTTGCGTCTTAAACACATTTTCATGTCTTCCTTGACTTTCCTGTTAGGAGAACCGGATGAACCTAAAATAATCACTAACATAGTTTTGCTAGTAACCAGGTAAATGTTAAAGTGGGCCATACCACATTGCAGACCATCAGAACTTCAAGATTAGGTAAGTGAGGGTGATGTCCCAAACATTTGTTAAGGTGGGCTGTTTTTGGATGGTGGGGGTGGGGCAGGTACCATGTTAAGATGTTTGATAGTATACAGATTTGAGATGATGTGATATTAACTAATTAAACTATTCATATATTTAGATATCTAGATAATTCATGATTTCAAGTCTCTTATATTTACTTTGTTTTTGGCATGTATTCAGTTAGGAATTTAATTTCTGTAATAATACTAGTAGGAATGAGATTTTTGTGTTGTTTAGAGATGATATGTATTTAACATAGTGATAGATGGATGAATAGATATTTAGGTTATTTATCATATTGCCCTTCACCACTTTATTGACCATGGGATTATAACAGGTAAACCTCGAAGAGAGGAAGGTATCTCTTGCTAGGGTTTGACCCTGGAGTTCTGCAAGTGTCCAGATAGTGTTCATGGGACCCAAAATGGTACAAGTGACCAAGGGAATTTGCAGGTATAGAAGTGGAATGAGTTGTGCACCAAAAATACTTTCTACAGTGGTTTTTCTTTTTTCATATTCATATCAATTCATCACGGTGGTGGTGTAAGGGTGGGTGATGATGTGGATCTAAGCCACAGCACAGGCTGTCTAATCTCCTGATACCTAGTTAAATGATGATATGTTCTCTCACTTCTTGCTAACATGTTTTTTGGTGGGTATTTGGATACAAAGTAATAGAGTCCTTACCAATCTAGAAAGCAATTGTTTTCATTTTTTATGTTTCAGAAAAAGTGTAACACTGTAAGTGCTGAGACATTACATATCTGCAGATGTTTATCATGGTTTTCCCATCACACTACTACCCATAGGATCCTTACAGGTATCCAATCAAACAGTGATGGTGTTCTGGTGTTCATGTTGACCTTCGATGACTGCACATACCCAGGTAAGGCGGATGTGTCCCATGACAATGAAGCAACCAGTGTTATCTGTAGATCTCTTGGTAGAAAAAGTTGTGTCCTTTCACACACATTTCACAGTGTCTTTCCAGGTTCCTGTGAAGACATCATTATGAGACTAGCACTGATGTGAGCAGGTGCACTGCCGGTGTGCAGGTAAGTGATGCTATGGGCCTGAACCACAGCACAGGCCATGTGATCTCCAGATAGCTAGGTGAGTGTGGATGGTGTCCCTGAGAGCTGTGGTTACCGGGATTTCTGTGCAGCTGTTCAGGTAGGGAGCGAGAAAGTCCTTATCGGTTCTAAAAACAATTAATTTTCACCTTTTATCATTTAGAGAAAATGTCTGTTTATCCCTGAGCATGTTGAGGGATTGCCATGTACTGGTAATTATAATGTCCCAGACCCCAGCAGTAACCATGGGAATGTTTCAGGTGTGCCATAATGAAACGTACCCAACAATGGTCTTGATCTCAGAATACTTTCAGGCATTCAGGTGGAGAGGATGTTCTGGTAATGATGAAATTGGCCGAGGTTATTTGCGGGTGTCCTGGTAGAACAAGTGTGCTTTTACACATATATCAGAATGTATTTCTTCAGATTCCTGTCAAGACATGTCAACGATCATGACAATAGTTGTCAAGGGGCGACCTTGCTGGTATCCAAGTATGTGACGTGGCACACCTGCCCGGCAGCAGACCCTCTGGGCCGCATGTATCCAGTTCAGAGACGTGGATTGCTTGAACTTGTTTCACCGTGTGCTTTTGTTCCAGGTATTCGGGTAGAAATGATCGTGTTTTCTACCGCTTGTATGAAACATTCCTATGTTTTTATGTGTTAGAGCTAACGTGTATTCAACCATGTGAATGGTGAGCACTTTGCGATATTCATGTGGAGACCTGGAGGTGTGGGTCCCACAAGTTACTGTGGTGATTTTGCAGGTGAGCAATCAAAACAAGACGTTGCCTGAAAGCGGCACAGACCTGGAGTACTTGATGCGAGATCCCAGGCAGAGCTGAGGCGGGTCCTGCAGGGATGGGGGCGGACGAGGGAGTTGCGGCGTCCTCGGAGAGCGTGTATTCCATAGACATGTTTGTCACAGTGTTTCTCAGGTTCCTGTCAGAAACCCTGGCAAACATCATAATGATCAATGGCGGGACTTTGCTTTTATCCAGATAAGTGCTTACGTGGGCCGTAAGCACCCTAGAATCTGACCGTCTGATATGCAGGTAAGTGCAGATGGATTTCCTACCTTTTCTGTTAACGTGTTGTTGTTTTACATGTATTCAGGTAAGAAATGATATTGTCCCAACAAATGCTAGTGACCATGCCAGTACTAATTTTGATGAGCAGGTAAGCAAGGAAGGATGTGGGCCTAAAACAGCACAGGTCAGGTGCTCTCTGGATGTCCAGGTAAGTGGTGATAGTGTTCTTGTTACCATTAGTTTTTTGCAGGTTGAGGGAAGAGATGATGTAGCTCTTACCAATGAGAGAAACCATGAGTTTTCACCCCTACGCTTAGATAAAATTTATAACCCTGTTAGGGTGGAGGAATTGCCCGTCTACAGGAAATTGTCATGGAGGTCACACCCCACTGGTAACCACAGAATTCGGCAGGTGTCCAGTTAAGAAACGGGTTCTCCTGAGCACAGTGTTAACCTGACTAATGTAATCATCCAGGTAGAGTTGCTGTGTCCATCATAATGGGAGCAGACAAGGTTACGTTCAGGTGTCCTGGGGAACAATTTGAGTTTTTAGGCGTGTGTGTTGTGTGTGCTTTTTCAAGATCCTATCAGGAGAACACAGTGCACCTCACAATGGTTGTTAATGGATCCTTACTTGTGACCAGGTAGGTGATAAAGTGGCTCTTACCGCAGTGCAGACCATCTAATCTACATCTAGGTAAGTAAGGATGGGGTCCCGAACACTTGTGATGCCGGGTTTATTTGTAGGTACTCTGCTGAGGTCTTTCCTCGTGTAAGTAAGAAATAATGTGATGTTAACTCTTTAGAGACAGTCTTATTTTCAGCTATCTGTGTATTACTGTGTGCAGTTTTCCTATTTACATTGTTTCTGGCATGTGTTCTAAGAAATTCATGTGTTCCTGTTATACTAGTAACAATGAGTATTTGTATTCTTGTTTAGAGATACTGTGCATCACGAGGGACAGAAGGGTATGTACGTGTCTCTTCAAAGAGCAACAAGTCTCTTCTTAGGTTTGAGCTTGGAGTTCTGCAAGCAGTCTGGCAGAATTGGTGGACCCCGAAATGATACAAGCGACAAAGGGCATTTGTAGGTGGAGAGGTAAAATGAGATGTTTGCAGAAAACCTTTTCCACAGTTTGTGTCAGAGTCATTTCAGGCCATCATGGTGAGATAGTTCGGTGAGAACTGCTTTACCCATTCTAGTCATCACATTCTCCTACTGTTCTGTATTTTAGGAAAATTGATGTTTAACTGTGTGAGTGTGGATTGGTATGTGGGCACACATGTAAGGATCATGGAGGTGGGCAGCACACTAGTAAGCAGGGTATGTTTGCCGGTGACCAGTCAAGAAGATGATGGTGTTTCTAACAGTGGTGTAGACGTTGAAGTATTGCAGGATCCAGCTGCAATTGATGAATGGTCCTATGATGATGGAAGTGAAATAAGGTTATTTGCAGGGTCCTGGTAGAAAAGGGGTGTCCAGGGACACACCTGTATCTATGGGTTTTTCAGGTTTCTGTGAAGATATCATGGTAAATCTCAGTGATTATTAGTGGAACTTTGCCTGCATCCCAGTATGTGATGGTGTGGGCATAAAGCACTATACACATAATCTGACCTTTAGATGTTAAGGTGAGTGGAGGTGGTGCTCAGAACTTTTCTGATGGTGTGTTTCTACACAGATATGCAGTAAGAAATGACATTGTCCCAACCAACGTTAGCAGCATTATCCCTTAGTATTGTGGAGTTTTTATTTGGTGAGTGTTTACACTTAGTGTGGGAGGCATGGACAGGTAGTCAGGTAGGTTATGCTTCTGTTCCACACCACAGTGCTGGCCGTGAGTTTCCTACAGGTGCTCAGAGGAGAGATGGCGATGGCTCTGATGGTGGTGTTCAACTTGAAGCTTGGCCAATATCCAGGCAGTGTTGATGGCTCCCCTAATAATGGAAGTCACCAAGATTATTTGCAGGTGCCCCTTTATTTTTCAGGTAAAAATACTTGCTGGTATTTTTTTTTCTCTAATTATTTTATTCTTCCTTTCAACACTGTTTAAAGGCTCCAACATATTAGACAAAGAAATCTTTGATAAGTGTTAATTTCTCTAGAGACAATCATATGATCACTTAAAATTACATAAACAATTATATATACGAAATTGAAGTTTCTGCAGCCTGCATATGCCTCTTTCGGGGGAAAGAAAGCAATATATTGATGACAATTCAACTGTAGCTTTGAAAAAAACAAACCTGGGTTTTCTTACAAAACTAAACCTATCGTCTATTAGAGCAATGAACTCCAGTGAAGCATAAGAACGGCTTCTCCCTTCACCTACATCAGTCATCTTAGATTTTTTCTATACCTCATAGTACCCCAAGCCAATCTCATCATCTAGAAAGACTGTCCACCCTCCAGCATCAACTAAAAGTACTGCTGTTCCTACTCAAAAGAAATGTAACATTCTTCCTAAGGGGAAGACAGAAGAAGGAAACAAACATGTAAGCATTTTCTAAGTGTCTTCCTTAGCAGTTCACATCCAATACCTCAATAACCCCATGCAAACATGCACAAAAATCTCTAATACACTCCCTTCATTACTCAGACAAGGAGGGAACTATATTTTCCTAATTCACTTTAGGTGGTGCCTGGGACAACTAAATGCTTTTCACTGAAAGATATAATAAATGCTATTTGATAGAGGTAATAAGAATAAGGGAAGCAGCACTTTTCTGCTTTCATTTGGCTTATAGGGAAAAAGTGTGCTCTACTATATACTAAGGTATCAGACCAACACACAACATACTGCAAAATTTTAATACAATGTGACTAAACGCAATATTCAGAATTCATCATCGGAGGACAGATCATCATCTTCATCCCTTCTCGGTATTTCCTCCAAATCTCCTCTTCTGGAGCATAGCTCTACATTTTAATATTCAGTCTTTCTGCTAATTTTTGTGCTGCAAGCTTGGCTTGCATCTCATAATTCTGTTTCTGCTGTTTCTGAAGTGCCAAAGTCTTCTACGGAGAGCAGCTGTGCAGGCAGATGGTGAAGCAGCAGAAGCCGAGCTGCTGTGATGTCATCAAGACGCTGCTTATCCCTGTGCTGTCTTTCTGCTGAGGAAATGGCGGGCCCTCCTCTCTGCCAATGACCGAATGAATCCTTTTGTTGTGAAGGTAATACGTTGGTTTGAAATTTATGCGGTGGGGGCACAGGGTTTGGGGCTCGAATTTCTAGCACTTCCATGTAATGAGGTTTCTTCTGTGTCCCACTACCAAAGCCTGTCTCATTCTCACTACCAGTATTTTCTTGTGAGTGGTGCTCATCTGGGTCCACAACTGTGATCCTTTGTGACCTCTCAATAAACAGGTGGTCAGAGCTGCTAGAATTATCTTCTGCTTGACTTGAAACACGATGCTGAGGGAGACGCTCACTGGCTTCAGACGAGGAAGGCGCACCGGTTCTGCTGCTGGGAGCTGGACGCTTGTTCACTGTGTACTCAACTTCTGGAGCCTCTTCATCGCCTTTGTGAGTAGGATGTGCAGGTCCCTGTTGTTGTGAGGTTGCTTTACGTAACTTGATGGTATCTATGGAGGAACAGCTGGGAACTAGTGATGAAGTATCAAGTATCTGGTCAGAATTCTGGGCCTTATCCGTGTCCACATCAATAACTGCAATTGCTTTTTGCCTTAGCTTACAGTCTGCACTAACAGGACGAAACAGTTCACCTTGGACTCTAGCTTCTTCACGTTCTGCGATGGCAGCTTTCAGTTTGACAACAGAGCCTAAGACCTTTTTACCTTTGTCGGGCAATTTGCAAATGAATTTTTCGTCGCGCAAAAGTCTCTCCTGGCGCTTCAACATCTCCTGCAGCTCCGCCAAACTCTGCGGCCCCAAGTCCTCGGGAGTTTGGGGCTCGAAGCCGCGGGGCAGCGAGGACGTTGCGCTGGGGCTGCGGCTGGCGAGGCGGCGGGCACTCGGCTTCCGCCGCAGCCCCAGCCGCTAGCGCGGGATTCGCGGCCGGCGGGGACTCCGGGGCACGGGCGGGAGCCGCCAATTTCCCGGAAGCTTGCTGGTATGTTTTTAAGGTTCCAGCCATCATGACATCATAATGAGGCTAACAGTGGTCACTGACAGGGCCTTGCTAGTGACCAGGTAAGTGATAAAGTGGGTCTTACCACAGTACAGACGGGCTCTTCTTCGGTCTCTAGGTGAGTAAGGGTGGTATCCCTAACACAGTGCTGTTGTCATTTTTACAGGTATCCCATTACTTTCTGAACTGGTATATAAATATGAAGTGATGTGCTAATAACTCATTAGAGACCTTCTTATCTTCAGATAGGTATTTCATGTTTCCTAGACCTTTATATTGATCTTGTTTCTGGCATATGTACAGTTCAGAGATTAATTTGTCTGTAAAAATGCTGGTAAGCCTGCGATTTTACTGTCCCCTTTTCGTGAATAACGTGTTTTTTTACACCCACATCAATAGATTTACAGTCACTTACCCAGATAATTTATCAGATATTCCATGCTCATGATATTGACCATGGGATTTTTGTAAGTATCCACTCAGAAAAGTGAGTTATGTCTAAGTAGAATCTAACCCTTGAGTTGTGCAATTACCCAGTAATACGGATGGGTCCCCAAATACTGCACTTGACCAAGGGAATTTGCTGTTGTCCAGGTGGACTGAAACGTGTGAGAACACATTATCTCTGGTGTGTTTTCAGGTTCATGTGAAGACATCTTGGGGAACCCATCCGTCAGAGTTAATGAGGCACATAGCGGGTACTGAGGTAAGTGGTGGTGGGGGCCTAACCCACAGCACAGACCGCCTCATCTTCAGGTATCTAGGTAAGTGATGATGGTGTCCTAACACTTCTTATTACCATGATTTTGGTATAGATACTCAGATAAGGAGTGATAAGACTCCTTACTGATTCTAGTGACCTTGAGTGTACGCTTTTTACCTCTTCGAGATAACCCCTGTGGGTGCTCAGGGTTGGTTGTGTCTCAAGGAGTCCTCACCCCAGAGCGACCAGTGTTTTCTCAGGAGTCGGCCATGCAAGGGCCCAAGTGGAGCTCTTGTGTTCCCTGATAGTGGAAGTGAAAAGGATTATTAGCGGGTGTTCTGGTAGAACAAGTTGTGTCCTCCAACACATTTGTCCCACGTGTGTCTTCAGGTTCTTGTCAAGAGAACAGAGTGAGCCTAAAATGGTTTAATGGAACCTTGCTATTAACCAGGTTAGTGATAAAGCGGGTCCTCCCGCTCTGCAAACCATCTGATCTGCAAGATGAAGATAGGTCCCGATGATGTCCCCAGCACTGGCGTTATAAGTGGTGTGTGCTGTTGGTTATGTTACTTGTGTTATGTTTGCAGGTATCCTGTTCAGGTCATTGCTACTACACAGGTATGAGATGATATGACATTAACTCATCAATGACACCTTATTTCATAGATCCACATAGTTAATGTTGGAGGCATATTTATCTTGTTTTGGGCATATGTGCCGTTAAATCAGTTTGACCCTAATGATACTAGTAAATATGCGATTCTTTGTGCTCCTGTTTGGGGATACTACATAATCCGGGCAGTGTATCATATTGCTATGATCCTGGTATTGACTGGGGGAATTTTGTCAGGTATCCCATCAAGAGGAGGAGGTCTTTTCTTAGGGTTTCACCTCGATGTTTCACAAGTGTCCAGGTGGTGTCAATGGGTCCAGGTGACCAAGGGAATTTGCAGGTGTGGAGGTAGAATGATTCATGGACCCAACGCATTTTCCAGGGTGCTATCTCAGGTTCGTGCCAAGACATGACAGAGAGCCCGTTAATGACAGTTAATGTGAGACAGTGCTGATATGGAGGTAATCAGTGAGCTGAGGGCCTAAACCACAGCATATTCCATCTGACCTTGACACATCTAGGTAAGTGTCATGTGTCCTCACACTTTGCTTGCCATGATATTTTTTAAGGTATGAAATGATAGCATCCTTGCCAATTCCAGAGACCGTGTGTTTTCACCTCTTATATTTCTTGGAATGGTCATTTTTAGCCCTGTGAGTATGAAGGATTACATAGGTACAGTTGTTTGTCGTGGCTTCTCAATGACACTACCAGCCACAGGGTGTTCACAAGTATGCAGTCATAGCAGTGTGGTTTTACCAGACATTGGTATTAACCTTGGATTACTGCAAGTGGCCAGGGGGACACTTTATGTGTCTCATAATGAGGAAGTGCCCAATGTTATTTGGCAGTGTCCTGGTAGAAGAAGTGATGCCATCTAATGCACATTCCATAATGTCTTCCCCAGTTCCTGTCAAGAAATCGCAGTGAACCTAACGCTACTCGTGAGTGGAGGGCATTGTGGGTGTGCAGGTAAGTGATGATGTGGGCCTGTGCCACAGCACAGCCACTCTTCAGGAAGTTAGGTAATGGTAATTAATGGCTTCCCTAACGACCATTGTTACCATTCTTTCTTTAAAGGTATTCAAGTAGAAAATGATAGTTCTTAACAATTCTGGAAACCCTGGCGTTTTCCTTTTTATATTTTAGGGAAAATGTTCATCCCTGTGAATGGTGAGGGATTGCCATATCCCGGTAATTAGCATACCCTTGCTGACCCCAGCAGCAGCCATGGGAACTTTGCAGGTGTCCGTAGTGAGATGGTGTCGCATCAGACATGGCCATGGTCTCGGGGTACTGCCAGCGTTCAGGTGGACGTGACATTCTCATAAGGAAGGAAAGGTCTGGGATAATTTGCAGTGGTCTGCTCCAACCAGTTCTGCTCCTTTCACACACGTCGTCGGTTTTCAGGTTCCTATCAAGAGACCAAGGTTAACTTCCTGGTTGTTCACGGGACGTTTCTGGTATCCAGCTAAGTGAAGATGTGCACCTTCACCACATCGGGCCCGCTGATCCTCACGTATCGAGGAAAGTGAGGTCAGTTGGCTAAACTTGTTTTGCCATGTGAGTTATTTCAGGTATTCAGGTAAGAAAAGAGAGTACTGTATAAATTCCAGCAATCTTGTGATCCTACTGCTTCCCATTGATGAGAAAATGTGTTTTTAACTGTGTGAGTGTCGAGCGCATTGTGGGTATCCACGTGATGATGGAGTTGGGCGGCACAGTGGTAACTTTGGTGGTGTTGCAGGTGAGTCAGGACGAGGTGATGGTGTTTCTAACGAGGGCGCAGACCTGGGAGTGCTGCGAGAGCCCATGTGGAGCTGATACGGGTCCTACAGCGATGACAGTGATCAAGCCTATTTGCAGTGTCCTAGTAGAAAGGCCTGTCCATAGACCCTTTAGTTTCAAAGTCTTCTTTAACTTCCTGTCAAGAAGCCATGGTGCCTTGATCATTAATGGTAGTTAATGGTGCTTTGTTTGCATCCAGGTGTGTGAGGCTGTAGATCTTAATCACCCTACAGCAATCTGATGTTCAGATATGTAGGTATGTGTGGATGGGGTTCCTAACTATTCTGTTACCATATTTTTATGCAGGTATTCAGTGAGGAAATGATATTGTCCTAACCAGTGCTAGTACATATTTGCTGTCATTTTTTTTTTTTCAGAATTTAGATATAATGTGTGGTTAAGCTTAGTAGGGACAGAAGGATATGCACATCCAGGTAACCTATCCTACACTGCACACCACAGTATTGGCCATAAGATTTCTGCAGTTACTCAGAGAAGAGAGCATAGTGCATGTAACAGTGGCATTGACCTTGAAGTTCTGCTAAGACCCAGGTATGTGTGTAGGCTTCCCCTAGGGGTGGAAGTGACCACGATTACTGGTGAATGTACCTCTTTTCTTGCAGTTAAACAACTTGCATGCTTCAACACACTTGTGGGAAGTGTTTTTCAAGGTTCTGGCAGTCATGACATCTCAGTGAACCAAACAATAGTTGTTAATGGGACCTTGGTGGTGACCACACATGTGATGAAGTGGGTCCTGCCGCAGCACAGATCATCTCATCTTCACATATCCAGGTGAGTGAGGGTGGTGTCTGTAACACTGTGACCCAAGCTTTTGTTTAGGTTTCCCAGTAAGTTCTTTGCTACTGCACACATAGGAGATGATGTAACATTAACTCATTAGACACCTTATTTTCAGGTATGCAGGTACTTAATGATATTTTCTAGACTCCCACCTTGTTTGGCATGTATGCAGGTCAGAAACTGATTCATCCCTTACAGTATTGGTAAGCATGAGATATCACTGTATCCTTCAGAGATCATTTTTTTGCACTCATTGTGTTGGACAGATGGACAGGTATCCAGGTAATCTGTCATATCTTCCATACCATGATACTGACCATGGGGTTTTTCTCAGGTGTCCCTTCAACAGAGGAAGGTGTCCTCACTAGGGTTTGACCTGGGGCTTCTGCAGTTATCCAGGTAATGTTTATACATCCCTACATCATACAATGGGTCAAGGGACTTTGCAGATATACAGGTAGAATGAGATGTGTGCTGAACACATTTTGTACAATGTGTTTTTCCAGATTCATGTCAAGATAGCCAGGTGAGCCAGTCAGTGGTGGTTAACCTGGAACAAGGCTGGCATCGAGCAAGTGCAGCTGTGGTCCTAAACCCTAGCACAGGCCATCTGACCTTGATAGATATAGGTAACTGGTGACGTGTCCTCACTCCCCTGTTTCTGTGATGTTTTTGGCTAGTATTTGGGTAAGAAATGAGAGTTTTACCAATTCTAGAAAAGACGAGTTTTGACTTTCTGTATTAGAAAATGTTACATTTAACCCTGTGAGTGAAGGATTGCACATATCCTGGTATGTATCCTGGTGTCCCCACCACCCTGCTACCCAAGGTTTTTGGCTGCTGTCCAGTGATGGAATGCTGAGTTCTGTCTGACGTCTGTACTGATCTTTGATTACTGAAAATATCCAGGCACAGTTGGTGTATCTGTAATGATGAAGGGGCCAGGTTATTTGCAGATATCCTGGTAGAAAAAGTTGTGTTTTTTAGCACAGACTTCATAATGTCTTTCAGGTGCCTGTCAGGCCAGCACTGTGAGCCTCTCATTGATGTAATCAGGGGCACTGCTGGTGTGCAGGTAAGTGTATTGCTAAGTTACCCTCCTGTTGCACACCACAATACTGACCATGAGATTTCTACAGGTCCTCAGAGATGGTGTGTCTCTGTCACTGATGTTGACATTGAAGTTCTGCAAGGTCCAGGTGTTGCTAATGGTTCCCTTTATGAGGTGACTGCAATTATGTGCTGGTGCTTTGTTTGTTAAAGATAAAACAAGTTGTATCCTAGCCCTTAAGCACACTTCTCATATGCCTTTTTTAAAGGTTCCAGCAGTCATGATATCTACAGTGAACCTAAGAATGGTTGCGGTGGGACCATACAGATCATTTGCTCTTCAGATATCTAGGTATGTGAGGATGGTGTCTCTCAGCACAGTGTTAACATGTTTGTTAAGGTCTTGGCTAGTGTAAAGGTATGAGATAGCGTGGCACTCATTAGAGACATCCTCAATTTCACTATCTACAAAATTAATGTTTTGGACACTCATATTTACATAGTTTTTGTCATGTGTGTTGTTAAATTTGTTCTTAATACAGGTAAGAATGATATTTTTATATACTCCTTTACAGATAATATGTACTTAATACTATGAATGGAAAAGGAATATGCAGGTATTCATGTAATTTATCAGATTGTCCTTCACAGCACTATTGACTAAGGGGCCATAGCAGGTATCCCTTCAGGAGCGGAAGGTGTCTCCTCCTGGAGTTTTATGTCATCATCTGATTTTTCCAGGTAGTGTTGACAGATCCTGAAGTGATACAAGTGCAAGGGAATTTGCATGTGTACAGGTAGAATGAGACATGTACCCAGTAGATTTACTGTACTGTGTTTTCCAGATTCATGTCAACACATCACAGTAAGCCCGTCAGTGGTGGTTAGCATTGGTTGTAGTTGGTATGGAGGTAAGTGATGGTGGGGGCTGAAACCGTAGCGTGTTCCTTCTGACCTTCATACATCTAAGGAAGTCATGACGCATCACGCTTTTTGTGGCCATGCGTTTTTTGCCAGTTGGCAGGTAAGTAATTACAGAGACCTTACAAATTCTAGTGACCACATTATACTATTGTTTATATTTTAGAAAAAAATGTGTTTAACCATATGATCATTGAGCTATTTGCAAAAATCCATGTATTTATTCATGGAGCTACAAGTAACAGTAATTAGCTTGTGTTATTTTTTCAGGAGTGTGGTCAAGAAATGATGGTGTTTCTAACAATGGCGTAGCTCTTAGTGCACTGCGAGATTTCACATAGAGTTGGTGGGTCCTGCAGTGATGACAGGTGTCACAAGGTTATTTTCAGGATCCAGGTATGGAAGTTATGACTGTAGATGGATTTGTCACAGTGTGTTTCCAGGTTTCTATGTAGATATCATGGTGAACTTTATAAGGATCCCTTTATAAAGGGGCACTGCTGGTATCCAGGTAAGGAATAATGTATTATCATGCTTTTTGCAGGTATTCAATTAAGAATGATATTGTCCCAACCAACGCCAGTAAGCATTAATCCTTATTATTTTAGAGCTTTGACAGAAAGTGTGTTTAACCTTAGTAGCAAGTGAGAGATATGCAGGTGTCCAGGTAACTTATTCTACTGTTCCACACCACGGTATTTACAATGAGATTTCTACAGGTATTCAGAAGAGAGATGATGGTGCCTCTAACAGTGGCTTTTAGCTTGAGATTCTGGCAAAATCCAGGTAGTGCTGCTGGTTCCTATGGTGATGGAAGTGTCTGATTATTTGCAAGTGTTTGTGTGTTCATTGTCAACAGGACAAGCTTTTTGTCCTTCAACACACTTGGCTAATGCGTTGTCGGTTTCCAGCAGTCATGAGATCACAGTGACTCTACCAATGGTTGTTAACAGGAACTTGTTAGTAACCAAGTGATGAGTCTTACCTCAGTACAGACCCTCTGATCTTCAGATATCTAGGTGAGTGAGTCAGGTTTCCCTAACACACTGTTACCTTGTTTTGCAAGTGTCCCTCACTCCTTTTCTGGTGCACAGATATGAGATCAAGTGGCAATAACTCATGTTTTCCTATATGTGAATAATGATCTTTTCAAGACTATATTAACAATGTTTCTAGCATATATGCAGTTCAGAAATTAATGTGACCTAAACAATACTAGTAAACATGAGATTTTACTGTATTCTTGTTCAAAGATATGTTTCATACACCTGTAGTGATAGATGGGTAGACAGAGCCAGGTAGTTCTCCTACTGTCCACCACCACATTATAGACCATGGGATTTCTGCAGGAATCCCTTCAAGACAGGAAGGTATCTCTTACTAGGGTTTAACCTCACATTTCTAGAGTTATCCAGATAATGTTGGTGAGGCTCAAAAGGATACAAATGACCAAGGATTTGCAGGCATCCCAATAGAATAAGATGTGTACAAAACACATCTACGTTTTTTTTTTCAGGTTCATGGGGAGATTTCACTGTGGGCCTATCCATGCTAGTTAATAAAATCCATAGCAAGTACTGAGGTAAGTGATGATGTAGGCCTTAACCATAAAATGGATCATATGATTTTCCTACATATAAGTGGTGATGGTGTACCTAACACTCATGTTATCAAATGTTTGTGCAGGTATCCTGTTCAGATGTTTGGTCATACGCAGGTATGAGATGATGTGACACTGATTCATTGTAGATCTTATTTTCAGATAGGGGTCTTAAAAATAATTATTACATAGCTAACTTGTTGTTGGCAGGTATGTTAAATTAATTTGTCCCTAATAGTACTAGCAAGCAGTAGTTTTTCCTGTAGTCTTGTCAAGAGAGAATGTGTATTTTTCACTCATACTGGTAGACAGGCTGCAAGTATCCAGGTAATTTATCATATTGTTCTAATTACATGAGTAACCACGGAGTTTTTGCAGGTATCCATTCAAGAGTGGAAAGTATATCTTACTAGGGTTTAACCTCAGAGTTCTGTGAGTATCCAGGTAACATTGATGGGTCCCAAATTGATACAAGGATGAGGGAATTTGCAGGTGCACAGGGAGAGAGAGACATGTACCAACACATTTTCCACCATTTGTTTTTCTGGCATGCCAAGAGATTGTAGTGAGCTTATCTGTGGCAATTAATGGGGCACACTGCTGGTATTGAGGTAAGTTAAGGTGTAGGCCTACACCACAGCACAGACTGTCTGATCTCCTTCTGTCTAGGTAAGTAGTGATGTGTGCCAGCACTTCTTATTACCGTAATTCTGTTGCATGTATTCAGGTAAGAAATGAGAGCATCCTGACCAATTCTAGAGACCATGAGTTTTTACTTTGTGTATTTTAGGCAAAATTTATATCTAACACAATGAATGTTGTGTTTATTGCAGATGTTTATCATGGTTTTCCTGCCACACTACTACCCTAGGATCTTTACAGCGTCCAGCCAAGAAATGGTGTTTTTCTGACCTCGGTGTTGCCCTGGGATTACTGCAAGTAGCCAAGTAGAGTTAACGTATTCTGTAATGATGAAATGGCCAAGCTTGTTTGCATCTGTACCGATAGAAAAATTATATCCTTTAACATATGTTTCATAACATTTTTTTCAGGTTCTGTCCAGAGATGACAATGAACCTAAAATGGGTCATTAATGGGGACACTGCAGGTATGCAGGTAAGTGATGATAGGGGCGCAACCGACAGCACAGAACATCTGATCTCCAGATATCTTAGTGATGATGGTGTCCCTCACACTTGTTACCGTGATTTCTTGGCAGGCACTCAGGTAGGAAACGACAGATCCCTTAGCAGTCTAGAAATCATGAGTTTTCATGTTGTATGTGTTAGAGGAATTTTTTGTTTCTCTATGTGAGTGTTCAGTCATATCACATATCCAGGTAATTATCGTGATATTCTCAGCCATGGTAGAGACTATGGAAATTTTGCAGGTTTCCTGGTAAGAAATGTTGTCTTACCTGACAATGTTCTTGATCTTGTCGTAGAGTTGATGTTCTCATTCTGAGGAAAGTGATGAATGTCATTTGCAGGTATAGTGGTGGAACACATTGTTTCCTTTCAAACCTATATCAAATGGTGTTTTTTAAATTCATGTCAAGAGGTCACAGTGAACCTAACAATGGCTGTTAACAGGAGACATTTCTGGAAGCCAGGAAATATGCATTGTCGCCATATCACAGACTATCCAATCTTCATACACTTAGGTCAGGGATGTTTGCTCTTGTTTTTCACTATGAGATTTTTCAGGTAGGTTTTCCAGGTAAGAAATGATAATGTTTTACCAATTCTAGAAACCATGTTATCCTGCCAAGATTATGTTTAACCATGTGAGTGATGAGCAATTTTCAGATATCCATGTAATTATCATGGAGCTGCAAGTCAGAAATAAACATTTATTTTTTGGCAGGTGAGCATTCAAGAGATAATCGTATCTTAACAATGGCATAGACCTTGGAGTACTGCGAGATTCCAGGTAGATTTCATGAGTCCTGCAGCGATGGTAGTAACAAGGTTATTTTCAGGGTCCAGGTAAAAAAAGTGTGTCCATTTATTACAATGTGTGTTTCAGGTTACTGTTAAGAGATCATGGTAAACCTCATAGTCATCATTAAGGGGATTTTATTTGTGACCAGGTGAGTGATGATGTGGGCCTTTTGCATGCTGCAGACCATCAGGTACTCAGAAATCTAGGTAGGTGTGGATGGTATTCCTAACTTCTGTGTTGCCATTTCTTGGGCAGGTATTCAGGTAAGAAATGATATTGTCAACTAAAGCCGGTAAGCATGAGCCCTTCTTATAGAGTTTATATATAATGTTTGTTTAACCTTAGTAGTGGCTGAGGGATTATGTAGGTCTCCAGGTAGGTCATTGTTTTGTCCATCACATCTTTATTAACCATGGCTTTTTGCAGTTATATTGTTGAGACAGGATTGCGTCTCTAGGGTATGGACCTTGAATTTCTTCATGTTTCCAGGTAGTTTTGATGGACCCCCTAAATTTGATGGACTTCTGAAGATATTTAGGTTTTGCCTGTATTCCTAACACAGTTTTTATCAAAAATTTTTATAGAATCCAATCAAGACATGATCATTTGATGCCAGCCCAATCCCAAATTAAATACTATTGTCAGTCAAACCATCCTCTCTTCACTGGTATTTTTGTAGATATCCACTCTCTATCCAAGGTCGTGACCTTGAGTTTTTATAAGTATCTGGCTAAATTTAATGGTTCCCCTTAAGTTTGTAGTGCTTATAGGATTTTCAAGTACCCAAGTTGCAGAATTGTCCTTATACACTGTTGCCTCCTTGTTTTTTGTCCAGTTAAGACATTGTTGGGAACTTCCATATGGTATTGAAAGCAAAATTTTGCTGGCATCCAAGTAAGATGGTGGTATTTGTTCCAAAGTTAGAGTTCAGAAGGCTTTGAAGATACCCAGGTAGACTAATGATGGTGTTCTTAAGCCAACATAGTAACCATATTTACTTGCAAGCATCCTGGTAAGTTGTGTTGACTAGCCATGGTGGTGGTCCGAGGAAGTTTGCAAATATCCTGTCACACTATGAAGGTGTCTCTAACTAAGGTATTTTCCTTGGCAATTTGCAGGTACCCAAGTAAGACTTGATGGTGTCCCTAATCAAGAGAATGGCCATGACATTTTGCAGTTATCGAGGCAAGAGGTGGTATGTCCCTACCATGATCTTGATCCTGGGCCTGTCTGCGTGTTCAGGTTAAGAGATCTTACTTGTCTGATTATGTAACTGCCCACAGGGATTTTTGCTGCTCTGCAGGCAGATGATGACCTTTGAAATTTGCATGTATCCAAGTAAGAGTTCATAGGTCCCTTACCATGCTAATGGCCTTGGGATCTATCATTTGTCCAGGTAAGGAATGATGTGTCCTTAATCATGTTAGTTACCATAGGTTTTTGCAGGTATCTAGATAAGAGATGATGGTGGCCCTAACCATGGTATGGACCATAGGATTTTCTAGGTGTCCAGGTAAGATTATCATCTATCGACAACTATGTTACTTATCCTCAGATTTTCTTATGTATTCTGGAAAGAGACAATGGTATTCCTAACAACACTGATGACCTTAGGATTTTGCAGATATCCATCAAGAGATGATGGCATCTCTGTCAATATTGGTGTCTGTGGGAAGGAAAGAAAATGGAATACTTTTTTCGGTTAGCTATGTATTTGGTTAAAGGGATTTTTAACATTCAGTGACTGATAAATCTCATTCACAATCATATTTCCTTATCTCATTTACAATCATATTGTCTTTATTTGTTCAGTTTCTCCATGATGATGTTGGTACCAGGCATCTCAGGCCCACATTTATGAAATTTTTTAATTTCTAGGAACCATCAACACAGATAAATTTCATGTACAATGTGGTTATTCCTAAAGAAAATTAGGCTATAGAGCCACTTCTTAGTTAAAGGGTTGGGGCAACCAAGGGGAGAGGATTACTGGTGTACATATTCTCGAGAAAAACATTTGTGTTCTCACTTTCTTGATGGAATAGATATTAGATGATATGTGGGAAAAATATGTGAAACATGATGTAGATTAATGGGGACTTGAATAGCTCTTATCCAATTAATTCAGTTATTTAATTGCTATTTAGATTATACCATTGAAACGTAGAAAATGAGAGCCAAAGAACTTGGTATTGAACTAGTCCAACACTACCACGAGTGGGAGAGCCCTGAGTGCAGAGAGGTTGATCAAGGTCACACAATTGTCTAGTTGTCAAGTGCTCTTCTACCACCTTGTTTTCTTTGTTCTGAAAGCCTGAGACCGGTTCAAAAGCAATAAAGGCAAGTGCTCCAGTGCTTGTTTGAATCAGTATGTTTCAGGAAATGCATTTCCAATCGGCCAGACTCTCCATCGGGCACTTGGCTTTTTTGCTCATGTATTCAGTGTAAAATTCTCCTTAGGGAAGCCCTGGGTCCTCCTCCTAAACCCCCAGCTACGTGTGTGTCTGGAGAAGGGAAGCAACCTTGTCTAAATCGGTTCAGCCAAGTGGGATCCCTGTGAAGTTCCCTTCTCCTCCTAGGTAACCACTCTGGGGTCCATTTACAACCATTGTAGGTCTGAGTATGGAATCGCTGCTCTGCATCTTGACACCATTGAACATGTCAGGCCAAGACCCCGTAAGTGTAGTCTTACCCACGGGAAAAGAGAGGTAAAGGGGTTAACCCGCAATAGTAGATGAGGATAATGATGGAGAAAGAAAATTAAAGAAATGAGGCTGAATAAACTTGCCCATGTGCCTTCACGCTGGCCCATGCACAGAGTACACACTCAAAAAAATGTTTTTTCAGTCAATGAATGCAGCTTGATAGTTTAGATGATTGTGAATTAGCTTGTTCAACCACCATTCTTTCTTCTAGTGTGTGAAGGCAAGAGAGCAAAAAACTCCATTTCCCAGACTTCTTACAACATGCATGTGAGTGTAATTTAGCTTCTGTCATCAATGTAACAGTATAAAACTTTCATTAGAACTGAGTCCCTGTTAGAAAGGCGGGAAGTGGACATCCATCTTACTGGCACGCGTTGTGGCAGGGGTGCCTTGTTTTCAGACCATTCATAAAAGGGGCAACCCTAGGTTGAAGCTGCAGTTGAGGATCAGATATGCTGCTTAAGGAAACATTCTTTTTCCCATTTTTTTCCTTTGAGTTTTTGAAAATTGTACTGACAGTGTTCTTACAGGGATAAAGAGGTTGAAAAAGAAAATGCCAATCATTGCAACACCATTGCATGAACACCTAAAGTTGTCCTGTTCTTTATCAGTTATTATCCGTATTAATACATATTACATAAGAACCATAAGGTGGATATACAATTTTGTATTCTGATTCCTCTTAAAATTGTAATGTCAGTATATGGAAAAATGAAATGTGTACGTCTATGCACATTTAAGTCCTTCGTTCAACAATAAAGTTCTACCCGTTGTAGGTACAGCTCCATGCTCTGGGGATTGATGGTGAAGAAGCCAGACAAGGTCCATGCCTTAAGGAAGGCTGTGTTCTCTAGTGGGCCACAGCTCCCATGACCCACACATCCTGGTGTCCCTATTATTGCACTGTCCCAGCCTAATTATTAATAGCCCACCCTCTGCAGGGTGTCTCAGTTGGCCCAATACATTACATGGACACACTGGATAGAATAGATAATGTAGGTCTTCACCTGTATATTAATTACTGAGGAATAAGTACTCTACAAGTGATAAAGTGATAGTAACTGGGGAAAGGGGCTTGTTCAGTTTGAGGGGTCAGGGACGTTCTCTCTGAGGACAGCTGAAACGGAATGGCCGGAAGGGGCCAAGCAGCTGAAGAGTGAAGGGGTAAGCATCCTAGGAATAGCAAACGTGGGAGGCTGTGGCCGGGGGACAGCAAGGAAGGGCAAGGGGGTGCAGGGTGTGAGTGGGGGTAGCCCAAGGGGAGGGCTACATTTCTCAAGGCCTTGTGTGTCATGGGGAGGAGCCTGGCTTTCATTGGAACTGCAATGGGCAGCCATTGAAAAAGCAAAATAGCCTGATCTGTGTGTCTTTGCCCAGTTGATTCAAATCCATAGTACAGCAAGTCAGGATCTGCTAAGGCACTCATGCTTCTAGTACTGTGGCTCCTGGAGGAAAGCCAGAGATACCACAATGTATGGGAAAATCAGATCCATTTATTGTCCATTTATTACCAACACTGAAATGAAGGATAAATTGATAGAACTTCAGGCTTAATACTAAGCTTAAATTAAATTCCCAAGAAACACACATATTTACAACTCTTCCCCCCAAAGGATAAAATGTTCAATTTTATAAGTTTAGAACGGACTTGGAAACCAATGCAAATTTTTACAAGTTTAATCAAGCTCTCTTCTCAGTAATGCCATCAGTTAAGGATTATGTAGTTAGAAGGTAGTTGGGACAGGTCTCCAGACACAATGGAATGGCAGTTGGAGACAGACTTAATCATATGGCTGGACCTGGTTTGGAGAGGGAGGGAGGCCCGAAGTCTGGTGGAAGTCCTGGGTATTCTGGCAGCTTCCAGGTTCCTTCTGAGGCACGTTAAAGTGGTACAGCTCAGAGGCACAACTCCGCCCTCTTATGCTTGGCCTCCCAAGGCCCAGCCCTTGGCCACATAGGGTGTGTCCAACACAGGGATGCCAGGCTGCTGCAGAAGCTGGCTTGAAGGCCAAATTCTGAGTCCCCTCTGAGCTGAGAAAGACCTCGTCTGTTTGCCTTTCAGTTGTATAAATCCCAGGCTCCTCAAATATGTGGTACCTCTGCCACGACCCCTTGTCAGTAAAATGGACGTCCACTCCTGCCTTCCTGCCTCTGACTCCGGGAAAGGGCCATGCCCACAGGGACGCCATGAAGCCTTCTGGGCTAAGCAGCACTACATGTCTGGGACATTCCTGGGGCCCTATGGCCTCGGAGCAGTCCCCTTACTGCCTGAGTTTCTTAGCCGATGCACCCTTACCAGCTGGCTGATTCTGTCTCCTGAAGCTCATTCTGGCTTTGAAACCGTAGATTTCTTGTTTCAGCAATATCTGGGGCATCAGAAAAATAGAAGCCTTTCTATGATTTACCACATAAATCATAAGTTGCTCAAGGCTGCCCTGGATGGTAGGACTATACGCAGCATACTGGCTACCGAATCTATCATTATCTTGAGTGCTGCCTTTCCTGGCGCCAGGAGTCCTGTTAGGACCTCCATCATCTCTGTTATCCTTCGGTATTTCTAGTCTTTTCTGTCTCCCTCAGGACCTGTTAAGACAGATGCTAAAGTGTGCAGGAGGTTTTGTAAATAATACTTTTCATTGCAGCGGTTTGAGCTAATGGTGTTTTCCATCTCAAAAATGTTTTATAAATGTTAATTAAGCTGCTAGCTCCCTGGTGAGCTTAGGCCGAGTGTGCTCACCCAGAAAGTGTCTGCTTTTCCCTCAAGCCTGAGAAAGCCCTCGAGGAAATAGGAGGCCTAGGGCTTCCGTCCAACAGTCCCTTTCTTGAAAGAGGGTTTAACGTACTTTTAGAACTTCCCTGATGCTCAGAAAATGAAGTATTTGTGATGCTTCATAAAATGAAACCCCTCAGAATGCTTTATTAAATAGTGAAGTCTAGCCAGCATAAACCACCTGTCAAAAAGTTTTTTTTGTTGTTGTTATAAAAAAGCATGTATGTGTTGAGTTAGTGCAGGAGGAAAATAGAGCCAACTGCAAACCTAAATCAGCTTGATAAGGCAGTACTCATTTCTCAATAGGAAAAGGGGGGAAAAGAAACCCTAGCAGGTATGAGTAAGAAGGAAGGATATGAGAGCAGGAGGTCTGTGAAAGCGCTCCTTCTGTTTCTTCATTCTGACACATAAATGCAAACAGAAAAGCCTTTAAAAGAAACACCTGCAATAACAGAACCTCCAGATTCAAAATGCAGAAACTCAGTCATAATGCCATGGTGAAATTCATTCATGGCCATTTTCATCTAAATCAATGAATGTGTGAGATTTTTGTTTCCCCCCAGCCCTCCAGGAGATTGACAATGTCTGGAGACGTTTTTGGTTGTCATCACTCATGGGGCGGGTGGGGTGATACTGGCGTCTAGTGTATGGACGTCAGGGACGCTACTGTAAACATCTTATAATGCACAGGACTGCTCCCATTGCAAAAAGTGATCGGCCCCAAATAGGAATATCACCAAGGTTGAGAAACCCCACTCTAAATCATTACCCTGTCAGAGGGGAACCCCCAAATGTCCAGATCGAGTTGGAGTTGGTGATATGCCCTTGACAGGCTGACCTCAAGCCCTGCCCTCCCTGCCCTGAGCTCCAAGCAGGCTCAGCACGGCGCCCTTGCTGTAGGTGCCTCTAGCACGCCTTCAATAGGCCCGGGAACCCAGTCTGTGCGTGGAGCCTAAACTCTAACAGGTTCTGAGCTGTTACACTTGATTTTCTCAGAAGGTAATGGCTGTATTTTTATTTTGAAGTGCTCCAGGCTCCTTTTATGCAGAAAGATGGGTATACATTTCTACACAGAGATGTCAGCCAGTTCAGTTCATTTGAGTAGGAACAGGAGCAAATGCCGGGTCAAGGAAAGGCCCCTCTGGTGAATCCTCTAGAGCATATCGTGTTGACTTTTCCAGGCTAACTAAAACTGAGAAAGGGGAGAGTTTGTATTCTGCCTTTGGCCCTTGGTTACAGACCCTTCTGTTGACGTCCCTCTGGCATTGTATTTAACACAGTCGTGCACTGGAGTCCATAGAAAATGCAGTCAAGAGGACGGCGCATGAGGAGAGACAGAAGAGGTAGAACAAACCGTGATGAGCAAAGAACCTCCCTTTCTTTATTGACAAGTTTTACTATGAAGCAAAAAGATGGAGAGATGGTAACTTCAACCAAAACTACATTCGTGTTAGAAAAGGTCTAGGAGCCAGCCCTGCTTATATTTCTTACTCCACTACAGTCAAGGTTTAGTACACTGGCTAGGGCACAGAGACAACTAAATTCTGGTCTTATGAATTCAGCTAAGCAGGGAGATGGGCAATAAAACAGAAAGGAGAAGAAAGGTTACCAGGGCCTGGGGACGGGGAAGGGCAGGGTGGGGGAGGCGAGTTACTGCTTCAGGGTTACAGTCTATTTGGGACAATGACAAAGTTTTAGAAGTAGATCCCAGTGATGGTTCCACAGGTTTGTGAATGTGATGAATGCCACTGCATTTTACACCTAAAAACGGTTCAGATTGGAAATGTTATGTTATATGTAGCTTACCACAATAAAAAACACAACTATGCATGAAGGGTGCCAGCAGCTATAGATGAGATACGCGCGAGAGCTCTTGAGAGTAAACAGAAGGCTCGTTTAAGAACAAAATGTCCTGTGTTCCTGCTTCTTCCCAGGCACTTTTGTAGGCACTTGGCTACTCAGCGGCTCAGTCTGGGTCCTCCAAGAAGCAGGCGCCAAGATCAAATGTGGAATGAAATGTGCTCGAGACGCACTGGGGAAGATACCTGAGCAGGAGAAAGGTGAGGACGCTGGCAGAGGCTCTCCCCACTGCAGTGCAGGTCTGCAGGGGGCAGGAGGAGGGGCCACGGGGCAGGAAGGGGCGTGAGCCCAGCGGCAGCGTTGCGCCAGGTTCCCTGGGAAGCCTTCACACCCAGCTCTCCTGATGGAGGAGGCTCACCCTAGCAGTGGCACATCTGTGGCCAGCACCCACCTGTCACACTGAAAGCTCACAGCCCCTCTTTGAACATTTCATTATCTCCAGTTAACAAAAGGGGAAAAAGCTTTTTTGGAGGCTTTTGTCCAGTTTTGAAAGACCCCAAAACCAGTGTTTTATCTCCTACAATATAGTAGATGAAATGATTGTTCAGCAAGTATTTGGTCTCCCATCCCCTGCAGTCTCTGTGGAGGGATCACCCTGCCCCACGGCCACAAGCTTGGCTGTGTGTCTCATTTTGCTCATGGAATGTGAATGTAAAGGGCCATGGGCCGGTCTAAACCTCACCTTGAGAGGAAGTATGTGTTTGCACTCATCTCTTCCAGGAGAAGGCTGATCCCATCCACCCCAGCCTGAAGCAAAGCACCCCACCTCGCCAACCTGCACACCCAAGAGTGAGAAATAAAGGCTTGTAACTGTAAGCCTTTGAGATTTGTTGCCTTTGAAGGAGTAACTGGTCCTGCCTAGATGGGAGATGGCAAAGGCTTCATGGAGGAAGTAACATTTAAGCAGAATATTCCTTAAAATATAATTACACTTCATCAAAAAGTTTATCTTTTTCATTGTCAAATATTTGTAAAATATGGAAAACTTTAAAAGTGAAATCAAAGAGATTATATCCCTTGATGTTTTTTTTATTAGAATCCTCCGTGTATACTATGCCTTTATGCACTACAAGGCTTTGCCTTTTTTACCTAATATGTTATCAGCAATCTGTGTTGATACATATGAGGAAATATTCTTTGAAAACATAGTTTTCAATAGTTGCATAATATTCATTGTAGCAATGACTTGAGCTTTAAGAACAAGTTGAAGCATACCAGAAAGACATTCTTTCATTCATTTCTTTTGAATTATTGAGTACTTAGTATGTGTCAGGCACTATAAAAACGAGTGTTACAAAGCAGACAAAATCCCAATGTCTATCAATAGGTAATTGATAAACCAATATGGTATATCCATACAATGGAATACTACTCAGCAACAAAAAAGAACTAACCACTGATACATACTACACCATGGATGAACCTGCAAAACATTAGACTAAGTGAAAGAAGCCAGACACCAAAGACATAGATTGCATTTTAATGAAACTCCAGATAAATTCAAACAAATCTATAATGACAGGAAGTAGACTAGAAGTTGTGTGGGAAAGTGGGGACAGGGAAGGGAGAAAAAATTATAAGGGGCATGAGAAACCTTTTGGGGGTGATGGGATGTGTTCATTGTCTTGACTGTGGTGATGTGCTCATGAATTATGCATATGTCAAAACTTAAGTATGTGCAGTTTATTTCATGTCAGTTACACCTCATTAAAGCTGTTAAAAGCCATAGGAGTAGTATGGAGACTGACAAAGTGGAGGATGAGAATCTGAGCAAAAGGAAAAGAACATACAGAGACACAGAGGCATTTTATTTAATAAGCATGTGGGATTTACTGTCTCCTGGGCAATGTTCCAAGAATTTTACAAGTACTAACTCATTTTGTCTTCATAGCATCCCTATGAGGTAAGTCCTATTAATGTCACCCCCTTGCAGATAAAGAAATTAAGGCACAAAGATACTAAGTAACTGGCCCAAGGTAACAGTAATTACTATAGTTGGGCTTTGAGTCTGCAAGCCTAGATCTAGTGTTTATGCTTTTATATATGACGGCATGCTGCCTCCACATATCTGGGAGCATATTTGGTAGTATTGCAGGTATGTTTGAAAAGCCACATGACTGTAGCCAAAAGTGAAGGGGGATGGGAGGAAGATTTGGCAGTGTAGGCTGGGGTAAGTTCATTTAAGTGTGAATAGTCCAGTCATGCTTCGTGAAGATATATTGGAAGCCTTCTGAAGGATATCTTTATTTCGCATGAGTTAATTTTCATTCATTATCAAATACTAATTATATCCTCAATGGAACTCCTCTGGAAGCAACTTCTCCACCACTCTTACAAAGGCCTCAGTCCCAAATGCACAAATTGCTCAGATAGTGTATTATGCTCCGCAAGTAGCTTAGGAATCAGGTGCCATTACTCACACAAAGAGGCATGTTCCCTTTCAGAGCAGGCATTCATGCGCTGTCCTTTATGCCCACTTGGGGAGATGCAAATACAAAGGAGGACGGAGCACAAAGCCTCCCCGTTAGCAATCCCAGACTCCTATTGCCTTTCATTCTGGCTTTAACACAGACCACTTACAACGTCTCCTTTGCCTGCCTTAAACCCTGAGAAGGACAGGACTGGAAAGTGGGCTGTTAATAAAAAATGTAGGCTGCGAAGATTCTTTAAAGTTTATACCAACTACAAAATACACCTTCAGCACAGATGTGTTAGGGACAAGAGCCTTAATGTCCTGTGCCTTCTTGGGTCCAGGAGCTCGTTGGTGCCTGCTCTTGACTGGGCTTGTATCACTTCATCTGGGATCCTAGCCTTCAAATCCAAGACACCTCCTAAGTCTTTTTCAGCTCATTTCATTTGCCACCAAAATACATGTCCAGAATCCTGAAGAGGTGAACGTGGCATCAATATGGTTTCCTGGAGTGGCTCAGCCGCTCATCCTTCACAGGGGCCGGCAAGTTTGACCAGGCTCCCTGTTAGTCTGCTCTGGCTGCCGGAACAAAGCACCATAGACTGGCTGGCCCGAACGGGGGAAACTGATTTCTCGCAGTCATGGGGCCTGGAGGCTGTCGATCAGGGTGCCAGCAGAGCTGGGTTCTGGTGGGAGCACTCGTGGGCCTGGCAGACGGCCTCCTCCCATGTCCTCACGTGGCGTGCCTTCAGGGAGGGAGTGTGCAGAAAGAGATCTTCCTTCTCTTAGACAGGCACCAGTCTTCTGACCTGATTGAACCTGAATGAGTTCCTAAAAGGCCTGTCTGCAAGTACAGTCACACTGGGGATCCTGGCAGCAGCGCAGGAATTTGAGGGAAACACAGATCAGTCCTCGTATTGCCCCTCCTCCCAACCTGTGCTGCACCCACTTTATAGCGTGGATCCCAGCGTCTGTGCCTCGCCTTATACAAAACCATCTTCCCTCAACCCGTGCACTTGGGATTGTAAACTTGAGATCTGTGGGCTTGATTTAGCTTTCACAAATATTTTGTGTGCCCCACAGCGTTTAAACAAACTTGAATTAGTTGTCAACATTTAAAACTTGGCATATAACAAATCTGCATTTGCATTCCCAACTTTTCTTGATGGAAATCTCTAATGGACTGTGTTTAAGCCTTTGTCTTGGCCTTGAAAGCTCAAAGTCAAGCTTGTGTCCAACAGCTAAAAAAGCAGGGCAGGACCTTATAGAATCTACTGGGGGAGCTGAATAGCTTCTGGGCCTGTTTCATTTCTTCTGCCCCTAACTAAGTTTTCTTCTCCCATTCATCAAATTATCTTTTATTACCCCTTATGGATATTTATACTCCACTTCAAAATTACAGAAGTAAAAGCAGATATATATGCATATATATTTAAATCAACCCTCAATGTGTGTGTGCTGCAAGGATGAATGAAATGCATACATATGGATTCTCAAAATGTCTGGAGAGAATATTATTTATCAACTTTGTTCCAATAAAAAAAGAAACATCCAGAGAGAACAACTTATTAAATTCAAAAATAAAATATTTGATAACTTTTTAACAAAACTTTAAGGACTAATATATAATAAGGGAGGAATGTATCATTCATAAGTAAATCCAATGGCACTTCACAGTTTGTGAAGCACTTTGCCATATAATATATCATGTACGGTTCGTATCTGTGAGCCAGCAGGAAGAGCAGGGCTTGATGCTTGCAGCGCATCTGTAAAGATGACGCAACTCCACTCAAGTACATTTGTTGGTTTGTCCCCATTCTGACAGAGGCCCAAAGACATGGGCTCATGGGCACCTCAGACGGGTCAGTGAATCAAAGACATTGAATGTAAGTCATGAAACCATAAAACTCTTAGGAAAAAACATAGGCAAAAATCTCTTGGACATAAACATGAGCAACTTCTTCATGAACATATCTCCCCGGGCAAGGGAAACAAAAGCAAAAATGAACAAGTGCCACTATATCAAACTAAAAAGCTTCCTTTCCGTACAGCAAAGGACACCATCAGTAGAACAAAAAGATCCTACAGTATGGGAGAATATATTCATAAATGACATATCTGATAAGGGGTTGACATCCAAAATATATAAAGAGCTCATGCACCTGAACAAACAAAAAGCAAATAATCCAATTCAAAAATGGGCAGAGGAGCTGAACAGACACTTCTCCAAAGAAGAAATTCAGATGGCCAACAGACACAATGAAAGATGCTCCACATCGCTAGTCATCAGAGAAATGCAAATTAAAACCACGGTGAGATATCATCTCACACCAGTTAGGATGGCCAGCATCCAAAAGACAAACAACAACAAATGTTGGCGAGGATGTGGAGAAAGGGGAACCCTCCTCCACTGCTGGTGGGAATGTAAATTAGTTCAACCATTGTGGAAAGCAGTATGGAGGTTCCTCAAAAAAGTAAAAATAGAAATACCATTTGACCCAGGAATTCCACTCCTAGGAATTTACCCTAAGAATTCAGGAGCCCAGTTTGAAAAAGACATACATGCACCCCTATGTTTATCGCTGCACTATTTACAATAGCCAAGAATTGGAAGCAACCTAAGTGTCCATCAGTAGATGATTGGCTAAAGAAGATATGGTACATATACACAATGAAATATTCAGCCATAAGAAGAAAACAAATCCTACCATTTGCAACAACATGGATGTAGCTAGAGGGTATTATGCTCAGTGAAATAAGCCAGGTGGAGAAAGACAAGTACCAAATGATTTCACTCATATGTGGAGTATAAGAACAAAGCAAAAACAAGGAGCAAAACAGCAGCAGACTCACAGAACCCAAGAATGGACTAACAGTTAAAAAGGGAAAGGGACTGGGGAGGAGGGGTGGGAAGGGAGGGATAAGGGGCGAAAAAGGGGCATTATGATTAGCACACAGAATGTAGTTGGAGGGGCACAGGGAAGGCAGTATAGCACAGAGAAGACAAGTAGTGATTCTACAGCATCTTACTACACTGATGGACAGTGACTGCAATGGGGTATGTGATGGAGACTTGATAATGGGGTGAGTCTAGTAACCATAATGTTGCTCATGTAACTGTACATTAATGATACCAAAATAAGAAAATAAATTTAAAAAAAAAGAGGAGTCAGAACTCTGATCAAGACACATTTCGAAATGTTCGTCCAAGGCTGGGCCCTTGAATATATAACACATTGTATCAAGGTGTCTTCACATTAATGATCTCACTAGAGGCTCACAGGCTTATGTTTCCATTTGACAAATGTGGAAATTACAACAGAATTACGATGTGCCAAGTTCACACTGCTATTTGGTGAGAGAAGTAGAGCTAAAACCCCAGAGACCTGCCCCCAAGCCCAGTTTCACTGCAGCAACCTCACCCAGCGCACACAGGCAGAAGTGCTCGGGGATGCCAATAGGCCTTATGCAAAACAAAGTTATGGGAAAAAAGTTCCATGAGGAAATAGACTTGGAAAGTTTGGGATTAAATGAAGTCCAGCCTTTTGCAGGCCCTCTCAGAGACTTGAACATGCTGCCGTCTATTGCCGAGCTGTGAGGGAGAATCTGGTAGGTGGCATTTCCCAGATCATAAGAGCATGCAAGCCGTTCTTTGGGGATGTTTTGCACAAGTAGTGTTCTTGAGGACATGCTTTGAGAAGCCTTTTCCTTCATCAGTCATGAGTTACATCCAATCATGAGTGACATCACGGCCCCAGGGACTGCTCATTCTCAAGGCTGAGCGTTATTGGGTCCAGGGACAGAGAACAGAAGCTCATTTGAAATAAGGGAAGGTTTCTGTGTGTAGTCACTAGCACTCTCCAGGAAAGGGTCAGCCTTCCCTACCCCATTAATGTCAGGCTTGGCCACATGACTTGCTTTGGCCAATGAAATAAGAGTGGATCCAACTCGTGACTTCCAGGCAGAGGTTCTGGAGCCAGCATGTGGTTTTTCTATGCCCACTTCCCTCTGCACTGATGACCAACCTTGATTCAGGTAGAGGAGGCTCCATCAGCCTGGGAGCTGGGGAGGGGAAGGTAAACATATTTGAAATTGTGTTTGCATGGCAAATACACAGTTTTCATCTTAAAATTTATATTAAGTATTGATATGATATTTCTTCTGCAAATGCTCAAATGAATACTTGAAGAGTCATTAGGACTGGGCAGAAAGTTCAGTGGTCCCAAATTTAGATCTGTTTCTGACTTGTTTGCCCTTGATACGGTCACTGAACCCTCCTGAACTTCTACTTTAAAAAATATCTACACAGCTCACCTCACACGAATAATGAGACAATCACATATGTGGAAGCATTTTAGAAACTGAAGTGCCAAACAAACATAGGACCTATAAGTCACTGTGCTGTCCTAGGCTGGATTTCAGAGGTCCTGCCTTGTCAGTGAATGACAATGAACAGAGTGACCTACAAGTGGGGAAGCAGGAAGTCAAATGCTCTGGACCCGTGTCTATGGTTCCTTTTCATTGTATTCCAAACATTTTATAGCAAGAGATTTCTAAATTAATGAATATTGAAGTTTTTTCATCTATCAGGATGCTTTGGGCTCTAAGGAAAAGAAACCCCAGCTTACACAGACTTGAACATTACAGGAATATTCCATCTGACAAAACGCCATGTGCAGAGGTCAGGCAGTTGATAGGTAATCAACAGCTCAGTAATATTAAAGAGTCAGGCTCTCTGATTCTCCTTTCCACTGTCCTCAGCACCAGCTTCATCCTAAAGCTAAGGTTTCCTCATGGTCACTAAATGGCTGCTAGAAGAAATCACATCTAGCATCTTCTTTAGTCATGTCAGGCAAGAAAGAGAGTGGAGATACAAACACCTCATTCACACAAGCACTCTAAGTCCTTTAATTTACTGAAAACATAACAAGGGCTTGCTGGACTAATGATGGAGGAATCAGCTCAGGAGCTCAGACGAGAGTATCAGAACAAAATCGAGGTTTCTTAGGAAGGAGGAAAGGAGGAAACAGAGAAGAAACTAGGACTTTGCAAAGCAGCTCAATAGGAGAAAAGCTAGCGCCTCACACATCTCTTCAGATCTGTGAAACTGTTTGATATTCACATTGGCAAACCTGGTAATTGGGCATGAGTAAAATCTCCTAAGACTTAACTGTACCCTCTGTTGCTGACTTAACAATTTTACATAATATGAAAAATGCCAGATGGAAGCCACCCCTTAACCATGTCCAAGATGTTTTATGCTCACAACATACACGGAGCAGAAGCAATAGCTTTGTTCTGGGCACCACTGAGCTCGTAGTTCTCCAGTTATAATTCTGGCCACTGATGGAGAAGGGCAAGTCCGGAGCTTTCCAATCACTTATGTTCCCTCAGTGTTTGCAAAGCTGCAGTGTGGTGGCCCCAGCACTTCTATCCAGGACCGACTCAGAAGCTGGGGAGGGGAAGGCAAACATATTTGAAATTGTGTTTGCATGGCAAATACACAGTTTTCATCTTAAAATTTATATGATGATAAATAATAAATTTCTTTTTACCTATCTCTTTTTTTATTATCATTGATACACAATCTTATGTTGGTTTCAAATATACAACACAGTGATTCAACAGTTACCATATTATTAAATCTTCACGCCCTTAGAGCCGTCACTATCTATCAACATAGGAAGATGTTACAGAACCATTAAGTGTGTTCTCTGTGTTGTACTACCATCCTGTGACCAACCTATATTCTAATGACAAATTATTGTGTTCGTTAACACTCTTCTCCCTGCCCCCCAACCTCCCCAACCCTTCGCCTTTGGTTATCACTAGTGTCCCTTCTCTGTGTCTATGAGTCTACTGCTATTTTGTTCCTTCTGTTTTGCTTTGTTTTTATAAGAATAGTAAAGTTTTTTAAAGATTTTTTTTTATTTTTCTTGCATAAAAGACTGAGAAAATATCAGTTATCCATATCATAGAATAAGAAGTCAAGGAATGGCTGTTGCTTTGGAACAAAGGTAATGGAAAATGTTCTAGGGGAAATAAGATCCCTACCATAAACTTTCCCCCAACTGAAAGAACTTTATAATGTACAGACAACAATTTCCCCATTTGTATTATAAAATGCTTCAAACATATATTAATATAGAGAATAATATAACAGACATCCCTCTGCTCAACACTCAAATGTACCAATGTTAACATTTTGATGTCCTCCATTTACCCATTTACTCTCTCTTGCCATAGAGATTACCTCTCTCCCATATTAATCATCCACATATTTTATACTGTTACTGCATGTGCATGGATCCATAATAAGACTATAGTTTTGAAGATGGCCTCATATGAGGTATCATTCAGCAGCTTGCCTTCTCACATGTGTGATGAGTCTTACCCTTGTTGCTCTAGTTTGAACTGCTTTTGAAGTGCTGTGTAACATCCAGTTCCTGAATAGGGTACAATCTACTTACCTGTTCTGCTGATGAACACGTAAACTATTTCCGTTTTTCATCACCACAAACAATGCTGAAAAGAACAATCTGGTGTGTGATTCCTGGTGCACACGTCAGAGACCTCGTCTTGGTTACAGATGCACAAAGGTAACAGTGAGAAACTCCACTCCACCAGGCATCATCAAATGACATCCATTTATTTGACAGTCAGGTTTCTTCTTCTGTGAATTTGTTTCTTGATATATTCTGCCCATTTTGGAGTATTCGTCTTCTGCTGAATTGTAAAAAATGTTTATATATTTTAGATACTCACATTTGTTGACTATATGCATTGCAAGTATCTTCCTGTCATGACTTGTCTTTTTGGTTTAAGGTATTTGCTGTTGTGTTTAGGTTTTGTAACTTTAGTAAGTTATATTTGTCTATCTTTTCCTTAATTAAGGGCTTTGTGTTCTTGTACTCACCTACGGAATCCTCCAAAGATTCAAGATTATAAAGAGATTTTCCTCTATCTTTTTGCGAAAGTTTTCACGGTTTCTTTTGACATTTAGATATTTACTCTGTCTGGAATTTGTCTTTTTGAGGTTTAAGAGGTGACTTAATTTTCTTTCCAGAAGGATAACTAATTTCCCCTGGCTTGTTTGTTGACAAGTTCATACTTTCACACTGATTCATAACATCTTCTCTGGCCTGTATCAAGTCTCTATATATGCCAGGTCTGTTTTATCCATTCAAATAGCATGCTGTCCCCATTACTACATCTTTTTAGTAAGTCTTGATAGCTGGTAGAGCAAGCTCTCCACTTGTGTCTTAGCTACTGTGATGGTGAATTTTATGTGTCAACTTGACCGGGCCATGGGGTGCACAGACGAAACATTATTTTTGGGTGTGTCTGTTAGGCCATTTCTGGATGAGGTTAGCATTTGAATTTATGAAACTGTAGAGCAGATTGCACTCCCCAGTGTAGCCAGGCATCATATCCACTGAGGAGCTAAGCAGAGCAAAAAGCAGAGGCAGGGAGAATTTGTCCTCTTCCTGCCTACGTGTTTGAACTGGGACATCGGTTTTCTCCTGCCCTTGTACTGAGATTTATGCGATCAGAAAGTCTAGTTCTCAAGAGTGGAATTACACCACCAGGGCTCCTAGGTTTCCAGCTTGCAGACGGCAGATCATGGGACTTCTCAGCATCCATAAATAATTGCACGAGCTGATTCCCAGTTCCTCGTGATAAATTTCCTTTTGTCTCCCATTGGTTCTGTTTCTCTGGGGAATCCTGACTCTGATGATCTCTTTTCTCTCCAGTACAAATATTAGAGTCAGCTTGTCAAATTCAATGGAAAACCCTGTTTGCAGTTGCATTTTAATTCCACTGCATTTACAGATTAATTCTAGGGGACAAGTGTCATCTTCCGGATCTTGTCTTTCCTTCAGTGAACCTGCTGTCCCTGCATATAATCAGATCATTTAAAAATCCTTCCGTGCTATTTTGTAATTTTCTCCATGAAAGACTTTTCACATCTTGTGTAAATTTATTCTTAGGTATTTTGTAGTTTGGGTTGCTATGATGAGAGCTTTATTCTAAAACATTTTCTAAGTGGTCATAACTGTGCGCAGCAATGCTAAAAATGTTAGTGTGGTGATTTTGTACCCAGCCCATAGCCAAACCTTATCAGTCTAAACGTTTGTTTTAGATTCTTATGAATTTTCTACTGAGATAAATCACACTGTTTACAAATAAGAACTGCTTTATCTCCTTTTAAAAGGTTCTTAGACCTCTTCTTTCTTGGACTTACCTAGAACCTCTCCTACAAAATTGACTGATGAGTTTATTCTTTCAATTCTGATGTAAATGGGAGCGATTCCAAAGTTTCCAATGAAGTACAATATCTGCTATAAAGTTGATAACGGATATACCATGTCAGGTAAAGGAAATCCCCTTCTATTACTGGTCTATTAGAAACTTTTACCATGATTACTTTTGTTGAATTGTTTTATTAATTGAGAAAAAATGTTTTTATGCTTTAATCTTTTAACATGCTATATGACATTAATAGAATTCTTAAAGTTAAAATATTCATTCAGTGCTAGGAGAAACCCTACTTGAGATTTTATATATGCATCATCTCATCTTTTTGACATAAACAACTTTTCTATTTTTATATTGTTAAGTATAATAACTTCATTCCTTTTCTTATTTTCTTAAGGAAATCACCTTATTTCCTTATTCTATAATCATCTTATTCCTTTTAACTCTTTTCTCAATTTATGCTTACAAGGTCCTTCCCCACTCCAATAAATATTCAGCTATCAACATTTTCTCTATTGTGTTTTACAATTCTTAAAAGCATTTGCATTTTGTTCTTTGCATGATGTAAAATCGAACTTTAACAGTGTCTCCCCTGATAGTCGACTCTTTTTAACTCTCTGATGAATAACCTCTTGACCATTGGTTTGTGATGCTTGCTTTATTATGTATCTTCTCATATAGATTAGATTGTTTCTCTACAATCACTTTGTTTCCATTGATGAATACACCCATTTTCACGCTAGTGTCATGATCTTCCCATTTCTGTAGTTTTTTAACTACACACACACACAAGCACACACAAAATAGAACAATGAAACAATGCATCTCTTTCTACAGAAAGTATTGAACCAGGATCCACTGACGTAATTATTTAAACTTCACATTATGCTTTCATTTCTAGCAGAGAAACTCAATTACTGTTGGAGTGTTTGTGTTAAATCAATATGCTAATTTGGAAAAAACATACTTCTATAAAATTCAGTCTTCTCATCCCATTACATGGACTATATATTCATTTATTCATATTTTCTTTAAACTGTCTCAGTAAATTTTCTAACTCTCCTCATACAGATTTATTTTTAAAATTAAGGTTGAATCTGGATGTTTTGAGGTCGAGTGTTGTTCCCCCAGCCTCTCATATATCCTTTGATTAGTTAATTCAGAGAGAGCAGAAAGGTGGCTTTCTTTTATACATTTATCTTTAACCAGCCATTTTAGTAAACTTCATACAGGTAACCATGGGATTTTTTTCAATAAGCAGTTTTATCATCTGAAGCAATACATTTTGTTTTCTCATTTTCAATGACAATGTTCCTATAGCTGTGCTAGAATTGTATTAACTAGTACGTTGCTGTGGAGATGGTGGCTTTCTTTCTGATTTTAATGGGATTCTGCCTCCTTGTTTGGTTCTTCGTCCAGTAATGCATGGTGCTGATTAAATGACTTCATTTGTGTTTTGTCTGGATTCTCTAAGCAGCTGGCATGGTCCTTGGGAAGACAGCCCATTCTATGCAAACATATCTGATACTCTGGGTCTGGTCTCTGTAGCCCCTGGCACAGAACAGGGAACTTGGTCAGAGACAGAAAGAATCCGTCTTGTGCTGGATTCTGGGGAGACCCAAACAGACTTCTCTCTGGAAATGGCCATGTGTGTACACAACTGTCTTCTCTCAGAAGCCTGCACAGCAGGCTGGAGCAAACATTTGGGTTTTCCTTACATGCTACTGTCTGTTGTTGAAGACATACTCAGGAATAACATATATTGCAGCACTGTGTCCACCGGGTTCCACATGACAGACTGAGAAAGATTCTAAACAGAAATATCTACTACTTATAAAATAAAATGTTTGAACTCCAACTTTCCCACCAATCATATCACAAGATATCACAAGATGTAAATACCATTAACCATGGGGGCAGGGAAGTCTATAGGCATACATACATGTAAATAACATGTGTTTCTATACTTGTGTTCTGTGCTTTTCAAATATATGCACATGTTTGAATAATGTGAACATATTTTTGTGTGCTCAGTTTTTTCCAACTCAATACATATAAATATTGTTTATTCTTTTTAACATAATACTCCATCATAATGCTATTCCATAATCACCCTTTCCCCAATTAATGTATATTTCCAGATTATTTCCTTGTACCTTGAACCAAAATATACTTAGGATAGATTTCTAGAAATAGGTTGTTGGAGTATAAGGTAAGTGTGTTTGTTTACAATTTACCTTAATTTTAAAAGATACTTTCAACTAGTCCTTTGTCCATGAATTTACAGTCTGGTTCATGAACTGTTACTTACTATCCTATGATGAGATAAGTACAGAATTTGAAAGTAAGTGTTTAGAAACCTTTACATAATTTGATATTTCCATGATATCCAAACATGTGACTTAATATTTTATAAAATTATTGCGTTAAAAAACCCTGATTATTTTTAAATAATAATAATAATGCAAAAACAGAAAAGATTATGGAAAGAGTCCATTTGGAGAATATTGATCATGTGAGATCAAAAGCTTTTCACTGCAAAAATAAATATATTTTAAGAAAACTTTCTTAAGAAATGTGAGGGATAATTGAAAAAATTGTTATAATTTTTTAAATATTATAAAAAAATATGCTGTACTATTTAGGGTTATATGTGATATGTTCATATGTGATCAGTAATATAATACATTCTTTTTTTCTTTGGATCATTAATCTACAATTACATGAAGTACATTATGTCCACTAGGCTCCCCCCTTCACCAAGTCCCCCCCACATACCCCTTCATAGTCACTGTCCATCAGCATATTAAGATGCCGTAAAATCACTACTTGTCTTCTCTGTGTTGCACAGCCCTCCCCGTGCCCCCCCGACACTATACATGCTAATCATAATGCCCCCTTTCTTTTTCCCCGCCCTTATCCCTCCCTCCCCACCCATCCTCCCCAGTCCCTTTCCCTTTGGTAACTGCTAGTCCATTCTTGGGTTCTGTGATTCTGCTGTTGTTTTGTTCCTTCAGTTTTTTTCTTTGTTCTTATACTCCACAGATGAGTGAAATCATTTGGTACTTGTCTTTCTCCACCTGGCTTATTTCACTGAGCATAATCCCCTCTAGCTCCATCCATGTTGTTGCAAATTGTAGGATCTGTTTTTTTCTTATGGCTGAGTAATACATTCTTATCAGACACAAAGAATAAAAGAACCCGATTCTTCACCACAAATAGCTGGGAAGTGCTTTTCCCATGAGCAGTCAATGACAGTTTATATTTTCTTTTCTAAATCCTTGTCACTAGTTGGTATTGTCTAGGATTAAAATGTCTATTAATCTGTTGGTTATAAACACTCTCCCTGTTGTTTCAGTGTGAATTTCCCTTATTACCAATGACGTTCATGTCTTTATTAGTCATGTGGGTTTCTTCTTAGTACTTATATTGTGCTGTGTTGTATTGGTTTGGAGATTTTTCTTTCTGGTATTTGTGGGTTTCACATATGTATTTTTGAATTCCTCTTTTATTTGAGAAGTATTTTTGTTAGAGTTTATTCAGTAATTCTATGTATTTAGAGTGAGGAATTGGATCCATTATAGTTTTGAGCATTGATGAGATTTAATCAACAGCTATAGATTTTGTATAGGTATTTTTTCTCTGAACCCCTACTGGTGATACTGTTTTTTTAGGGAAGATAATTTTCTTTCTTTCTGTATGCCCTTTCTTTCATACTCTTTCCCAGTTGTACCATATATATATATTTTTTACAGCAATACCATACTTATTGGACATGTCCTTATGGACAATTTCAGTATTTTTGGTACCCTACATCATGATCTATAGTCTATTGACCTGTCATCATAGTCTGTATGACGGTCCCCCCAAAAATGCAATTTAAAAATGTAAACTTGCTGTTCATTAAGTAGAGAGTATTTGAAAAAGGAAATGTGTTTGGAATCCCCAAGGGTTCAGTCTCTGATATCAGGACTGCTGGATTCAAACAAATACTGTCCAGCTTCTTCAGAAGCTTCCAGATTGGGTCCTGTTTTTATCCTCTGTCCATGAATTGTCTACACTTACCACTTCACCTCCTTTCCCTAAAGTCAAATAGGTCAAATGAAGTCCTGAAATATAGCCATCTGGAGGTGGTAGAGCAGGCATGGCTGCAGTCAGCTTTGGGAAGCTAAGCCTGTGTCAGGGGAATGGCTGCTCACAGATTTGTAAACAACTGCTGGGTGGCGAGCTGACCGAGGGCAAAATATGCATGGAAGCAAATGAAGAGATTCAAGGGATCAAATGTCAGTGTAGACAGCTGGGAGATGAGATCAGTTGACACCACCTGCTGCAGCACAGCTGTCAGGGAAGGGGAGTGCCAAGCGTCATGGCCATGGGCAGTGCCAGCCCAACAGGTGAAAGCCAAGACAGAGGAGAGCCCAGAAGCTCTGAGGTGCAATTGGGTCCTGGCCTGGGATATGCAATCATGCTGCATGCCCAAAATGAAATGCCAGCAGCTATTCCTCTCTCTCTCTACTAAAAAAAACTCTTCCCACATGTCTTAGCTAATTAAGATTTAAGGTCTTCAGGCAGCCTTTTCAGCCACACCAGACATAATAAATATATAGTCAGTGCCACTGGCCTGCGTTTTGATATTACCAATGGTCAGAAAGTCCTGTATGGCATAGGAAACAAAATTAAAAATGAACAAGTGGGAGTATATCAAACTAAAAAGCTTCTGTACAGCAAAGGACACCATCAGCAGAACAAAAGGGCATCCTGCAGTATGGGAGAATATATTTGTAAACAACTCATCTGATTAAGGGATTAACATCCAAAATGTATAAAGAACTCATACACCTCAACACCCAAAAAGCAAATAACTCAATCAAAAATGGCAGAGGACCTGAACAGATACTTCTCAAGAGAAGAAATACAAATAGCAACAGGCACATGAAAAGATGCTCCACACCACTAATCATCAGGGGGATGCAAATTAAAACCAGAATAAGATATCACCTCACACCAGTTAGAATGGCCACTATCCAAAAGACAAGAAACAATAAATGCTGGCAAGGTTGTGGAGAAATAGGAACCCTTCTACACTGCTGGTGGGACTGTGAATTGGTGCAACCGCTGTGGAAAGCAGTATGGAGGTTCCTCAAAAAAACTAAAAAAAGAAATACCATTTGACCCCGTAATTTCACTCCTAGGAATTTACCCAAAGAAAACAAAATCCATGATTCGAAAAGATATATACACCCCTGTTTATCGCAGCACTATTTACAGTATAATAGCCAAGAAATGGAAGCAACCTAAGTGTCCATCAATAGATGAATGGATAAAGAAGTAGAACATAAACACAATGGACTATTACTCAGCCATAAAAAGAAAATGAATCCTGCCATTTGCAACAATGTGGCTGGATCTAGAGGGTATCATGTTCAGTGAAATAAGCCAGACAGAGAAAGACAAATACCATATGATTTCACTTATTTGTGGAATACAGAAACAAAGTAAACAGAAGGAGCAAAACAGCATTAGACTCATAGACACTGAGAAGTGACTAGTGGTTACCAAGGGGGAGGGGAGGGGGCAGGGGTGGGGAACTGTTGAACCACTGTGATGTACATTTGATAATAAAAAATAAAAAGTCCTGTATGTCTAGACTACAAGGTAGGCTCCAACCAATACAAGCTGCCAAGGTAAGACACAAGGAATTATGCCAGAGACATAGAGGACAGAAGTCAGGTGAAGTGACAAGAATGGACCCAGGATCAAACAACATGGCAAAGGGTTGAGGAAGACACTGCCCAGGACACAGTACTGGTCAACAGCAAAGTAGAAACCACCTGGCAAGTCTGGAGGCCACACTGGAAGGGTTGATTGAGAAAAATGACTCAGTAACTAGTATCACACCGTCTGTCCACAAGCTACTTTTTGGTGGTCCACAGTCCCATCCCCATGGACAAATCTTTGTGCTTTAAATGTGCTCATTTCTGAACCTGTGTCTGATGAAAAACCTGTGAGAAGGTAAGCTGAGGCCTTTCCAGGGAGTAATGTGGTCATGAGTATCAAACCCTTCAAATGCACATCCCCTTTGATCTAGCAGCCCCACATCCATGAACTTATCTCAAGGAAATTATCAAGGGTATACATCAATGTGCAAAGATATTTGATGCTATAAAACACAAGAAACCACTGAAGCAGTCATGCACATGCTCCATGCCACCCTTCTCAGCCCCCTTGCTCTTAGTGCACTTGTGGTGGACAGTTCAATACACAGTCTGTCTCCCACCCCAGGTTCACCTTGGTAGCTCAAGGCTTTTCTGTTTCAGGACTTTCTTGGATGCTACAGCAGGCCATTCTACCAAACACAGAAGAGAACCAAGGGATAGTTAATACCCCCAGGGGACCACCCTTCACCAATGGGAGAAAGAGACAGAGAATGAATGCCCTAATTTCTTCCTCCAGTGAGACCATTTTGGGCACTATTCTACATGATTCCTGAGAGGGATCCCATGGGATTGAGCTCCAGTTGCCCATAGTGATCAGCAGCTCACCAACACACCTTTTTGGCTTTGCTCCTTTTTGACTCACTCTCCCCACCCCTTCTCTTCTGCTTTCTAGGATCATATCTCAAATAAATTACCTGTACCCAAATCCTTACTTCATCTCTCAAATAAATTACCTGTACCCAAATCCTTACTTCTGAACTTGTTTTCAGGGAACTCAAATCAAGAGCCAATCTAAATATCAAAAGTAAGGTGAAATTAACAGTTGTACATCCATACAATGGAATATTACGCAGCCACTAAAATTACATTGGAACCCAAGGAATAAGAAAGTATATAACTGTACAAAGATTTGTACATGAATGCTTATAGCAGATCTGTTACAGCTCCAAAATGGAACAGTCCAAATGTTCATAAGTGTGTGAATGGATAAACAAATTGTGGTATATCCATACAATGAAATACTATTCAGCAGTAGTGTTGCTGAATTAACTATTGATTGATCTATTGATACACAAACAATGTGAACCTCAAAAATAAGTATGATCTTACTACACTGATGGACAGTGACTTCAATGGGGCATGGGGGGACTTGATAATATGGGTGAATATAGTAACCACAATGTTTTTCATGTGAAATCTTCATAAGAGTGTATATCAATAATACCTTAATTTTGTAAAAAAGAGGAAAAAAATACTTATGCTGAGGGAAAGAACCTAGCCAAAAGGGTAGTAGTGTATGATTTTATTTATAGAAAAGTCTAGAAAATACAAACTAATCTGTAATGACAGAAAACAGACCTGTATTTGCCTGAGGGCAAGAGGCGGGTACAGAAAATGGGAAAAGCAGGATTGCAAAGAGGCACAAGGAAAATTTTGGAGGTGTAGATATGTTCATTACCTTGACTGCAATAATGGTTTCATGTGTGTATATGTAACATGTTAAAACACACCAGAAAGTACCCATTAAATGTGTGTGATTTATTGTATGTCAGTTATAATTCAGTAAAGCTGTTAAAGATGAAAAAATGATCTTGGGTAAAAATAATTAATGACATGAAAATCATATTAAATTGTTAGTTTAAAAAAAGGCTAGTTTAAATCAGTATGTGCAATGTGAACCTAGATACACATACAAATTCATAATGAATGATTGAAATGACAAAGTCCAAAATGTTATTAGTGTTTATCTCAGTGTTTGGAGATTACAGTGATTTTCATTTTCTTCTTTTTGTGTATCTGTATCTTCCAAATTTTTATAATGAATATATATTACTTCTGTAATATAGAAAATCCATAGATAAAACACAACATGCCATATCTTATGTTACATGCCAGAAAAATGGTAGAAGTCAATGATTTTCAAATTTATTTTTTCCTTTTTTTTTTTAGAGTCTTAATTAGTTTTATGAAGATGTCTCAGGGATTAGCCCAGAAATAAAATAAAGATACACAAGCCAGGGACTTTGCTTCTCTAAGCAGAGAAACTGTTCATTTGGGGAATAAATTTAAAAGTCTGAAGAGGGCCAATTACTGAGGCCAGGACAGTTGTGGAATGCTTTCATGGTGAAGACAGAAATTTGTAGGAAAGATGGGCCTTGACTAAGCAGAGAACAGGAAGTAAGTATTCTAACATAGTCTGAGTAAAGACACTAATGGAACCTGTTACTCTAGGCAGCATACTTTTTTCCTACTCCCACTACATTCAGTACTTCACTCAAGTCCGAACTGGCCACTGGAAAATGCCAAACCCAGTTCTAGACCTACACAAGGTCACTCAGGTTGATAATCCAAGGGGTTTAATAGCAGTGACGGGAGGGGTCTGGGGGGGAGGGGCAGGGGACACAACACTAACAGGTGAGGACTCAGGAATGAATTTCGGATTTCCTTGCAGAAAATATAAAGTTCCTTTTCATCTCACTAAAGATGATCCTGTTAAAGTGACAGTTTTCAATGTAGCATGTAGGACCAAGAAAAAAAGTGTCAGATGAATGCACTGGTATTTCTCAGTTTAGAAAAGAGTGAATAGTTAAATTTAGCTTTATCAAAAAAAAATACTCCACGTATCCCTGTTCAAGGAATTTCAATAACTTTAACACAGTGCTTGTATTTGTGGCTGCTTATTTCCTGTCATTGCTTCCCAACCTTTCATGTCCAAGCACACGTGGAAAATGACCACATATTAAGTGTACACTGGGGTACAAAGACTGCTGCTCACTGAAGACCCCACCTGGCCACCCTGAAGTGGGGGCTGCAGGTCGGGGGTGTCAGTATCTCTGCACATCTGCAACCCACTTGGGACCAGATGAGTCTGCTGCTCCAGGTGGGGATACGGGACTGATCAGTTCCCGGCTGTCTTGCCCCTGGAAGGGTTTAGGGCAGGCGTTTTCAATCCTGCGTGCACACGAGACTCACCTGAGGAATTTTAAAAGCCTCATGCCTATGTCCCACCCCCAGAGATCCTAATTTAATTGGTGTGGGGTGTGGCCTAAGTTTACAAAGCTGCCCAGGTGATACTGAGGCACAATCACAGTTGAGAAGCCCTGTTTTTGCAAATAAAGTTTTATTGGAACAGCCACCTTTGTTTATATGTCGCCTGTGACTGCTTTCCTGTCAACAGCAGAGCTGAGTAGGTGCAACAGAGACTTCATAACCTGCAATGTCAAACATTTACTGTTGGGTCCTTTATGGAAAACGTTTGCCAAGCCTGCTTTGGAGAGAAACTTCAGGAGGACTTTCAGTATCATGTGAAAAAATAATTTGAGAGGGGTTTTTGCTCAAGAGCTTCTTACAGAGACAAAATATAAGAGTACATAAATATGAAGGTGAACGAGCCTCCACAGCCGTCCTGTTTCGCCTGCAGCAGCCAGAAAAGAGGAAGGAAAGGCCAGGCAGCCAGGGAGCCTCAGGTAAGAGTTTAGAGGGTTTCAGGCGGAGAAGGGGGGTGGCACAGGGAGGCTGGAGACAGTGTCGCCCTGTGACACTGCAGAGGTGGACGATTCTGGAAACGTTTAGAAATCTGGCTGTGCTATGAATCATATTCCCCTTAGTCTAGGGGACTTCCGTAAGGTTATATGAGTTTTCTGTACTTTGTTAGTTGTCAGCTTACTCTTTTAGCAGCAGGACTTTTTCCATGGTGACTGGCCCCATGAAAGCTGGAGTATTTGGGCTACAGGACGAATGTGCCTTGAAGCCACCAACTTGCATATGCTTGTGACATGGCTGCATCAGTTCTCCCAACTCTGAGCTCTAAGTAGCTCCGCTAGGGCATGGGTTAAAGGAGCATCTGCTCAGCTCCTGGTCACTGGGGTCCAAGAACACAATATGCATATATGTCCATGTCATTTTGAGGGAAAAAACACCAGCACTTTAAGGGATTGTCCAACATTATCCCCAAAGTACCAGCCTGGGATAATCCCTTTTTGGATTGCAGATAAGCCAGAATCAAGGCTTTTAAAAGGTGGAGGAAAGGAATTGGAGAGAATATAAAAGCTTGACCCTGGAGAAGGCTTTCTACAAGTATCAGCAAACGCTTGTGAAATAACAAGACTAAAACAATGTAGGAACAAGCCTGATGTCCTTTACCCCAAGGAAAACACTCCACGGATTGGGGAGCACTCTTCCCAAGGGACTTGGAGCAGGAGTGGGGTTGATAGAGTGTTAGAACAGGCAACGTGGAAACGGCACAATTGGCCAGGAGGCCAGGGGTTTCCTTCTGAGGCTAACCAGTCCTGCTTCCTAGGGTAAAGGGAGCCAGCTACAGCTGAGTTGTAGGATTGTGACAGGTGCACGTTAGGTTTCTCTGACAGGTGTTTCTGTCAGTGTGGGCTGACAGGTTTAGATTTGGGATGTGGGCCGGGTCCACTGGGGCAGCCTCCCTTTTAGGGGTCCTGGTCTACAAATTAACTTTATCATACTCCGCTCTTCCTTGGTTTATCAATTCTCCCAAAAAGAGAGGAGTGGCTTGGGAGCCTGCATTCCTCAAGACACTGATGAACATGGAGGTGACCTAGAACCAAGGTGAATCATGGGACTATTAGCCTTAGAGCAAGGGATTAAATCGGAGGTCAAAGCCAGGAAACCAACCTGGGCTTCTAGCATCTTAGACAGCCAACAAGAGCTGGGTGGTCATCTCCAGTTCAGAAGCCATCATCCTTGTCATTTATTCATAATCAATATTATAGTATTCCTATAGGTTGAACCCTAAGAGCATCTAACCCAAAAAAATACTGCATTAATATACATAGCAAGAGGAAACATGGGTGTGCATAGGATATTTTTTTGCAAGTAGAATCCTTGAGTTTCAATTATTTTCCCATTTCTATCCATCCTTACTTATCTCTCTATACATGCTTGTCATAGTGTTTTATAAATACTGGAAGCTTTCATTATCCAAGGGTAATTTGTACTGAAAAAGGCCATTTAAAACAAATCCACCTAAAATAGGAACCAAATGTCTCAGTAAGTCCTGAAAGAAAGATCAGGCTGGGATTTCATTCCAAAAAAGCAACCAATTGGTTCTGAAAAGTTTGAAAATGATATTATACACTTTCACATATTAAAAATTCAGGATATAATTGCCATATATTGAACAATAATTGCCATAAAATGAACAAACGTGTTGATTTTTCTCTTGGCATATTATTCAGGAAAAACGGGGGTAGTTTTGTGTGGCCCTCTGTTCACAGCTGACTTTCAAGCACAGTCATAAAAAGGTCATCTTTTTATGATTCTTATTTGGGCTTTGTCAGCGGTTTGAGCCATTCGTCAATTTTCCCACAGAGACCTCTTTAATGCTCTTGATATTCAAACCCCATATTTTGACGTTGGAGGGCATAAAAAATAATTTTCCCTCCACCCTTCTAGGTTCTTGCTGAGAACCCCACCTGCCCCATAATAAAAGGCAGATTAACAGGAGAAAAACAAACAAGTTTAATAATGTGTGTGCCTCGCGTATCCATGGGAGAGCCCCAGGCAAACTGAGTGCCTCCCCGAGACAGCCCGGGCCACCACCTGAAATACCGTCTTCAACCGCAGACCAGAGAAAGATGTTGGGGGCTAGGGGGGCCAGCTGGGGGACGTTATCAGGAAAAGCACAGTAAACAAGGGTCTGGTTGCCTTCTCCACTAATAAGTCTCTCCTCCTGATACAGAGAGGGAGACACCCTCACAAACAGAGATTTCCCCTAGAAAATGTAAACTTCTCTTACAAAAGAGGGAATTCTATTGTTTTTAGAGCTTCTCCCGTGTCTGCTTTTTCTCAGAAATAATCAGCTCAAAATAGTCCTTGCGCCCGAGAAGAACATTTTGGGGTTGACGTATTCTGCTACCCTTCCCTGGGAGATGAGGACGGGTTTGCTGCTGTTGGGTGAGAAGGCACTGACTCCTAACGCCCTCATTCTTTGCACCGGGTATCCCCGAGAATCCTTGTCGATTTTCTCTTCTGCCAGTGTTAACTCTCCCAGATTCTTATTTGGGCTTTGCCAGTGGTTTGAGCCATTCTCCTGTATCCTCAGCTTTGTGAACTCCTCCACGTCAGCCAACTGTGATTTCAGTTTAAAAGGTATTTGCATTGCATCATTAGATTTTACAACATCCACGTTCAATGACACAGTTACTTACCAGGCTCCTTCGCTAGATTAAGAGCTCTTTAACGGAGAGGATGTGACTTATTTATCTTCTACCGCCAATGACTGCCATACAGTAGGCACCAATTAATGTTAGCTGAATAAAATGGCTTTTCATTTGAGATCTTCATCTTCATATACTGACAGGCAAAGACACTGACAAGAGATGGCAGGGATATATGCCTTAGTGTCAAATAAGGATGCTTGGTTGGGGACACTTTATTAAGTGGTCAATTCCTTAGTGTATATTTTTAATGTTATGTTGACTTTTGCTTCGCCATCCAATCTGTGAATAATAAATTTGGATAAGAAATATTTGGACCATAAGCACCACTGACATTGTTTAATTACCAGCCTCCTTAATTGAGAGGCTGTGCCTTATTCATTTGCTACCCCTAATGACTGCTATAAAGTAGGTATCAATTAACAGTAGTTGAATTAAATGTCTGTTCACTTAATGTCTTCATCTTCGAATATATGCAGGTCGACCAGAACCACACAATAAGCAGCATGTAACACAATTAGATCATTGGCAATGTTAAAAAGACAATCTAAAAGTGACATGGGGCACATACTAAGGATTTCAGAAGTGTTCTTTGAATTGAATAATGGATCTTCAAGACAGAAAACACTATTTTACCTGCAACCTTACATGGAAATCTTGAAGGACCAGAGTAGTAATCCCCCTTCCTTCCTCTCTCTTTCTCTGTGAGCACTGACACCCTAAAGGACCAAGGCCATTACTGCAAGGGCCAATGTCAGTGCTGATAACAGTATGATAACAGAGACTTAAGAAGCCCCCAAACAAACAGTATTGGCTAATCTGGGCATTGTATGTATTCGCTTTCAGTGGGAAAACATTTACCATGCTCATTCAGTCCTCCAGGCCTCAGGAGATTCTCTACACATTGGGCTTACTGACTCTGACTCTTTTATGAAGTAGCCATGAACGCATAGCCCTCAAGTGGGAAAGTCTGTTGGTCTCACGTAGAAGGCCCCTTTTAGTCCAAGTTAGGAAGATGGGATATAAAGATCCAAGATCCTTTCCCATCCCCCTTGAACTTAAATACACAAATGAAAAAGTACATTAACTCTTTCCTTAAAAAAGAAAGCAAGAATGTTGGAAAAGCAAGAATAATTCAAATGCGGTTTAGGCTAATGGGGGAGCTGTAGCCTTTCACTATTTTGTTCTGGGAGCTTTCTCATCAGTTAGCATTGGCAAAGTCTCTGAACAGAGACAGTAATTACCAAATAAAATTTGCCTTCAGTGCATTGTCTAACTGTGTTCACAGTTTGGCATGAACAGATTTATGATCCTTTTATTCCAACAGGAACTACCAGTTCTCCCTTCACTTCAAATATCCTATTCATCTCAGCATAAAAACAGCTAAAATATACCCGCAGAATAGGCTGCCTCTGCAACCCGAGCCACAGACAGCAGGCGTCAGCTTCTCCCAACGGCACAGATATAACAGGCTTTGAAAAACTACAAAACAAAGACCCTAAAGAACTCTTGAATATATGTATTTTTTAAAAAAACAGCAGTTATTTGATTCCAGTTCTTTTTACTACTTTGTATCTTTTATTCAAAATTAAATTAATTCCATTTTGTATTAAATAATCAAAAATGCAGATTACAGTAGGGAGTTTATGCTTATATAATGACCTATGGCTGTTACTCAGGTACATAGGTCAATGCTTTCTCTTTCTTAGGGTTAAGTGGCACACAGGTAGATACAGACATAGATACAGATCATAAAGAACCACCTTTTTAGAAACAACCTAATTGGTGCCATCACCCAGGAGTTAACTTGACTCCCAACACCCATCTGCAATGCATTCTCTTTTTCTACCCTTTATCCCATACTCGTGGTGAATGTGTATGTACATACATATAAACTATGTATTGGATTCCTAGGACAGCATTTATATGGGTGGTAGCTGACATTTGTTCTCTGGGTGAACCTAGAATGAGTGAAGTCAGCAGATAATATAAGTGCTCTGTCCTCAAACCTGAAAGGGCCTACATTTTGGCTGCTATTTGGTGGGAAATGCGTACAGAGGAATATGGCGAAGACTCGTCCCAAGAGTTCATTCTAACTGATATCAATTCATTCCTAGTACTGGGGCTCTAACACAAACACAAGAGTAAGGGGCTTCACAGTCTAAACACTTTTCAAGGGGGTATTGCCATATATGGCTACAATGCAGTGCAGTATGGTCTAAACCTCAAGGGGACTTAAAACTGTGGAGGATGTTGCTTGAGTTGTGTTGGTCAGGAAAGCCTTCCCACACAGAACTTTGGGTTGCATTATAATACAGAGCATGTTAAATGTTGACCTAAGTCTGTCTGCATGTATAATGGTTACAAGATCCATTCTAACCACAACTTTCTCATTGGTCAGTATCACATTATGTCCTCACGGCAGTTGGCAATTGATCCCTTTGACTCTGGTTATCAATGTTGCTCCACTGATATATACCAACTGTACACATTGGTTTGTCCCCCATGTACACTGGACATGGTAACTATTTGACTAACATGGGTATATAGCTATAACAGAGTGGGCCTCCAAAAAGGGCATTCTCCAAAATGTTGGAAGTCTTGTTTCTACTCCTCCACCTGTTTCTGTCTGTATATGACATCAGGTAACTCTCTTTCCGTCTCTGAACTTCAGATGTTACTGTTAAAAGATAGAGGCGGAAGTTGCTCCAGATCATTCCTTTTGTCTCAAAGTATATCCCATGCAGTAACGATCTGATGAGTTGCACCACTGCCCTTCTAGAAGAATCAAGCCTCTGGGAATCCCTGCAGTAAATGAATCTGTTTAACTTTTGAACTCAGCATTATATGAACTTACATAACCACAGAATTCTTCCTTTTCTTAGTGGAACACTCATAATATCCCCACTCTAATTGTTTGTCAAACACACTTGACGAAGCACTAGACTAGATCCCTTCCAAGTCTAACATTCTGTGATCTAATTCCAGGCTCAATCTCCATTTTTTGGACCAATGTCAATAGACCTCCATCATGATCACCTGCTAGAGAGTCAGAAATTTTAAAAACTCAGTGCAAGTTTTTCTGTCCTCCAACATTCATAGGGACAGAAAAGGCCTCTCTGTCCATATCTCCATCCTTCAAGCACATGCAGAATGTCTACCATCCCCAGGCCAAAGCTAGAAGCCCTAGTCATGCAAATCTAAATTCTGCAAGTGTATCCTTGCCTGGGATCCCTTGGTAGATGTAGACAAAGGGTCAGCCCTGAGTAATGGAAGAATTCATATAGAATACATATGAAACAATAATATTTTGCCTTGCCTATCTCCTGTCTTTTGAAATCAATGTAAAATACACCTGTAAAGAAAATCCACACAGATCCTATAATCTGCACTTTTAATTTCCCAGCACTTCACTGATCTTGTCAGGGCTTTGCCTGCACATCTCTTTTAAATCCCACTGCTCCCATTTTTGCTTACCCCTACTTTGCTCATTCTAGATGCACCCAGAGAACAAATGTCAACTACCATCTATATAATAGCAATGTGCATATTTAAAGTGTAATTTCTCCCTCAGCCTTCTTTTCTTCATTTCACTTACCATTTTTTCTATACTCCCATCCTTCTAAGTCTTAATGGCTTTGATTGCTTTTCTCTGGACTCTCTCCAAGTTCTACATTGCTCCTTTGAACTAAAAGTTCCCAATTTGAATACAGTGCTTCCATGGAAATATGACTGATAATGCATTGGCTGGACATTGAAATCATATTTTCTTAAACTATAGATTACTGAACTCCATAAAGTCATGTATGGAAAACATTCATTAAAATTGTTATCATATTGACTTTCACTGGAATGACTTCCTTCCAAAACATCCAGGCCCATTTCTATTGTTACCTCTTTGGGAAGGCTTTCCTGACCAGTGCAAGTCAGGCAACATCCCTCACAGTTTCGAAGTCCCCTTGGAGTCTAGACCATACTGCACTACATTGTAGCCATATATGGCAATACCCCCTTGAAGAGCATTTAGACTGTGAAGCCCCTTACTCTTGTGTTTGTGTTCGAACCCCAGTACTGGGAATGAATCGATTTCAGTTAGAATTAACACTTGGGACAAGTCTCCGCCATGTTCCTCTGTACACATTTCCCACCAAATAGCAGCCAAAATGTAGGCCCCTTCAGGTTTGAGGACAGAGCATGTATTATTTGCCTCTCACCACCACTTGATGTGCCATACAATAGCTTTTTTTTTTTAGTTGAAATACTTTTTTTTTCAATGAGATTTGAAGCATCTAAAGGTGGATGTTATGTCTAAGAAAGTTTTGCATATCCTATAGAGACTATACCTAGTAAATATTCCTCAGAAAATGTACCATGAGAATGCAAAAACTGAAAGTAACTTGAGGACTAAACATTCTAAACCCTCATTTCACAGATGGGGAAGCTGAGGCCCAGTGATTTGCCCAGATAAAAGTAGGTATCATACTGGACCTCAGGCTTCCCTATTCCCTATGCTTACTCCATGCATCCCGTGTTGATTGACTGGCATCCTCACACTATGTCCAGGAACACTAAATAAACCATCACCACTGAACTCTGGAAAGACATGTCTTTTGAAGGATGGAATTTCCTATCAAGGAAATGCCATTGGCAAGAAGGTGAAGACTAACTTTGATTTACTCTTCTAGGCATGATTTTAATAACTAGGCACTTATACATATATGGAAGCCATACCAACATGGGTAGATTTGAATAAGGTAAGGCAGCATAAAATATAAGCACAAGCTAGGCCATGTTCTAATACCTGGCCTCATATAAGTCAAAACCATCAATGATGAAAATAGAAAGATGTCACTTCCATTGAATTCAGTTAGAAATACTTGCATTTCAATTTCAATTAGCAAGATTTCATCAGAAAGGTTCCGTAAATTGAGTTATTTGGATTCTTTGTGTGTATGTGTAGTTTTGACTCCCTTAGTGTTGCTGCTACCGCTGCTCTGTCTGTTACTGTGGGATGCCGGGACTCTGATCTCCAACCGTGCTTTCACCCAGCTGAGGAGCCTCCAAATCTCTCCTTGCTGGTGAGTCAGATCATCTAGATAGACTCTCCACAAGAACCACCAGTGAGAAAGGGCCAACCAAAGTGGCCGCAACCCAGTCCCTGTGAGACCAGGACCTGAGCATAATAGGTTACTTGATACACATTTAAAGGGATTCCAGGAAAAAACAAACATAGTAAGGGAGTCTTTAATTTACAGATTATATTCTTTGGAAGTGGTCCCCAAAGTCATCTAAACTCCCCTCACTTGCCCAGATACCAAAAACCCAATTCAAAGCTTCTGGTGAGCCTCCCCTGTTTGGTAGGGTCAGGGAGCAGGGGAGTCACTCAAAGAGAGTGCGGCTCCTTTGGCTTATGTATCTGAAAAATTCTTCAAGTCCAACTGCAAATGAGTCAGCAGAGTTTTCTGGAACATCCAAGGAGAGGACGCTTTCTTTAGGAGACTGTTTATTTGGTTGCTACATAATACTGTAGATTGATTAGGAGCAAGAATGAGTGAAACTATCTGGAAAAAGTGATAGCAGCTTGAAAGCATCGCTCACCCATGACCCAGCGGAGGAAGAAGCATTACAGTTCCACGCAGCTCATTATTTTGTGGTGGAGTAAGAAAGTGACATCATCCAAAATGTTATTATAAAATCTTTATTCATATTGGCCCAGATATCAGCCTTAGAAGGTCAAGATTTCAGAAAAAGTGAATTATTTCAAAATTTAAACCCTTGATATTTAAAGGTGTAAAACATGTCTAATGTGGCTTTCAGTATGCTAAGAAATGCGTCAGAGCAAACTCTAGACAAAATATAAATTAATATAGCTTAGAAACATCGTTTCTCATTTTCTAAATGTTTCCATATCTGGCAAAATGACCAGGATAGAGGGTGATGGTTTCAGTATGCTCAAGAGTCAAACAAGAGTTTATAGTGATTATTTGAGAGGCTCGAGTCTCTGAAACCCCATTGCCTTATGCCAGCCCCTAAATTCGGGCTGTCCCCCAGAATTATTCTGGCTGGAGCCCGAATAAAGGTAACAATATTTGGTTTCTGGAGGGAGCCTTCACCCAAGTCAAAAGACTCAGCAAGAGGGATGCCCCCACCTGGAATTCCACAGTCTCAGGCTCTCCATTTCAAGGAGCAGGGGCTCATCAGGGTCACTCATCAGCACGGCAATGGTACAATCAATGCACGATTAGTAGAGCTGGGCTTCTTGACCTTGGCACTGTTGACATTTGCTGTTGTGGGGGACACATTTGCTGTCTGTGCACTGGAGGAGATATAACAGCATCCCTTCCTCCACCTACTAGATGCAGGTAACACTGCCCCCTCCTCTCAAGTGTGACAGCCAACATGTCTCCAGATGTTTGTAGATGTCCTCTGGAGGCCAGAATCAACCCCAGTCGAGAACCACTGCAATAGAAGTAATATTTTATGAGCCATATGCAGCATAAATGTTGCTAAGCAATATAAAATGGACTATTTTAGATATCAAGTCTTAGGAGAAACCACTATCACTGAAAAAAGAATGCTGATAATTAGAAATAAAAACAGTAAATGAAAACTAGTATTGCTTTGAAACATCCCCTCAAAGAAGAGGAGCTTTGTGTAAATTCTACGTTTTCACCCATGAAGATGACCACAGTAGCAGGTGTGGTAAAAGGCATTGCTCAGAAGCCTTTTCCCGGTTTGCTGGTACAAATAGCCCCTGGCTTAGGGCTACAGCTGCCATCCATAGTCTGTGAGTCTCTCCCAACCACTCCCAAACATCCCACATCATGTAAACTTGAGTATTATAATGAATTGCCAAGACAGGTTCTGAGAGCCAAAAGCGAAGCTACTTGACCAGAGCACTAAGATACAGACTAGACTATTGGGGATGGTATCTTTCCATTTTCATGGTTTCAAAGTACTTATAAGTGTGATGGGGGTTTTGGAGATAACCCTTAACTTGTTGGGGACCGTGTCATGTTTTTACCCAGAGCCATTGTAGGGAATCCAACGTGCGTTCTAGAGTATTGTAGAAATACTCTTTATGAGCCTGGGTTGTTGTGTGTGAAAGTTAAAAAGAATGAAGTTACGCACATGTGGGCACACTGGCCATTACATCCACGCGCATACATATATATGCATACATGGTATGAATTCATCTCTCTAAATGCCTACGGTGATGATAGTGATGGGATAGTTGAAAATGTAAGCACAAATTGGGGCTGAGACACTCAGAGAAAAATGATCTGTAATCCTGAGAAAGAGCCATCTGCCATGGCTGGAGGCTCAAGCAGAGAAGAGATAAATGGGGAGGCCCCAGGAACAGATGGGGAGGCTGTACCCCCGCACAGAGCAGACGGCCCAGCAGCTGGCCCTGATTCATACAGACAGCTGATGATCGCATCCTGTGTCAGATGACACCCAAGTGAGCAGCTACCCATTACAAGCCAGTTCAGGCCGACGTGGAGGCACATCACAGACTGTGTCTACCAGGAAAACAGCACTGAGCCCTGCCTTGTTGTCCTCTATGGAAAGAGCAGCCAAAGGGGTGTGAGCTGGTCCTGCCTCTTCTTTTGTACTCGCAGGGTCAACGGGAGTAGGGGAGGGGAGAAGTCATGCTTTGCAAGAAGCTTGTTGGCCTCAGTCTTCCATCTCTGTTTGCTCTCCAGATTACATCATAGAGGGAAAGATAAGGAATTTTAGTGTATGAAATTCAACTCAACAAAGTGATCCCATAGTCCAAGATGTGCAAAGAAAAGTTTCTGTGGATGAACTTGATCCACTCATGCTTTCTAGTGATGCCACAAGCCCTTCTAGCAGCGTATTAGAAGCTGTACTCGACACCTGCACCCTCTCCAGCGTGCCCTTCAAGTGAGAAACTCTGAGTTGCCAATTAGCTCCTAAGTCTTGTACACTCTTACCTCTTTGGCATCTCTTGCAACCATCTTGACTTCTCTATCCCCACTGCAATTGCCTTAGTTCTGACTTTCATTAATCCCTGCCTGGACTGTTACAATTGTTTCTTCTAGTTGGCCTTTTTGCTCCAATGTGTTCTTTCCATAGCTTCCAGAATAATCCTTTAAAAACTCAAATATTTTATTATTTTCATGCTTACAACTCTTGTCCAACTGCCCATTCCCAAAGTTTTTTTAATTTTCTTTTTGTCCTGACAGACACAGTACAGGTGAAATTCATCAGAACAGCAGAATCCTATAGGTATAGCCAAGTTTTAACCATCACCACCACGCCTTTTTTTTTTTCAGGGAAATAAAGTTCAGTGCAGTGAGTCATGGTGCTTGATGCTTCGTTACAAGGTAGAACGTAGATTACAGAGACTAGGCAATGATCACAGTTGTGTATGTGTTGGGTATAACACATCATCTCCCTCTCATAAAAGGATATGTGCTGGTGACAATGTTAAGGTCTTAGTTTTGATAAAGGTACTATGGTTATAGAAGATGATAACAATAGGGGAAGTTGGTGAAAGGTATATGGGAATACTCTCTACTATCTTTGCAACTCCTCTGTAAATAGAAAATCATTTCAGAATGTTACTATTACCTATGCTCTTGATGTGCTTTATGTCTACTATATCCAAATAGTGGAAATACCACGTAATATGCTACCATGCATCTCTCCCCCAGCTCCAACATTCAGTGATATCTAGTTGGTGGTTTGATATCAGCCAATGTGGGGATATCTACATCATGGCAATTGGTGAAGGTTATACACATGTGTCAGCACACCAAAGCAACCAGAGGTTGTGCTCTGTGATTGAACAGCAGAAAGATACTGATAAATATGTGTCGCCACAAGTGTGAGGGAGAGGAGAAAACGGCAAATGTGAAAGCCAGCTCCCTGCCTTCTCCGTAAGGGCCGTAAGCCTCCTGCTATGGGTGTTGCAGAGTCGCTGGGCAGCCAGGTTGCAGGCATAAGGCCGAGATCCCTGTGCTGCTCCAGCCCCCAGAAAGGCAGGGTATGGAGCCCACCATCTGAGATCCTGAAAACTTCGTGCAATAGGGACGGGGTAGAAACAATAAGCCAAGCAGGAGGATTTCTGTAATTTTAGCCAATGTGCATAAATTGAGCAACATTCAAAGCACTCAAAATTTGGCATGGGGGCAGGGCCCATCAGTTCTGCATAGCCACCAACACAACATGTTCCAGCAGGCTTTTCTGTCCGTAAAAACTTTAGTCCATTAAATGATAGTGTTCTGTGTCCAAATCATTGGAAAGATAGAGTATATAAAGAAAAAAGGATCACTTCCAGGGGCCACACATCCAAAAGAATGAGAAGTTGCAAAGATCTTGCAGTACAGAGATGATCAGGGTATATTTTAGTAATTTTTAAGGCAAAAATTCTATTCAACTTTTCATAAACATGGGGTTTCATCTTTGGGGGAGGAAAGGCAGGGATCAGATTGGGGTAAAGTATGAAAATCAGCAAACAAGGCAAAAATAGCTCAAAATTAATGACTCTAAAATCCCTTCAGTCAGTGGTTTTGCAGAGAGGGTACGCCCCTAGAAGGAGTTTAGGATATTTTGTTGTGTGTTTTGGCTTTCCCGCCAATAGGGAGGGGGGAAGTGGCCTTAGACATTAACAAGGTCCAGCTGGGGACTTCGGGCGTCCCTCATTGCTCAGAAAGCCCAGGAACACAAAGGAGCCTTAGCTTTGTGTCCTGAGGGACATCTGCATGTCCTGCTAGACACACAAGTGTGCAGAGACCTGCTTAAGACCATCTGAGGAGAGACACCACATCATTTATAAACAAAGTCTTTTTAGCACGTTTCATAAGTACTGAATTTTTCTGGAAGCAAATTACTGCGTAAATCAGGTCATGTTTTGTTTTGTATGGAACTTTAGCACAAGTTGTTCACTGTTCCAGAAAATCCTGACACCACCAGTCTTCTATATGGCCCACCGGTATCTGTTGGCATCTATAGCTATGGCATTCTTGGTGATCTTATGAATTGGCGCAGGCCTCTGATGACTTTATCTTCTGAGGCAGCTGTATACAAATCAAAATGCATACTATTTTACTATCCGTTATCTTTTTATTTCCCCTGGATATATTACAATCATAACATTACATTGATACTTTCAAATTATCTGTATAGATATAGGTTTTATTATGTATGCATATCATTTCAAGATAGAAAAGAAGCTGTTCTAAAACATTTGTTATAAGAAAGGTGCGCTGAGCCTGATAATGTTGAGGATCACTGTCCTCCATTTCCTTAAATCACTGGAACCTAGACGGCTTGAAACCAAGTCACGAATGAAATTTGTTTTTTTTTTATTATGCATCAGGCCCTGGTCTCCTTTCGGGTCCTGGAGATCCTGGCTTTGCCTCACTGGACGCAAAGTTTCTCAGCCTCAAAACTGTGGACATTTGGGGCCAGATCATCCCTCACTTGGGGGAGAGGGTAGGGCCCTGGGTACTGCAGACTGCTGAACACAGGCCCTGGCCTCCACCCACCAGATGTGAGGAGCACCCCTCCCCCACAAGTTGTGACAATGAGGAATGTCTCCAAACAACTGCCACATGTTCTCCAGGGGGCAAAATTGCCCCTGGTTGAGGACCTCTGGTGTTAGGTGACTCCACTCTGGAGTTCTTTTCAGAGTAAGGGGAACTTTGGGCACGTTTCTCAAAGTACGATCTTCATATTGAATCCGAAAACATAGGATCCGCCCAGGTGCTGACAAAAGTACAAATCAGAATCTAGGGTGGGGGCAGGAATCTGCATCTTAATATGCATGTCACCGAGGTGCGGGAGTGCACAGATCCACAGCCACAAAGATCTGGGCTTGATCCCAGTTCGGCCTGTTCGTAGCTGTACGACTTCGGCAATTGAACTGCACTGAACTTCCAAGTCCTCATTGACAAATGGAAAGGGAAAGTCACGCCACATCTCAAGGTTGCTGTGACGATTAAATGTGGGGGTCTTATTCGTCTTTGTAAAGCCTTGTTATCCTAACCCAAGCCAGGCATGCACAGAAGGTGCAAGGTTGAGGCCAGAGACCCCGGGGACAGGGACTGAAGAGCCAGCCCTGGCTTCAAGGGGGCAAATGCTTTTTTTACAGGCAGACACCAGAACAGGGTCCTCAGTCCTTGTCTTTGTGTATTAAAAAAGAATTTAACACTGAGACTTAGGAGTATGCAAGCCAGCAGCGCACTTTATTAGAGAAGTGAGGAAACAGAAACACCTTGACAGAGCAAGGTGGGCTGTTCAAGGGAGAGTCAGCCCTGAAAACAATCAGGGTGGGTCCTACTATGAGGAGTGAAAACGTTTGTTCATCTGTTATTAGGTCACCTAGCACAAGAGTACGGAGGGTTTTAATTAGCACATGCGCCACTGCATTACATACATACCCGTACGTTGCAATGTCACCTCTCGCAGCATCAGCATATAAAATCTCCATGGGGTGGGGGCGGGGGGGCAACTTAGTATTATGATGAGGAAAAGGCAACTATCAGATCCCAGATTTTCCTTTTGCACATACCACAAGTTGTTTGTGTCTTGATCCATTACCTGACCAAGAGTTTTCTAAGCCTAGGACATGGTGGCTATGAAACTTGTTAAAACAATAGGGTGACACAAAAAACAAGCTGTACTGCAGCATTATGGAGCCAGTGGTCCGAGTCCCAAGGCTCGGACACTGCTGTCAGGACAGGTGTGCGGGGTGGCCCGGGTCTGTCCACGTTTCCCCGTCTCCCTGTGATGGGCGGCAGCTCCTCAGCTCCCAGCCCCGCCCTCGACAACAGCTGCTACTCCAAGGGGCCCAAGACTCCTTCCTCCTCCTTGCCACCCTCCTTTCAAGAAATCAGCCATAGACAGTCCCAGGGAACAAAGATTGAAAAGAAACAAGCCCAGAGCTCCTGGGGTGATGACCGTAGCTACCAGGTGCCCAGCTCTTCTCTGGGATGTCTTCAGCCCTCCATCCAGTAAAGATTATAGGGTCAGGAATAAGCTAGGCTCATCCCAGCCATTCCCTCCTATTTCCACGGGCAGTGGTTACCCTTATGAGGTTCCAAAACGTTGTCTCTCAGCCAAGGTCGCCCAGCTCACAAAGGGAGGAAGCAAGGATTTGAGCCCCGTCAGTCTAACCAGAGTATATGCTTCAAAAAATATGAATGGGAAAAAACACGTCCAAGTAGCGATGAAGTATGACGGCGGTAGACCAGTGCCGTCTAATACAGTAGCCCTGGACACATGGGGCTATCTAATGTGAATGGATAGTCATTAAAATTAAATTAAAAAGTCAGTGTTTGGGGCACACTAGTCACATTTCAAGCACCCAACAGCCGAACGTGGCTAGGGACTACTGTATTGCACAGCATAATTATACATTCCCATCATTGTAGGTTTTATTGTACAGCATTGTATATTTTATATAACCACAGAGACTGGCTCAGTGCTTCTGTCATTTTTACTAGGACTATATTAAACTAAAATGAAAATATGCATTAGGAATTTCTAGGGAAAAGCCACATTTGCTCACCTTAAATGGTTGATTCTTTTGTCACTTGGAGGAAATATAGCAGAAAGGAAATTAATCAGTGAAATATTCTCCTGTATTGAGTCCTCATGAAATTAACAACTGAGGCACAGAAAAATCTCCCTTTCCTAATACTCTTTTGTAGAGAAATTGTTTGAAAAATGCCCTATTCAGAATCAGCGTTTTCCTCAAATATGAACTTCTGTGTATTTTTTAAATGACTGTAAGATCTACTACAACATTGACCAGAAGGGAATTATTCATAAACAGCCATACGTCATTTGTCACTGGTTATTTCCAGGAAGAGCAAAGAAAAACAAAGTGTATTAGATCTTTCATAGCAGAAGATTTTGTATTCACAAACTCAGTGCTAATAGAGAAAACTTGTGGATGTTTACCAAGGAGAGCACTTCACTTCGGGAAGTTCCCAAATGAGACTAGTTGGATCCCTTCACTTCATGGAATGAGAGACCCTTGGAATTTACTAGAATCGTGGAATCATGAGGTGTCAGAACTAGAAAATAGTTCAGAAAATACTTTCTCTGCATTTGTAGATACAGAGACTGAGATGCAGACTAAGGGGACACAGCCAGTTCGTTCGGGACTAAGGGAGTGGCAAGGATACCTGCGGCTTCAGCTCGCTGGGGCTTTCCTTCCCGAAGCTCGGCCAGAGCAGTGAATGCCCTTTGGCTGCAGTACTGACAACACACCAGCATATCTGGGGTGTCTGTTATACCCCACATCAGGTGCACCGACATCACGTGACTTCCCCAGATAGTGATTGTCAAACTCCTGACACAACAGAAAGCTACAAACGGCCCTTCCCATTCACTAGCTCCTGGTGATTTTGAAAACATAAGAGATCAGCCCCTTTTGCCCTTTAAGATTTTCAGCTGCTTCCTTCAAAGGAGGCAAAGGGGCAATGTGGAGACCCACGATTTAGGCACGAGCTGCCTTGGTTTCCAAGGCCTCAGGGGACTGGGGTGTTAGGGACCATGGGAACGTGACTAGGCCTTGAAGCAGCCTTTCATGAAGTAATCCTTGAGAAGGTCTCGTTCAGGTTTGTTCCCCCCTGAACGCCTTGCTTTGTCTCTTCTACAATGCAGAGGTCATTGGATGTTTATGAAGAAAACCCCCCCAGACTTCAATATTCCCCTAAAGCATAAAATTTTTAATTCCCGTAGCTTTGAGATCAGGAAACAAGTGCCTACATCACAGGATTGTTCCAGGATTAAATGCAATCCTTTATTAAGGGAGTTGGAGACTCTGGGTTTATTAATTTCTTAAGGGACTTTCTGCCACTAGAAAACATACTAACCAAGCAGTGCTCTTCCCTCAAATGGAAAATCACTTCAGAAATTCTTTACACTCAGCAGGGAAGATATAAAGAGTCATGTTATGTCCCCCTATGTCAACAGTCCAGGGAAGTCTCTTTAGTGCCTTTTTCTTATATGAAGCCTACATTGCTACTGGATAGACGGCTGAGAGGAGGAAAATTCCCAGACCCTAAAAGATGACAACTGGGCCCAAATAATGACACTGTGAGGGCCTGCATTAGTTATCTATATATATTGCTTGGTAACAAATTATCTTAAAATGTTGTAGTGACTCAAAATAATAAGCATTTATTAGCTTGCAATTTCTGGAAGTCAGGAATCCAGGTGGTTCTATCTCAGGGTCCCTCTTGGGGTTGCAAACAAGATGTTGGCTGGAACTGCAGTCATGTGAAGGCTCGACTGGGGCTGGTAGATCCACTTCCCAGATGCTGTACTCACATGGCTGTTGGCAGGGGGCCTCAGTTTCTCACCACTAGACTCTACACGTGGCTACTCGAGTGTCCTGATGACATGGCAGCTAAGCCATGAGAGAGACAGCAAGGAGGAAGCCACCATTTTGACACCCTCGAATCTGAGAAGAAATCACTTCTACCATATTCTCTTATTTAGAAGTGAGTCACTAAGTCTATCCCACACTCAAGGAGAATTAGTCTCCACCTTTTGAAGGGAAAGAGTTTCAAAGAATTTGTAGATATGTTTTATTTATTTATTTTCATTAAATTATCACTAATATACACTCTTATGAAGGTTTCATAAGAAAAACAATGTGGTTACTACATTTACCCTAATTATCGAGTCCCCCCCATACCCCATTGCAGTCACTGTCCATCAGTGTAGTAAGATGCCAGAGTCCCTACTTGTCTTCTCTGTGCTACACTGTCTTCCCTGCGACCCCACACACACCATGTGTACCAGTCAAGATACCCTAAAACTCCCTTCTCCCTCCCTCCCCACCCACCCTCCCCCACCCCTCCCCTTTGGTAACCCCTACTCCCTTCTTGGAGTCTGTGAGCCTGCTGCTATTTTGTTCCTTCAGTTTTGTTTCATTGTTATACTCCACAAATGAGGGAAATCATCTGGCATTTGTCTTTCTCTGCCTGGCTTATTTCACTGAGCATAATACCCTCTAGCTCCATCCATGTTGTTGCAAATGGTAGGATTTGTTTTCTTCTTATGGCTGAATAATATTCCATTGTGTATATGTACCACCTCTTCTTTATCCATTCATCTACTGATGGACACTTAGGTTGCTTCCATTTCTTGGCTATTGTAAATAGTGCTGCGATAAACATAGGGGTGCATATGTCTCTTTGAATCTGAGAAGTTGTTTTCTTTGGGTAAACTCCTCGGAGTGGAATTCCTAGGTCAAATGGTATTCCTATTTTTAGTTTTTTTGAGGAACCTTCATACTGCTTTCCACAATGGTTGAACTAGCTTACATTCCCACCAGCAGTGTAGGAGGGTTCCCCTTTCTCCACAACCTCACCAACATTTGTTGTTCCTTGTCTTTTGGATGTTGGCCATCCTAACTGGTGTGAGGTGATATCTCATTGTGGTTTTAATTTGCATTTCTCTGATAATTAGTGATGTGGAGCATCTTTTCATGTGTCTGTTGGCCATCTGAATTTCTTCTTTGGAGAAGTGTCTATTCATATTCTCTGCCCATTTTTTAATAGGGTTATTTGCCTTTTGGATGTTGAGGTGTGTGAGTTCTTTATACATTTTAGATGTTAACCCCTTGTCAGATATGTCATTTACAAATATATTCTCCCACAGTGTAGGGTGCCTTTTTGTTCTGCTGATGGTGTCCTTTGCTGTACAGAAGCTTTTTAGCCTGATGTAGTCCCATGTGTTCATTTTTGTTTTTGTTTCCCTTGCCCAAGGAGATGTGTTTAGGAAAAAGTAGCTCATGTTTATATTCATGTAGGTATGTTATAAAACTACAACAGGGCCCCTGCCTGGGTGGCTTACCAGTCAGCTTTCTTGTAGCTCCCCATATTGGCTCTGAACTTTTCACACCTCAGTGACCATCAATGTATAAGCTTGGTCATATACAAAAGGCTCTGAAAAACTGGGTAGAAAAAAAACTTCAAAATATAATAAGCATTGCATTACTTTTTCATTATCCTTTATTAAAATGCAGATTTCCACAAACTCTATATATTAAAACTCCTTTTAGGGGTGATTACTAATCTAAAATTTGTGGTGATTTAGTCAGGGCTGGAGAATAAAAAAACTCTGTCCATAAGAACAAATAAAAATGTATAAATGTGATCTGAGAAGCAGCATTTACATACTTTAATGAGGTCACTGCTTTCAGGGACTTTATAGGCAAACTTTCTATTTAATTGAATTGCCAAGGCCAGATTTAAGCTGACACACAGAAACGTTCATTAAAAAAATTCATCTTGTACCCTGGACCTGAGGGAAAGACAATGAAGCCTTCATATACACAACCACATTTTGAGGAAAGTGGCTCAGCTAGTTTTGTAAAGCTATTTCTCTTTGTGTTATTTTTCCCTAAAATCCTACTGTGAAAAGTTTTAAGCATGCAGAAAAATTGAAAGAATAACGCAATAAATAGTTGAATATCCTCTACCTGGATTTGATCATTTTGACATTTTACCATATTTACTTCTCATTCTCAAACTATATACATATTTATATTTGTATATATATACACACACACAAATCATGGCAAAATATTGCCTTTTTTTGTTGCTGACCCGTTTGAAAGTAAGGTGCAAATGTCATGACACTTCCTTGCTAAATACGTCTTCCGAGGGGCCATGGTCTTGTATAACCTTAACATCATCAGCATATCTAAGAAAATAATTTCACTATATGATCTTCCTCCACTGGACATGCCAAAATGACAGAGAAGCCAGCTTGAAGGTGCTTCTTGACAAAATCAGGAAAAATTCGAGCATCAAAATAAATAATGAAAAAAGGGATTACAGCCCACTTGATAAGATAAGAAATCAGGAGTCCATATTCTATAAATAAATAAATGGAGGTGAGGGGAACTTGTCCTAATAATAGAAAGCCAGCCCTTAAGTAGAAGGAGCAATGGGATGAGGAAAATCATCAAAATAACAATTGACTTAGGCAGAACTCATCAATGACCACTAAACTTGGTGAAAGCCTCAAGAGGGTATTAGTTTCCTACGGCTGCTGCCACAAATTACCACAAATTTTGTGGCTTGAGACCACACACTTGTATTCTTTTATAGTTCTGTAGGTTCAAAGACAAGCACAGGTCTCACTGGGCTGAGATCAAGGTGTCCGCGGGCTGTGTTCCTTTCTGGAGGCCCTAGAAAAGCCATTCCTTGCCTAGAGGCGTATGAATCATGCCTTTTTGTTTTCTCTATTTCTGATGCTTTGACATCGTAGGGCCTCGCTGGCTCTGGAGGGGCTGCCCCTCGCAGGACTAGACAATTCCTAGAGAGAGTGAGCTACTCACCTGTAAATGGGCCTTCTCTATGCAAGCCAATGAATCCAGAGCCCATACCCCCAAACACTGCCTGTGTCAGGCTCTCACAGTCTCAGCCACTACCCCCTGCTCTAATCATTCCAGGGCCAGGTATTAGACAACTAGACACAGGCCTACACACAGAGCACATTGAAGTCATTCATATCAGCCAATCCTAAACCCACTTACTCTGCCTCACCCATTCCTTCCCATGGAAACCATAACAAAGGCTCCTGCTTGTGTTTTTCCCTTGCTTCCCTCTGCTTCCCAAACAACCTTGGTACTTCCCCTTGTAGCCCCCCATGGTTTGGTGTGCCTCATCCTCCTGGGATCTGTGAAGGTAACAAACTGTCTTTTCAATGGCAACCTTCTCCTGATCTGTCTGTCTCATCATATCTGAATCATAATAAAACCTACATTTTAAAACATGGGGCTGTTTGCTTTCTTTGGCTCATGGTCCACTTCTTTCATCTTCAAAGCCAACAATGGTAGGGCGAGACCTTCTCACATGGCATCATTCCAGTTTGCTTCTGTTCTTACGTCTCTTTCTCTGACTCTTCCACTCTTAGGGACATTTGTGATTACCTTGGGCCCGCCAGGATAATTCACGATAATCTCCTTTTCTTAACATCATCTGATTAGCTATCTTGATCTCGTCTGTAGCTTGAAACTTTGTATTTTGACATAGTTTCAGATTTACAGAAAAGTTGCAATGTAACCTCACATAGTCACAGGTTCCAGGATTAGTACTGGGACATGTTTGTAAGGCCACACTACCTACCACAGGAGAAACAGGACATTGCTGTCTCAACATTTCTCCCTACAAGATATTTATGAAGTGTGAAGGGAAAAATAGTAGCTTTATAGTAGAGAAACCTGTCATATAGCACTTTAATCAAACGATCACATGTAACGTACCCAGTAATGGGCAAACTGACCTCATGTGACCCACTGAATATGGTGCTGAGACAAACTCAATGTCACTCCTATGCTCTCCCTGCTCAAAGTGCATAACCTGAGTCAAACCGTGAGAAAACAAACAAACATAAACATAAAGTAATTGGCCTGTATTCTTCATCAATGTCAATGTTTTGAAAGACTGAGGAATTGTTTAGGGTTAAATGAGATTAAAGAGACAGGACAATTGGCAAAATTTGAATGAGGTCATAAATTAGATCACAGTACAGAATCCATGTAAATTGCCTGACTTGAATGATTATGGAGTGGTTATGTAAGAGAATGCTCTTGTTTTTAGGAAATTTTCACTGAAGTACATAAAGGAAAGCAGCATCATGCCTGTAACAGACTTTGAAATGGTTCAGGAAGAAATTATATATATGAATGTATATTCCTATGTGTTTATATATGTGCATATGTGTGTATGTGCATAAAGGAAAAAATATGGTAAATCGTTAGCATTTGGGTATTATGAGTGAAGTTTATATGGTAATTCTTTGTATCACCATTGCAACTTTTCTGTAAATCTGAAATTATCTCAAAATACAAAGTTTAAAAATTTCCTAATTTGTTTTGGATTGCATATTTTTTCAACCCAGAGTCCAATCATAGTTCACAAAAACATTTAGAAATGATGTCCCTTTAGTCTTTTTTTAACCTATAATAGTCCTCCCCACTTTTCTTTTTCTTTCATGACACTGACTGTCTAAAGAGTCCATTTCAACTGCCTTTTTCTACATGGTGGATTTATCTGTTTCCTCATGGTGTTATTAAACTGACACCTGACGGTTTACACTATCAGCCTTCTCCCTCCAATCTTACAACCCAAAGGCTTATTATAATTGTAGGCCAATCTCTGTCAAATCCACATGTACTTATTAGCCAACAGGCACAGAGAACTAGCACATAAGCCATTCAGCAGCACAGGAATCCCCCCCACCCTTTCCCCAGCCCCTCTCCCCCTGCATACACTGAGCAGGGACTTGCATGAATAGCTCACTCAGGAGTCCGATGGGGCAGGACTGGGCAGACTCAAGTCATATTCAGATGCCTCAAGAAGAGGAAGGCCATGGGCCACTGTGACTCAAGACCTTAGAGCTGCACATACTGTTTTAAACTGTTGGACATAAAGGATGAGGAAGTGAAGCAACTCAGGAATGCCCCACAGAACAAGCATGCGCAGGGCTAAGAATGGCTTTGTGAAAGAAAGAGCATCAGATTTTTCTTCTACTTCAATTTCTGCTAGCACCTCCCAAGCCAGCCAATTTTATAACACTCTTCAATATGCACAATTGACATTAACTTTAAAGAAAAAAAACGTATTTTGAAAACCACAAATTTACATTATTTGCAGATACCATATGATATATAGAAAATGCTAAAGACTCCACCAAAAACTGTTAGATCTAATCAACAAATTCAGCAAAGTTGCAGGATACCAAATCAGCATACACAAATCAGTAGCATTTCTATACACCAACAACAAATTTTCTGAAAAAGAAATAACTCCATTTATAATACCATCAAAACCAATGAAATACTGAGGAATAAATTTAACCAAGGTGAAAGATCTATACACTGACTATTAAAGACACTGTGAAAGAAGTTGAAGAAGACACAAATAAATGGGAAAGATATTCCATGTTCATGGATTGGAAGAATTAACATTGTTAAAATGTCCACACTACCTGTAACTCCAGGGGAAAATTCCGGGGCAAAATACCTTTGAAACGAAAATCAGTCAAAGGGAGAAACGCATTTATTTCTTACAAGCAGTTGTTCCTCATCTCTCTGAACCTGGCTGCAGAAGAGGAGAGAGTTCCACCCAACCTCTCTGGTCCAGATAAACCCTTCCTTTCCCTTGTAAGTACCTATTGTTATGGAGATGAACCACTTCTCTCCACCCCTGGGAAACACCTATTGATATGGAGATGTCCTAAGGCCAGGTGAGAGATTCTGGAAATATTGCAATTTTACCCACACTACCCAAAGCCATCTATAGATTCAATGCAATGCCTATCAAGATTCCAAAGGCAATTTTTACGGTAATAGAAATAACAATCCTAAATTTTGTAGGGAACCACAAAAACCCCAAATACCCAAAGCAATCCTGAGAAAGATGGATAAAACATAGGTTTTATTTTTATTTATGTATGATGAGGCCAACAGATCAGGAGACAATTACTATGGAAAAGATAGTTTGTTATAGTTTCCAAGAGAAAAGAACATGTCACAACACTCAGGGCCACAGGGGGAAGCATTGAGGTCAGTTCAGTGGCAAAGGGAGCAAATGGGAAAACATGAGCAAGAGCCTTTATTGTGGTTTCCTTAGGAAGAAAGGGCAAAGCACAGTAGGCAGGTTTAGAATTGGCTAAAATGAGTCATTCCAATAGGCTCCGGGTGTCGGACTCTCTCTAGTAATCTTGTGCCTGGCCCTGGGGTGTTGAGGGACGGAGAACAGTGGCGGAGGGTATAAAAACATCATAAAGGTCATTGGGGCAGTGGGCTCTCAAAGGGTTTATTTGCATATGAAAGGCACATTTGCAGGAAGTCAAGAACTGTCTCTGGGAATTGGCTGGCTCTGGGAGAGGCAGCCCTTCCGGAGTCAGCAAGGCCCCATGATGTCAAAGCATCAGAAACATATAGTTAATACACCCAGAGCAGGAAGCTCCCTGTTTGGTCTTCCAAGATGCCTCACTAACTTGGCTAGTGACCTGAGGCCTCAGTTCCCCTCCATGTGGACTCCTCCATAGGTCTTAAATATATGTATCTTCTGAACAGGAAAGGCTTGAATGGAAATGCTAAGCAAGATGGAAGACCTTGACTAAAGTACACACTGAGGTTTCAGCAACAGATGCCATACCCTGTGCTCAAAACAGGTTTTGATAGACTAGAGAAATGACAAGTCCCATGTCCTTGAAGGGGAAGAAAAGTTTGAAGAAAACAGAAAAGGGAGATTGATGTATGCTTCACCAGTTTGCCCAGGGCTGGATCTGTCATCCACTGACCATATTTGACCACAATAATAAATTGCTTATCTTTAAATTAATTTTCCAAGACCGCACTGTGTCACTGTATAGCCTTTATTGCCATTAATCTGGATTGTCAAGGCATCTCTGTATTAGCATCATGCTTCATGATGAAGCATTCACTCATTCAATCAAGTATTTACTGAGCACACATTATACGCTTCTGTGCTGTGTACTGCGATGGGTATTGGGGATTAAATGGTGAAAAACAAAGACAAATACAGTCCCCTCCTCCATGAAGCTTATTTTTCACTCTAGTGTGGTAGCCAGAAAAATCAAGTAACATACAAGTAAATGTAGGACTGCAATCGTGATAAAAGCTGCAAATCATGGTAACCACAGGGACCAAGAGGGGCAAAGAGGTGGCTTCTCTGAAGGTAGTTAGAAGGGCGAGTATCACATGGTGGTCTCCAAAATGGTGTACCTGTTGGGGGGAAGTGTTGTGTATTTTCCTGGGTTCTTGTTCCCACCACAACAAAGAATTGGGCAGAGACACAGTAGTAAAGCAGAGTAAAAGTTTTATTTAAAGTTACTTAGAGAAAAAGTAACAGGCGACTTCAGAGAGAGAGGAGCACCCAGAAAGGTTGGGGGTTCCCTCTTTTAAGGATTTTTCAGGAATGTGACAAAGAGCTAGGGGTGTGGACTTGTTAAGTGGTCCCAAGTATTTTTGATGAGGCTTTAACTTTCTTATCAGTCTTCCAGGTAGTTCTGCAAAATTAGCTTAACACAAGAAATTTACTGCTCTGGTTCCGTCCCAGGATAGCAGCTTCCTGGTTTGGGAGCATATCAGTTAAGACTGCCTGCCCAGCCCCCGCAAGGTGGGCTGAGTTATTGTCTGTTTGCTAAAGAGTAAGTTAAGAATCTTACTTTTGAACTTCTTGGGGTTTTTTTAAATGCAATTTTAGCTTAAAGATGGAATCTTCCCGTCTTTATTATGCTGTTTATAGGTGGGCCTTTTAGCAAGCTACAGTAAATCTTACAATGGCATGGTCTAATTGACACAATGAAGACATGGGCTGTGCTCAGGTACTTTTATCTGAGGAATATTCAAACATTCAAGGACAAGTTGCTCTTGACCTTTTGAGCTTTAACTGATTAACTCATTAACTCTGAGTCTTTTCTGGCTTTTTATTTTTAACTGGTTAACTGAGTCCTTTCTAGTGGGCTTTACTGACCTTACTCTCTTTCCACCCCACTTACACCTATTTTCCTTCCTAGCATACCCATTACTATGTTGCAGCCACCAAGGATCAATTTTTGGGGTAGAGATGAAACCTGTGAGCAAGGTGCAGAAGTGTTCCATGAATGATGGGGAGTCGCCAGGAAGTCGGTAGGAAAGACAAAAGGTGGTACAGGGGTTAAATAGCATGAGCCAGAAAGAAATTTCATTTTGTTTTTAACAAGAATATGCAAGAGAATGGCCAGGAATATATAATGAAGAACTAGAGGGAATAGTAATTTCAAAAAGACAAATGCAAATTATATAATTTTCTAAAAATGCCCATGAGCCTCCCCTCCCCCACTGGAAGGTTAAGACAATGCAAAGTTGATGTGTGAAAGGACTGTTGTCCAACATAGCATTCAGAAGCTCTTTGTTAGTGATTCTCCCCATCTCTGCCCTTCTTCCTTCCTATGACTTCATGCTTTGTCTCTCCTCCCAATAAACATGTTTCTGAATTACACGTTTTCCATTGCAGGCTGATATTCATAATTCCAGTGCCTTCTAATGCACAGTTTGTTCCCTATTTCAGTGTACTTCCTTCAGCAATAGATGTGCTTTCATAAGAGCAGCCTTCAGAAACAGCCAGCACAATATACAGTCCATCATCCAGAGAGCATATTTCTCAGCAGCCCACTCATATTTCATGAATCATAGAGCAATTGTTATAACTGATTTTGCTTGGGAAAGTTTCATTTTACTTTCAATCCAATTATTTTGATTGATAGAAGTAAGATGGTGAATTGGTTCTTTTCTCTAAACTTGTAAAATAAATTCAACCAAGTAAATTTAAAGATCTAATTGGCTGTATTATCATCTAATTGACTATATTATCAATGATTCATGAATCAGACACCATCCAGCCTAACAAATAGAAGGGTGCTCCAAAGAGTCATTTGAAGTAGAAGGCTTTTATAGGCAGAAACCAGGCAGGTCAAGGACGTTACTAACAGGAGAAAAGAAAGGTTTGTTTCAGGCAAGGTCACCTTCCCACCTGCGGGAAGGGCAGGAGGTCTTATCATGCAGATTACCTCCCTAGTGCTGAGCAGTTAACAGACTGATTGGTTTAAAATTCCACTCCTGAGAGAGAAACTGCAATCAGCACAGGTATTGAGTCTTGGTGGAACGATAGAAGTGACTCCGTTTGTGGCCTGTTGTTTCTTTTTAACACCGATTGGCATATTAAAATTGTGAAATCCACGGTAGGTTACATCCATTTGGTGAAAATCGTCATTTAAGAAACGAAATTAGCTCTCTGCCTAGTGAGAGAAATTGCTCAAATTTAAGAGCTGTGGCAGAAATCATTGCTAGACTAAATTCAGCCCTTGGCTTCCTTCTCCAGTGAATCTGCTTTCTCCATCCAACTCGGTATCTGCAATTCAAAACTTGTACCCAAAGATAGCTGGAATTTTCAAGGAAGCAAGTAACTTATTAATGACCAGAATGCTCGTTTATACAATCTCTCACCTTTATGTCTTGCAGGAAACTCTTACCTTACCTTTGGAAAAATTTTTTCAAGTATCTGTGAGATTGGCTATTACATGAAACACAGATCATAACAGATACAGTTTAACTTGCAGAAAAAAAGGGTTGAATTTTTAAAGGGATCATCAGAAAACAAAGCCTTATCTTTTTGTTTAGACTTTGGAGACAAAAAAATAAATAAATAGGCAGAAACTTGCATAATCCTTATTAGATCCCATGAGCTATAAATGTGTTAGTACGGACTAATATGAAAGAATGGTTAGCTCTGTTTATGGATATAAAGGAAGAGACAGCCTTGCAAACCTGTAGATTAAACACTCGCTGAATATTCCTAGAAGTATGTTGAAATAAGCTAAAGGGTTAATGACACAGATATGGGTGTTGCTTGAAAGAATATGACAAAGGAAGTAAGCAGCCTAATAAAAAGAGAAAGGCAGCTCATCATGTAAAATTGTCAAGACTGTTCTTAGCAACCTCCTGCATTTCTGTTGGAGATAATCTAGAAGGATTGAGTCAAGAATTTCCTATTGTGAAGGAAAGAGGTCACCATTGATCAGTGCCTTAAGATTCAGGTTAATGCCCCAAGAACTTTTTTAGCATCTATGAGTCCATAAATGAGCACCCTGTGCCACACAAAAAAGGAGTAAAGGATTAAACAAGGCCACGGGAAGAAGCAAATTGCCATCTAGCAGTAAGTCAAGCCTGCAAACTTGATACTCCCCACCCCATTCCAAAAATACAGTTCAGAGACCAAAGATCCTACCAGCATGGATGATTCAATATCCATGTCTAGAAAGTATTATATATGGTTTCCAAAGAGCAAATGCATACAGCAGCTTAGGTACTCACCATTGCTGGTAATGACTCAAGGGTCAGATTTTGGTGGCCAGGGTGGCTCCACTTTTACTGGCATACTGTGAGTCATGTGTTAGTTGGCTGCATGAGGAGACCATGCTGGCCTCGTGCATCCTTTTATTTCACATGATCCAGACACGGCAACCACCTGGCCAAAATTCCAAGACTCATGAGCAGATAAGAAGGGGAAGTTCTTTAAATGCTCAACCAGAGAAGAGAAAGCCTGAACCTTTTTAAACCTCCAAACCAAGAACAGAAAAATAAAACAATTTTCTACCACAGGACTTTTATATTACTAGTAACTTCTATGAACCCCAAAGAATATTTAATAAACTATTTGAGCAGTGTTAAATTGTAAATACTCTACACCCATGTAAATACTGTCTTTAAAAGACCTGCCTAGGTACATGAGCAGAATAGAAAGAACTAGTCAGGTATTTGAATCCTTTAAAGTCCTAGCTCTGGAAGCTCTAGCTATTTGACTGTCACCTACAGTTAGGTCAGTTGATTTAAGACAGCACTCAGGATTTCTCTTCTTGTATTGAAAAGTCCCAAGGCGGTCAGTCCCGGCTAGTGGGTTGGCTTAACCAAGTCGCTGGCAGAGGCCTCTCTGCCATTCTCATAAAAACATGACCCTCGATGTCGCAAGATGGCGCTGCTCCAGCTGCAGCCATTGCATCACATTCCAGGGAACAGGAGGGTAAAAGAAGGGCAAAAAGAAGCGCATCCTATTCCTTACAAGGACCCCCTTGGTAAGTGCCAGGACACAGCTTTCAGACTGGCTCCAACTCAGTTTTATGGCCACACCGACCTGGGAAATATACTCTTTCAGTTGGCTTGCCATCCTGAAAAATATCAGGATTCTTTGACTGAAGGAGAAGGGAAGAATATATATTAGCTACACGTAACAAGCAGTCTTAGAGTGATATTTAAAGCTATTAACTTCTCAGAGTCCATGGCCTCCTTTATAAAATGGGTAGACAATACCTACTTCACATGGCTGGCAAAGTGAAAAACATCCCACAAATTTTAGCCGTCAACAGTCTCCCAAAACCTACTGTAGAGTCATTGGCATCCGAGCGTACATTTAGCATTACTCCACTTTCTGGAACAACCAAGGCCCTGGCAAGTGACAGTGCAGACTCTGCTATGTTCTACTGCCCCATTAAATTCCTGGTAACAGGACATCTACTCTTTTCCTGTGATCTCATCCCTTTCTTATTGAATAATTCTTAAGAAATGGCTGTCTTCATTCTATCTTCCTACCTCTGTAGTTCTCCCAGGACCCGGCCCAGCCATGCTCTTATCATTATATTGCCACCTACCTTTAAAACCTGATACCTCTCACATTTTATGCAGATCTTTTCAGTGCCTTCCAAACACTTCAAGTCTCTATAAGATCATTACTTTCTCTTCTTGCGTCTTGTTGAATTGCCTGGACAACTGGACACAAGTACAATGCAATGTATATTTCTATGTAGGGGCCATGATTCCGGTTCCTACTTAGAAATGCGCTAATGACAAGTAGTGTGCTTTGTTTACCACCACTCTTTCCACCTGGTGTTTTACTAAAGATCAACCTGCCAAGTTTTAAAGACATTTCTCGTTTCTTTAATATTCTATAAGACATGCTCTTCAGGCATTTTATGCCATGTTAAGAATAACTTACTATTTGACAGATGTTAAAATTTTAGTTTAAGGGGTTGTGAATTGTTTCTGAATTTAAGTAGCTCATTCAAGACCTTCCAGGCTCTAAGCCGTAGGGCTAAGACCTATAACCACTGTCCATTTCCAAACCCATGTACTTTTTACCTAGAAGGAAAATACCTGACTCCTATTAGAGTCAGTGTGAATCACACTGCTGTATTTTATAAAACATTGAGAAAATTCAAGGTTTAAAACATAGGGTGTAAAATCTACTTCTATTGTGATAAACTGTATTATTGGCACTCAGGATTTCAAACACTGAAATAAAGAGGTGGGGGTGGGGGGAAAATCCATGCTAGTCATTAGTTTCTAAGGCTTTATTCTACACTAGTCTATTTGATACATAGACAGGTCAATCAATCTTGGCTGTAATGAAAAATCTTGGTTGTCTAAAGCAGTTATATCGCCTAGACCATGTATTCCCCCCAAATTATTTTCCTGTATGTAGCTTTATAAGTATAGAGAGACATTGACAATGTCAGATTTGAGCATCATTGGTGAAATTTCAAGCCACCAAGGCTAAAATAGTTGTTTCACATAAGCATGCATTGCAGGCTGGCATGTGAGATTGGGGTATATTGATGAGGAAAGGGAGGGTCTAACCTAATAGAGCCAGACGTGTTGTATAGAGAGGATACTGAAGAGTAGGCATAGAGAATTGACCGCATGAATGCCTGGAACTAAATGGATTGATTGAAAAGGTCAGCATATTAGCAGGAGCCTCAAGCCTTCTCATCCATTAACCCAAAATATTGAGTGTAACCAGGAAACCAAGGGGAAAATGGAAAGCTCTTAAACAATGAAATGGCTTTTGTCTTCCTGAGATGAGACATGAATATCTATGTCTCCAACCCTGGAGTGTTTTCACAGCAGCCCTAAGATTCTTGACTAGGATGGCTATCACTGCATGAAAAATGGAAAATCCATTATGGAGCACAGCTAAAAGGTAAAAGCTTGCTGAAGACTCACTAGCACGCACAATCAAATGAATCACTTAGTCACAACAACAATAAATTATCTCTAGTGCTAAGAATATTAAGAATTTACAGATAATGACCACCAAACAAGGTTAACATTACATATAATCTACATAGTGCCTTACAAATTAACCACATTTATCCAGGTGTATGACAGGATATAAGAGCTGCCTATGGGAAGCAATTTACGGCCAAGCAACCCTGGCCAGAATGACTTCATTGAACAGGCAAAGGGTATGTACGGTCCTTGGCCTCCCACTCTGTGTGATCTCATACAGACAGGAGAGTCTAACAACATGCCACCGGAACCAGGACATGGCTGTGCTAGTTTAAGGGTAAGGAAGGCTTCCCCCACTGGTCACTACCTCGCTTAGGCTCTGAAGTCCTCATTTTGAAGGAATGAATAGACAAGAACTTTGATTCGCCACTACTCTCCCTAGCCCTTCCTGTCCTTCATTTCTGCTGCTTGGAAATATCTGTCCTCTGCTTCTCCTTAATTAGGAGGTTTCACGCAGATGAGGTCCAAGGACCTATGTTCAAGTGTCTCTAAGTCTCTATGGGAATCATTAAATTTTGTTCATATCTAAGTTTGCCTTAAGAATAGAACACGAGCATATTCTGGGCTATCTGGTCAACCGTCTTAGACCCACGTGCTTCGATGCAATTTCACAGTCCACATTTGCGTTTCTCTTAATGACTGCATTGGTGCCAAGTGATCTGCTTATATAACCTGTTTGGCTTTTAATGCAGGGTTTCTCAAGCTAGGGTTAGCGCAGGCATCTACTGACATAAATCTGGGGATCTGAAAACCTGCCTCGTTCATCCTCTCAGCCCTTGAGTGTTTTGTCCAAAGGCAGCTCTTTAATATGATCTCCATGAAAAACTTTTAATGTCTAATAAATGTCTATGAAGCTCATCACTCACATGAAGATGCTAGTGATCTTGATGGGCACTGTGTCCTCAGTGTTTTTTCCTTCTTTCATTCAGTGCACTGCATTTAATATGCTATACATTTTGAAAGATCATCATGGGCAGATGTAGAGAATAGGTGAGGGGAGTTGGGGGGGCCACGTGTGAGAGAGAAAAGGAGCAGCAGGACAGTGGAGAGCTAGGTAGTTCTTTTCTGCTTAGGAGGGAGGGAAGAGCAGGCAAGGGCTCGGTGATGTGTTGTCCTATTTACAATTGATACAGACAGTGCTGCGATGGGAGAAAAGAGCCTGGACTGTGGAGTCATTGGAATAATTAAGCGACTGGGGCCAAATGCTTGGCTTTTTCAAGTCTTGGTTTGTTAATCTAAATAACAGGAATAAATATACTAATACCTCTTCAACCAATGGTACTAGAACAACTAGATGTACTTATTTTTTAAAATAAGAACTTGGACTCGTATGTCTCAGGCAAAAACTTAATTCAAGATGAATCATAGACCTAAATGTAAATGCTATTATTTTTTAATACATGTAAAATTACTGCACTTCTAAAATAAACACAGAAGAGTATCTTTGTAACCTTAAAATGGGTCACGATCTCTTAGGGAAGTCACAAAAAGCTTTAACCATAGGAGGAAAAATTGATACACTAGACTGCATCAAAATTAAAGACTTCTGCTCTTCAAAGGACACTGTTTACATCTCAGTGAAATTCTCCATAGCAACTCGGATACCCTATATCAGACAGAACTACAAAGGTATCTCCAAAGAGCAGACCCAGTGGTGAAAGATGCTAATGACCCGCAAGTGTTCCTTCTGAGGTGTAGAGGAAAGGGAGGACAGTTGGGCGGGAGCGGAAGGGATTGGGTGATGGAGTCCCTTCCTGTTGTAATGCGAAACAACATGAAGCATTTCCTTTCAGTTCTACAAACCCATTTTCATGTCACATTTTCTGAATATGCTTCAAGCGTTACTGCGAAGGCAAGGGGGCAAATGAAGTAATTCTGAGAACAAAGTGAAAGCCCTTTGGGCAGCTCAAAAGCAGCCAGTTGAATACTCTAAGAGGCACGGTGGGGGTTAAGCTTGGGGCAAAGTTCCAAAACTAAATTATTGAAATATGCAGACTTAATTATCCCCATCAAATAACACTCTCAAAGAAGTCTCAGCAGTTACAATAGACAGATTTGCATATTAATTCCTTAATATTTCTTGAAATATTGATTATTTTGTATTGATCTATCTCCTTTTTTAAGGCTCTAAATAATTTACATGTTTCTATAATATGTGAGAACACAGAGTGGCCTCAATAATTGTTGAGGCCATGCTCTCTTGTTTGCAAAAGACCACGACCATGTTAGGGAAACCACCTCACGGGTCTGATTGCATGTTTGACAGAGCAGCGATGTCAATGCTAAGTTTCAGAGAACACTCTTCTTTCTCTTATTGTTTTCCATATTCCTACCCAGGAAAAGGTTGTGTTGTAACAGCAGTTGGTAAACTTTTTCCATAAAGGGCCCTATAGCAAATGTTTTAGGCTCACACACCATATGGTCTCTGTCACAACTACTCAACTCTGCCATTATAGCATGAAAGCAGATATGGTGTTCCAATAAAACTTTATTTAATGGACACTAAAATTGCATGTAAGTTTCATGTGCTGTGGACTATTATTCTTTTTTATTATATTTTTAGCATTTAATCATGTTAAAACCATTCTTAGCTCAAGACGCAATACATAATTAAGTGACTGCCTGGATTTAGCCCAAGGCGGATAGCTTGCTGATCCTTAGAGTACTGATATTTTCTGCCCCAGTGACTTTCACTAAGTCATCAAACCTTCCTGAGACTTCGTTTCTTTACACTTGGGTTATCAGATACACCTTAGAAGGTTGCTGAGGATTAAATGAATAAAATATGGAGAGGTTCTGTGTATGCTGGAAAGTACTTAAAAAATTTAAATATGAATACATTTAAATGTTATTACTCAAAATATATTTATTGTTATATTTATACATTGGATATTATTATACAAGTGATCAGCCATAGTACCACTAGCATAGCATCAGAGAGGAATACAATAACAAAAACTGGCAATGGAGGGCCTGATGCAACACTATGCTAAATGAAGTGGAATTTTTTTTATTTTTAAAAAATTGAATACATTTGACATGTAGCGTTATGCAAGTTTGGAATTTCATTTTTAACCAAAGAAAGCTTGACCTGTGGTTCTCCCTGGTCCTGTTTGCTCTCATTGGATGGATAACATGATAAATCAGGGTCATTTGGGGAGTGAGGTAAAGGTGCAGGATGGGTAAAAACTGAGTGAGAGTCTTGTTGGAAACCCTTTGTTCATCTATTTAGGTGGCATTTTCCTCCCTGAGATCTTGTAAGTGAGAAAGGACATCTTTTCTGGATGATTCAGACCTTTGCCTGCCTCAAGGCAGGATAAAATGACCCCTGAGCCTTCTCCTGTCAGTGGTAGCCATGACCGCTTACTAACTAAAATGAAACTTAAATTGCTTACCACTGAGAAGATCACAGCAACTATCACTGCTCCTTATATAATCTCTGTTTGGGGAGTATCCAAACAGAAGCATAAGCTCTTATTCAAAGCTTTCACGTCTTAATTTTTGAAGAGCTAGTTTTCAAGTTACTAGACTGTCTATAGATGGGCACTTACTAGCCTCTTTCTTTACCTTCTGTTCTCTTAGTTCTCTAGTCATGCAATGTCAACACAACCAAAGAGAAGGAAAATAAATTTAATCCATAGGCTTATCTACTTACCCAGGAGCACCTAGGGCTTTGAACACTCTAGGAACTTAATAATATTAAGTTTGAAGGATGGCTTTTAATGAAGTAATTATTTCGTACTGAATAAATAAATAATTTTAGAATCATGTGGACCTACAGTTGGTGTCATGGCCCTTTCCTTGTCTCTTTGTTTCCTCCTGTCTTCAGCTGTAGAGGCCACTTAAGCCAGAATCACTATTATAGTTTTGCAATTTAAAATAGGCCTCCAGGCCTTGGTCTCCTGCCATCAGTCTAGACAGAGACGGATATGGGAGCCTCTAGTAAGAACTTCTTCAGGTGTTCACTGCACTGTGTTGAGAAAACCACACAGAAATGCAATCTTAATCTCGATGTTTTTTTTCTTTTGTATATTGTTGCTTTTTAACAAGCCTTGCTGTTATTATTTTATAACTACAAAGTGAATTAAAGCCTTTTAAAGGACATACATTCAGTCTAGCCTGAGAGTGAGCATTCTTTATCCATTGGCTCTAAAGTAGAAGTTTTGATAATGTGCATCTCCCTTTCAGCCAATGTCACTTGAGACAAGATCATTAATCCTACAAGTGGTAACTGGTTAGTATAGGACTGATAACAACCATGGGAAACACGTTCAGGACATGTATTTGAGTTGAAGTAAATAAAGAGGGAACATGTTTCAGACTTGTGGCTAATGCAAGTCTGACCTTTAACAATACAAACATTAGACTATTTATTATAGTGCCTCCCAACATACCCTACATTTCCCAGGGCAGCCCTTGAGTACTTTTAAACTCTCAAAAAGTATTAAAATCTGTTCAAATAACCTCATTTAAAATATATGAAAAATGGTATAGATTAGACCTCACCAGCTTGGGATTCTCCTTCATGGAAGGTTGAGCCCACCCATGACAGCCATGGAGAATTCCCACCCATGGAGTCAACAGCTCTTGACTCCTACCGTCCCAGCTTTTATTTGGAGCCAGGCTCTGGGCCAGGGGCTTTATACACAGTATCTGTCATTTACTCTTTACAGACAACCACTGCAGAAACAGAGGTTCATATATGGATGTTTGTTACGTTGTTCTCTATATTTTTTAATTAGCATAATAGCCCAAATATTCATCAACTGATGAATAACTAAACAACATGTGGTCTACCCATATAATGGAACATTATTCAGCCACAAAAAGGAATGAAGTACTGATACACATTGCTACAACATGAATGAACCTTGAAAATGTGATCCTGAGTGAAAGAAGCCAGACACAGGTCACATATTGTTTGCCAGGAGATAGAAGCGAGAGGGTTGGGGGGAAATGGGGATACTAATAGGTGCTAGGTTTCTTTGGGGGGAGTGTGACACAAATGTTCTTAAATCATGCTGATGGTTGCACAAGTCTGTGAATTTACTAAAATACGTTGAATTGTATACTTTAAGTGGGTGAATAGTTTGGTTTATGAATGACATCCTAATAATGCCGTTAGTAACAAACAGTCTGGGAGTGGGAGTTGGAGTTGGCTGGGGAAGGGTCTGAGTGCCAGGGTAAGGCATTTGGACTCTACTATTGTCCATGGCGGCCATGAATATTTTCAAGGAGTAGAGTCACATAGTCATCTTTTTGGTTTAAAAAACCACCATTTTAGTGGCATGCACGATGGACGGGAACACAGAAAATCTGACATGGAGAAAACAATAAGAATCTGCCATATTTTAGAGATTTTATGAGAATATTAGTTTATGTTTTGTTCTCATGGTATTTTTCCCTCCGTATCAGGATGGTAAACTCATCACTTCATCTGCCCAGAGAAGTATCTGTTGCAGGGCCAAGAGCAGACTGTGTTTGGAGACAACTTTCCAAAAGCTCCACCTCCTTGCCAGCAGCTGGCTTTGTCGGCCTATTTGATTCTAGCCATCTGAGTGGGTGTGGAGTGATATCTCTTTGTGGCTTTGATTCCTATTTCCCTAATGAGCAGCGATGCTGAGCATCTTTTCATGTCCTTATTGGCCATTTTATATCTTCACCTCCTTCTTGCTGAAGTGGCAGTTTTACAATTAGAGATGGATTCCTTTGCTCTCTCAAAGTAGAAATACATAAACCGAGTGGTTCTCAAGCCAGGCAGTTTTGTCCCCCAGGAAGGGTTGCCAAGCAAAATACAGATGCCCACCTAAATTTCAATTTCAAACAAATGGCAAATAATTTTTCAATATACGTAGGTCCTGAGGAGGAGGACAATATACACCCCCAAATACATTACTTTGCATACATATTGTTTTGAACTAAAGTTACTTAAGAAACAGCTGATGCAGGGACACTCTGACCCTTCTTTGTCCCCCTGAAAGCAGGCAATAAATCTCCCTTGTGGAAGGTCCCCGCCCTGTACCAGGAGGGTAGATGGCATCCTTATCACCAGAGATGGGAAAGTTAGGGCCAGGAAGGCTGTATAAACAAACCTGGTTACTTTCGTCACTAATTTACTCCCCCAGCACAAACCCCTTTGTCTTGTCAGTTCTTCACAAATTTGTTGTTTCCTTATCTAAAAAGCCTAAAAGCTGCCTGCTTTGGTCACTTCTTTGAGGCTTTGGTCACTTCTTTGAGGCTCATTATTTCTGTGAGCTCCCATACATACAAAATTAAATGTTTTTCTCCTGTTACTCTGTCTTATGTCAATTTAGTTACTGGGCCAGCCAAAGAACCTGGAAGGGAAGAAAGGAAAACTTTTCCTCCCCTACAGTCCCAAACATTGCGTGGCACATACATATACTAAAAAAATTATTAGTTGTTTATCTGGAATTCAAATGAACTGCACATCCTGTATTTTCATTTGCAAAATCTGGTGACTTTACTGCAAGGAGACAGTTAGCAATGTCCAGAGACAGTTTTGGCTGCCACAACTTAGAACGCGTGGGGAAGGCGAGCTGCCGGCGAGTAGAGGCCAGGTTCACGGCTGCACATCCCACCGTGAAAGCTCCTCACAACAAAGGATGGTTTCGGCCGCCAGTGTCAAGAGCTGAGAGGCCGTATAACCCTGCCCTAACCACGTACACGTACTGCCACTGTGAGATAAACAGGCGCTACTAGGAGCTGATGGCCTCTGGAAAAGAGAGGCCAAGGAGAGCTCTGTGTGAATAGGTGGGGGCTTCAACTGAATCCACTCCCTTTTCAAGAAGGACTGTGACCTGCCCTGGCTGCTCCCCAGGGTCAGATGGCCAGAGCCCTCTGTAGGCTGCAGGTGAGGAGGGACCCACTTGGCCATCAGAGAAACTGTCACCAAAACAGGCAGTGCCCCAAATGGCATCGTGTCTGCATTTGGCGGCGGCGGCTGCAAACCGAGCAGAGCCTCACCTCCAGAACCGAGAAGGACCTGAGGCCACCACCGTGAGCAGGGGCAGCGTCGCCAGGCAACCTCACCCCGGCCCCTGGCCCACAGGGATAGGAGGCCCCCACATGGCTCTGTTTGTGTGAAATGAACAAGTTTGGCTTGAAGAGCAGGCAAGCGGAACGAAAGACCGCTTCCCCTTCCCAGGCAGAACTGCCAACGCCACCCGTGTGGCCACTGTCGCTCAGCCTTCTCTTCCCCCAAACATACATGACAGTGGGGGTCCAGCTAGCATTTGTCAAATGCCAGCGTAAGCCGATCATTGCCAGGAATGTCTTCACAAACAGCAGCTTCTAGTCCCTCGTAGACAGAGATGAGACATTAATGACTTGATTAACCCCAAACTTCAGAGCACAGGTTCCTAGAATATTCCTTCCTACAAGTAGCCTCTGCTTGATGGTTTCTCTTCATGGGCCGTCATCTGCGCAGCACCCCCAGGGTGAGCTGGTTCACCTGAGGCACCCTGCGTGCAGAAAGCTGAGCCATTCAATCACACAGAGAGCTCCTCCCCAACCACAGGAAGTTACCTCAAGCAGTTCTCTCAAAAATAATTTAATTGCTCAGAGCCTTCTTCAGACTCCCAAGATGTCAGGCAATTGCTTCCTTCCAACAGCGCAAACAAGCACAAGGCCCATCCATCTCGAAAGAGCTCTCTACATCTCATGCTACAGAAATCCTATTGAGTGATCTCGGCTCTTTTATTGTACCTGTGTTTGTAGCCATGTTTCATTGAGATGTTTGGATCTCTTCTTCCCGCCCCGCAAATCTGTGACAGCAGGCAAAGAAGATACCCAAGATGACAGCTGTGTTTTTAAAAATGAGTATCAGGTTAAATTGCTATCGATGAACTGAAGAATAATTGGCATTGCACATACAATTTTTTAAGAAAATTATTCATAATTTCTCTCTTTTAAGTTTGCTTTTTTTTCTTCTACTAAACATTTTTTTTTTGCATTCCTGGCTGCCTCAGAGGTCCCATGTTTCTGTGGTATATTTGGATGACAAGTTGAGGGTCCAAGAAGAATCTGATCAAGTGAAAGTGTAAAAATAAACAATATTTTTAACATTCTGCAATGTCTCTCATCATGGGAGGCAGAATAATGTCCCGTCAAAGATGTCCAATCTACATCCTAGCAGCCGGAACTTGTAAATATGTTACCTTAGGTGGCAAAATGGACTTTTCAGACATGATAGAGAATCTTGAGATAGAGAAATTATCTTGAAGGCAGAAAGGGACAGTCAGAAGGTGATACAAGGATGGAAAAATGATCAGAGATGCAGTATTGCTGGATTTGAAGGTGGAGAAAGGAAACCATGAGCCAAGAAATGTGGCTAGAAAGTGGAAAAGACACCTGGAAGCTATGGAAAGAAAGGCAGCCAGGCCAACACCTTGATTTTAGCTCAGTGATACCCATGTCAGACCTCCAACTTACAGAGCTGTGAGATAATAAATTGGCATTGTGTTAAGCCACTAAATATGTCATAATTTTTTGCAGCATCGATAAAAACCTAATACAGTAAAAAAGAAAAATAAAAAACAAACGATATTTTACTATGCAGAGAAGAGGTAGAGCTCTGCTCCATAGAGCTGCTCTTCCAAAGCAGGCGATTTATTTCTAGAGAATGGAACTTTCCGTGGGGCGTGAAGGTCATTAGAGCATCAACTGTGTCTGCTCCCACTCCGCTTTCTCTTTGGGACAGCCGCCCCCACCTGGTGGAAAGGCGGTGCTCACAGGTCCCGCCTGACCTTGTATGGAGGCTGTGATACAGGGTCAGAGTGCACGGCGTGCTCATGGTCCCACGTGACCTCTTACCTTGGCAATAACTTTCTGCTCCATGTGACCTCTTCATCCCATAGACCTGTAACTGTTTAAGGGCTTGCCAAAACTAGGAATACTCCTCATCTGCCCGGGTGGCACCTTCCTTTTATTGTAATGAGATGGAAAATGTCAGAGACACGCAGAGACAGAGTTTATTGACCCTTTACTTCCCTCACAGGAAGGGCCACTAGTATGAAGGGATTAGCCAGGTTGCTCTTGCCTCTGCCTGAAGGTGGGATTCTTCCCTGCTTGAACAGTCCTGGGCCCTGGAGAGGGGGTCCTCCCCACAGGGACTGAGGACAGGGGCTGCCAACACCCCCAGGCAGGTCTCTGGCGCCAACCAGGCACACGTTTCAAAGTCCAGGGGTCCATAAGTAGACAGCTTATTTTGGTTAGACTGCCCCTCCGTAGACCTTAGGTCAGTAACCACGCAAATCAATCTTAGTGCACACCAGAATCTGCCATTCCGGGAGGGCAGCCCTTTACCCTCTGTCTCAGGAATCCAGGTGTATCCCAGCTTCATAATTTTCATTTGAGTACCACCCCCAAGTGTCAGTGTTTCCACTTCTCTCCCTAAGCACCAGACTACCTGCTTGGGTTGGGATCTGTTTTCTCACTTTTTATTCCTCCCTCCTCCAGCTGCAGAGAGCAGATATAAAATCTATAGTCTGTAAAAGATTCTTCCTTGACTGGACCCAAACTTGCCACCTTTGTATAATAAAAGAGCAGGAAAGAAAAGATGAATGCACATTTTAAAAGTGTGGTGGAGAAGAAAGATAAGAGGCGCCCTAGGGAGAAGGGGTTCAGCCCCAGCCCCCTGACAGCAAGCAGGGCGGACTGGAAATGGGGAACGTGCCGAGAATGTGGGAGGAGGCGACTGGGGAGACCAGTTCCGCTGAGACAGCCTCTGAAGTGAACCCCGGGAGAGATGCTGCTATTATCTGCAAGATGGGCCCCCAAGCCCACTCTAATTGAAAGGGTGGCAGTATGCCCCCGTGCATAAAGCACCTTACTCCCCACAACAGACAGTGATTAGACAAAGGCTGTGTGTACATTCAATAAAGGCCAGACTTCAGATACAGCTTCAACAGTGCATTATTTTTAGAACATGATTAGGTATTATCTTCAACTGCCCAATTTCCTGTTTCCTTCTAATCCGCCTCTTCAAAGACAGTACTGTATTCCTAAGGCAGAATGGTAAAAGCACACAGAATTCCAGAAGAGACAGCACAGTCATTGTTGGGAAGGCTTAACAAATGCCCCGAAAGGGCAGGGGATGGCCTCTGGGCCTGTTTGGACAGCTGCCAGAGGTCAGGAGTCACTTGGGACAAAGTTCACCCACTGAGAACTTTCTCTTGTGCTTGAGGGCCATTACACAATGGCTGCAAACTGAACACACCTTGGAGTAAACGCATTGTGCACATAGGAACGCGGGAGTAAAAGCAGCCACCAAGTATTTGGCTGTAATGGCTGTACCTGCCCAGTTTGTCATAACATTATATGAGTAAATTAGAATTTAACACACACACACTAGCGATGCAGATCTGAAGCTGTGCACACTCTAAACAGAAAGAAAAGATACTACGATCCAAAAGGAATAAGCTAGCGGAGGAGGCCAGATGAACAGAAAGAAGCATATGCAGTAACGATGCATGACAATGTGCACGATCATTTGCCCATGGCAAGGTCCTTGGGACTCAACGTACAAAGACCCGCGCTTCTTGAAGAGGAAACTGGGACATTTTTGGTTCTTCTTTACCTTGAAGGTATAACAGGATAGCCAAAGAAGAAAATCTCAATAATCCTAGAAATTTGCTACCAGTTCAGGGGCTGGCTGGTAGCAAAAAGCATTTAGCAATGGCCACTTTCCCCTAATTTGTGCTTCCTGATTTGTTCTTCCTCCTAAAGGTGAATCGATCCCACTCGTGCAGTTCAAGTTTGCCTAGAAAGTAAGCCTCCAAAGGCCAAGGGTGGTTGCATCTTCTCTCACTGTAAGTCTTCCTGGTAGAAAGGGTTGGCTCTGTATTTAGGGAACAGTCAACGCAGATTGACTCAAAGCCAGTATATTTCAAGGGAATCCATTCTAGGTGCTCAGATTTCTTTGCTTACATTATTTCATTATTTTTAGAAGTTCTGTGCTCTTGGGTCCTAAAATCCCTCCCACCAGCATGGCAACTAGAAGCGTGCAGGCAGGGAGTTGTGTCCTGAGGGCAGCCACTCTGCGAACGGTCCTGGGAGCTGAGTCTCTTGTGCCTGTGAGTGTCTGTGAGAGGGGAGAAAATGCCTTGAGCAGGAGGAAGAATCTCCCTCTGCGCCTCAAGGTTCTTCTAGCTGGTCTAAGCATCAAATTGACACAAAACAGAATAACAGGAGAAAATCAAGTTTAATTACATAGGTATGGGGAAGCCATAGACATGAGATTCCAAGGTCCTTCAGGCAAAATGAGGTCTGTATGTCATCCTCAACTAAGGAGAGGTGGTAGGCTCTGGGACTTCAAAGCAAAAGAAAGCAATTCACAGGACGATAAAAAGACTACATGTTTTTAAGTTAAGTGTTTGCTGGGACACCCAGAAACAATGGGACATAGTCAGGGATTTTAACAAGCAGCCTTTGCTAGCTCCTCGCAGCTACCTAGTTCATGATGGAATTACCTACGGTGGTGGCTCTCTTCCTGGAGCAGGCCCTCCATCTAAATTCTTTTAGGCAACTGGGGGAAGGTCAGAGTTTCTTCCTGGGTCTTCTGGGCCTGGATTGTCTTCAGCCTCACATAATCTGCCCGCCAAAGAGGCACATCTTGGGGTGGCCTGCCCTTGGCCCCAATAGCTGCAAGAGCAGGGACATCAAAATCATCTGAGCAAATTTCTTTATAATTTGCCCCAAAACCAGCCTCGCTTTGAGTACCACAGAGAATCAAGTAAGACACTGCCTGACACACTCCGGAGATGCACCAGCCTCTGTCCCCTCCTACACACACGGGCAGGGCCCACGGAATCCTCAGGACGGGTAGGCCATGCTCTGTCAGCCTTGAGCAGTTGCCCTCACCAGGTAGGTTCTATGCCTACCTCAAGTCAATTGTTCCCAAATCTATTTATGCCAACCGTGCTTCGAACAACAATTCTGTAATTTTCTTCCAGCTTGATGGAGATATGACTGACATAAAAATGGGCTCTCTTTACATTGTACAATGTGACTGTTTTCCAAGGCATACAGCAGCAGTGATTTATACACTGTGAAATGCTTACCACAGTCAAGTTAATTAACACATGGTGACCTTTGTGTGTGTGTACATGCGCGGGTGTGTGTGTGGTGAGCACCCTTCAGATCTACTCTCTCAGCAAATTTCAAGTATGCAATGCTACCATTTTGTGCTTTTACGAAAAGTGATGTGTGATCATTTTCACAGCACTCAGAGGAGGACTGTGCCACTGAGGCATGGCGATCAAAGGTTCAGGAGGGCCAACAGCCCAACCACTCACTCACCCTCCCGTGGATCTGCCAGTCTCAAGGGAAGGTGGAGACAGAAGACACAGCCGGGTCTTCTCCCCTAAGCCCTCCATGGGGGAGCTGGCCCCATACCCTGGAACCAGAGGTTGCAAATCAGATTCAGAGCCCCGAATGTCTAAAACTGCATGAAATAATATGGTCTATTGGGATTTGCAAAAACAACTACAAAAAATAACTTTTCTTTGGCTTATAAATTAGACAAGAATATTTGTGTTTAATAAAATTACTAATTAATTCAGAGCTATCACTCAGAGGAGAAAGGTCTGTGTTTATATTTAAAATTCTGAAACAGGGAAATATTTAGGATGTCAATCCACAGCTCTAGCGAATCAATATTACTGAACATTTCAACAAGATTGCATAATGTTTCTAAAAGAGATCGGCATTAGGGCTTGTTTCCCCCCACCAGTAGGTATTAAATGTAAATATACATTAAAGCAATAAACAGTAGAAAGTGGCTCTGGGTTTAGTTTTATTTCACATGTATGTGACATAAGTGAGGCATGAAGTGACCCAACGCTATTTATTGTGGAAAAAGAAAACAACGTTGGTAGTGAAGGAGAACAAATTTTGCCACCCCAAGATATGCTTTTTTGTCAAAAGGATTGTTTTAAGCTGCTTATTTTTAAGAAACTGTAGACACAGGAGATGCTCTGAAAACCGAGACGTTCCCCTTTTGTAAGAGACATTCCCATTATAAGGGTGATCTCCTGTGTAGAAAATCTTATTAAAAGGTTCCAATTTATATCTGCGTAACAACCTGACCCTTGTTTGTTGTACTCTTCCTAAAAACCTCCCATAAATGCCTCCCCTCTCTGAACGTCTTTTGTCTTTAGCTGGGATGGTATCAAAGGTGGTGGCTCGGGCCATCTGGGGAAATTATTCCGTTTGCCTGGCCCTCTCCCGTGTATACAGGAGGTACACAGGTTATTACACTCCTGTTTGTTTTTCTCCTGTTGCTCTGCCTTAATGTCAATTTAATTATTAGACCAGCCAAAGAACCTAGAAGGCAGACAGGAAAACTTTTCCACCCTGATAGTAGAAAGACTCTTTGGTATTTAAAAATGACTGTTAAAATACGAGTATGTCAGAGACATTTGGGGTTTAGATGCTCCAAGGGTAGCTACTTCCATCCCTTCCATTATTAAGGTACCCTCGAAATTAGAAACGGAAATGTTCTTTTAGGATGGTCACCTATTCTTGGGAAGTGTGGCGGAATTGTTACTTCCAAGATGTTTCCCTGTTCTTGGTACACTGCAGAGTCCTTTATGAACAAAGAATTATTCTCAATTCAGGCGGGACTGAGCTGCCTCAACTGAACTCCAGCATTATTTCCAAGGTTCTGTATTCACTGGGGAGGATGGAATAAAATAATCAGGAGACGGGGCCCAGAGACCATCAGGGAAAGAGAGTCTTGCTGTGTCCCACAGCTTTTTCTCCAATTTGTTTCTCTATCTTTTTCCAGCACTCCCACCACCTCTTCATGCCAGCGAATAGATGGTCCTGGAGAAGACGACTGTATGTTCATTCACTGGTTGAGTTACTTGGAATTGACATCCAGGCATCACAAAGCTGACTGTTCAGGTATTTGGATCAATTTTTTTACAGCCTGCTAAGAACAGTTGCCCATAAGAACCACTGATTCTGCCTCATTTTCCATACCATCATGTATAATAGGGCATAATGCACAGCATCTTGTTTACTTTTAAGCAACTCTGTATTGAACCAGCCACCGTTAGTCACTTTCAAGTTCTGATTTCCGGCTCTTGCACGTGGGTATTTAGGCTTACACAGGTCAGGGCAAATGTTCCCTTCCCGTGCAGACCAGCCTAAGGGGCACTACATGAGATGCTATCAGAATATAAAAACATGGCCCTGGCTTGCTCTCTTAATGACTGCTTTGAAATTGAGGCGATTCACTAATTCAACATTTATTGAGTGCCTACTGGGCACCAAGCCATGCACTAAGCTCTGGGGATGTTTCAGAAGGAATGCCCGGTAGCTACAGGATCTAACATAGATCACATTGTGTGTTTTATGCAAATTAATAATCTAGCTGGGAAAGAGACGCCGAAGCAAGTAAGAGTATTGGCACTGGTGGTCTGCCAGGCATGCCCACAAAGAGCCAGGAGGAGGAAGGGACACTGGGACTGGGTCTCGGTAGAATGCATACACGTATCTTTCTGTGGACCTTTGTTTCCATTTCTTTGAATAATACCTAGGAGTGAAATAGCTGAGTCAAGGGGTAATTTTCTTAGAAACTGCCAAACGATTTCCCCTAAAGCTGATGTTACATTCCCACCTGCAAGTGTGAGTTCTATGAGTTCTATTTTCTGCACAGTCTCACCAACACTTGATACCGTCGGACTTTTAAATTTTACCCATTCTCGCGCATAGTGCTCTTAATTTACATTTTTCTAATAATTATTAGTTATATGTTATATATAGCTAGGAAATGATAGTTAATAAATTAATTATATAGCTATTAGATATGATATATATTAGTTATGCATTATGAGTCACATAGTTATTATATGTTGAACAACTTTTCATATGCTCATCAGCCTTTTGGATATCCTATTTTGCAAAGTGCCTGTTCAAATCTTTTGTCCATCTTTAAATTGGGGTTTCTGTCCTCTTTCATTGATTTGGAAACATTCTTTATGCATGCTGGTTACAAATCCTTTGTTGGAAACATGTATTGCAAATATCTTTCCGTGAAATGAATGTTCTTTTGCACCTGGTAAGGAAGCTTCAGGAATGCACCTGGGCAAGCACTGTTCATAAGGATAGAGTACATTCTATAGATTTTGCTTTACCACCTCTGCCTGCCCCAACATGCCTATTTGGGCCATAAATGAACCTAAAGTCTGATGTGGGATAACATGCTGAGTTTCAATCACAGGCTTGGTGGCTCTTCAGGCATGTACACAGTAAATGTTGAACACACATTTGTTGAATGAACTAATAATTGGGAAGAAAGTTTCTTTTTTAAAATGAAATTTACTTTAAACTAAGCTTCCTAAGAGGAAAAGTACCATTAGAGCAGACACATTCTTGAGATTACTTTTCAACTAAAGCATTCATTTATTTGTCCACTAAATAATTGAGGGCCTGCTAAGTACAGGGTACTTCTGTTAAACCCTGTAGGGGATATAAAGAAACATAAAAACAATGCTTTTCTTTGAATAGCAACTCATGATTCATAACGTGCTCTCAGAAGTTGTAACTGAACTTGAGGACTCGCTTCTCAAATTCTCTATTGCTTATTCATTCATTAAAAAAAAATCCATCATATGCCTACTGTGTGCCAGAACAAACATTTGGAACAAGACTGACAGTCAATAATAAATACGTGAATGGTGGAATCGCACCAGAACCATAATCTCTCTCTTCCTCCCACCACAGTAACCACCTGCCTTCATGATACCTATGAACTTTGGACAAACTTCTTTGTTTGCTTTAATTTTTTTTAAGTAAGTAATACCTTCACATGGTTTAAAAATTAAAATGGTCTAAGGAGTATATATTGAGAAGTCTTACTCACATCCATGCGTGGTCACCCAGTCCTCCAGCCCAATGCCTGACTCCATTTATTAATTTCTTGTGTATCCTTCCAATGGTCCTGGATGGAAATAAGCACAAATATAAAGACATGCCCCTATTTCTTCTTCACTCTTACATAAGAGTTAACATGTTACATACCATTACATAAATGGGTGGAAGGTGGTTTCTGCACATTGGCCTCTGCTTTGTGTAGGTCTTCACAGCAGGCTAGGACCTGCTCAAGGCCCACACCATCAAATTCTTATACAACCGATTACTTTAAATATAAGCCCAAATAAGCATATTTTTAGCCATGTAGAGCCTGGCTGCTTTGTATACCTGGTAAAGCTGGGCCAGGCATTTGCTATCCATAGGTGAGATGAACTCTGAGCACACAAAAGCCCCCAGATGCTGTGCCCTTAGAGCTCTCTGACCCAGACACCTCCCCCTGCCCCACTGCCCAGGCCCTTGCTGCCACAGACATCACCTCAATGCACGAGCCCTCTCTCCAAGTCCCCTCTCCCCCAGGAGGTCCCTTGCTGATCAGTCCCTTCTGGGCGGTGGCCCCATGCTGCTACCTCCGGAAGCTCTCCTGCTCTGAGGGACTTTCCCTCCCACATAACCTGTTCAAGTGCAGCCCAAGCAAAGCTTGTTCCGTGCAATTTATTGTCATCTCATGGTCATGTCTTTTCCTTGATTAGCCCTGAAATCCTCAATCTCATCACAAATATGCTGCATTTTCATCTTGCCTTTTTTTTTTTTTAACTTAACAAAATATTCTGGGCAAAGTACCCTCACTCTATTATCTGGCTGCATAGTACTCCATTGTGCAGATGGGCCAAAGTGTATTAACCAGTCCCAAGCAGATAACACTTGTATTATTGCCAGTCTTTTGTTATTACAATATGCTGCAGTGAATAACCTTGTACATTCATCATTTTGTTTAGGATAAATTCCCAGAAGGTTGGTTGCTGGGTCAAAAGGTGAACCCATCTGTATTTTTCAAAAACATTGCTAAATTGCTCCTCTAGGCAACCACATGTAAGAGGGTTTGTTTTCCCACAGTCTCTGGTAGGTAAAAGTAAATAAGTATCTAATATTGCATTTCTCACGTTATAAATATTGTTGGCATAATATTTGTTAACATGTCTGTCCCTGCCATGGGATTGCACATCCTTGAAGTCTGGGGCCATTTCTTACCCATCTTTATATCCTGTTGCTTGGCTAGCCAAGTTTCTCATACAAAATAGCTTCCTCCACCTCCCTACCCTGCAAAAAACATATTACTGAGCTGAGTTAATCAGCACTTCAGCCTAGAGATGTGCCCCCACTCAGGCCTTTCCGATGTGGAATGTGCTACCTAACATTCATACTCTTGCAAATATTCTCTGGAGGCTGGGCCTGCTTGGCCTACCCAAAGAGGCCAGAATTCTCTGAGAATGAACACATTGCCACCCAGCAGCCCTCAACCAATGGCTGAGGAGAGATGATGTTTAAACAGCCCATCAAGCATATCCCTTGAGGGCATACCTCACAGGTACATGGTGGTCTACTCTGAGAGATTCGACCGGATGAAGCTCCCACTGCCCAGAGTGGGAAGTGGCTGGATCACACACCCTTTATTGGCTTCCCTACCTTCCCCTTCCGGGCTCAGTCTCCAATCCATTATTGGAGTTCCCTTGAATCCCCTCCCAAATACACAACTTGCACTTTCTCTGGGTCTTTTTATGGGGGAACTGAAACAGAGACAGTAGCCTTTTTTTCCAAATAAAACAATCAAGGGCCTGAGAAAATGAGTGAAGTGCCCATGGCACATTAGTAAATGGTGAAGCTATATCCTCTCGCTTCTAGAAACATGCTCTTTAGAACATGGCGTTTGTCATCATGAGGGATAAAAAAAACCATTGACACATGGAAAAACAGTATACGAAGAAGAAAGAATCTATATCTCAGAGACAGCACAAAGCTATATAAAATGAATGGCAAATAAGCAAAATGGTTCTCACCTACAGTGCTTACTTTCAAGTTGTTTTCAGTGCTTTTTGGGCACTGATTCATTGAACACAAAACCCTATAAGGCAGGTGCATTATTATCATCATCCCCCATTCATATCAACATCCCCCATTCATAAGGAAAATAAGACACAGAGTTTAAGTCATTTGCCTAAAGTCAAACTTGCCCAGATCTGACTTCTGGATTTGTGCTCATAACCAACAAGCTCCACTGCCTTTGCGGAAATGCCAGAGGAATTCTAGAAGTCACAGAGTACTGTTGGCTTTTGACAGCAGGGGTCTTGAAAAGAGAGCATGGGATTATACCTAATTAAAGACGAATTCTTCCTAGGGTCATCAGAGACCTCATTCGTGTGAGTGAGGATATTTTTCTGGAACAGAAACTTAATACCCAAATAAAAATGACTTAAACAACAGGGGTTTACTAATAAATCTCACAAAATAAGAAATCTGGAAGTAAGAGTTTGCAAACTTGGTTAACTCAGAAGTTAAATGACATCAAAGCAACCACAACTCACACATTTATTCTTTCTTTTCCATTCGATTTCACCTCCTTTGTGGTTGCCGGCATGGTCTCTGGAAGTCTGGCTCAGTTCTAAGCAGCAAGTATTAATGGGAAAGGGAAGGAGGAAACGTGTCCCTGGAATTTCCCAGAAGACATCCCCTTGGTCCCATTGGCCAGGATTGGGTCACATGATCTAGACACAGGGAAAGCTGAAAAAGTGTCTCTGGCATCCTCTGTCTCCGTCATGGAAAGCAGGTTGTGCTGGCAACAACAAAATGGACAGAGACTGGCAGGAGAAAGCAACCGATCATGATGCCACCTCACTTAAATCCTGCATTGAAGCCTTTTTTTCTGGCTTGCTGAAATTTGGAAAAGCCAGAACCCAACCGCTTTGCAAAGTCAGTCATGAGAAAACAATTTGAGACGCTGCCCAGGATCAGGGCTGGAGATGGCACCATTTGATGATGTTGTATTTCAGGGCAGGCCGTCAGACAGGCCGGAAACGAGGACCGGTAGTCTGTCCTATTCGGAACAGGGAGGCACCACATTGACCATATTTAGGAACCCTCAGGGACTGGCTACCAAATCCAGACCAGAGCCAGGAGAAGTGGAATTGCTGAACTCAGCCAATCAATGGTTGTTCAGTGAGTGTTTATTCTGCTTAGGGCAGTGTAGGAAGCACTGCAGGGGAGGAAGGATACCGAAATACCGGATGTGCACCTTGACTTCAAGAAGGACATAAAATATAACAGTCAATGTGAACTGAGCACTTACTGTCTACCAAGCCTGTTTAAAGCAATTGCATTGTTCTAGACACTAAAATGTACATGTAATCTTCATGGTAATCCTACGAGATAGGTCATATTTATTAGCCCCTTTTACCGATATGGAAATAGAGACCAGGAAGCAAATGGAGGCATGGAGAGTTGAAGTAATCCTGAGATTAAGATACTCAGTATTTCTTGAAAGATTTTATAAAGTAAAAACCCAATTAAAAATTGAAAACAATGGGGGTGGGAGGCTGGGTGAAACAGGTGAAGGGGGAAAACATCAGTGAGAGTGTTTGAAATCTGGATCTGGGCAATGGTTACATGAGTGTACACACATGTCAGAATTCATCAAGCTGTACACTAAGACTTCTGCATTTTATTCTATGTTCCTCAATATAAATTATCTCAAAAAAGGCTGAGTATATTAAATATTATATGACACTATAAAGATTGGGGCACATCTTCAAACTGACTTTTTAAGAGAGTGAGGCTCAACCCAAGACAGGTAGGCAGAAAAATCAGCCACCAGAATGACACAGCAGACAAGGGTCTGCCTGTTTCCACGACTATTGGGAGCTACAAACACAGGGCCTATTTCTCTAGTTACAAGGAACCTAGAAGGTCGTTGTACGCAAGGGGACAGTTTCACCTGATTCAAGGAGCCAGGACAGCGGTCAGGAGGCCAGAGACAACTTCAAAACATTCAAGAGTATAGCAAAGCCTGCTGCTCAGGCTCTAAGGACAATTCCCAGGATCTCAAGTTGACAGAACACGAAGGTCCAAACTAGCTTTCCGAGATGCTGAGAGGCCTCAGCCTTTAGATTTACAGCTGCATGTGAGTTCAGAGTAGAAGCACCAATAGGCCCTCCCAGTAGCATTTAACCTTTTCCTCCAAATCTAGGGGGACAGGTTCATCTGGGTTTGCCTGGGTGTCTCTGGGTGTCAGCACTGAAAGGTCCACACATGAAGAACCCTCTCAGTCCTGGGCAAATAAGAATGGCTGGTCACCCTTCAGATGATGGATGCACCCAATTGCGGTTGCCCTGACAACACAACTAATGGGTAATGGAGAAGGAAAAGTTAGATTTGAGAGAGGGACTTTGCCCCTCTCTCAATAATAAGCTCCCATAACAAAACCCACTGGAGACAGAATAAAAGTGCTTCTGTAAACCTTGGGTTTTCCCTCTGTTCATGTCATAGCATCCAAGCTGCCCAAAACGGTGACCACTTAGCTACATGCGGCCACTGAGCACTTGAAACGTACAAGTCTGAATAGATATGCTAGGGAAAAAATCAACTGTAAAACAATGGCTTGATTCAAAGACTTACCAAATAAAACAAAAATTCAATGTTAACATTTCTTGTTAATATGCTTTATATTGATCGTATCATGAAATGATAGTATTCTGGATATATTAGTTTAAATATATTATTTAAAAAATTAACTTCATCCATTTCTTTTTACTTCTTTTAACGTGACTTTAAGATTTTTTAAATTATGTGTGTGGCTTATGTTGTGTTTCTATTGGGCAGAGCTCTTCCAGACAGGTAATTGTACGGAGAATGTCTCTATTAAGAGGGTTGTTGCTTGAGGCAGAAATGCTGCCCAGAACAGACAGAGCCAAGCTTTCCTGTGACTGCTGATTCCAGGCTAAGCTACAGTGCATATAAAATAACACTGCTGAGGTCATTGTTCTGAACTTACGGCCACAGGGGCTGCTAGCTCTCTGCACATAGTTTAAATTTTTTATGGCCAGGAGATACAAAATACATTTTTAAAAAGAGTAACTAATGCAATCCAAGTCTTTTTTTTTTTTTACTTTTGAGTATTGAGCAATTTTTGGCTCTCCAAAGATGGTAGTGATGGTGATGCCTTATATTTGTATACATCTTTGTATTTTCAAAGTTCTTCCCAGTCTTTCTTTTGTTACTTCCATTGGAATGTGACTCTCTATCCCCATGAGGCAATCTGAGCTGTTGTTTTGTGCACATGTTATGGGGGAGAAGCTGTCCCAAGTGTGACTGATCCTGGGTAATGTTCTTGCGGCCTCACCCGGTGCTGTGATGGAGGCCAAGTCCGCCCACTCATGAAGGCTGGTCCGGCACATCGCCTCACAACTCAGCATCCACGTGGTGCTGGGAGCTTGAAATTAGCCATGGCGTGAGTATTGATACCACAGTAATTGGCAAATGCTACAAATCATGTTTGTTTATTTTGTTGTTTGTTTTTTTGTTCTCTGGAAAGCCAGTTATTAAAGAGCTTCAGGATTAGAGGACATGTTTTAGAAAACGTGAGCAGATACGTAAATTCTGAGTTCAAGAACTGAATTCTACAGAGGTAACTTTCTTTTAAAATGAAAAGAGTCATGCTACCTTCAGTTTTTACACTGTAAGGAAATGATGCTACTTGTTTACCCAGATAAGGCAAGGCCAAAATCATTTAAACCTGAGCCGGCCCGCCTCCAGGAAAGATGGAAATTGCCCTCCCAGCTCTAACGCAGTTGCTGCCTTCTGTCTGTCCCGTGGTTCTCCCTCCCGCCCTCCACCCACCCCCTCCCTTTCTAGTCCTCTTTCTGTTTATGTTTTTCTGCCTTTGTGTATGTATCTTATAAGGAAGGAAAAATAACTTTCTGGGTTCTTAGCTGAGACAACCCCCCCGTAATAAAAACATGGATAAGAGAATAGGAAGTCTAGTAACATATATACCTCATGCATACATAGGAGACACCTAGGGAAAAATGAGTAACTCCCCGAGGTGGCTTAGAATTCAGGCGTAAATACCATCTTGATAGGGAAAGGGGAGGAGGCACGTAGGCCTCATATGGGAGAAGAAATGATTTTGGGGAGAGATGAAGGGGCCCTTAGATGAACAGATGGGAGGCGTGATAGTGTGTGACTAAGTGTGTCTGGGTATGGGGTCGACTTCTAGTTTCCTCCTCTGTGACAAGAGTCGGTCTTCCCCCGTTGATGAAATTCCCTGGATGGGGATGGATGACAACTGAGTTCCTCGGTCTTTAGGCAGAGAAGGGGAGTTCAGAAGTTTCCCCCTGCAGGTGTTGCTTTCAAGTGCCTATAGCTCAACATAGTCAATATCCCAAAGCAGCATATTTGGGGGCAGCATGTGCTGGACTCATACAGGCATATTTTGGGGCACCAATTTCTGCTGTGCTTCAGTCTATGTTATGTTATGCATACACAACGACACACACCATTTTTACTACATAGGTTGCTATGGGACAGAGCTAGAAATGCAAGAAACCAAATAACACTAGTGCAATGCCTTCATGCAAAGAAAGCTGGGGTAAAATGCTTCATTTTCTTCAATGGAAAAACAATCAAGCACCAGATTCCCTGGTGAGGGGAAATCTTTGAAACCGGAAAAGAAAGGAGACACTGGACATAAAACTCTATATATACCTAAAATGAAATCACTCCATTCATCTGCGGCTGTCTCATATCAAATCAAGCCCAGTTTTTTCTCAATTACTTCATTATTTCCCAACAAGAGAGCCAGATTAGATAATCACATATGAATTTCAGATTGTGCTTGCTAACTAAAGCCTGCTCTTGGCTGTCACTTGAAAAGAGCCGCTCTAAGACAAACTCTTTTAAATGAGTGCCTTTGGGGGGGTCACTTTCCTTTAACTCATCTCCTCCTGCCCCACACATCAATGAGCTAAGCAAAATGCTTACCAGATGGTTCTAACTCTGAACCTTGGTTATTTCTCAAGTTCACATAGTACAGAGACCAGAAATCTGTTGGAAAAAGAACCAAGAGCCGGAGGTCTCAAATTGTATGCTGTCAGTCAACCCATAAAAGTGTGGCTTAGTGTGTTTTATTACAATGCTCTTATTTAAAAAAAAAAAAAGCTAACATTGAAAAATTAGGAAGTTTTCCATAAAAATATAGATTTGGGGGTTTCTTTAGGAATCAGAAGCTGTCACAATAGGCAGGTGGTCCCTCAAAGCAGGAGGAGTAAATAAAGTGACACTCATTTGTTACCTGCTTGCCCTGGAGACGTTTAAGGGTGCAACCTGCAATAGAACCAAAAAATGCATCTTATCACCCTAAACTGATAAGAGGCAAAGAAAAAAGTGAGCATCATGTGGCTCTTTGGATTCTCAAGACCTTCTATATTCAGTGGGCTGTGGTTCCCAGCAGGCCACTCTAGCCCAGGCACCATCCAGAATTATGGTTACAGCTCCACCACTCCTATCTGCGCTTCTGAAATCAAAAGGTTGTGCAAGCCAAAAGCTTTCTCATAACTCCTTTGGTGGCAATGCCTGATGCGAAGTAATGGGAGGCTGTTTATCGTCTTTGTCCCACTTAGTGTGAACATGTCTGCATGTAACTGCAGAAATATAAACGCATTTGACTCTATGGTGTTGCCCCCGACCCTGCTGGTAGTGTCTGCTGATATACAACACAGGCACCACATTACCTTTTAAAAAGCCCCCAAATCCTACAGTCTGAGCATACCTAGCATATTTCTTCTTTTCCTGGACTAGGATAAAAATTTCTCAAGCAGAGACAATTTTTTTATTTCTTTATCTTTGTCACCCCAAAACCTCATGAAGTGCCCAGAAGACAATCAATGTTTGTTGAATGACTTATAAAGTCAACTTGACTTCAGCTCATCTTCACTTTACTCTGCCTCATCCCCAAGGACCAGAAACTCTAGGCTCTGAAGGACCAAGGGCCTCTCTGGCTGATATGGACAAGGCCACACACTCAAGCTGAAACTGCCTTGCGGGCAGCTCCCTAAGGCCTTGGATTGGTGGATCAGCCCCATCTGGTAACATTCCTCTAAAATATAGCTCCCCAAATCATGGGTCTCTCCTTTAGGGTCTTCAGTCGGAATGGACCATCAACTCAAATGGTTTCCCCAGTTCTTCCTCTGATTTACTTGAGGCCCTGAGACTATTTGCTGTAACTCCACCTTTATCCCTCCACCCCGTTCAGACCTTTCCTTAACACTTTCTGTTCCTTTCCTCCTCTTATACCTCCTCCACTCTTACTTAATCTCCTTGCACAGGGTTCCTGGTCCAGTGCAAAAACCCAGCCCCAACATCAACATTCATTCCTTCATGAGTTTATGGAGCAAGGAGTCAGCACCTGTACTGTGTGCTGCTGAAAAGAACAAAACAGAGACCTGGCCCCTGTTTTCACAGAACTTACAGTTTCATGAGGGGTTCAGGCGTTAATCCTATAAATACACAAATCAGGATGTGATCACAAACAAGGACACAGAAAGTCTTCGATGAAGGTAGACAAGTGGTAGGCCAGGCTTGCTTGAGGAAGCGTCGTGTGAGCCAAGTGATGGAGGGTAACTGGGCACCAAGGAGAGAGAAGGGAGGACCGCATGTGCGGGCAGTGCAGCAGGCAGGTGGAAAGCCTGACTACGGAACTGAGCCATCAGAGAACAGAACAGTGGGGAGATAGGGGCCAGGTGCCACTGGGTCCTGTCAGCGTGCTAAGGGTTAGTATGAACGAGAAATCTCAGACGCACTGCAAAAGGAAATACAATGAAGCACGTGTACTGTTACTGAACTGCACTACCCCTTTCAGAAGGAGGGAGTATGAGAGAACAGAACTTCATGTATTTTTTTTTCTATGTAATTACAACAGACTTGCTTTCCTCCTTGTGTGAAAGATTCTAGAAAATTATTGTCCAACTTGTTCTAAACTTATTTTGTTTCGTTCTAGTGTGTTTGAAATGCTCAGTAGGAAAAAGTTTTAAAACCCACTCACCACCCTGTACAGGGGTCAAATCGGCCTGGGCCCACTGTAAAATTATAGGCCCCGGCAAAATGGAGACTCCATGCTAATTGCCTATCGATTGAAGACGAGAAAGAGAATTAAAATAAGAAAGTCATTAACATCTTTGCTAAGATAGTTTCTTTTCCTGATTGGAAGGTAATTATAACAAGATGAGAGATGAGCATTTTATATATACGGCATGACTGTGGTGTGGTTTACAAAAAATTATAACAGGAAGATAAACCCACATTCCCCAGTGACTCGCTTAGGACCGGTGATAATCAAGCTTTGTAATGCAACCCTGCCACTTACAAAGATGTGTGGGGAGGAAATCCTGGCTAAAAACTTTGATCATGTTAAAAAATATTTTAATTTCATAGCTTCTGCTGATTCTTTGCTGCTGAGGGTTAACATTTGGTATTGGAGGCTGTTTTATTTATGGCAACATCTAGCTATGCAAAGTATGCCCCTAATGCTTGCGTGTGGGGAACAAAGCTGTTCTGATTAATAAAGTAAAAGTCTGTCATCACTGAGGGCAGGAGAAATCCTTGTGGATTATATTGCCTTTAGGAAAATGTTTTTCTTCCTCAAAATATTGCTGAAGTACATTGTCTACCATAAACTTTGTTCATCCTGGGGAGACATGTTTTGTTTCAGAGCTATTTTTACCTCATCCTAGTGGAAAGTGCCACATAAGTGCCAAAGTCCATCCATTCCAGACTATTCCAGGAAGGCCCTGTGCCCTCCTGTGATATTATTTAACCTGAGAAAGCCAGATTTGAGTGAAGTATTGTAGAGTAGCATAACCGTGGTTACCCAGGTGGGAAATGGCAGTAGATTTTAAGATTAAACCAAAGCTATAGATTGGAGAAGGGACTACCTTGGAAGTAGGGCTGGTTGAGATTCATACAATAAATAATTAAAGGAGGGCTTTCTGAGGATGGAAGGAGAAGGAAGTTCTCATCTGAAGGTTCAGCTGTGAGAGGATTTGTTTCAAGCTCACATAGTTGGTGGCAGCTTTCAGTTTCTTGTGGGTTGCTGGACTGAGGCCCTCTGTTTCTTCTGGGCCCAATTCATTCTCCTTGCCCAGATTTTGTCTGACTTCCAAGCTCTGATGGTGTTGCTCATCTGTAAGGTGATGTTGCAGAGCAGTTACTTATGTGGACTGCTGCTCACTGCTTGGCTCCGATCCCCCATTCCACCCCTCATCAGTTGGGTAAATTGTTCACACTCTGTGAATGCTTACTGACTGTAAAATAGGATCATAATAACATCTACTTCACAGAGCTGATGGAATGAAACAAGTCGCAGCATGGAAAGTGCTGAGAACAGCACCTAAACACAGTGAACGCTTCATAAATGGTAGCCACTACTATTGTTCTTTGAACAGGTATCGATCGGGTGTCTGTTGTGTGTACAATTAGACCATTGCTTTCACCAACCAGTTATTCTAGGACCACTTGCAAATTTCATCATGTGTTTCCATATTTGACATTGCCTTTGTGATGGCCTTTAGTACTGCAGGACTTGGCTGTCTCAGACATGTTCTCTTACTAAAAAAAACACTGACTCAATGCATCATAAAGTTCTGTATTGATTGAAAATTACTGTAATTCATTGGAATAGCACTTAATGGATGTGGTTCAACCAATTTATTTTCCCCCTCTTCAAGGAGAAAAAGTAGGATCCACAATCCCTCATCTATCATTAAGAGTGTAGTCAGCATCTTCGGAATACCTGCCCTGTCCTGTAAAATCACCCACATCCATAATAGTGGTCACCCTTTCTGCATTCCGACCATGAAATTCAACCTCACATTTATCCTCCATTTTCTGCCTCCCTTAGAATTTAAAAGTAGAGTCATGCTAATGGTTCTAGTTTTCAAAACCATTCAGTCATAGTAACTCCTAGAGCCTAAAGAATGCCCTGAAATGTGATGATTGTTGCTCAGTTTGGGGATATACGTAACTCCTGACATAACAGCTCACTGCTCATTGTGGTAGCTCTCAGACCATACTCTTGGCCATATTTTTGTCTTTGCTTTACAAAATCCCTTACCTATTGCATTTGTGCAAAGGTGAGTTTAAAGCAGTGCTTCTCAAACTTTAATGCACAATCGCATGGGAATGTAGTTGAAGTTCAGATTCTGATTCAGGAGGTCTGGGGTAGGGCCCGAGATTCTGCATTTCTGGCAAGCTCCCAGGTAATACTCCGGCTGCAGATCAAAGGACCACACTTTGAGTAGAAAGGATTTAAAGGACAGATGTCAAAATCAGTTACAAAATCAAACTCAGATGAACCTCTTGAGCGCTTCCAAACCACTGTCAACAGTGAAATCAGCTCTCAGTGTTGAAATTAAATCCTGGCTGCTCTGTGAGCACCACCCACCACCGTGGCTTTGCCTAAACAGAGGCGTCCTATGGGTGATGGGTCCCAAGGATGGTGGCTTCATCCATAATCAGTCTTTTAAAAGGAAAAGCTGTCCCCAAGTCAAAGAGAATTCACCTCATATTTCTGGTTGCAAGAATGGGTTTTGGTGGAGGGGAGGGAGAGAGACAAAGGAGGAAGAAATTATATCATTGATCTTCTGTTTATGCTCAGAAAAGAGTATGCATCCTGTCCCCACAGCTTCGATCTTGAGATTGTGTTTCTGGAGCACATGTGTTTTTTCACCTTCTGCCAAGAGCAGCAAATGAGCACAGATGGGCCCAGAGATGGCTTTGACCTTTCAGAGCCCAAAGTAAGTGGTTGAAAAACATGCCCTATGAAATCAGTGGATTGAGTAGTTTTGAAGACAGTTGCCAAAAGGGACAGAAACGCTGACAAGATCACAGACACCAGCGATGGAGCCCCATCTCAATATGCTTTGCGAAGAAAGGAGAATCTAACAGTCCTGTTGTCACAAGCTTGGGTGCATGTCAGAATCACTGGGAACTTTAAACACTGATACCTGAGTCCGACCCCCAGAGTCCAAAGTCAGTGGTCTAGGGTGGGCCCAGGTGGTTCTAATGTGTAGCCAAGGCTGAGAAACCCTGTCCTCAGCAGTGAGTCTCCAAATTGAGATAGCATCCGCATCACCTGGAAACCTTGTTAAAACAGATTCCTGGACGTTCTGTGCTGAGAGTTCCTCATGCAGTAGGGTTGGGCCGAGCCTGAGAATTTGCAAATCTTGCAGTGGCATGACCGGATTGACACGATGAAGACACGGGCTGTGCTGGGCTACTTTTCTTGATCTGGGGTCACATCCTGCTCTCCAGCTGCTTTCGGTCAGTAGTTTTATTGGAACACAGCCTCGCCCATTCGTTTACAGAGTGCCTGGGGTGGAGTTGAGCCTTTGCGAACATTGCTGAGTCCTTGCAACAGAGACCGTTTGGCCAGTTAAGTCCTAAAACGTTTGTTATCTGGTCTTTTACAGAAAAAGTTTGCCAGTGCCCGCTCTAGGTGCAGAGGGCTTCCAACAAGGAAACTACATGATCTGTCTTCACACTTTTACTTGGGAGAGACATGAGTTCCAATGAAGCTACGATCTCACCTCTCTCTTTAAAGAAACTCAGGGTGATATATTTGTTTAGCTCAGTTCCCAAACGTGGTCCCTGGCATGCAGCATCACCATCACATGGAACTCGTGGGAAATGCGAGTTTTGAGGTCCCAACTAAGACACAGTTTCCGAAACTCTGGGGGTGGAGCCCAGCACTCAGGTTGAACAAGGTGACTCTGATACACGCTCAGGTTTGAGAACCACTAGCAGAGCACTCAGATTACGAAGTACCTGCACTTCATTTAACTCATAGTCACAAGATGAAAACCTTACTATCACTTTGCTCTTTGAATTAATTCAGCACTTAGTTAACCTTCTGAACATATCATTTTTTATGAAAATGTAAACAGATGGTATGACCTCTTGAAGTAATACTTTGGTTAATCCAAACAACCAGAAGTTGAAGGATGGCACCAGTTGGAGCAGTAACTCAAATGTTAGGGTGCCAACCGCAAACAGAGGGTTTGTGAAAGCAGATGGCTGGGCCCCACCCAGAGTTCCTGACTCAGAGGGTCTGAGGCGGAGCGTGGGAATTAGCATATCTAACAAGCTCCCAGGTGATGTGGGTGCTGCTGGGCCAGGGACCGCACTTTGAGAACATCAGAGTTTTAAGTATTATCTTTAGCATTCTGTAAAAATGGACTTTCTTACATGCTCTGAGTGTCTAAGAAGAGGAGTACGAACGGGTATGTAGTGGGTCTAATGAAGGCCCGGTCTTTTTCATAAATCTTTGTCAAAGACAACAGGAGCAGAAAAGAATGGCTGAGCTGTTACTTTGGGATTTGAATCTGGGAGAAACCTCAGTTGCAAAATCGTATGTTTCTTCTTACAGATACTAGATGGGAAGTCAGAGCAGCAGGAGGCAAATGACTTTCTTCTCTGGGAAGCTGTAATTAACGGTGACTTGACATTGCTCACAGGCTCAAGCTGGCTTGAATAGCGGTGATAGATGTAAAAACTGTGAAATAGGATAAATTAGACGGAGCCAGCCCTATGAGGTCTACAGCTCAGAGGCAATGAGAAATCAAAGATATCCTGGAAGCAGAACGTGCAAGTTCACATAAGTACAGCGGGTAGCGACCTTGGTGAACTCCTGTCGTGTTCCGTTTGCTTCATCGCTCCCTGGCCTTTGAAACTCCCGCTCTGACATTGGTCAGCGTGCTGTTAACAAGCTTTCTCTCTCTGTGTCTCTCAGCTCGGCCTTCCTTTGTGTTCCCTTCATTCTCAGGCCTGGTCTGGTGGCCCGAAGCTTTCCCAGGCTCACATCTTTGCAGCTCAGCACCCTCACCAAAGGAGAGCTTCTCTCTCCCAGTTGTTGAAACCCGAGTCCAGGGATCAGCTTTGGTGGGATTGACTTTGGTTGGTGCCTGTCCCCAAGTCACTCACTCCCATGGATGGACTCCCCCAGGATTCTCCCCGGTTGCCTGGGATGGTGTCAATCTTACCTAAACCCCCTGGGCTGGGAGTGGCCAAGGGGAGGTCCCTGGAAGACAGCCGGGAGGAATGGAAGCTGGGAGTACAGCCAAAGATCCATTGAACCTCTCCTCACTGGGAAGTGAGACACGATAACTTTAGTCTTGAGAGCCGGGAGCCAAGTGTCCCGTTCCGGCCTTCATTTTTAGAATCCTCAGGTTTGAGGCCGGTACACAGAGGGCTTTGAATGGCAGGAGAATGAAAAGGAGCTGGGCATTTCTGTCACTAGTGGAGGGCCAGTAACAAGGTTTGAAGCCACATAATTGTGTAAGGAAGTAGTATTTTGAAGGAATTCATTGACTATATTTCCTAAGGAAGTTTGAAAAGCAGGGAAGCTTTTAAGGGATGATCGAGACAGGTCGGAAGTAGGAGGTTGTGAACAAGGGCCCCGAAGCCGACAGGAGGAAAGGCCCTCGGTAGACAGGCCCCCGACTCGAGCGGGTTGGTAGACATATTGGAGACGGATGCCAGCTCCGTGCACTCACGGCCCTGGGCTGGCGCTGACAGGGTGCAGCCTAGAGCTTCGGGATCGGCCAGGTTCTGTCCTCAGCCTCCCCTGGGCACCTTTCCTCCCTTCCATCCCAAGTCCTGTCCCCTCTTCCTGCTTCTTGGCCTAGGCTCAACCTGGGTCACCAACTTGTGTTTCTGTTCCATTTCTGCCCTGCAGAGATGTTCACCTTCTTTTGAGTGTGGTTGTGTTTTCTAATATTAGTTCTGCAGGTGGGACTAAGGAGTCCTCCAGCTGTAAGCTTAACAGTGCCACCCTGTCCAAAAGTCTGCCACCTCCCTCAGCGTAAAACATTTTCCCCAACATTTCATGACGTGTTCCCATCCTGGCTTACCCAGTGATGTGTCTTTGTCCCCTTCGAGTGTAAAGGGAAAAGCAGAGATGCTATATATGTTTTACTTTATAAAAAATACAGTTGGACAACCTCTTCTATATATATAAGTTAAAAAAAATACTATGATTAGAATCAGTGCTGTAACAGATCATGGTAAAGTGATTTTCAAAGTGTACTCCGTGAATTGTGAATAAATGTACCGACAGTGTAACAAAGAGGACATGGAGAATTTTACTAAAAATATGAAAAGCTTATGATTTTCATTAGTAGAGGAAGGAAACCAGTGTTGTTGTCCTGGGAGGAGTGGGACAAGCGCCAATCAGTGTCACCACTGGATGTGTGACTTTTATCAGCATGCAATGTGGGTCTCGCCATGCAGTTGGCAGGTGTATTCTAAAAGGGACATAGCCCCACATCTTCCAGCAGTGCTCACCTGGTGTCCTGCTGGGTCCCCATGAGTGCCTTTCACTTTTGCTGTCTGGTTCCACAAGATGCCTGCGTGGGTGAGCCTGAATGGAGGAAGAAACTGGATAGGCTGAATCACAGGTACACTCTTGCAAATGTGGCATTTCAGCAGCCTGGAGAATTACCAAGGCAGATGATGATTCTGCAGGCAAATTTAATTACTTTTAAAGAGTGAGCAATTCCAAATCCCCAGTCTCGGCTGACATTCTTATCTACTTTCTCAGGTGTTTGAACAGGTTACTTTCACATGGAAATATTAACCTAGGGGAAAGAATTAGAGCTGATTTAGAGTTTCTCAATTTTTTTTTAATTACAGAGGTACTAGAGGTTTATAAAAATTATTCAAAACAGTGGTTTAGAAATTATCAAATGCAAGGCTTCTGCTTGCTGAATTCATCTCTCATCTCATTTTCTAGGAGAGCTTGTTCAGGGAGCTTCCAGTCCATTTTCTGTGAAGGTATCTACGATTATACCTGTAATTGTAGCAATGGGTCTCAGCTGGAGGCAATTTTTCTCCCCAGGGGATGCTCGGGACTGTGTGGAGACATTTTTGGTTGTCGCAGGAGGTTCGGAGGAAGGAGCTGCCCTCCGCTGCTGCTAAATACTCCCCAACGCACTGGGGCCCCCATGACAGTGAGCTCGCCTGCCCCAAATGTCAAGAGCGCCATGGCTGAGAAACCCTCACTTCCAGATTTTCTTCATATAGGAAAACTTTCAATAGGGACAACAATTTTAGAAAATAATTCTCAGAATCACAGCACCATTATTTCTTGGCAGTTCACATGGGGTATCTACCCCACTAATGATCTGGAATTGTTTTCTTTTTCTTCTTAAAAGTCTTTAAAGCATTTTTAGAGCAGACATTGGAATACATTTTCTCCCAGTTCCACACACTCGTTTCGGCAGGGAAGGTGGCCTTGGGGATGTGGCCAGACTGGGGAGAATCAGGACAACACGTCCGGGTTTGGGGGCCCTCAGTGGCTTGGATGATTAGCCCAGGGGCACTCACGACCGGGGTGCAACTCGGGGTGGGGGTAGGGGTGGTCCTGGCTGGGACTAGACAGGATCTGAGGCACAATCACCTCCTTCCTTCCTTCCTTCCAAAGAATAGTCTCTTTGAAAACTTTAAACTTCTTAGGAAACCACTTACAGAAAACAACAAATATGCCAAAGGAGAAAACTTTAATGTTCATCACTCTGCATGGCGGAGGGTGTAGGGAGCAGGACGGAGACAAGTTTAAGGTCATTCATGGGTGTTTGTAAAATCTTGTTATATGCTTTCATAATGCACTTCGGTTTCAAAATACATTAAATCATTAATTAGCATTTTGTCACCAATAGATATTTATTATTAAGCTCTTAATGTGGGCCTAACATTTTGCTAGACACGATGCATATTTATTTCAGACAAGTAAACATGAAAATCCTTCTTGTGACCTTTATCAAATGCCATGATTTGTCACTCCACATGAAATCTAAATATTCTTTATCCTGGATTTAAGGCTTTGTCACTGAAAACAGGTACGTGGTTGAAGAGACAAAATACAGAGCTTTGAGCCAGACAAACCACCTTTAATTCCAAATCCCACCATTAACTTGCACTAAGATGTGGCTGCCATTTCCTGGGACAAAGACATCCAAGCTTTACCCCAAGACAATATCACTCACAAGACCTTTCTCCCAGTGTTTGTTTCTTCCCCCACTTGGCTTCAAAGGAAATCAAAGGGAAAACAAATCTATCCAAAATCCAACACTTCCCACCGTGACCCGTGGGCCACCCTGATCTTAGGCACAGTCTTCTCCACTAGATTAATGCCCTCATCTTCTCATCGGTCTCCCTGCCTTTTCCCTGACCCTCTGCACCCTGTTCTTCTAGGAGCTGACCAGGTGATTTTCCCAAGAAGGAAGAAAACCATCATACCTCTGCTCAAAAGCCTCCAGTGACTCCACATTTTGTTCAGAGCCAGTGCTGCATCTTTGGCTGTCCTCTCTTTTGGGCCTTTGCACATGCTGTTCCCCCTATCTGTAAGGCCTTCCCTCCCTGGATGGTCAAGGCTCACTCTCTCAGCTCCAATATCACTTCATCAAAGAGGCCTTTGCCAAGCAGCTTCCCCAAGCAATTCCTACTCACTGCCACAGCACTACATGTCTTTCCCCAAAACCGTTCCTCCAAATCACTTATAACTCACCCAATGCACTTGGTGTGTTAGGCAGAAAAATAGATATGAGTGGAGTGGAGAGAGAATAAGGCCTGTAAGGCCCACTAAAAAGGGACTCAAAGATAAAACTAGAGAGCCAGAAAAGACTCAGAGTTAATGAGTTAATCAGGAAGCTCCCGAGGCCGGGAGCAACTTGGAATGTCTGGATATTCCCCAGATAAAGAAAAATATCCAAGCACAGCCCATGTCTTCATTGTGTCAATTAGATGGTGCCATTGTAAGCTGTACTCCAGCCTGCTAAAAGGCCCAGTTTATTCTTTAACTTAACCTATATGTTGTTTTTTCCTCCTCCTCCAGCCCCTAATCAAGTAATTTACAACCTGGGCAGGAGAGGAACAGCATGATTAATTATCCAAACAAGCCCAGATATAAACAGTATAGTAAGAACAGGAAAGATTCCATCTTAAAGCTAAGATTCTATTTTACAAGCCAGGAAGTTAGGAAGTAAGATTCCTAACATATTCTTTAGCCAACAGACAGTACCTCAGCCCACCTTGGGGGCAGGGCAGGCGGTCTTGATTGACATGTTCCCAGAGGGAAGCTGCTATCCTGGGGAGGAACCAGATCAGTAAATTTCTTGTGTTAATTTTGCAGAATTACCTGGAGGACTGATAAAAGAGGAGAGAAGACACTTAATGTTTCTCACCAAAGATAAACATCTCGAGAGCACTTAACAAGTCTATACCCTAGCCCTTTGTCACATTCCTGAAATATCCTTGAAAGAGGGAACCCCCAATCTTTCAGGGTACCTCCTCTCTGAGGATGCCCGCACTTTAAGTAAAACTTTTACTACGCTCCACTGCTGTGTCTCTGTTCTTCAATTCTTTGTAGTGGCGGGGACAAGAACAAAGGAAAATAAATTCACCTCCCGTAACAGGTGTATTGATCATGACCTGTCTGCCCCGCTCCAATGGACATTCCATGAGGGCAAGAATTTTTGTCTGTTTCCTGCATGGCTGTATCCCCAATGCCCAGAATTTGTGTCTGGTAGAAATAATTGTTTAATAAACAAAAAATTTAAATCACACCTCTTCAATAAATGCTTCTGCTTTTCTACTCCATTGAAACGAGTACAGGTAGATACAATCATGAGAAATGCTAAGCAGATTAGGATCTATCCAGATTTCTTTATGTCCAATTTAAAATTAAAAATATCTAGTTAGATAAAAAAAATCTTTGATTAAGTTGCTAATCACAAAATATTTTGGAAAATAGGTTAATACATGCAGCATGCATAAAAGTGCAGTGAGATGTATTAAATATGAGTAACTAATATATGCAGGTATATCTAAGAATATTGCAAGCTAAAGTTTTACCACCAAACAATCCATCTTGTCAATCAGCTGGAGGGAGAGCCATGTATCAATTAATCTCTTGATTTTTCTCTCTTTTTTTCTGCCAGCAGAACTCACTAACAGCAGTTCTCCTATTTCTGTATGTGACTATGTGTGTGGGTGTTGAAGATAAGCACATAGCCCAGCATTGTCTAGGAGAAACACAAGTGTGAGCTACATTTTAAAGTTTCTAATAGCTCAATTTAAAAAGTAAAAGAAAACAGCTTAAAATTATATAATTTTAATAATTTATTTAAGCCAGTATATCTAAAATATTAATTCCACAAGTAATCAATATTAAAAAGATTAATGGGATGTTTGACATCCTTTTTTTGTACTGTCTTCAAAATCCAGTGTGTATTTGACACCTAGAGTGCCTCTCAATTTGGACATGCTTCAAGGGCTCAGTAGCCACATGGGGCTAGTAGCTACTGTTATGGATTGAATGTGTCCCCTCCAAATTCATATGTTGACATCTTAGCCCCCAATATGATATTATTAGGGGGTGGGGTCTTCAGGAGGTACCTAGGGTTAGATGAGGTCATGAGGGTGGAGCCCTCGGGAATGGGATTAGTGTCCTTCTAAGAGTCACAAAAGAGCTCACTGCATTTTGCTTTCTGCCACATAAGGCTATAAGAAGATGGCTGTTCGTGAACAAGGAAGCAGGCCCTCACCCAGACACTGAGTCGGCCAGCACTGTGATCTCGGACTTCCAGCCTCCAGAACTGTGAGAAATTCATGTTTGTTGTTTAAGCCTCTCAGTCTATGGATTTTGTTACAGCAGCCTGAACCAACTAAGACAGCTATCATATTGGACAATATAAATACAGACTTTCTTTTGAAATGTCACACCCATGTTAATAACGTTATGACTAATTCAATCAAAACAAATTTTTGCGTGTCTACCATGTGTCAGGAGCTGTTCTAGGCCCTAGAATACAAAAGACAAACTTCCCTTCCTGCCCAGAATGTACATTCTAGTCAAGAACAGAGTAAGCAGTAACCTTCATAGCAGGGAAGTTACGGGTAGTGCTGTGGAGCCAGGTGATAGGGAATCCTGGGGTGGAGGAGGGCCGCATTGTAAGAGGATGGTTCTAGAAGGCTTTGCTCACACAATGACCCTTGAGCAGCCTGAGGAAGATGAGGAAGCAAGGCATGGGGACATCTGGGGATAAAGGGCTCCAGGTAGAGGGAAGAGCAGAGACCGACACCGTCTTTGGACTCTCCAGGAATCTGTAAGAGGGCCACCGCGGCTGGAGCGGGGAGTACAAAAGGCAGCCTGGTAGGAGATGGGGTGGGGGGGAAGGGAGCACCATCAGGACTTGGTGGGACTTTGGCTTTACCCTGAATGAGAATGGGAGCTTTGTGAGGGTTTTAAATGGAAAATTAATACAATCTACATTTTATCAGCACCTTCTGGTTGAGCCCACACATTTGTGCCAAACCTGGTCCTCTCTGTTTTCTCCTGTATTTATTTCTGCACATTGCCCTGGGTGTATGGCACCAGAATGCACTGCTTACATGTGAAATGCTATTGATCTCCTCAGAGGTGGCCCTCATCTTGTTATGTGTTCTGTGGCTCTTTGCCCGTTCGGCCCCATAGAAGGATGGGAGGACCATACCTTCAGCTCTCAAGAAAGCCACCGTATGGGAGGGAAAAAAATCAGTTTCTGGGCAATGTCTTCCACCAGGCAGATGCCCTGTGGAAAAAGACCACACCTCCTCCAGGCAGTACATTCCATTTGTTCAGATGAACGCATCTCCTAGCTGAAAGGCCCTCTAGACCCCTAGTGCTCGAATCTGGTCCTGGACCGGCGGCATCAGCACCAACTGCAGGAGCCCCGGCCCCGGCCTGGATGTGCTGGGTCAGAATCCCACTTTAATGAGCTCTCCAGGTGATTTGAACACCCAGTACAGTGTGAAAGGTGCTGCTCTGGACCCTTTAGTTCTTAATCCTCTCTGAATTTCTCCACAGCAATAATGTCTTAATGGTTTAAAACAGCAATAACCATTTATCATTTTTCATGATTAGTACAAAGGCTAGCTGGACTCTACTGGGTGATCCTCTGTACCCCATGGGGGCAGCTGGGACTGCGGCCACCTGGAGGCTTGACTGAGCTGGCATGGCCACGATGGCTCATGCACATGGCTGGCAGGGGCAGGGGGTCACTGTCCAGGGGTCTGCTCTGAGGATACAGCCATCCAGGGGGTCTGACTATCTGACTGGGCTGAAACACCAAGAAGGCTCTCTCACACGGCTGAGATAGTGCTGGCTGCCAGCTGGGAGCTCAGCAGGGCAGCAGCTGGAGTCTCAGTCCTCTGTAGGGACTCCCCGGGTGGCTTGACTCTCTCAGAACATGGCAGCTCTGTTCCAAGATGGAGTTTCCAAGGGTTGAAGCTGCAGATCTCTTCCAAAGCTGCCCAGCTTCAGGAGTTACCCAGTGAGACTTTGCTACACTCTATGGAGCAAAGCAAGTGACAAGGCTAAAGTAGATTCCAGGGGTGGGCAAAACACTCCGTCTTTGATGGGAGGAGTGGCCAGGGATTTGCAGCCATCTCTAATCTATTCCCAAAGAGAGTAACTGACATTTTTTGAGAAGTTGTTGTGTAAGTACTGTTATCCAATATTATCCAATTTCATTAATTTTAAAACACACATTTTTACCTTTTATAGACCTAGGAAGTTGTTAAGATAGCACAAAGAGGTCCTCTGTACTCTTACCCAGTTTTCTTCAATAGTTAGACCATACATAATTTTAGTGCGTTATCAAAGCCGAGAAACTGACATTGGTACAATGTGTGTGTGGTTCTGTGTTATTTTAAAAGTGCATCACTGACATTCATTGGGTGGTTGCCAGGTAGGTACTATTTCATCAATTCTAAGATGCACTTTCTTTCACATTTAACTTCTTTGAAATGAGAATGTGTCTTCTAATCAAACACACCATACAATTAGAAGCATCATTTTTCTTAGTAGTACATGAAACAATGGTGTATTCTACAGAATCTATATATGATGTCTTAGGCTCAGTAAAATATTGTAGTGGCCGATTTTACAGATAAAGAAACTAAGGTACAGGGAAGTTAAGAAACCCGCCCAATGTCATGCAGTGAGGAGGGCTAGTGATGGGAACACAGGGGCAGAACTCAGACCCAGGCGCTCTGACCCCAGAGCCAACATGCTTCACCTGTACTCTCTGGGAAGTAACTCCAATAAGACTAAACGTAGCATCTTATGTGTGTGTAGCATGACATTGGTGAGGTTTACTGAAAAGTAGGTCACTAAGACACAGACAAACCTCTCTTCTCTGGCCCCAGCTCCAGCATGCTTCTCCTACATGACACTACTTACCACAATTAGTTTAGCATCCATGCATTCTGTGGGGACAGCTTTTCTGATCATAAAACCAGACAAATTAGAAAGTTCACAGGAGCAACGAGCTCCCTGGCTGTCTGACTTTAAACTCTGAGCAATGGTGTGCTCCGTTTCTGTCCCTGCTCCTTGAGCAACGGACTCTTACACCCTTTGCATTCAAGGGCAGTGAAACCTCTTTCCTTAGTGAGCACATTCAACTCTGCATTTAGTCCATCCTTTGTAGGGAATAAAAATTGCATAGGGAGAAGTGAAATTAAGAAAATGGAAAAGAGGCGATTAGTTTGATTTTCATAAATGTAATGGAAATAATGCAAAGTCTGGAGACACACAGACCACATATGGGTTGAAAATTTTTTTTTCTTTTTCAACCACATTGTCTGTTTCAACCACTTGTAATAGATGATGCTCCCCCACCTTTTTTGTACCACCAGAAAATGCAAAAAAAAAAAGAAGAATTTATTCATTGGTAAATTAGAGCTAAATATGATGCTTAACATAGACCACCACCAAGAAAACAGGAAATCAGTTTAACCAGGTGGGATATATACAAAAATAATGACAGTTCAAAAATTTAAATTTTGCTCCCTAGGCAGCTCTTTGCAACCCTAATCTCTATCGTGGGGTTAATGACCAAAAACCCTCTGGTTATTTAATAAAGCAGGGCTTAGAAGACAGTCATCTTGCGTTCTAAATGCTGTGCCCAACGACAGACCTACCTGGTTCAAAGCATACTCATTCTTCCTTTGATCGTGCTTCCTTTGATGTGAGCTATTTTGGGGAGTCAAGAAATGTAGAAAAATTTAAATCTATTGATAACGTAAAAGCAATTATTTATACCAAATGGGAATTTGTTGATTTTGATTAGTCATCATTTCTGTATAATCAGTTACATCTTGTCCAGGTTTGTGTGGTCACATAGTGTACTTGAAGGAAGAAAGAATGATTTTATCACCTTAGCCAAATACACAGTCATTTTCTTGGAGTCATAGTTTCTAGACCTTGAAATAGAGAACGTGGCAGAGGACAATGGAATAGCTATCACTTATTGAACACTTAACTCAAGGCTGCACCATCTCATTGAATTCCTGCTATAACCCGTTGAAGTAAATGCCATCATTCCTATTTTACAGATGAGGAACTCTATCTCAGAAAGGTTAAGTGATTTATCCAAGGCTACCCACTAATAAAAGGCAGATCGGGCTCCAAACCATACTATTATACATGCATTTCTGCTTTAGATGTGCAAATATGAATTTCAAAACATGTCTAGTCCCAGTAATTTTGGGTAAGAGATTATGGGCCTGTATTTTATTAAGGTTCCCATTTTCATTTCTTATATTTCAGGAATAAGATTTCGGTGAGATGGAAAAATCCAGCCAGGAAGTAATAGGGTCCATTTTCTGCTATGGGGTCAGATAACTGTGGTGCTTTGCAGAACGTGCCTACTTAGGGTAAATGTATAAAGGCCATCCTGGCCCACATAGACCTGAATTGGATTTTTTATTTTCAAAAGTCAATACAGTATATATATATACTGTCCATTATCAAGTCCCTCAGCAGAGTCAGGGGTGGCACCCCACAATCAAACATGCTAATATCTCTGCAGTGAAATGTATGACTCTTCACCCTAAATGGGAAAATTACTATAAGTAGCCCCCAGATAATTGGAGTCAAACTTTGCTAATAAATCACTGATGAGAAAAACCTTTGAATTTTCAAAGAATTTGATCTATATTTTGCATACTTGTTTAACATTTAGAAATATGATTCTAAAATATCCCAGTCACTGGCTCCAGAAAGTTCTCCTTCTTCCAGTAAATGTGTAGCACATCGGGCTTCCCCTCTGTGGGGCCCTTTTCCTGGTACATGTGCGGTTTTAGCTATGCACCACCTTCTGTGAGATCATGAGAGCTCAAGGTGGAGAGACTCTCTGAAATGTGCTTGTTATCTTTCCAAACTTGACCCCCCAGAAGAGCCTACTTTTTATTTATACCTCTGGTGCTAGTGGTGTATGTGACTGTGTCTCCTCCACACAAGACCAGAGGACCACTTTGCTAGAGGGAACCTTCACGTGCATCTAGCCTAATTCCCTGCGATAACAGCCTCCAAAATGCCGCCGATGGTCCCTACCTCCTGCATCAGCACCTGGGACGGTCCACTCCAACAGTGGACCAGTGCTGGTCCCTTTGACCGAGGAATACAGAAAAAATTGCTGTCCCTTCCGAAATCAGGTTATAAAAGTCACTATGGCTTCTGTCTCTCCTCCTCTCTTTCCCCCTCCCTCTCTCCCCTCCCTGCCTCATCACCAGCTCTGGGGGAAGCCAAGTGGCCATGTCATGAGAACATTCAAGCTGCTCTGTGGGGGGTCCATGTGGTGAGAGACTCAGGCCTCCTGCCAATATCCGTGTGAGTTCCCCATCTCGGAAGCATATCTTCCAACCCCATAGGCCTTCAGATGACTACAGCCTGCCTGACATCTTGACCACAGCCTAATGAGAGTCCCTAGGACAAAACCAGTCAGCTAAGCTGTGCCCTAGTTTCCAATCCACAGAAACTATGAGATACTAAAGATTTGTTGTGTCATGCCACCAAATTCTGACAATACTTTTTACACAACAATACATAATGAATACATTCTCCCATTGCACAGATGAGGAGATTGAGTCCCAGAGACATGAGGAGATGCTCCAAAGCCTCTCCAGTTCTGTGGCACCAAGGGCCAGCCCAGCTCCTTCTGCTAATGTGGAAATGACAGGATGTCTCTAAGATTTTATGATCTTGGGTTCTGTTTGCCAGTCTTCCGTTTTCTCACAAAGAAACTAGGAGCCCCTGGGAAATCTGGCCAATAATTCAGCTGTGAAAAGGAAAGTTTGGCACAGATGTCCTGGTTCTGGAGGGAGTCTGCCCACTTGCTCAGTTTCCCCGAATAGCCTTCCTTCCTGGGTGTGTTTCGCGGGAGATGGCTCTTGTTTTTTCCTGTAAGGGTGAAACTTTCCAGACTGCAGTCCTTAAGTCAGGGAAGATGAGAAGGCATTTAGCCGCTTTCCTTTCCTTGGTGCTGAAGAGCATGTTCCTAATAACCCGTCGGCCCTCCCTCAGCCTTCCTCTCCATGCAGGCTCGGCCCCAGCCCGTGGGATTGGGCCAGAGGGCAAAGGCCCGGCCATCACTGGCTGTGTCACTGGGGGAAGGATTCCATTCCTGCTCTACTGCAGTGTCTTCTCTCACCAGCTGCAATACACACACAGGATGCATATCCCGTTTGAAGCTCCCGTCTGCTTCCCTTAGCTCCATAAGCCATATGCGTATGTGTTTTAAGTACAGATGGAGACGTTTATTAGTCATGTAATTCATCATATGGGAAACTTCAGAGGCTGGCTATTTCACTTCAATGTAAGTGTGAATTTCCACCTTTGATACCGGGAGAAAACTCCAAAAATGTCAATGGGAATTGTAGGTAGAATATCTAACACTGCTCAGTTTTACTGGATTCTTCCTTTTAAGGTTAAAATGGGGCATGACACATCCAGAAATTACAGAAAGAGACAGAAAGCTCATGTGGTAGATTTATTGCAGTGATGGCCCCACTTCTTTACCCCACGGCTCAGCCTGTGACTTCGCAGTTCCCCTCTCTAAACAAGCCATGTCTACTCCCCATCCTTTGGGCGACCTTGTGACTTGCTCTGGCCAGTAGAATGTGGCAGGAGTGACTTCATGACAGTTCCGAGCCTTAGCCTTAAGAGACCCTAGAGCTTTTATTCCATCTCTTGGGTCCTTACATCTACCATGGGAACGTGCCCAGGCTGGCCAGTGATTGGCTGACAGCCAGCCAACCCCTAGACGTATGAGAAAGCCCAATCAAGATCAGCCCACCAACCTGACCTGGAGCCACCATGTGACCACAAATGTGTGCATAAGCACAGCAAAAACAAAGACCTACCTGGTCATCCTATGGACTCACCCAGCAATAATAAATGGCTGGCTTTTAAGCCATTGAGTTTTGAGGTGACTTGTTATGCAGCATTATTTGTGGCAATAGATAACTGGTATACATAGGCCAGGTTTTGTTTTGGTATTATGTGGCATGCTGAGAGACCAGGCAGGAGCCAGGCTATGAGAGGTTTGCAGAGAGCACTTCTGTGTCCTCTCTGCAGAGAATGGGCCTGCCTGGCAGTCTGAGATCCCAGGAAGAGGCAGGGCCTTGGGTGCTACCCATCAGCATGCAGACTTCCAGATGACAGTCCTGTTTGCAGCACGGCACCACCACCCTTGACTGGGTCTAGCATCCCTCTTCCAGAGCCCAATCCTGCCAATCCAACATTTCTAGAGTAAAACCTTCTAGCCCTGCCAGGGGTCTATCTCATCGTGTAGAGACGTTAGACACATCCACCTGCTTTCAGCTGCACCTGCCTCCCCTTCCCACAGTTACCTGGTTCTACCCACTCCTCTACATTGTGTGGGGGGGTCTTGCTCTGACTTGAGTTGGCGTTCAGCTTTCCCTACTGCCAGCTCGGTGTTCTCTGGTCAGATGAGGCAAAAGCCTGAAGACAGAGCAAACTGTCAGGCTTCCTTCCTGGACAGGACCGGGCATCTGCACGGGCCAGGGGAGTGAGAGCCTGAGCCCCAGGTTTCTCAAGGTCATGGGCAAGAATGAGCCAGGGCAAAAGAGCACTGATGAAAGGAATGCAGGGAAAAGAGCCATGGGAGCCATGGAAGAGAGATTTCCAGTCCTTAAATTTAGCTTCACCAGCATTTTCAGTGACTGGCATTTTTAAAAAATGCTAAATTAAAGCTTAGAGACAAAGACTTGCTGTGATGAAATCTCTCAGCCATTTACAGCTCTTATCTTCCCAATTCCATCTCAATGGCCCAAAGTTCACTTAAGCCCTAAAACTATAGCTGTGTATTTTGGGGCCTGAGTTTTTCTAAAAGTTGAGTTTTCATATCATTGGTTATGGGTAGATCCATGTGAGAACTATTGCATTCTTAGCATGTTTATTAATTGTTACTCTTGTTTGTGCTTTTCTCAGTTTTTCTTCAACACTGTTCCCTGGGTGCTGCCCCCCAACACGGCCAAAGAAACGAAAGACAAACAGAAAAATGTTCCTTGGTCCCTCTAAAGTATCAATAATTCCATAACATTCTTCCTCCACGTGCTTTCTCCCACCGGCTCTGGTTCCTCAAGTAATTGTTTTAAAATAAATCTTTAATGCAAAGGAAAATACATCCCACTCTAAGATGGTCAGACCACCTACTGCAAACCTCTAGCAAGGGGGGAAGAACAGTTGTTTGGGCTCTGTTACACCACGCCAGGATGGTAGGTGGGCTCAGCGGTTCTACAAGTCTTGTAGAGTGGTCCCCAGGCTGCAGCCAGGGGATCCTTGCTACAAGGTCTCCTGGGACTTTTCCCCCAACTATCTGCCCTCCTCTGACCTCACTGCAGTGTTTGTTTACAGTGTTTTCCTCCATAGGTAGGAATGTTGTTTTCCTACTCATTTTGTGCTTGCACACTTGACAAGTGCTATCTTGCCTGCCTTGGAGACCAGCATCTGGGTCCTCCCCCAGCTTGAACCAGAGCTGACATTTAATTGCCCTTGTAAATTCTAACCCCATTTCAGAATGTAGGCTACTGCATGATTTATGTAGTGCTTAAAAAAAATTGAGATATAATTGACATACAGCATTATATTAGTTTCAGAGGCACTGCATAATGATTCCATATTTTTATATATTGCAGAATGATCACCACAGTAGGTCTAGTTAACATCTACCACCATACATGTTTACAAATTTTTTTTCTTGTGATGAAAACTTTTAAGATCTACTCTCTTAGCAACTTTCAAACAGGCAATCCAGTATTAACTATAGTCACCAGGCTGTACATCCCATCCCTGTGACTTATTTATTTTATAACTAGAAGTTTGTACCTTTTGACCCCATTCATCCATTTTTTACCACCCTGCTCTGGCAACCACCATCTGTTCTCTGTATCTGTGGGCATGGTTTTTGTTTTTTATTTTAGATTCCACATGTGTGAGATTATTTGTCCTTCTCTGACTTATTTCACTCAGCATAATTGCCCTCAAATTCTATTCATGTTGTCACAAATGGCAAGATTTCATTCTTTTTTATGGCTGAATAATATTCCATTGTGTATATGTACCATACCTTCTTTATCCATTCATCCGTCAATGGACATGTAGGTTGTTTCCATATCTTGGCTATTGTAAATAATGCTGCAGTGAGCAATGGGGGTGGGGAACAGATACCATTTTGAGTTAGTGTCTTCATTTTCTTCGGCTCTATGCCCAGAAGTGGAATCAATGGATCATACAGTATTTCCGTTTTTAATGTTTTGAGGAACTTCCATATTGTTTCCCATAGTGGCTGCACCAAACTGCACCAATTTACATTCTAGCAGCAGGGCGCAAGAATGCCCTTTTTTCCACATCTTCACCAATACTTATTACTTCTTTCCTTTTGGATAGTAGCCATTCTGACATGTGACGTGATATCTCATTGTGGTTTTAATTTTGTACTTCCCTGATGATTAGTGATGAGTGCTTTTTCATGTGTCTGTTGGCAGCCTGTATGTCTTCTTTGGAAAAAATGTCTATTCAGATCCTCTGCCCATTTTTTAATCCAATTGTTTGTTTTTTGCAATGGATTTGTATGTTTGGTACTTTTATTAAACATGAGCAAGGGGTGGTTTGATAAAGGTATTCAAGATTAGGGATGATTATAATGCTTATGCCATATTTATTCCATGCCTTGGTATCTAAAGAATTCTAGATGGCTCCCTAGATTTCTGAAGGTGAAATAGATATAAAACTGAAAACTCAGGGCCTGTGAAAATACACATGGACAAAACCAGGGGACAAATAGAAAAAAAATTATGCAGGCTCCACTCTAAAGATGAGCCAAGCACTTGGCTCTAAGCTTGCTGATGGCGCACTCGAAAAGGGAAAATATAGTCAAGTGTGGGGTTCATGTTGTCTAAGAAATGAAGCCTGCCAGGAATTCTCAGGAAGTAAAGCTTCTCCTAGCACACAGAACTAAAAGAACATTCTCATGCAGGTCTTCACATGGGGCACGTCACCTCTAAAATAAACGTGACTGCTGGTGTGCTAGGGGTGTTTATTCAAAGACCCCTCAATATGAAGCTGAGAAGGGTAAATATCAGTACACTTTGTGGCAAAGTAATTTTTCACGGGCATCCTGCACAGAATGATCTCAGCATCCAGTCGGCTCTCCCATGGCCCACCAAGAACACCATAAAGAGCATGTTCCTAATAACCCGTCGGCCCTCCCTCAGCTGGCTCATGCTTAAGATAAACTTCTGTTGATACCATTTCTCTCAACAGAGTTTTGACATTTCCTCGTCATTCTTTTGAGCAGGGAGTATCAGTAGACAGTCCTGCAAAGGCTGAATAAAAGGAAATTAACTTTCTTGGCAAGATGAGACTTTCAGGTTTGTTACAAAGAATGTCCTGACAGTGAGAGCTAGCTTATACCGTGGATTGCTATGAGAACGGATTCTTTTAAATATAGCTTTGCCCTGTTCATCTTCAAAGACGGCAGATCTGCATATGGCTTTTCCCAGCCCTGTGAGGTGGTGATTGTGACACTTCATTTCCACCGTGCTGGAAACATGAGACTGTTTCACGACAATGCTTACCTCCGATGCTGGGTCAAGTTGGAAGAAGAAAAGGAACTTTAGAAAAGGTGGCTCCTGGCCAACCTAGAGGTCAGTTTCATTTGGGGTGTGGTCCAAGGTCCACAAGCCCAGAGTCCAACTTGCAACCATCTGTTTGAGGATTTGTGGGAACCAGGAACTCCAGAGCCCAGGGAGATGAGAGAACATCTTTGAGGGAAAAGCCCTTCCTCGGGATTTTAGGGCTGGGAGAGGAGCTTCCAGGGTACCTTTGGTGCTCACACTTGGCCGGATTGTGGCCCTTCCCCACTGAGGAGCTGACCCTTGGCACAAGATCTTTGGACACTCCATATATGCCTCCTGAGACGAAATGACCCCAAACAAATGCAGATGTCTCTAATGACCACATTGAATTCACCAATGATTTCCAACCTCAGCAAAACCAAACTGAATGTTGCACTTATCCCAGCGATTCTGGCTGGTGAAAAGGAGATCATCCGTCACCTAGAATCAATCTGTATGAGACTGAATTACCCTCTAGTCAAGGAAACCTTCAAAATTATAGGTAGGATGTGACCATTGCGGATATGAGTCTTCAGGCAATGCAGATGGGTGACCCAAATCTGGGCAGTGACCCGCTGCAAGTGTTGTCCTGATACTTTGGAGATACAGCGCCACACGGCCATCCATGGGAGGAATATCTATGAGGTGCACTTGCTAATTGTCTTGGGTCAGGTTTCCCAGCAGCAAAACCTGAGCTTGGGGTCCTTTGGCATGTAATTTATTGGGGGCTGTTTGCGGGAGAAATCTGGAAGGGAGGGAGGGAGGCAAGGATGTGGTTTCAGAAGAAGTCTCGCCTCCCTCTGCCTAACCCACTGGGAGCTCTGAAGTGTAAGCGGCAGAGCAGAGTCTGGTCCATTTTGAGGCAAAGGGGCTTTGTTGATGTGCCCCCATGTGTCAATTGGCTCCCAGCAACCCTGCACGTGTGGGGGGATGGGGGACGTCCACGTATCTCCAGTTGAGGCAGCTCCAGGTGCCCAAGAGCATCCTCGGGGGAAGGTGTCTGGTGTGAGCTCTTAGCTGTGGCGCTTGCAGCACCGAGTGAAAGGGATCTCAGGGTATGAAGCAGGACACCAATAGCAGCTGCTAAACCAGTGCTTCTCAAACTTGAGTGTGTTCCAGAATGCTCTGGAGCGCTTGTTAAACATCATGGTCGCACCTCGCCCCCAGGCTTTCTGGTTCAGTAAGTCTGGGATGGAGCTTGTGAACCTGCATTTCCCAGGGGCTGCTGCCGCCACTGGCCCAGCACCATGCTTTGAGAACCACTGTGCATAGCTAACATTTTTCAAAAGCAGTCAATCACCTTTGGAAAGTTAGGTCATGGATATCTTCACTCCCTGGGAATTTGCACATCAAACATATTTACAGAGGTGAAATCAAGGGCGGGTGGACTCATCAAAATGTAGACAGACTGATTTTATCAGGCCATTGATTCAGATAAAAATTGCCTTCTCTCATCCATCACCAATCCCAACTCTCATAAAAGAATTTCACCACAGACTTGAAGAATGGTATCGTTGTCCCTAGAAATACACCTCGGCAGTTCAGTGATTGGGTGGAAAGAAGGCTGGATTGGGAGTTCACAAGCCTGGGCTCCATACCTGCTCCCTGCTGAATGGGCCAGTAGCCCCAGCCTGCTACACTTAGTTGCCTCAGATACAATGTAGAGACCTTAAAGGTCACTTCCAGCCCTGAGCTCTTCTGCCACTTACACCAGTTTCTACCTTTAGGACCCCAAGCAAGCTACTTGGGCTGCAGGACTTTGTTTCTTCATCTGTTAAATGGGTGTGTGGCGCACTCAGTTACTATCTCTCCAACACTTCCTCCTAGCCTTCTTTGCTCCTTCCACCCAGAATATGTTGGCCACCTGAACATGAATGCCAGACTCTCCCAGCTGAAGAGGGCGAGAGAAAAGCAGCCATACCTGGAGCACCTTGTCTGGGTTTTCTTTGTGTTACAAAACAAGGAAGCAAGAAGAGTCACTGCCCTCGTGTGGGATGCGCTCTGTCATTTGATACAATCACAGTTCTTGGCATCTTGTCATTAATCACCAGGCTGACTGGGTCCTGACAGATCACAGGAAGCTCTAGATTTTCAGCAGTAGTTTTTTTCTAATATAAGGTCATTTATAAACATATTCCCAATATCCAAAAGGTAGTAAAATATTTTTTAAAACCCATGACGGTCTTAAATAAAACTGGTCCTCCAACGAAGCCTTGTGGGTGCAGTTTTGCAATAGTCTGAGGGTCAAATTAGACAGCTGGTCACCTAGACCCAGGAATAATTAGGCCTCTTCCATCCATAGCTCCATGCCTTGTGTAAGAGATGGTCAGTGAAACTGGACTTCATCAGAATTAAAAACTTTTGTTCATCAAAGAAAGTGAGAAGATAACCTACAAAATGGAAAAAAATATTTGCAAATCACCTATCTGATAAGGGGCTCATGTCCAGAATATATAAAGAACTCTTACAATGCCACTTTTTTAAAAAAGACAAACAACCCAGTTTTAAAACTGGGCAAAGGACCTGAATAGACATTTTTCCTAAGATATACAAATGGCCAATGAGTACCTGAAAAGATGTTGAACATCGTTCGTCATTAGGGAAATGCAAATCAAAACCACAACGAGATGCCCTTTCAAATACATTAGGATGACCGTAATCAAAAAAGTGGAAAATAGCTAGTGCTGGGAAGGATGGGGAGAAACTGGAACCATTGTACATTCCTGATAGGAATGTAAAATGGTGCAGCCACTATGGAGAACAGTTGGCGGTTCCTCAAGAAGCCCAACATAGAATTACCATGAGACCCAGCAGGCCCACTCCTAGGTACGTATCCAAAAGAGTGGCAACTGGGGACTCAAACAGCTACTTGTACACCAGCATTTATGGCAGCATTATTCACAATATCCTAAAGGTAGAAACAGCCCAGCTATCCATCAGTGGATGAAAGAATAAAGTAAGTGTCATATATATATAATATATGATTCCATTGATATGCAATATCCAGATATGTGAATCTATAGAGGCAGAATGGTGGTTGCCGGCAGTGGTGCGGAGAGGAAGGAATAGGGAGTGACTGTTTAATGGCTACAGGGCTTTCTTTCGGGGTGATCAAAGTACTTTGAAACTGCATAAAGGTGGGGGTGACACATGGCGAATGTACTAAATGCCACTGAATTGTTCACTTTAAAGTGGTTAGTTTTATATTATGTGAATTTCATCTCAAGGAAGAAAAACCCTGAAAATTAGAAAGGATTGATGAAAGAAAAAGCTTTGAAAAGGAACTGTCAGAGGCAGACCCTGCCTCCGCAGCAGGAAGACACTCTTCCACAGGCCTTCATAAATCCGCCCTGGGCATCTGTGACACAGACTCAGTCAACGGAACAATCTCCTTTATGCCAGAAGAGGTAACGCTTTCCAAAAAAGCGAGCATCAGATGTTGGTTGTTTCCCGGATTTACATCCATTGCATTTATAGATTTCGTTGCTGGTGTTGGCGGAAGTGTTTTTGAAAATAACTAAACAGAATAGCCTGATGCCTTGTTTACCAAAAAGGAAAATGAAAGAGACGGAAAGGCAGGGCCGGGCTAACTGTGCCTGGGGCAGCACAGACTGCTGGGGAGGGAAATGCTGCTGTTTTCAGTCTATTTTCAGTCTTCTGTGGGTGGGAGGATCGTAGGCCTCTGGAAACAGCTGTTTAACAACAGAATGTGAGAAGTCTCCTGGGAGTGGAAGATCCACCCTCTGCAGTGAACTAACGGAAAGTCCAATGCATTAAAAGAAAATTGAAATGGGAATTTCGCACTGGGGGCTGATTGAGCCACAGCATTTAGCAAGGCTTTGCTCCCTATGTTCAAAAGGACAACTCCAGGAAACTGAAAAGCCAAGCAAGGAACAGACATGGTATAATTTCTGGAAGAATAACAACCCTCAAAGCCACTTACGCAGGGATCCAGCCTCCCTCTAGGGGTCTGGCAACCTGCCCACTTCTGGGAGGAAACACACTTGGGCGGAGGGACAGGTGACAGACCCCTGTGCAAACTTTTGTTTCAGGGTCCAGCATGAAATGCAAACTCTTTGTTAAGATGAATGAGAGAAGGTGATTCGAAGACTGAACTTGGTGTCACTTCTGTTTTGATGAATCGTGATATCCACTTCTCAGAGCGTGTCCCCACGCACTGGAAAGTAAAAGCACCCCATTTCCACCCTGCTACAGAGAACACACTATAAATAGGACCCAAATGGTCCTAATGCACCTATTTAATGGTGCTTTAAAAGCAGGGTAATAAGTCGATCCATTTCTTTCTGCTTTTCCTATAAAAAACTGTGTCTTAAATATAACATAATGAGAGTAAGGAAGAAGTCTTGTAATTTAAGGTACAAATTACCTTAAGAGTGCCACGTCTTGAGCCATATTCTGGTCCACACACATCATTCGTATATATTCATTCTACCGCCCATTCATTCAGCAAATACGTGTTTATTGCTTGCAGCACATTCAGCCCCATGCTCTGTGTGGGGATACAGTAATGAGCACAGCAGATGGGGTCCCTGCCTTAGGGAATAAAGAACTGATTATCCAATTAGGGGCTGAGACAGAGGGGCATATTTTCCATCACCCAAGTTCAAGGCTCCTTTCCAAATCTTTATTTTCTGTTCTAAAGGTAAGCTCCATCCATGATTAAATCAACTCCCACGGTGACCATCTGCTCCCTAGAAATATGGCCCCTCAAAATCATCAGAAGAAAATAGTCCAATTATACATTTCCCAAGGTCAGGATGATTCTGAACTGTGGCAATGCTCCAGGCTGAGCTAGAACTCATGCCTGCTGATTCTTCCCACAGTTCTCAGGGTCTCAACTCTGGGCTCCTGTAAACAGCCCCTAGAACAAGAACACAATAGAGTCCTTTCAAACAAACAATGACTTACTGTTAAATTTACTGAGAAAAGTAGCTCAGTTCTCCAGAAAACTGAAGTCTACAGAGAACTAGCCCAGAGAAACTTACCTAATGTAGCTTACCTAATCAAAATGCATGCAGTATGTACAATCAAATAGGCCTGCTGGGATTCCCAGTAAAATCTACTTTCTTGATAATGGTCTAGCCTTCCACAATTAACAGTAATGAATCACTTGCTTCACACCTGTGCAACTAAATGGCCCATTGTAATAGTTTTCTCAAAACAAACAGCTAGTTTACCTCAAATGTAAATCTACATCTCTACCTCTTTGGAGGATTTAATCCCCAATGTTTAGCCATCTGTTTTTCCAATATGTGCTCATCATTGTTCCCTCAAAGCCTTAAGTAAGGTCCAGTCCTAACTGGGATGACTGTGTTATGTCTGTAAATATTTTGACAAAATTTGCAGGTGGTGGAAAGTTGAGTGTGGGTTGTGAGATGGGCTCACAGGACTGTGGTCAAAATAAGCCTTGACAGGCTGGATTCAGGCACCAAAATTGCCCAGCTGACAGGTAACCCCCAGCTTAGGGTCCTCCACTTCAGGTGGTGACCATCAACCTCAAAGGGATCAGATTGGTGTGCTGCCACTTCGCAAGCATGCACAGGACTCCGGGCCTACACTGACAGTATGTGAAAAAGCAACCTGATGGAAAGACAACTCTGGGGATTACAAAATAGGGTTCTCTCCCTCTGTTGAATGTCTCTCAAGTTCAGTTTCTGTAAATAACATGGTAATAGCCCCTTTCTACCCTGAGGTTCTTTTAGTAAATTGAGGGTGGTTTCCCTCTCTCCCACACTTGGGGAAGAAAAGTCATGTTTTGTGTCCTCATGTTAAATGATTTTAGTGAGTATTTGGGTGGGGCCACAGAGAGGCAGTTGCCTTGAGGTCAAATGGTCCAAAGCCAGTTGAGTGATGATTGAACAGTTTATCATAGTGAACAATTGGTCTTCCTAAGTTTAGGTTTCCGAATCGCTAGAGGAGGTCCTGAGGGAGGTCAGGGACAGGGTTCATGGGCTACAAAGCCCTCTTTGAAAACAATTTACATAGGAAAAAAAGTAGGGGACATGGGTTGGAGATAAATCTCTGTACCTTTCTCTTAATTTTGCTGTGAACCTAATATTGCTAAAAAAAAAAAAAAAAAAAAAAATCCTACAATGACAACACTCCCACCAGTGGCACGCAGCCTCTGGAATAGCCTTGTGGCGTTCATCCCCTCCTCTTAAGGGTGACTTGAACCTAATGACTTCTAAGTGGCTTCAAACCAAGAGGACACTGCAGAAAAAATGAGATGCCACTTCCAAGATTAGGTTACAAAGACTGTGGCTTCCATCTCATTCGCCTCTTCCTTTTCCACTCGCTCACCCTGATGGAAGCCTGCTGCCGTGCGTGAGCTGCCCTGTGGAGAGGTCCACGCGGCAAGGAACTGAAGGAGGCCTCAGCCAGCAGCCAGCGAGGAAGTGAGGCCCTCCGTCCACCAACCTGTGAGGAACCAGATCCTGCAACATCACGCGAGTGGGCCTGGAAGAGGATGAAGGAATTCGGTCATGTAAGAGCTCATGGGTAACAGGTAGGTAAGACAGATCTGGAACTAGAAGTACCTACATGCTCTCCGCTTCCTTTGAAAAGAGCACCGAACATGCCGTGGGCAGGCTTTTCCTCCTCGTCTTCCTCCCTCTCTTCTTCTTCCTTCTTCTAATGAAAACAAACCCACAGAAAGACCTTGCATTTGTCGCAGTTGACTTAGGGAAGTTTGAGAGCAGAGAGCAGAATGGGACACTGGGGAATCACCTGGGTGACAGGAGCACCAGACAACTTGGCTCAATTCATCTTCTTGAAGCTGCACAGCAAGACAAGAGTGATGACTGGCTGTTCACACACATTTGGGTTGGCAGCCTGGATTTATTCCCAGTTGCCAGGAACCCCGTTGGAGGTGATCTCCTTCCAGTGTCTTCTGATAACTGCTCAGCTCACCGAGACAGCCTTCTCAGTTTCTTCTTGGATGGAGGCACGAGGATGTCAAAGATGGAATGGATGTGCATGTGACCTCTCTCTACCCCGAATAGGATGATCCTGATGCTTCGGGTCGGGCCTCCACGAGGTTGTGGGCCACCTTTGATAGATTCAGCTTTGATGCCTAGATATGTAGAATGCTCTAAGATGTTAAGTCAGGTCTGAAGAAACAAAAATGGGTGACATGTCACTGCCACACCAGCAAGGGTACAGTGGGACAGAGTCAGGAAGCACACACAGTTCTTAAAATTCTAATGCTGGATCTGCTGCTGGCAAGATCTTTCCAATAACACGATTGCCTTTATTTCTTCATCAATGTATAGTCATACCACCTACTTACCCCAAAGGAGCAGCGTCAGACTAACCTCGCATATAAATCTTACTCTGACACTGTTTACACTCATAAAGATTGTGAGATCTGTACTGGGCCAACCCACGGCTGCTTAGTTATTGGACAGTAGAACTGCCGTCTCCCTTATATGGTCTTCTGGAGCTTATGCAGCCTTATTAAATCACTCAAGATTTATCAGGCATTTTACTTTTAAAATATTTCTCATTTACTTTTTTATAACAAACTTGAGTGGAAGGTCTTTTTATCCCCAGTTGACAGATGAGTATGCTGAGGTGGAGGAAAGATAAGTAACCTCAGGCTTACGGTCTTAGCAGCTTTGGGTTCAGTTAGGTTTGGACCTCTGCTCCACTACTATCTGCCTGGGTTGGAACCCAAGACTGGCAGATTCTTTCTATATTCCTGGCTCACCCTCCTGCAACATGAGAACTAACTCCCCCTGTTAACCGATGCCCAGCAGGCTCACACTAGGGCTCTGGTCAGCCTATGTTCTGACTAATTCCTGGGCCCAACTATGAGCAGAAACCAGCTTAATGCAGTTTTCCAGCTTGAGAAGAGGCACTAAAAGAGGGCAGTTTCAGGCAGGTGAGGGAATTTGGTCATGTGTAGTAGCAGGTCATGTGTCTGGGGCGGATTTGTGACAGTCTAGAATCAAGCAATCAAGAATTTTTTCTGGTTCACCTAGTTTTCCCAAAAGAGATCTGCTCCTTGGGATTTTTGCTGGGTAAAGCTAGCAGGCAGTGATAGGACTGGGAGGAAGGGAGAAAGTGCTAGAAGAAGAGAAGGGCTATTCTGTAACCTCAGGGCACCTGGAGGAGAAAAATACCCCAACATTTACTAAATTCCTACTATGGACCAGGCCCTGTGTTACACACTGTGAGACTAATAAGAACTCCCATATAGCCCATATTCTGTGCCAGGCAGTGAAGGCCAGTACTTTACATACAGTAACTCACTTAAGCATCTCAGCAGACCCATCAAGAAGATGCTACTACTGTGGTCACTTTACATGTAAGGGAAGTACAGCACAGACAGGTTTTGCAATGTGCCTTACGTCACACAGCTTATAAGTGGCCAAGCTGGGATGTGAACCACATCTGGCTCCCAAGTCTGTGCTTTAACCATTGTACTGTGCTCCCTCTCCACTCTTTTAAACCTTGTCATTGAACTCCCACAGACTCTCTGACATAAGTATGATTACTCACATTTAACATATAAAGACACCGAGGCTCAAAGAGATCGAGTAATTTGCCCAAAGCCTCCCAGCAGAAACCATCCCTCTCTCTTCATTCAGTCTGTCACCCAGGTCACTGAGCAGACTGGGCCCCACACTCAGCTCAGCCCACACCCAGTCTTTTCAGCACCCATACCACACAGCAACCTTTCTCTTCGTTTGCCCTCATCTGAAACTCCCCATCACTGCATTCTGGTCTCCTCTAATGGCACCTTCTCCCAGAGGCCTCCCTTCCTCCTTATGCTCTCCATCCTCTCCGGCCCCTGGCCCAGCTTCCTTGGGCCTCTGAGCTCTACACTGACCTCACATCCTACTTCTTCATGTTTGCCTCCCCCACAGGAACACAATCACCACATGAGTAGGAACCTTGCCCTCTTCACGGTGACATTCCTACGGCCTGACACAGGGCAGGCATTCAGAAGTTTGGTGAACGAATTTGTATTTCTTCCCACCTCGTTGTGACTGCCTTTCCTTATGATAAAGATCCCAACTTCCCCCACCACTATACTTCCAACGATATTTCGGAGAGTTGACATTGGATGCTGCAAGTACTAATACTTCACAATTGGATGGGACCCTGGAAAGTCATCATGTATCCTCTTATCAACAGATTACTCAAGAGCAACTGACATTCTTCGTTCCCTACCATGTGTCAGGCATGGTGCTCAGCACTGGAGGTACTAAGTGAATTAAAGCAGTCGTTCTTGTTGCTTTCTGAGAGGAGACAGAGATGCATAATCAATGACAACACCGTGAGGCAAACACAACACGTCTGGGAGACGATGGGGGCAGAGAGGAGGGGCCCTTAGCCCAGTGAGAGGAAAAAAGGGTATCAGGGAAGTCTCCTTGGAGGAGGTGACTTCTATTTGGAAGAAAGAATCCAGAAAAGGAAGAAAGGGGGATAATAGGCAAGGCAACAGCAAAAGCAAGGCACAGAGACATTTCAAACAGTATAACTACTTGCATTTCAGATTAATGAGTTGGAGTGGGCACTAGACCAGAGCCCATTTGGAAGGTGCCTAGTAAGTTCTGTTTTGACAAGTGGAGTTAGAGCAGCCTGCAAGACGTCCAAGGAAAGAGGTCCAAAAATAACTTCAGCTCTGAATGTTAAGTTCCGGATGCACCCAGCCAAGGCTTGAAAGAAGAATGTGGGAATCATCAGCATATCAGATGAGAAGCTGGGACTCAGAGCAGTAAAACAACTTGACGGCCATCACACTGCAATCACTGAGGCCTGGAGTCCATGTCTTCTCCCTGGTAGCATGGAGATCCTGCCATCACTGGCCAGCTTCCACCAAGCCGGGCCTCCACACTGCCACGGAGGGGACACCCCGCTGAAAGGCCTCACCACCTGCCCTTCCCAGGCTTCCCTCAGAGCCGGTAGTTTACCACGACTGTAAGGAGGCCAGTGCTTGCCCAGGGATTGGGGCAAGATACTCCGCTCCCTCGTGTGGCTAGAAGATTCGTTATAGTGGGTGGCTACCCACATACCAACAATTATCCAGCCTGTTTAAACCCCTCCCCTCCAATAGAACAGGCTCTGCTTCATTTTGAAGGATGTCGAATTTTAATAATATTGTACTTCACATGTAAATATAATTACTAGTAAAGGAATAAATACAGGCAGAGCACTATTTATCTTCTGTAGTGTCTCTGATTTAGAATCTGGAGAACAGCCATTTTTACATAGCCCCTAATCTGTACACTGCCCCGTAAAAGCCACGGGGGAAATAGGCACCATATCCCCTGTCAGACAAAGGTCAGATTGCAGGTTGACTTCCAATGTTTGTTCTTTCTTCCATTATAACAGAATGCCCAGTCTTTATTGGATTCATGGATGCCCAGAATAAAGACTAAAAATCCAGATTTCTTTAGAGCTTGACATGGCCAAGTGGCTCAATTCTGGCCTGAGAAATCTGGCATTAGAGAAGAAATGATGCCTTAGCAGAGAAAGGCTGTGCCACACCCTTTCCCTTTTCCACCAGGCACAGATGACAAACGAAGGTAGCAGAGCTCCCAGGAGAAGGAGACTGGCTCCCTAACGTGCTGTGCTAACAGAGCGAAAGAAGCCCTCTCAAGCCACCCTTGTGGTTTCCTGTTATAAGTTGCTGAATCAATATCTTACCTATTGCAGGTGCCATTTAGAGAGAATTCACCAGAGAATCTGTGGCACTGTGCCTCTTAAAAAGGAAAGTTTTATCTTATTTTTTTAAAACAGATGCATGGCATTCATATACATGTGCATGATCTTAAGGATAGCCAGCCTAGCTTGATAAAAGTTTCCATATGTATATACTTATAAAACTATCATTGAACTCAAGATGTAAAAAAAGGGGTGGGCAAACTAGAGGCAGACTAAATACGACCCACCACCTGTTGTTGTAAAGTTTTAGTAGAACCCTGCGGGCCCATTTGTTTATGTATCATTTATGTCTACATTTATGCTACAGCAGCGGAGTTGAGTAGTTGACACAGAGACTGTAGGGACTGCAAAGCCCAAAATATTTACTATCTGGTCTTTTACAGAAAAAATTTGCCGGCCCCTGTTACAGAACATTCTGGAGCATGCCAGAAGGCTCCCTCATGCCCTAAAAATGAATTTTATTCATCAAACCTCGGAACTGGTGAGCAAGAATGAGTATAGGAAAAGAAATAAGTGAGGAAGGTTGCATTTGCCATGCAGGCTAGAACCTTCTGTTGGTTTTCTCATCCTCATTGGAACAATCAAGTGTCTAACACTTTTAGCTTGTCAACAAGTAGCCTGCCAATGCATTGCAGAGCTTCTATTTTTAAAATTATCTCACAAGAATGACTAAGGATTACATTTAAATGAACAAGAATGAGGAGAGAAACAGATTTCCTAGGGATGTGCACGCCTTCATTTGGCCTGTGGTTCTGCAGGCAAGTCTGACTGTGGCTTGGTTCCTACTTTCCTTTGTTTAGGTATTCAAACTTCCAGGACGTGGAAAATAGGAAAGGGGGCTGAGATGTCACGAGTTTGCTTTGGCCCTGTTTCTTATATTTTTCCTATTCATTTGACTTTACAGCATCTATCACATAATTTTTTTGTACATTTTGCACAGTCTCCACCCTCAGTCGGCTACTTGAGGTTATATGGCAGTTCCCTAAGTGGTCTGCTCTCAACAATACCAAGAAAGAGCCAAATAAATCAACCCAATGGCTTAATTGCATCTGTCTAAGCCAGAACACACACACCCACAATAAATCACCACTGCCCAACCATAGCACGCCCTGGAATGATGAGAAGCTTGGCCCTCTGTCCAGAATACTTCAAGAACGTTGAACATATTGGGATGGCAAAATGGCTCCCTTGACTAGATGGCAAAGAACAGGTGCTCTCCCCTGCCAGAAAATCTTGGAATAGATGCTTCAAATTCTGAAGCATTTTATCCTATGCTCGACCCCATTTATCCAAATACAGACAAATGATAAAGAGGACGCCCTAGACACAGCCCCCAGAGCATACCCAACTCATAGAGATTCCGTTCCAAAATTTTGTGTTAATATTTTAAGAACTCCAAAAGGTACACTTACATTGGAACAGTGATTTAATGAACAGAAGGCTCTCAGCCGATGTCCCCCAAATGTAGTCTTTCTATTCCCAAGCTAAAATACAACAATTATTTCCCCACTATGTTGGAAACTGAAGGAAGCAGCCTTTCCTGGGCTGGCCTGGAGAGCAGATGACTATGTATGCCGTTGCTGCAACGGGCAGTCAGCAGAATGTAAGCACAGAGGGCGGTGAGCTTCCTCTTCTTGCTTCAGCAGAAGTCCTGTTTCCTCCCACGGTCTTTGCTCAGGGGTTAGGGTTTGGCAGCCAGGTTGAATATTTTTGCGCACCCTCCCTTCCCAGGTCCCCTTCCTCTGGCATAGAGCACCCCGACTCCTGCACCCATCCATGTCACAGCCATTTTCCCACGCTACCCCCAGCTCTGCCATGCTTTGCCGTCACTGCTCTTTACCACCAAGGTGGGATTTACACCAAGTGTCTTCCCTCATCCCCCGGGCATCAGGGGAAGAGCCGACTTCTCTTGAAGAGCCACACACTCTCCATAATCTGTCACAACATTAACACAGGGCTGTATGCGTGCTGTCAGCTTTCACTGGTAGGTAGAAAAGTGACAACACAGCAGTAGCTTGGACTTGGCTTCTACATCCGACTGTTCCCAGAGTTTAATAAAGCTGTAAGGAATAAAGTCACACCTTTATCCCGAGTGCCTCTGGGTACGTGAGAGGCAGGCAGCATAGCAGTTACGTGTATGTTCTGGTACCACTGGAATGCCTGAATCCAAAGCAAAGCTCTACCATTCCTGTGTGGCTTTGGACAAGTTACTTAAACTGTCCGTGCTTTGATTTCCCCATCTGTAAACCAAGGGTGATAATAGTACCTTTCTCACAGGGTGGTTATAAGAGATGAATGAGCATAGAGTACTTAGCACAGAGTTTGACATATAGGAAGCCCTTATTAAATGTTAGGAGTTGTTATTACAAGCCAAGATCTCAACCTTGCTTCTCTCTCTTCAAGATGGAGCCCATTCTTAACATCTCCATTCTCTTTAGAAAAAGCTCTCTTCCCTACTAAGAATACTTACGCTTACCCTAGATCGTTTCTCCACCATGGAGACCCTCAGTACATAATTACCAGAAAAATTCAGAATGGAGAATCCAGAATCTGGACTACTCTGAAAACTCTTTGTGGTCCCTGCCAGTGGAAGTAAAAAGACCCCTTCATTCTTCCTGCAAACTTCCAGCTTCCTAGGAGTAACTTCTGCTTTGTAGATATGCATACACATGCACACATGTGCACACACACCCTTCTGAAGGAAAAACAGTAATTCAGTGGAAATGGCAACTTAAATTATTTTTATACAGAAGGCCAGTTCTCTTTTCTCATCTTCCTGCTAGGGGCATTTTAGTACCTAGGAAATAGTCTCTAACAGTATCACTTCAAACAGCAGAGCCATTTACCCTTAATTTTTACTTTTAGCTATAGAAAGATTTGGATCAAGACTTGAATGGTATGCTTTACTTTACTTTGGACCAGAACAAATTCTTAGGCAGGGCTTCCACCCCTTCTAATATCTATAAAGAAAATGAAAAATTATAGATGTGTTTTCCATTTGCCCAGAGCAAAAACTGAGGGGTAGTTTTTCTAATTACATTCTTTCAGCACTTGGTAATTGGGCTCTGTAATCAGTAGGTGCTGGACACTGAATGGAAATCAAAGAAATCTAAATCTGGTCTTATCTTTAGACAGATTATGATCTAGTCAGAAGAAAAAATGCTGGAGAGGGCCAGAGAAAAGGAGTGGTGCCTTGATCACCACTTTGTATCACCTAATGAGTCATTGGCCCTTGATAGCAGAGTTAAAAATGTGGTTTTAGTAAGAGTTGAAGAAGTTTGGGCAAGTCTAGCATATGTGAACAATCTATTTAGAGCCCAGAATTCATCCTCTCCATAGTTTGCAAAAGCCACCTAATATGTTACGGTTTTTCCTTTACATAGTGTTTCCGTGTGCTTGTACCTTATAAGGTCCACAATACACACGTGCATCCTAGATAGTCTGTGCTGCCCCACGATTCCTACCAAGACCCTGAAATACTTGTCAACTGCCATCCAGCATCCGAACAAGTTTAGGGCAAGAGTTTTTAGGAAAGCCTAGCATTTTTAGGAAAACATTTGTAGTAAGAGATTGAATAGATGGTGGTTCTCATTTAGGACATCACCACTGCCCCAGGGCATTCATCTTTGGTTAGCAGATGACGCCAACGTAAGAAAGAGAATACCAGGCAGTCCAACAGGAGAGATTGCTGACAGAAGACATCGCTCCCATGTTATCTCTCCAAATCAAAGAAACCACTAAGTGAATGGTGGTAAATACACACCCCGCTCTGATTGGCAACCTTTGCCATTCAACCTGTAAATTGAAAGGCATGTAAGCCAAAATTCACCCTCCTCTCAACCTAGAAGGGATGAATCACCAAATCAATCCTCACATTTCTTCATGCAGAAAGGCAGGAGACTTTCCAAAAAAGGTTGTGGTTTTCTGTTTCCTTGGATCCCTGACACACAGCCCAGCCGTGATCACATGCAGGGACAGGCAGGAACCTGCTGCCTTATTTGGGAATCCTGTAGCCCCTTTTGTAGGGGGAGGGATCAGACAGAGAAGTCCAGGTCAAAAAGACAGTAACTCACAAAAATAAGAGACTCAGATAAAGGAAGTGAGCATTTTATCTAGAATAAATATAGAAAAGTACCTGATCCAAGGAACAAATATTTCCATACCAATTTCTTTGTAAAGGTCTCCTAGGAAAACACTTAACCATCTTCCATTTTCTGTAATGCGTTCTCCCATTATCCTTCCAGCCGTATGCTGACTATCTGCATTTCCCAGCTGCTGCGAGGACAGTTCTTCTGGTGGGGGGAGGCTATGTGAGTTACATTCAGCCACAGTTCTCTGAACAGATGCTTCTCAAGTGTCCCTCATTCTCACCCCAACATGTGCTATGTGGCATTCATTGTGGCTTGCAGACAGCAGGAACAGTGTCAGCCCAAAACAAGAACAAGGTGGAGTGAAGAGAGGAAGCTCAGGGCCCAGATGCTTCGGATGCTTTAGCTTTCAGTCGGCCTTCCCTGAGCCTGAGACCCCTGGGGGCAGCCCCGACGCAGATCCCAACTGCGTATTTAGGCCTCCACCGAGAAGCAAGACCTCCCGCTCATCCTGAGCACTACAGAACACATACATTCCTCTGCTCAGGTATTTCTCCAGCACGGCTGCTACCAGCAACCACTCCTTTTTATTTTGTTTCTCCAACTATGACATCACCCAACTAAGAGAAAAAAGGACAAAGGGAGACAATGAAACAGGAACGGGTGTGTCAGCTCAAACTGGAACATGTGTCCATTGTCAGCCCTGAGTAACCGAGAAAAACAAGCCCCCAAGTCCCTCTCCTGGTGCCCGTGTCAGCGGCATAGCCGAGGGAAGGGTGCCCTCTGCTGTTAGCTGTGGTGTTTTGTTTTTAGTTTGGAAAGAAATTTCAAGCTCCACATAAAACAGATTTAAGAAGCATTTCTTCAGTATTAAGTATTAAATAGGGAGGCCAGCTTGGGATTTCAGGCGTTTGAAGAGGCTGTGCTCCGGGTCGGGTGAGGGAGGCGTGAGGGATGGCCCAGGCAGCCATGAAAATGTCATCTCACCTGGCTGCTAAGAGAAATTCATGGCTTGGAAAGGGGCCTGTAGGCTTTAGAGATCCAGAGCATTTTGCCTGGAAAACAAAACCATTTCTTGGGAGCACGGTCCTTCTTGAGTGGCAACACACTCTGAGCAGCATCTCCATTTTTTCCCTGTCCTTTCCCAGTAAACCAGTTTGGGCTTGTTATTAGGTTCCTTTATTTGTTTCTCTAGGAAAGAAAAAAAAAACCATAGTTCTCACATAGGGAGATGAAACTCATTGGCTTCACTCACAATTACTGCATGAAGATAAGAATTTAAAATAAATACTAGTGCCCGACTCTAATGAAAGGTCCATGTTGTTACTCAGTGTGTGCTCCCAGGAATATCAGCTGAGAGAGAATAATGGGCCCCCGAGCTCACCTTAGAGTTAATCCAAATGCAACCTACAAGGGAAACTTCATCATGGTTATAACTAGCATTTTGCAAACGGAAGTGCTGCAAATGAAAGGTCATAAACAGCATCTATGTTAATGCTTTAATATTTGCTCTCTTCCTAGTTTTTGCTTTCAAAGTGGGTTTTTTCCCCTGTATTTTGGAAGGCTTCAAGAAAGTATACATCACTGCGCAGGTTTCCTTCACTTGTCAGAGAAAATGCAGTTATTGGATGTTCCACAAGCGGCCTTCTAAGGGGAGGAGGAGGGGGCAGTGGTGACCCGTCTTTCATCACCATCTTCCTTGTCATCTTCCACAGGTGTCACATCTTGCACTTTATAAGGCACAGAGGCCTCTTTTTTAGCTGCATTCATCTCCTTATCAGAAAGTCAGAGTTGGAGTGTCTATATACTTAGATTTTTCTAGATATTTCTGATTTCAAACACATGTATCACTTAAACCCTTTTGGACCCAACTTGACAAAAGGAGAACTTATTGGCTCGTGTTAATGAACATCAAGGTCAGAGGTGGGGCTAGATCTCAAAGAGGACAGAAACCAATAATCTGAATTTCATCAAAGTAGTCTTCATCTTTCACCATATGGATTTCATTCTCTTTTTCTTCACAGTGACTTTTTTCCAAGACACAGGAAGCATGATGGCCGGCCACTCTCGCATTTACATTTCCCCAGCTCCACCTGCCAAGGAAAAGACAATGTCTTCCCTTAAGCCCTATTGGTTTGGAAATGGGAAATAGGAGAGTAGAAACCGATTGCCTTTGCCTGGGTCACGAGCTCGCATTTGTGGCCAGGGTGAGTGGGGTATTAAGATGAGCAATAAGATGGGAGTGAGGCTGGGTAGACAAAGGAAGAGATGTCCGCTACAACCTTCCTCTCCAGTGTCAGGTCCTTGAAGGGGGCAGGAGGGTGGAGTTTTCTCTAATTGGATTTTCCTTGTGTGTTAAGCACTGTGTGCTAAGCATTTTGTTCATTTTTCGTACATAATTTCCTTTCATTGCCACCACAACCCTATGAGGGAGGTGTTATTATTAGATTCTGGAATTTAATTTCAGAGTTTAGTGACTTGTCCAAATTTGCACAGCTAGTAAGTTACAGAACTAAACCCAGAGCATTTTGATCCCAGAGCGCAACATAGTAACTAGTACCCTGTATTTCCTCCCATTTGTCAAATGATGTATGTTGGTTTCTCCTTCAGAAAAATTAGTCTCTAGAGTTCTGGTCAAGATTACATGCAACCTATTTATACTCAAATTTTGAATATAGAAATACTCTTTGAATCAAGAATATATTAACTATGATCCATTCTTTCTTCAGTATAAAGACTGAATTTTGTTCAGTTTTGTTTTCTTTTTAACAACTCATCTAATGTCTTAGACATAGTGGGTACCAAGTATAAGTGATTTACAGAGTATAGTGAAGGGCTTTCTAATTGCAACTCAAAGTGCAAATGAAATAAGAGAAAATATTGATAAATTTGACAAAAAATATTTTTTGCACAGCAAAAAACTATGTAACCAAAGTCAGAGGACAAATGGCAAGCTGGAAAAAACTATTTGCAACATATTTCACAGATAAGAAGCTAACATTCATAATATACAAAGAACATTTATGACTCAGTTTAGAAAGACCAATAATCTTATGGGGAAAAATGTGCAAAAGACATGAATGGACAATTCACAAAAAGAAGTGTAAAATTGGTTTTAAAACTTATGAAAAGATGCTCAGCTTCATTCATAATAAAAGAAATGCAAACTAGAACTGCTGACACACCATTCTCACCCATCAGCATGGTGACAATTCAAAAAGCTTGACAATATATTGTTAGTAAATTGTGGGACACTCTTCTTGCTGGAGGGAATGTAAAATTGTACAGTCTCTATGGAGAGCAGTTTGAGAAAACCATATAGGCACTTACCCTTCCACCCACCAGGGCCACGTGTAGGAATTTATCCTGAAATACAACTTGAACAATATGAAAATATACATGCAAAAGGTATGCATTGCAGCATTATTTGTTCAAGCTTAGGAGACTCGTTGAATAAACTACATATGCCCATACAATGGAAGACTGCAGATAAATTAAAATCACCAGTGAAGACACCCCCTCTATTGCAGTCACTATCTATCAACATAGTAAGATGTTATAGAGTCATTAATTGTCTTCTCTGTGCTGTACTGCCTTCCCCCTGACCTACCTATATTATGATTATGAATTATAGTTCCCCTTAATCCCCTTCTCCCTCCCCACCCTCCCAGCTGTTCACACTTTATAACACTTTTCCATAGAGCCCCAGATTTCAGCTTTTCTTTTCTTTACCCTTTTTCCTCTATAGTGAAATTTGTACACTTAACCGGTATGGTGGCTCAAAAGTGAGCCAAGTAAACGTTAAAATAAGGAAGAAAGACTCAGAGGACTTCAGAGTAACAGGCCCTGGAGTGGGGGTGGGAGCGATAATACACAGCATGGGGGTCGCGTGAGCTGACCGCTGGCCATTTTCTCTCTTTGATCTTCCACTGTGGCCTTTTTCAAATTACGTTCATTTACTCAGCACGTCTTGACCCTGCTGGGAAGTCTTAAATCAGAGATGTGATTGAATTGGTCTAGGGGCTGAGGTCTCAGGCTTTGGGATCGGTCAGAAGCTCCCGGGCCTGATCCTCCCGAGCAGCAGGGCTGAGAAACGCTGCCTGCCGCTGCGTGCTTTTGGCTGCCTCATTGTGGGTACTTGACCACACCTCTGATGAAACTGAAATTCATTTAAAATTCGTGAGGAAAAATGCACCTGCTCAGGGTATACTTGTGACCTGTGCTAAAAAACGACGAAATGGAAATTCATTTAAATTATTTAGTAATTATTTAATAATTCATTTAATAATTTAAAATAAAAACCTGTGCTAAAAACGACCTTTGGGCAGCCAAAACTAGTGATCACAAAGTTCCTGCACTGAAGCTCAACTGATTTCTTCTCCAAGGGAGCGCTGAAGGCCAAGATGTTTCTGAATTATCCTGTTTCCTCAGTTATTCCCTTGAACAACTTTGTAGGAAGTTGGGATGGAGCTTGTCACCAATTTAAGTAACTTGGGTATCTGGTTAAGTAGGTAATTTGGGGACCTTCTGGGCCCAGTCAGTGCAAAGGCAGTTGATTCTTCACAAATAAAAGCAGAATAGGCCGTCACCAAGAGCTGGAATGAGTGTCCACCATTGTTTGCACTGGCTGTTCTGCAACCAGGGTCCAGATGTGGCAGATTACACCAAGACTTTCTGTCAAGTCCAATCGAACCACATTCATATAGACCAGGGTTTCTCTGACTCGGCATTATTGATAGTTGGAGCGGGATCATTCTCTGGGGGCAGCGGGGGCTGTCCTGTTCCCTTTGGGTGTTAGCAGCCTCCCTGGCCTCCACCCACTAGGTGCCAGCAGCATCCCACCCCCTGGTGGTGACCATCAAAAATGTCTCTTGAATTTGCCAAGTATTCCCTTCAGGCCAAGGTCGCTCCTGATTGAGAACCACTACTAGAGAGTCACTCTTAGTTTGTCAGTGAAAAAATAAATAGTCCTGTTTTGAAATTTCTCAGTTGGAAAAGAATCAGTTGAGAAGCGCTTCCTTCCCATATTCTCCTGCTGTCTTCTTCCTTCCAGTCCTTTGTGGTCCCATCAGGCCCTTGCACACTAGCAGTAAAATAAGCATTGTTCAGGGTCAGTGAGCCTCAACCAAGGGCAGTTTTGCTCCCCACGGGACATCTGACACTGTTCAGAGGCATTTTTCTTTGTCGGTACTGGGGAGGAACTGGCATCTAGTGGGCGAAACCAGGGATGCTGCCAAACACCCTACAGGGCACACGGCAGCCCCCACGATAATTGTTAGGACCAAAATATCAACAGTGCCGAGGTTGAGAGACCTTGATTAAAAGCAACCATAGCCACAAAGCCCAAAGGGAAGAACCACTTTGGGGGACCTTTAATAATACAGACCGGTGGTTCTCAGCTGGGAGTGTTTGCCCTCCTGGGTCATTTGGCAACGTCTGGAGACATTTTTCTTTGTCACAAGTGGGGAGGTGGAGTGCTGCTTCTGTCTAGTGGAGAGAAGGCTCGGGTGCTGCTAGGCATCCTACCGTGTGCAGGACAGCCCCCCACACCACAAAGAATGACCCGGCCCCCGAATGCCAATAGTCCAAGGTGAAGAAGCCCTGCCCTAGGGGCACCTCCGCCGTGGCTCTTAGGCCCCCTGGTTTTGTAACCCCCTTGTGGTTCTATGCTTTCACTCCCACACTTTGCGTCTGCCCTTGTATTGCCAATCCAGTCTTGGATGTCTAAACCCAATACAATTTTGCCATAGCAATAGGGTGGCTAAGAAGGAGGGAGGCTTGGCACAGAACCCAGCCCCCAGAACAGATCAACACTGGGGAGCAGGCCAGTGAACATCGGAGGTTCAGCCAGCTCTGGGGGAGGCAAGCCACAGTCACAATTCATGCCAACGGCACAAATGGCCCTGCAAGAGACACTTTGTCCTGCCAGGCACAGGGACAGAGTGGCTGGGAATCTGGGGCGGTAGAAGCTTTTACTGTAAAATCAGGCCATTTCCATAAAGTCAGGCAATAGGTAAGATGTCCCAGCCAGCAAGCTGGGGTTTGGGAGCAGGGCTAGATCCTGAGTGGGGCACCTGGTGAGACTGAGTGAGGACCTCAGGGAGAAGAGAGAAGCTGGATCGTTCGCAAGCCAGCTGAAGGAGGATTTGAGAAAGGGACCGATGGATTCCTATGAAACAGGACCAATGGGAGCTAGGGCTCAGATTAGCAAAAGAGCGATGGATCTTCATTTGCAAAGTGGAAATGCCATAGGGGAGGGCAGGTAGTGACATGGAAAGCTCTGACATCATCCCCAGCGACAAGCGACAGGACACTGCACCTTGGGTCTGAAAAATAGGAATACTGACTCCATAACAAAGAGCAGCTCTCCCTTCCTCCTAACCTCCCCCCCAACCCACAATCACACTCACACAAGCCCATGTCCAGCACTGCTCTGCCTCTAACCACCGCGGGAACTGCGGACACAATTCCCGCCTGCCGATGGGATTGGTCAAGAGAAGTGGGGGTCGTGTAGAAGCAAATGTTGCTCAGTGAGCAAAGCAGAAGCGACACAGTTGAGACCAAAAGTGTGATCACTTATTCATTTGTGGTTTTGTTTTTTAGTTGGCATTGGCTTTATTTTAAAATCATGTTTTTCTAAAAAATTCTAAATGTGACATACGTTCCTTAGAGAAAATCCAAAACTTACAGAAGAGTAAAAAGAGAAAAAATTACCCACATTCTCTGAATACCTCTAGTAATAAATCTCTATTAATGCCTCTGTTAATATTCTTCTAGCTTTTTTTTCTTTATGAAGATCCTATTGCTTTTTACACAAAGTGGAAATATTTTTCTTTGTAAGTTTGTATCCATAATATGACAAAATCGTTTCCCTCACTATGACAAACCTTATATGAATCATTTTTGTGACGTTTCTTGGTTTCACTGATTATAAAGTCAACCCATACTCTCTGTAGAAAATCTGAAAAATACAGAAAAGTATAAAACATTTAAATAATCTGTAATTCCATATCCCAAAGATGAACACTCTCAAAATGTTGGTGGGTTTTTCCTAATCCGTTTTTGCTTTGATGGCACTTTTTATTCCAAGGGCCAGTAGCTGATATGCACCTTACAACTTGCTTGACAGGTAATAATAATCTAGGCAAATACCATTCTTCCAGAATTTTGCTGTGGCCAGGTCCTTGTCTCATTTAAATCCATTAGAAAATGGGAATAATTTTTCTTCGGATTGACTCTGGATTTATACGTCACTTTGGACTCCTCTAGGTAATAAACCCACTGCCCAAGAAGTAGTGAATAGGGAAGCTTGCTTTTCCTATTCATCTCTACTTCTGCAGGGAATACTTTTTTTCCTTCTTAATGGAAGTGTTCTCCAATATATTAAGTTTGGTGATATGGATAAAACTATTGAAAATATACAGGAACCTGGAGCTAGAAGCTCATTAGGGATTTTGGTGATAAGTATTTTACATAATCCAAACCTGACTTTGTACAATGCAAATGCATCTACAAGCAAGAATTCTTCCCCAAGCAAAACTGAAGTTTGTTCTAAAACTGTTAGGAACAGAGATTTGTTTAAGGGTAACACAAAGTGTGGGGAAGAACTGTTGACGTAAAGTCAGAAGGCCAGAGTTTGGATTGACCTTGGTTAACCAGCCATGGAACCTGGCAAATTGCTTAGCTTCCCTGAGCCTCCATTTCCTTGTCTGTAAAAATGGGGATGCTAGCTGCCTCATACAGGATTAAGTGAAGTAACATCCAGACAACAGTGCCTGGCAGACAGGAGTCCCTTTATTAGATGCTGACAGGGAGCCGAGCAAGCTGCTACATCGCAAGCCAACGAACTATGGTCTAAGGGCCAAATCTGACACATTGCCCATTTTTGTAAATAAAGTTTTATTGGAATACAGCCAAGCCCATTCACTCATGTAGTATCTATGGCTGCTTTCATACTGTGCTTGCAGAGTTCAGATAGACTGGAGGACCCAAAAAACCTAAAATATTTGCTATCTGGTCCTTTACAGAAAAAAAAATTTCCAACCCCTGGGTTAAGTGCTTCCCTCAAAATCCAGGAGGTAGATTCTACTGTCTTCCCATTTCTCAGGTAAGGAAGCTGCCACATACAGAGGTTAAGGACTTGCCCAGTGACACTGATTTTATGGAAGTAGATCTTGACCTCATCTATCTCAATTCAAAGCATGTGAGCTTAGCAGCCATGCTATGATGGCTCTTCAAATATACTTGAGTTAAATCTGAGCTCTTATAGTGTTAACTTCTACTTCTGTCATAACACCTCCCTTGCAACCATTGACAATGGCTGGGCCTTGAAGGCATCAGTGTCTTTCACACAGATTCCAGCATGCTGTGATGTAACTCCTCTAACAGAGACCGCATCTCAACTCCAAATTAATATACCAAGCTGGAATGCAGGGAAGAGGGTGAAAGATTATCAGGATCAAGGACTGTGAAGGATCTGAGATTTGACCCTCCTAGCAAGCTCATGAGTTAACCTGCCACAGCTTCATGGGTGCTGGCAGAAGACATGGAACTCCTGGGCCAGAAACAAAGGACTTTATTATTCTCAGAACCCCAAGCAGCACAAGCTTCATATTCACATTAGATCCTTCTTGTTTCCCAAGTCCATGGAGGGGTACACAGAGTGGCCCAGGTAGATGCTGTGTATGCAACAATTTTGCATCACAACTGAGGAACCCCAAACTTAGGGAACCCAAATGTTTTATAATGGGAAGTAAGCAAACCTTACCTGACTTTTGCCTCAGAGGGAGATTGATCTTATTATACAGGGAAATAAGCAAATCTGCCTTTTGCTCTGGAGGGAGAAGCTGTCTCTACCTTTCAAAGGATGCTATATAACTTCCTTGAAAGAAACGTCCAGAACAAAGGCTGTCAGCACCTCTGCCTACAAGACATGCAGAAATTTGGGAGACCCATGGCAAACTGTCTCCAACCGTCATTGACAAAGGCCCTGTGTTACTGTGTTCTATGTGTTGAGTGATTTTTACTTTCTATAGGTCTTCAAATAGTAAGTATTAAATTCGTCTCTTCACAAACCAGTGTGGCATGAACTTGTCTTTACAATGAATAATCAGTAATTTCATTTTAGCCGAATGTGTTATCTTCTTACAAAGATATGCACTTTCTACTTTTTTTATTCATGAAACATGGCAGTGAGTATCCTAAAGCTTATTATTCTGATAGTACTGCCCAGGCTGAAAACCTCAGACTAGTACAAATCCCCGAAGTGTCAGTTCCAAGTCTTCAGCTCTTCTCTTTGCAGTTGATTGTCTTAGCATCCAGGAAAAGTAGAGTCTGGGTGATTTAAGTCAGGGGGCATTGTCAGTCCTTCTAAAGCTTAGGTGGGTGGAGGTGTGGGGAAGAAGCACTGGGCAGGTGGGAACACTGAAAGCAGGGATTTTAAAAGCCTCATCTGGGCAGCCAAGTAGTGGCATCTGATGCCAACTGAATACAATGCCACATAATTATCTTTTCAATATAAGAAATCATTTCTATCTTCTGAAATGCTTGATGCCACCAGATTTCATGAGAATGAATTAACATATTTAAAAGTGACAGTAAAAGATGGCTGTTAAAGGAAAAAGCAGACATATCTATTTGCTCAATGTCTGACTGTAAGCAAAGCAAAACAAAAACACACACTTGACATTGTCAAGAGAAAAGGCAACAGTATATCTTTATTCCAAACAAACATAGCCAGCAGGTGTGAAACACACATATGCTTCCTAGCCACACTTGCTGATGAGACTGCTGAGTAAACACACGTGTGAGCATGTAACTGAGGATGGTAAACAGCAGTGTACATCTGTCAGGAGAACAGACTTCGCTCCTGTCTTCTCTATTGGATGGCTGGCTGGCTCCCAAGCAAGCTCCTCCTCCTGCCACTGACAAGTCAAGGTCTATGTCTATACAAGGGTCTGAGGGTCTGAAAGTGGCTCATTTTCCATATAGTTTGGGGAACTGGATGACCCCATTTTAATAATCAGACCAAATGCATTCAATTATACCAGTTTATTATCATGCCAACATGGACATTGTGATTAAGTAGGCACCAGAGAGGGTGGTTTTCACATGAATTTGGGTCCCAGAAACAAAGAGTTAGCTTATTATTTGTTTTTTCATGGTTAGTGTTTCTATCGAATATACTACTGTTTGTCTTTGAAAGCCACCTTGAATTCCTTTTCAAATGAGACACAATAACCCCTGAGAACTGGATAAGGTAGGACACCCACCTTCGGGGGGCTGTTAACCTAGTTAAGCAGACTATGATATTCAAAAATATCCAAGCCTCATGAAAGAGGTACAACACACTAGGGCCAAAGGAAGAGGGCCCATATTTGGAAAGAAACCAGAACACAGTCCTTGGAGATGGAGATGGTGTTTGAGATGGACTCTTACCAGTGTTGAAATGCATTTCTAGGCCTGAGATGGAGCCACTCCAGCCCACATGCCCTGTCAGCAAACTGGGAGTTAGGGAACTTTCATGTCCATATAAATGCTCCACTTGAGCCCAAGGCAGTCCATCAGTCAGCCACTCCCCAAAGGCTATGCCAGCTCTGGGCCTTCCCACTTCAGGCAAGGTTCACTATCTGGCCTCAGCCAATCAGATTTTCTATGTGTCTTTCCTTGTTCTTTACTCCCTAAAACGTTCCTGCCTTCTGCCCCATTTGGCAATTCTCCGAATGGAGACTGTCCACTTCATAAAGTGTTACAGTTTGTACCATCTAAATTATCATTTTTTTAAATTGAAGTATAATTGACATACATTATATTAATTTCAAGTGTACAATGTAATGATTCACTATTTGTGTACGCTGCGAAATGATCATCACAATAAATCAAGTTAACGTCCACCCCCATACAAAGTTCCAAAAAGTTTTTTTTCTTGTGATGCGAACTTTTAAGACGTATTCTCTTGGCAACTTTTAAATACGCAGTACACTATTACTGACTACAGTCACCATGCTGTACTTTATATTCCATGACTTGTTTATTTAATAACTGGAAGTCTATACCTCTTGTCCCCTTCACCCTTTTTGCCTACTCTCCAACCTCTCTCCCCTGGCAACCACCATTCTGTTCTGTTTCTGTGACTTTTGCTCTGTTTACTTGTTTTGTTTTTTAGATGCCACATATAAGATCATTCCATACTTGTCTTTCTTTGTCTGATTTATTTCACTTAGCATAATAACCTCTCTGTCCATCTGCATTGTCACAAATGGCAAGATTTCCTTCTTTCTTACAGCTGAGTAGTACTCCATTGTGTATATGTACCACATCCTCTTTGCCCATCCATCTATCAATGGACACTTAGGCTGCTTCCATATTTTGGCTATTCGAAACAATGCTGCCATGAACATGGGGGTGCATACATCTTTTCAATTAGTGTCTTTGTTTTCTTTGTATAAATACCCAGAAGAGGAACTGATAGATTATATATTCTACTTTTAATGTTTGTTCATACTATTTTCCATAGTGGCTGCACCAATTTGCATTTCCACCAACAGAGCAAGAAGGTTCCCTTTGCTCCACATCCTTGCCAGCACTTGTTATTTGTCTTTCTGATACTAGTCATTCTAACAGGTGTGAGGTTATATCTCACTGTGGTTTTGATTTGCATTTCCCTGGCAATTAGTGACGTTGAACGTCTTTTCATACGTCTGTTGGTCATCTAAACATCTTGTTTAGAAAAATGTCTATTCAGATCCTCTTTTTTTAATCAGATTGTTTGGGGGTATTTTTGCTGCTTAGTTGTATGAATTCTTTATATATTTTGGATATTAACCCATTATTGGATATATGGTTTGCAAATATTTCTCCCATTTAGTAGGTTGCCTTTTCATTCTGTTGTTGGTGTCCTTTACTGTACAGAAACTTTAGTTTGATGTAATCCCACTTGTTTATTTTTGCTTTTGTTCCCTTCAAGGAGGCTCATCACAAGAGGTGGTGAGAAATTAGAAATTGTGTGCCATGTCTGAAGACTGAAACACACTCCAATATGGCCTGATGCTAAGTTACAAGAGAAAATAAAAACTGTGAAGGATGCTAAGGGTCAGGCTGAGGCATTTGAAGGAACTTGGGAAGATGGGTGCTGAGGACTTTTGAAGAGCCAGGACTGTGGTTTTATATGGGGTTCTTCTTGCACAGGCCCTCTTGATGGCTTCTGATAGTGTTAGTGGAAAGGGCTGCTTGGAGCAGATGCCCAGCTGTGTGGAGAGAATACCAAAAAATTCAGAGACTCAAGCCATGGTAGAGTTGCTAAACTACTCATTCTTGAGCACCTATGGCCACCCAAGGTTTAAGGAGGTTTACACGGTAATTTGAAGCCCTAGGTACCTCTAAGGAACTGGGAGGGAAGGCAAGACACAGGAAGAAAATATGTTATATAGGTATGTATGATCAAATGGACAAATAGCACATTAATATGGAAAATTAACCGGCAATGTGGGAGTCCATAAAGCACAGAAGCTAAGTCCTGTAAGTGAAGCAAGTGCAGCAAAATAGAACAATATCAAAACAGAGGTGTCATTTGTAAAGATACCATGGGCAAAATTTATCTTTGCTGCTGAAACACACAAAAGATGACTTTTTCTGTAAACCATTTATACAGAGTTACATTGTTCAATGGCTGTGGCTATTTGTATTTAAGTTTAATTAAATTTAAAGAGCAGTTCCTCAGTCATACTAGCCACTTTCCAATGTTCAATAGTTACATATGGCCAGTGGCTACCACATTGGCAATCACCCCCTTCCGTTATTCTCTTCCTTCCCCATCCAGCTCTGGTTAATTGGACCAGCATTCCGGCCACTCTCCTGCCAAGGTCTTTGTTCCCCTTGCCTGTTGACTGGCTCTCACCTCGGCCTGCCGAAACCCCATTCTCAATGGGTCCAGCTGTTTCCCCAGCTACAGCTCAACTGCTGAGTAGCAGTAGAAAAAAAATGAAAGCCTAGAATGTCTCAGATTTGTACTGCAGTACATCTATGGCTTCCAAAACCAAGTCACCAATGTGGCTGCAACCCTATTGTGTTTCCCTTGTCAAATCTTTCTCCCATTTTCCACATCAAACACTTAAGATATTCTCTTATCTGCATATTTACATGATGACATACATGCATAATGAGAAGAGCCCGGAAAAAAGCCATGTCCATTGTAGAGGGATCAATTAAACAAACTGTGACAAACCTACAAAATACAATACTATGTACCTCCTAATAAAATAAAAAATAAAACCTTTTATCTTCAGGATATATTGATTTAAGTACAATAATGTGAAGTTTCATAATTTATCATTTCCTTTGGCCCAATGGGCATGTTATGTAGAGTAACAAACTGTGATATCCCAGCAGCTTAACATCAGGGCACAACTCAATGTGGATCAGGTGATTCAGAAATCCAGATGCTACCTTCTGTAAACATGTGGCCTTTGAAGCCATACCAGAGAAAGTATAAACAAGACTCAGGAAATTGCATGAGCAGGCCCCAATGTGGCATAATCCCTTCTGCCAACCTCCTATTGGCCAGAACCTAGTCACATGGCTCAACCTAACAGCAAAGAAGGCTGGGAAATATAGTCTTCCTGTGCTCCTCAGAGAGGAACACATAGGGGGATTTGGTAACCACATAACACTATCTCTGCCACAGTTACATTTAAGTAAGAAATGTAAAAATATATTTATATTTGCATTTAAAAAGCTTAGTATAGCAAAGTTATAAACAGGAGTACTTCACTGGGGCAGAGGAGACGAGATGGACAGGGCCAGGAGTAGAAGTTAAGACTTATCAGTATAAGTGTATATGTGGGGGAGGGGGGGTAAATTATTGAGCAGGAGTTAACTGTTCAGCAAAACACCATTTTAAAAAATATTAAACTCAAAAATGAGTAGAACATTCTCCACTCTTCTCAAACCTGTGATCACCATGATGATTTTGGCAGATGGCTCTCCTACTTCTCAGAAAAAACTGAACGCATCAGTGATAACTCCCTGCTAGCCAAGTTCTACTCATCCCCCAGATCTAACTTTAGGCTTCATGTTCCCTGAGAAGCCCTGATACCCCCAAGTCTGGCTTATGCACCCGTCCGCACGAGTTCCTGGAGCATTCTGAAACTCCGCCATCAGTGCACTGTGCGCACATTGTTGTGATTTGTGGTTTACTTGTCCGTCTCCCCCGCTACACTTTAAGCTCGGGGAGGAAGCTCTCCTGCATGCTTGTGCACCGCTATGACCCGCCACTGTTGGCCGCAGTGCCCACAGCCAGTAAAAATGTATTTGAATGAATGAAACAATGGATTAACCCAGCAACAGTTAGGACATGTTAACTTTAATAACACTTGGAGTGTTTCACTGCTGAAGAATGAGTGGAGTTTGTGGTCAAATGAGATATTTTTCCTACTGATATCTTTGGTCTAAGTAAACACGGGTGATTTTTAAGGGGGTCACATCTTTGACCTTAAACTGATCACTTTCCTTTTTATCATAGATTATAAAATTACATCTACACTTTCTTCTTCAAAGGTTCATGTGTTCTCAGGAAATAACCTGATTTTCAGTAATTAAAAAATAAATGCCTAAACTCCCAATTCTTATTCACTCTTCTCTGCAATTCTTAAGAAGCCTAAAAACAGAGAGGGGGCAGTTTATATATAGAAATGAAGGCAGAGAGAGGGAGGGAGGGAGACGAATTCAGGCTTGACTGCAGTTCTTCCTTCGGCTTGCGCTGTACAGATGGAGCCAGCTTGGCTGCCACCCGAGGGGTCCTCACAGCCCTTAGCAGCACGCACTCCCCATTCTGGTGCATTCTCACCCATCCCTGCTGCCAGACTGCTTTTGGATATCAGCATAAGCTCCTTCTCATGAGAAGAAAGCTTCGTGTCTGACTCAGTGTCCTGCTGATGCATCAGGTCTCAGTCTTCTGTGAGCAGTAGTCGCTGGCCAGTGTAGGAGGCATTAGAAAAAGGTCAGGCCTTAGAGTAAGAAGCGTTGCTTTAAATCCTACTCCATCTCCTTCTGGCTCAGGAACCTCCAGCACATTATTGTATTCTCTGAACTTCAGTATCTTCAGCTATAAAAGAAGGATGATAACTTTTTATGGAGTTGTAAAATTTAAATAAAGTAATAGAAGTAAAGTGTCTCATGCAGTTTCTGGCATGTAATACCCAGTGAACAATCACTCTTATTACCATCATTATTGTCATTTTTAATGATTCTGTCACACAATAGTCCCTGCGTATGAAGAGGAACCTCACGCGCCTGGGAACACGTGCCCTACTGCACTGCAGACCATAGGCACAGCCTGCATTTGCGCATCTACATTGCCTTCTCCCACTTCCCACTGCAGTCGAGGAATGAAGGCAAGTACAGCTACTACCATTTTCCAAATGAGAAAAACGGGGCTCAGGGAAATCAGGTCACTGGCCCAAGGTCACACAGGTCATATATGCAGCCTGGACCCAGTTCTTCGGACTCTTCCCACCATGCCACAATAAACTGTTGGGCAGAAAGACAAGATATGAGTGGATGGAAGGAGAATAAGGCCAGCGGAGCCCACCAAAAGGGACTCAAAAAGAGTTAACCAGATAAAACCAGAGGGCCGGAAAGGACTCACAGAGTTAATGAGTTGATTAGTTGAAGTTTCAAAGGCCTGGAGTGACTTAGAATGTCCGCATTTTCCCCAGATAAAGAAAAGTCAGTCAAGGACTTCTCTGCCCTGCCCCATGAGGCAGAGCAGGGAAATAGGTCAAGGGTGATGCCACTGTAAAATCTACTTAGCCTGCAAAAAGGCCCAGCTTATTCTTTAACTTAACCTATATGCCACTCTTCCCCCTCTTCCAGGTCCTTAATCAAGTAACTTTGTAACCAGGGCAAAAGACACACCTCTGAAGTGCAAATAAACCCATGTGGACAAAGAATGCCAAGATCCAAACCAACACAGTCACCTAAATAACCCTATTCTTAAGACAAAACTTCAAAGGAATTATGAATCACCTGTATACATCACGCCTTATGCTGACTCCTACCCAAAAAGTCCTATAAAACCCCAGACCCTACACCCTTAAGTGCACCTCCTCTCTGAGGTTGCCCACACTCCCCTTTCTTTGAGTGTGTCACTCTCTCTGTTCTACTCCAGACAAGTAGGGAGGGGCTGCTGAGATCTCTGATCTGGGCTTGCAAGTTCCCATCGCCTGGGTGACCCAGACAGGACTGCAGCTGTACGATCATGATCTTGAGTAGCCTGCCCGAAAATCTTTCTTTGCCTTTGGGAAGTTCTCAGAACATAATCGCACTCCACCCCGTGCTCTGCAGCTCCCCCAAATCCCTAGAGGCTTAGTTCTCATGCTGTGCAGATTCAGGTGGGCCCTGGACGCCAGGTGACGCTGGCTTCAGGAGCTGGCAAGGGATCAGCCCTGTGCCGAGCAGGAGTTCCATGAGCTTCCCTTTCCTGCCTTCATCTCCCTTGACTCTGGCCCACTCCTCCCTTGGAGTGCATTCAAATAAAACTTTCATTCTGCTTTGCTGTTGTCTCTGCCCTTTAATTCTTTGTTGTGGTGGGGACAAGAACGGAGGAGAATAAACTCACCCCCTAACAAAACCAATCCTCATTCCTGCACTGCAGGAGAGGAGAGCAGCAGTGATTTTATTAGCAGGTTTGAGGCAGTGAGTAGCACCTTGGGTCAGTGAGGAGAACGAAGGTGCTTTATTGGGGCGGCACTGGGGGGATTACAGAGCTGGGGCGGGAGAGGGCCCTCTCCAATGCAGAGCTGCGGTCTGCCCCTCTGGTGCTCTCGGCATTCAGGGCCGCAGCGTGCTTTGTTGCAAACCTCTGGCCAGCCCAGCGTTCCGTTGGACGGCCAAGGCAGTGGATGTGACTGAGAGCAGGGTCCGACAGCAACCAGCGGAGCTGAGAGCATTTTCTTCTTCCATGATGTGTCTCCAAGACGCCATGGGCATCTTCAATCAGTGGGGCTGGAAAATGGGCAGCAAATGATACCTGGCAGGTTAGCTCCACCCAAAAGGCAAAAGTGCTTGGATCCAAACCAAGGCACATTAGCGGATGGCTCTCCGTGCACAGAGTAAAGAAATGGGAATAAAGACCACAAAGTAGAGAATACCATCAGAACACTGCTTTTTATTTCCTTCCTTCTGTAAGCGATTTGAGATGGCCAAGCCTTCTATTCTGCTTCATATCTGATGGAAAGTAATCAAAACAGAATCTATTGAATAACAGTATAAAAGGCATTTAAAAATAAGACAGGGTCAAATGCTTTAAAATCTGCTTTGGAATGGATTTTTAATATGAGCAGGAGCCTGTGTTCACGTCTTTGCTCCTGTCTGAATTGTGTGGGTTTACTTCATGTAAGCCAGCTCTCAGTGTTCTTATCAATGTAATGGGAGGTTTGAATGAGACAACCTCTGAGGTTCCTCTATCTATAGAATTCTATGTGATCTGAGCGCAGTATGTGATAGGTGAAAGAAATAGTGCATATACAGCTGAGCCTCACTAAACATATGCAGATTTCACAGAGTATCCAGATTTATCTTCAGAGGCACAGGCTGACTAAAAGGTTTCCAGAGTTTATTTCCCTGTAATGTGTTTTGAAAATATCCCGATTATGTAATTGCTGCATTACTGTGGCATTTTGTTATTTCCACTAAGATGTCCCACAAAATAACTCAGCTTTATTTAGACCTTAGAAACTTAAAGATTTAATATCCAAGGTGAAAGGCTATAGAAAGTACTGATACACATGCCCGCCTTAACCTTCTAGACTAACTCCCTTTCTAGCAAGGATCAGTTTACCATTGATGACGGGATCCCATCATTAGACGCTTGCATCTAGAGTTTGCAGGCCATCTGTCTCTGTCACAGCTATTCAGCTCTGCCATTGTCTCATGAAAGCAGCCACAGACAGTATGTAAATGAATAGGTGTCACTGTGCATCAGTAAAAATTTATTTACAGAATCAGACAGAGGGCTGCATTTGGCCTGTTGGCCAGAGATGACCCCTGAACCAAAGAGTTAACACCTGGCCCTCAGGGGACCTCCAGGACCCTAATCCAATGCTGAGAGTCTTATCTGATCTGATTGGTTATTACCCTGACTCTATTAGTTGTCACATATTTTGAATATCACCCTGGGGTTTGGGAAGGGGAGAGAATGAAGCATCCTTTAAACTTGCCAGTCCATGGTGCGTCTGCCTCTTCAGGTGTAGTCTCTTGCATGGCCCACCGTCTTTCTAGTAAGTGCTCAGTCTTTCAGATGTCTTCTCTCACCCTGCCTCTTTCTAAAATGGTGCCTGGACACATGGGGGCCTGCTTGCCAGACCTGTGGCAATGGGGAAAGGGGAACTCAGATCCGTGGGGGTCCTCTGGATTCTTGTTGCTCTCTGCTCTGGAGTAGCCGGTCTGGCCCAGGTTCTAGTCTGGTGAACAGAAAATGATAACAGCTAGACACATGGCTCTTTGTAGCCTCTCTGGGTCTTCAGGGCTCTAAGGTCCTCCCTGGCCCTGACTGGAGCACTCAGGGACATCTGGATCCCACGCAGGCCATCTGCAGGCCAAGGACCTGAGCATGGCCTCAGGCTCACCCACCTGGGCACTTCCTGGGCCCTGGCACACCAGCATCCTGAGCCTGAGAGACATGGCCACACATGGACCTGCTCTTGATATTCAGATTTCCTTCAGCCTGCCCACTACTCTACCCAGTGGGTCCTTGGGTCCCCCATACCTGTCAGCACACTTCTAAGGGCTAGTGTACCACTCCCCAGGTTCACCCAGTGACCCATGTGTCCTGCCTCTCCTCTGTACCTCAGTCTCTCACCTCCTTTCCAAAACCAGCCTTGAAGGAGGGGACTGCCTGGTCCTTCTTTCCCTCTCATCATGATATCCATGTCCATTGTGTCACGTCCTCTCCCCTCCAGAGCTGACATTTTTCCCGCCCTCTTTCTGGGGTCACAATAATAGGTAAGAGATTGGGAATAAAACTGGCTCACCAATAAATGAACCTAAGCCAAGAGGAAGCTCAAAAACATTTCATTTCTTTCATATACAAAGGTGTACATGAGGTCTCCTTCTTACTGTGGTGTGATTTTTTCAGGGGGCATTTTTTCTTTTCTGTTTGCTCTTAGATCTATAGAAAAATCATCCTTTCAGGAAGTATTCCAGAAAGGAAAACAACCAGGCCTGGGGTGGGCTTGGTTCTACCTTGTCCTCAGGCCCACCCAGACCACCAGCCCAGGCTGCAGCAGCCTGGCAGGAGGACCTCTGCCGTGGTCTGCAGTGGGCCACACACTGGGACAGAGTGGGATCCACTGACAGTCTGAAAATACCCCTAATTACGTAAAACCAGTGGCTCTCAACCAGAAGTAGGGGGGTTGGAGATTTTGGCTCCCAAAGACATCTGGTAATGTCTGGGACACATTTGGGGTTGTCATAATTCGGGGTCCTTGGGGCTCCTGGCATCTACCAGGTGGAAGCCAGGGAGGCTGCTCAGCATCCTGCAACACACAGAGAAGCATTCAGCCCCAAATATCACTAGCGCTGAGGTTCAGAAACCCTGGTCAAAGCCAGCCACATCTGCACATTAGCAGGGAGGGAGCAGGCTAAGAAGGGCGAGGACAGCAATTATTTCTCCAATTGAGCAATTGCTGGTGTTTGCCAGTGATCTGATGCCTTGAATGGCAGCAGATTTCTGTAGTTTCAGGACCGCTTGGCTTCCCCTTACTCATAATTATGCTTTGGATAAGGCCTCCAGTCTTCCTTCTCAGCTTTGTTCTTGCCTAAGAAATAAGAGAGAATAATGCAACTCTAAAGTTTCCCTAAAGTCCTCTTGCAAGATTAATGGCCCTTGACACTTCAACAATCCAGAAGTGTAGCTCCGGGGCAAAAAAATCAGTGAAACCAGTGAAGCCAAAATCAGTCAAGGGAAAAGCTAAACTGGGAGATACCTTTTATCTGCTCATAAGAGGCCTGGCTCCATTCGCCAGCTTAGCTGCCACACTCCCTCTCCTGTTTCTGCCTGCCTGGCGTGCGCTCGCCTCTCCCCCAACCCCTTCCGGTAGGAACTCTACAGGCGGAGCCCCGGTGACTGATAGGTGCCAGACCAATTGCGCAACAGAGGGAAGGAGAGAGCAGGTTCTCTCCACCCCTTATTCCCGGAGGCGGGGGAAGAAACACCTATTAATGTGGAAATGGACTAAGGCCAGGCGAGGGATTCTGGAAATATTGCAATTTTACCCACAGCACTCTTACAAATGTACAAATACCCAGCAATGGAGCAATGTAAACATCCTTGATTTTTCAATTGTTTAATTGCAGAGGCCTTGAATTGTTGAATGTGTGATCCCATATGGGAAAAAGAACTTAAAAACTCCTCCCATTAGGAGACTAGAACCACTAGAAACATTTGGTCTATAATAATGTTTCTCAGAGTGTGATCTATGGACCAGCAGCAGCAGCACCAAGGAGCTTGTCAGAAATGCAGATTCTTAGGCCCTACTCCAGACCTATAGCACCCACCATCAGAAACTCTGGGGGTGGGGCTCAGCCATCTGCATTTTAACAAGCCTTCCACATGATGCTACTGCGCATGAAGTTTGAGGACCACTGGTCTAGACCTACAGGCCCTTAAGCTGTTTTTGTAAATAAAGTTTCATTGGCACACAGTCACACCCATTCATTTACATATAAGTGTTTTCTTGCTACAGTCGCAGAGCTGAATAGTTAAGGCAGAGAGTGCATGGCCTTCAATACCTAAAATATTTACTATCTAGCCCTTTACAGGAAATTTTGCTAACCTCTTATCTAGAGTACTGGGAAAAATAAATTATAAGGTTTTTTATCATCATGGGAAGAAATCCTGAAATGCTTTATTCTTGGTTTTCAAACTCCTCCCCTTCTGTCCCCCAAACACAGACACAGACACAGACGCACGTTAGCAGTCAGTACAGCAGGTGGCATGCGGTATGTTTATGGGATTACCAGTGTTAACTCTTGAAGCCCAACAGCCTGGGTCTTCATTATGACTCTATCATTGACTAGCCTTGTAACGTTGGATGAATTATTCAAGACCTCTAGCCTTCCATTTACTTCTCCAGATAGAATGGGTATAACAATGGGGCCTGCCTCATCATAAGGCTGTTGGCAGAATTCAATGAGTTGGTGCATGTACCGAGCACTTAGTACTAAGCACTTAAACTAGTGCTGGCACATAGCCCATCTGTGTTAGCGCTGCCACTTCTGGCTATCAGGCGGAAGCTGTGCAATAAACGTTAGTTGCTATGATTTCTTAAGCCACATCTAGATACCCCAAGGACATTTTGAAAAGAGGGATGCTGTAACTCCAGGGGGAAATCCTGGGGCAAAATACCTTTGAAACCGAAATCAGTCTAAGGGAGAAATAAAGTTAAAGAAATCGTTTATTTCTTACAAGCAGTCATCCCATCTCTCTCTAGACCTGGCTAAAGCAGAAGAGAGCTCCACCCAACCTCTGTGGTCCAGATAAACCCTCACATACCCTTGTAATTACCTATTGATATGGAGATAGCTTCTCCTCTCCACCCCTTGGAAACACCTATTGACATGCAGATGCACTAAGGTCCGGGGCAAGAGATTCTGGAAATACTAGAATTTTACCCACAGATGGCTTCTCTTCAGACACCTGATTTCTCCATCATTCAATGAGTGGGGAAGATCTGAAGGTCCAAGGAGTGTTAGGAATTGAAGAGACCCCAGAAATGTGTTGTCCATCCAGCCCCTTCCTCTAGAAGCTTCATCTAAAGGAACCAGGTAACCCCCGTTCCCTGCACCCCAATGCAACTCCTCCCAGCTCTCCCAAGCTCTGCCAGGGAGGAGGAGAGCGTGAACCTGTGGTCTGTACGACAGTTGATCAGAATGTGTAACCTGGCCTTTAGTTTCAGTCACTTTCCTCTCAATCCCTCTACAGTGGGGCTGAAACTCAGCGTAGGGGTCATTCGTAGGCTCCAAGGTCGGCAGGTTGTCCTGGCATGCTCTACTTGCCCAACTGAGAGCTGGCCCCTTCACCTGAGACCCACTTCTGCATGCCCCAGTCCCCACAGGCCCCGCGCTTACAAGAGCCCCACGCCTGGCTGAAAGCTCTATGGTTGCCATCTTAAAATTCTTAACGTGTGAACAAGGGGCCCGCATTTTCGTTTTACACTGAGCCCATAAATGAGGTAGCCAGTCCCACCTTCATCCCTTGTAGGTCCTGATTGAAACCTAAGCCCCTGCCCATGCCTCACTATTTAGGACTCTGTAAAAGCAGAAAACCCGATTTTTTAAATAAATAGCGACAACAAAGACGACTTAGTTTTGAAGAGGGGCCACATCTCTGGCGCTTTACAAAATGAAGGTGTCTAATTGTGGCCAGCAGATGTCACTCTTGCTCCATGACAAAAGGGAGGATTTTTTTAAGAGGCCAGCTGATAAAGATTTTTGAGCCTTTAAGGAGGCAAGACAAGGCAAGAAGTTTGATCTAATAACTTTTATTATAAGATATTACTTTCTTCTCATGAGGATTCCACCACAAAGACAGGAAATTCACCACCAAACCTCAGGGGAAGAACTGCAAATAATAATTGTAACAAGGTATTAACTTTGTTAAACAAAAAATAATGCAACTAAATGCAACTCCTTCAGATAGGTTGACATATATTATGTTGACACTTTCCTGTCTTTTCAAACTGGTGGTTAACACAGAGCATACGTGATACTGTGATTTATAATAAGAAATATATATTTGCTCTCTGTCCCCGTTTCTAGCACAGAGCTCCGTGAAATCCTAGGAATTTCCTAAGTGGCAAGAGGGATAAAGGTGTCTTTTGTTATGTTAACCAGCGACTTTTGAAATGCACCTAACGACCCAAGGCCCGTTGCTAGGAGACCCAAGCCCCATGACTAAAGGGTTGGCACTTTCAGTCTACCCCACCCGTCCCCCAACCCAACTGGGCGGGTCCAGGCGGGGAGAGGGGCTGGAGGTTGAAGCAGTCACCAATGGCCAGTAATTTAATCAGTTGTGCCTACATAGTGACACCTCCATAAAAACCCCAAGGACAGGGCTTGGGGAGCCTCTGGGTTGGTGAGCATGTGGAGATTTGGGGAACGTGGTGCGCGCAGACAGGGCATGGACACCCCTCACCCTTTCCCCACACCTTGCCCTGCGCATCTCTTCCATCCGCTGTTCCGATGAAAGATGAGTCATCTTTTTATAATCAGCTGGTAATCTAGTAAGTAAAATGTTGCTCTTGAGTTCTGTGAGTGGCTCTAGCAAATTAATCAAACCCGAGGAGGGCAACATGAGGACCTCTGATTTCTAGCCGGTTGGTCAGAAACCCAGGTGACAACCTGGCCCTGTGACTGGTGTCTGAAGCAGGGAAAGGGTGTGGAGGGCTGCGGTTCTTGTAGGACTGAACGCTTCACCTGTGGGTAGACAATGTCAGAATTGAGTTGACTTACAGGCTACCCAGCTGGTGTCTGAAGAATTGCTTGGCATCAGATGTATGGGGAAACACCCTCTGCCTCCCTCTCTCCCCCAGCGCTGAAACTAGGTCTCTGAGCATCAAACAGCATCGTAAAGACATTTTACCAATGTGCTCCCCATTGTCTTGAAGGGTTGGATTTGTTGCCAAAAAAAGTGTCAATGATGAAAGTCCAGCAGAGAACTGATGCCTTCCATTCCAGGGCCCATAGCGAAAATGGCAGAATGAATCAAGGTTTCCCTTGGATGTGTTTCCTAATTTGCTGGGAGGTGCCAGCTGACCATGTATTCCCTGTCTGAGGTGCGTCATCCCTGTGTAAATAGACAGGGATGGAGTGAGATGATTCAGTTGCTAGAAAACCTATCAGTTGCTAAGACCAAGCTCCATTTTAGGTAATGGGATCAGTTTGCCCAATATTAAACTGTCACTAGGACTAAGGGAACAGTTCATCATAGAAGGACATTCAAATAGCCCTCACCGTCTCTCAAATGAGTTATTTTATGTGGTGAAAGATTCAAAAGCATTCTTTCAACCTTCCCCAGAATTCATTAGTGTACACAACAGTGCAAGATCAGCAAAGACTGCAGTACCTAAACACCTGCAAATAATAATGCAAAAACAAAATGATAATAGTGCCTGGGTTTCATTAAAGAAAATGGTCTTGGTTAGTCCATCGTGATCCAACAGTCTCTAAGCTAGGATCCCGGAAAGCTAGCCCCCCAAGTTTCTGGGCCTGGACCAGTTATCCAAGATGTATTTGCAGTGGACATGTAACTTGTCATATGTTGTTTTGGCAAAGCTAAACAAATGAACTCTGCTTACAAGGGGTGCTCAATACACAACTATATCACATCCGTAGAAGATGGAAGGCTCAGGAAAGCAGGAGGAGCCTTACGGAAATGGACGGCAGGCATCAATTTGTCCAATCACAGAGTAGACCAGTAAAGCTGAGCATCTCCAAAGAACGCCCATCGATGACCTTCGCCTCTTCTCTACATCAGTAGCGCCCTTCCACAGCCCCACTTTGGATCTTGTCTAACCCACCATTACTCCACCCAGCGCCTTAAATCTCAGTATACATCCAGCCAGTCTCCTATCCTTGCCTCACCTCCAGTATACCTTCACTTCATGCTTTTGCACATCCTGTGTTCTCCCAGTCTAGCAGTCCACTGCCGGCCTGATTTCTCTACCAGTATGGAATACATGGCTGGTATGGAACATGTTCTCACCAACACACTGACCGTCTTTGTACCGCTGACCTGCTATGACATGCAGTGGGCAAAGCTCCAAACCAGCAGCCTCAGCCTGCCTTAGCATTTTACCCCACTGAAGGTAATTCTACTACCAGCAGTGGGACACGTTGGTGCCATCACAAAATCCTGGACTCCAGCCACAGCTTGTCCCTCAGCATTGATGAAAACCTTCCCCATGACTGTCCAAGATATTTAATATGTGTCTCAATTCCCACACCCTACCACTTTTAGCAGATGACTCACTTCTTAACTTCTCTAGGAAAAGGGTTAGCAAATATCAAATTTCACAAGCCAAATCCTGCCCCCATGGCATGTTTTGATAAAGTGTTATTGGAATGCAGCCATACCCATTTGTTTACATAATTATCTAGGGCTGCTTTGCACTACAGTTGGGTAGTTGTGACAAATGATGTGGCCTTTAAAGCCTAAAATACTTACTATCTGGTCCTCTGTTGAAAAAGTTTACCAACTCCTGTTCCAGAACAATAAGGCCATCAGGTATTTCTTCCTGCCTGCTCCCTTCTAACCAGTGAACTAGTTGGCATCAGAACCTGTCCTCACCTCTTCCCCAAGGCCAACCCCTCAATCCCTGATTCTGACTCTGTTCCTTTTCGTCTTTGGAACCTTCTCCATCAATCACCCATTCAGCTTTCTCTGTCTTCATCTTCTCCCTCTGCACTGGCTTTTTCTTTAGGCCTATAAATCTTTTCAAGCGTCCCACTCTAAAAAGCCTTTCCTTGACCTTCAATGGTGTACGTGCTACATCCTATCTCCCACCTGCTCTGCTCAACTCACTTAGGAGGGTCCTGTACACTTGCTGTCACTACCCTCTTGTCTCCCTTTTCCGCCACAAGCAGCCTGGATTCTGCCCTCATCATTCCACCAAATCTGATCTGGGAATGGCCACAGATCACCACCACCACAGTAAAATCTAGTGAACATTTTGGATCCATATCTTATTGGACCTAACTGCTGTATCTAGCACTATTGGCCATTTGCTCCTACTTACCCTTTGAGACCCTTGATATTACTCTTGCCTACTTTCCCTTCTATCTGATTCTCTACATATGTCTTCTTTATGCCCTCTGATGTTCTCTCTAAATCTCAGTGTTCATCAGTGTCATCCATGGCCCACTGTTCTGCTCTCTCCATAAACTTATTGCTTATTTTCATCCACTCTTAATGACTTCGCACTCTCAATGTCTGTTCCATTGGTCTGTGTGTCTGTTTTATGCCAATAACATACTGTTTTGATTACTATAGCTTTGTAATATAGTTTGAAATCAGACTGTGTAATGCTTCCAACTTTATCAAGATTGTTTTGTCTCTTTAGGGTCTTTTGTGGTTCCATACAAATTTTAGAATTGTTTGTTCTATTTTTGTGAAAAATGCCATTGGAATTTTAATACGGATTGCACTGAATCTGTGGATTGCTTTGGGTAATATGGATGTTTTAATAATAGTAATTCTTCCAGTCCCTGAATACAGAATATCTTTCTATTTGTGCCTTCTTCAATTTCTTTCATTGATTTCTTATAGTTTTCAGTATATAGGTCTTTCACCTCCTTGGTTAAATTTATTCCAAGGCATTTTGCTTTTTTGGATGCGATTGCAAATGGGATTGTTTTTTAAATTTCTCTTTCTGATAGCTTGTTATTAGTGTATAGAAACACACAGATTTTTCTATATTGATTTTATATCATACAACTTTACTGAATTTGTCTATTCTAACAGTTTTTGGTGGAGTCTTTAGGGTATTCTCTGCATAGTATCTTGTCATCTATAAATAGTGACAGTTTTACTTCTTTTCCAATTTGGATGTCTTTTATTTCTTTTTCTTGCCTAATTGTTCTGGCTAGGACCTCCAATACTATGTTGAATAAAAGTGGTAAAACTGGGCATCCTTTTCTTGTTCCTGATCTTAGAGGAAAAGCTTTCAGCCTTCACCAATGAGTATGATATTAGCTGTGGGTTTGTCATATGTGGCCCTTATGTTGAGATACATTTCCTCTGTACCTACCTTATTGAGAGTTATAAATGGATTTGAATTTTGTCAGGTGTTTTTTTTCTGCATCTATTGAGATGATCACATGGTTTTTCTCCTTCATTTTGTTAATATTTGATTTGCATATGTTGGACCATACTTGCATCCCTGGAGTAAATCCCATTTGATTATGGTATATAATCTTTTAATGTATTGTTGAATTTGGTTTGCTAATATTTTGTTGAGGATTTTTGCATCTATGTTCATCAGGGATATTGACCTATAATTTTCTTTTCTTCTGGTGTCCTTGTCTTATTTTGGTACCTAATGCTAGTCTCATAAAATGAGTTTGGAAGTATTCTCTCTTCTATTTTTTAGAAGAGTTTGAAAAGTACTGGTATTAATTCTTCTTTAAATGTTTGGCAGAATTCATCAGTGAAACCATCTGGTCCTAGAATTTTGTTTATCGGGGAGTTTTTTTTACTACTGATTCAATCTCCTTCCTAGCAATTGTTCTATTCATATTTTCTGTTTCTTCATGATTCAGTCTTGTTAGGTTATGCATTTATAGGAATTTATCCATTTCTTCTAGGTTGTCCAATTTGTTGGAGTATAATTGTTCATAGTCTCTTATGATCCTTTGTATTTCTATAGTATTTCAGATTTTATTTGAGTCCTATTTTTTTGTTGTTGTTGGGTCTAGCTAAAGGTTTGTCAATTTTGTTTATCTTTTCAAAAAGCCAGCTCTTTGTTTCATTGATCTTCTCTGTTGTCTTTTTAGTTTGTTTTGTTTATTTCCACCTTGATCTTTGTAATTTCCTTCCTTCTACTAATTTTAGACTTTATTCTTCTTTTTCTAGTTACTTGATGTTTAAGTTAGGTTGTTTATTTTAAATCTTTCTTGTTTATTGGTGTAGGCATTTATCATTATGAATATCCCTCTACAAACTGGTTTTGCTGCATCCCATAAGTTTTGGTATGCTGCATTTCCATATTCATTTGACTCAAGGTATTTTTTATTTCTCTTTTGATTTCTTCTTTGATCCATTGGTTGTTCAGGAGCCTGTTTTTTAATCTCCATTCACATAACTGCATCCTTGGCCAACATCTTAACTATAACTTTGGGAACCATCCCAAGTTAATTAAGTTGCTTCAGAATTCCTGACTCACAGGAACTATGAGGTAATAAATACATATTGTTGTTTTAAGCTTCTAAATTTGGGGGTAATTTGTTTTCCAGCGATATTTAATACAATTCCTCCCCCAGATACTGACTTGGTTAATTCTCTACCTCTTTCAAATCTTTTCTCACATTTCACTTATACAATGAGGTCTACCTTGACCACTCTATTTAATATTGTAATCTGTGTCCCTTCTCTTGACTCCTAAATCATGATTTCTCTTTACTCTGCTCTAATTTTCTTTTTCCCATAGCACTTACCACCTTCTAAAATATTATCTAATTTACATATGTATTATGCTTATTCTTATTTGTCTTTTCCCTCTTCTATAATATAACATCCTTAAAGGTAGGGCTCTTTTGTCTGTTCACTGATATAACCCAAGCAACCAGAAAAGTGTCTGGCATGTAGTATGTGCTCAAGAAATGTTTAATAACAACTCTGACTAAAAATCTTCAGGGATTCTTCAGGGCCTCTAGAATAAGGTCAAAGCTATATAATTGCCAAGATCCTCCCAAACAGACCTTCTCTTTCTTCAAGCCTATTTCTTGCTTTTTGTTTCCTTCCTATATATACCCTCACTTTCAACCAAACCCACCTGCACACTATCTGTGCCCTTACTTGTATCCTTCACTAAAAATACTTCCACAGCCACCTTGGTATGGGAAACTCGGACCCACCCATTCTGCTCTTGCCTCATCTGTGATGACTTCCTTAGCAACATTCAGCTTGAAAAGATTTTGTCCTTCTGTGAACCTGCACAGTACCTGGAGATCCCTAAGGTTTACACTTTACTTTTAGTGTCTTTAAAATTAATTATGTATATATGGACCATGAGTGTGTTGACAATGAAAAATAAATAAATAAATAACTTCACCAATATGATTCAATTCCCAAACATCTTTTGATCACCTAAGTGGCAGTCACCTTGTTAAGAATGGGAATACAAAAGAACAAAAAAAGGAATAGGGATACAAAATGGGTAGGGAAAGGCCCCTATCCTTTCTGTTTTGTACAGAAGACAGATGTGGCCATGATGAAAGCAGCAGAAAACACACCTGTAAGGGACATGAGAACTAGCAGCTAAAGGGGCAGACAGCCAGCCTGAGGCAGGTGAGGAGCTGCAGAAAGCAGGTGACACAAGGAAGGGATAACTGACAATGAGCAATGTCACCAAGGGGTTAGGGCAGAGGAGGGCTGAAAAGCAGTCACTGTGTGGCAGCAAGGAGGTCTCCATTAGTGTTGAAGAGTCCATCGGGACAGTCCCTGGTCCCATGCCCAGAGCACACAGGTAGTCTCCATTTCCCAGACTGCCTTGCAGTTCTGTTGGAGCCACATGGCTGATTGGCAACCGGAGTGATGAGGGAGCAAGTGATGTATGCCTAGTCACCAAACTTCCTGCATGATCCTTTACTGCCTCTCTCAGCTTATTGGCTGATGGAATGGAAAGGATCCAGCACAGAACTTCAGGAGTGCCCCCAAGAGAATGCAGGGTCATGAGCTGGAGGAACCCAGATCTCTGAGCTATTACAGGAAGGACAGCTGCCCAAGAGAGCTACTCAGCCTGCTGCACACTATGACAGGGAAAGAAAGAAATGCTTATTATGTTTAGCCCCTGAGAATTGGAGATTGACTGTTGCTGCAGCGAGGGTAGAGTAACATGATGGAGAGGAATTTTAACAGAGTGGAGGAGACAGCGACCAGACTGTTGTGGGCTTAGGAACAGAGAGGGGGCAAGGAAATGGAGACAATCTGGGCAATCTCCAGAGGGGACTTAGCTACAAAGGATCATTTGTTGTTTCCAGCAGCTGAGGGAATGGATGCATCAGGTTTTGAGAGGGTAAAGTGGGGGTTCTGGCTTGGAGTTCTGACCATATCAATACATAAAATGCTCCCTCTTTCTTTTCCACAGATGCGTAGTTTTCCATTATATAAATGTACAGGAGTTTATTATCTAGCGACTTATCAGTCAATGCTTAGATTGTTTTAAATCTTTTGCTATTCTAAACATGCATTATATATCTATTTGTAATATTCTATAATATGTAACTTTAAATTCACCAATTTCACATGAATTTATCAATTTCATAGACTTTAGATTCTGCTATATGTGCAATGGGAAAATATTGGCAGATTTTTTTTTCACAAGCAGCATTAGTTTTAATGACAAATGAAAACAACTCTTTTATTTCCTAGATATAAGAGCAAAAATAACCCTTCACTGTGACATATTCCTTTAACTGCCCCATGTTTCTCTTTCCTCTTAAATATTGGAGATAATTCCTGACTGTTGACTCCTTAAGAACATGATATATCTTTTAAAAAGTGCTTTTGGAAATATTGCCAAAAATCTCTAACATGTTACAAATAATTCATACTTCTAATTCCAGTATTTCCTTTCTAGAATCATCTAGCAGTTTTCTTGTATCTTAAGTATTTCCTTTAAGTTCTCTTTATAAGGTGGCAAATCCTTGTGGGTTTTGTGTTTCTGAAAATTCTCACAATCCTGAATGATTTACCTGATTATACAATTCTACATTAATATGTATTTTCCCTCAGAGCCACAAACCTATCACCCTACTGTGGCTGACTTCCTGACCATCGGGGAGTCTGCAATCAAACCACTGGTCCATAGGAGTGATCCGTCTTCTCTCTCTAACTGCTTGCTAGTATGTTAGTATGGCCATCTGCAGTGTTACTATGATGTATTCAAGAATGGATTTTTAAAAACAAAGTCATCCTTTTGGGATTCACTGTGTTTCTTAAATCTGAAGATGAATAGTTTTATCAATTTTCTTCCATTGTTTCCTTTTTTCCTCAACTCTCACGCCACCATCTTTAATCTCTTGACAGATTTTTAAGAGAGAGAAATGATCCCATTTATTCTTTCCAATGAGGTCACCTAGATTGAAAACAAACCTGAAAACCAGCTGGTGAGAAAGATGGAGAATGATCACAGAAAGGACCAAGAAAGGATAAAAAAGATAAAAATTCCTTTCATTAAGAAGCTTGGCTATGCAGCAGCGCAGAGAAGCAGCCTACCTCCTGCAGTTCTCAATCACTGAGTTTGTGTCCTCAAATAAAGCCGTTTGCCTGAGGCCGCCTGAGCTTCTAGACTTTGGAGCACGTGCTACCTCTTGCAAATTGTCTGGGTGGACCCTGACAAGAGGGAGAAGGCGGTTGTGTTCTTTCATCAGATGGTTTAGATACCCCAGGTGGTCTGTTACTTAGCAAACACGAGGCCAATCAACATCTAGAACCTCGGCTTAGCAAAAACCCCAATTCTAAGAGTTTGAAGACCCATGGTCCAGATTTTTCCAAGTTCTAAAAGCAGTAACCCCAGTGGAGGGCTGGCAGCAGTCCCATGAAAACGATTTACTCAGGTCACCAGAAGAATGTTTAAATTGCTCACTTCTTGCCAATGCCTATGTCCAGTTCATGCAGGGCTTGCTTAATATTTAATTGAGGTCTAAAGAGAACTGCATGGAGAATGTTTTGCCAGGGGTAGGAGATGGGGTACGCAGTAGAGACATAGTCCTTCATTTCTTTTACCGTTGCAGTGTTTTATCTTTGAAAAATATATTTTGTAACCCACGGACACACCTGTTGGCCACATCAAAGTCAAATCCAGATCAGAATGCATTAGGCTAATTTTGCATCTATCTCAGGAAATAAGGTAATTAAAGTGAAGGCAAACTTCAGGAAAAATTTCTCTGTCCTTAGAAATATATACTAGTACTAGGAGCTAAATAATGAGCCTCAGATCCAGGTCTGGGAGTCCTTGCATCCTCTCAGCTCTTAACAGCATACTGCTTCCAGGGGAGAAATACAGAGTCAAATCTCTCATGATTCAAAGTGAACTCGCATGTGTTAAGGAACCAAAGCTTTGATTTTTAACTGCTCAAGTGGAGACCACCCAAGCATGTACAAACTGCTAGGGTCCAGCTTTTCAGATGTGGGATTATAATTCAGAGGATATTTGCATTCATTTTTTCTTAGTTTCATGAAGTTAACTTGATACTGATCTTGAAATTGTTTCTCTGAGCTGTCAGGAGCGGCCACTGTCCTGGCCTGGTTCAGGTATTGCCATCCTTGGGATATGCAACCTGTGTCCCGTTTTCCAGTCAGCTGTGTGTGGGGGGAGATGGGCTGATCGAGTTCAACTCAGTTACTTCTTACTCTTATAGGCCCTGGAAACACAAAGGGTTGGCTCCATACTTTACATACACTGACCCTGACCCCAAACCCAAGTGAAGCACCAATTCGGGACCCCATGGGCAGCTTACTTCCTCAGGGCCTTCCAAGTTATGGGAAGAAATCGGTGCTACACTTTCCCTTCAAAGCTTTCACATCAACAGAGTGACTCACTTGAACTTTTTTTCAAAGCTGATCTATATTAAGTCACATTCCTTAGCACTACTACTTACAAAGCTCCTGTTCTAGAAGCTGCAAACCTAGGAAGAGAAGCATGAAATATACTTGCTTTATAAGCCAACCAGGTCCCATAAATCCTTATGTCCAGAAATACAGCTACCACCTTTCCACCCCTTCCACCCCCAGGTAAAACAGTAAATGAGCAAAAACTCAGCCTACCACTTCAGAAAAGTTATTAGTCTGTTTCCAATGACATTTGTCTATTAGGGCATCATCTTTAGCACTATTTAGGGGCAGAAATGGCAACTCTTCTCGCTACTGGAACAGAATTTGCAATGCTCATTAAATATTGCTGAAATAATATTAGACCGTGGGATGGTAAATCATAGCTGCTAAACCAGTCCAGTGTCCTCCCATGTCTGTATCAGTTCCTGGTCGGTAAGGGCAGCCAGCAAGCGGTAATGCGTAAGTTCTTTGTTCTCTGTCTCACGCTGTGATCGGGGACACTTCTAGCCATGTGACGGCATGACATTTTAAGTATTAGCTTCTGCTGCTTTCTCTGCTCTCGCCCTACCCTCACTCTTCTCTGGGCACGTGGTACTGGTTCCCTCTGGGAAGTGATGATACAGGCCAAAAGGCCAAGAAAGGCGCAGGTGCTCGGCTCAAGCCTGGAGAGGATTATCTGGGATGTGGGGGAGGAAGAGAGTCAGAAGGTGATTGAGAATCGTTTAGATGCCAGTGGGTCCCTGAGGGGGCCTGTGCCCTTGAACAGCACAAATCAGGGCAGAAAGGAGGAAATAATGGAAGACCAGCCTACACTGGGCATCTGAATGCAAAGGGGGCCTGTGCCCTGGGCATGGTTAAAGCTGAAATGGGTGGGTGTAAATCCGGGGAGAGGAAATCCCCGGGCAAAATACCCCTAAAAACCGAAATCAGTCAAAGGGAGAAATAAAAAGTCTAAAATCCGTTTATTGCTTACAAACTGCAGTCCGGGGCTGTTTCTCTCTTTCCTGCCCCAGCAGAAGAGAAACCGGCCCTCCCCTCACCTCTCGATACAGATCAACCTTCCTTGCCCAGGTAATTACCCACTGATATGGAGATGAGCTTCTCTCCACCCCTGAGGAATGATGCAAATGCAGTAAAGCCATACTTCTTACCACCTCTGAACGCCTGTTGATATGCAGATGAACTAAAGCCAGATGAGATATTCTGTAAATATTACAATTTTACCCACAGTGGGAGGACCCAGGGTTCCCTACATCCAGCCTGCTGTGGGAGCAGAAGAGACATCTGTTTGTGGTGTCTGCAGGGAGTGTAAACGAGCCTCCAAGAGTTTCTCAGGACCCTGAAATGGCCAAGAATGGCAGGACATCCCTGGGGCTGGTCATGGTGCTGCAGGCCAGGGGATGTCAAGAGGCCTTGAAGTTGGCAACTAGGGCAGACAGAATGGTGACAGGAATGCCCGCAGCCCAAAGACCAGAGGAGATTATGTGGAGGGAGCACAGGATGGCAGAGTGAGTTTCCATCTTCTAGGAAAGGAAGTTAAATTCCATTACTTGAAGCTTTATTCAGGTAGTAAGATTCATACCAGAAATCTAGAAACACTTGGTTTCCTGGAGAAGACACAATGGAACCCATGGAAGGCCAAGAGCTGTCTTCTTTCTGTCAGTGCCACGAAGTGAGTCCTAAGGATGAATGACCGATGCCAAGCAACAGCAGGAGAGGGAAAAATACAGAGAACTCTTGGAAAAAAGAAAGAGCGACTGAGAATGATCTGCTGCTCAGTGTGTCCCAGACACAGGGCAAAAGGTGGTGGAAGGAGACGAAAGAGGCGGGCAGACAGCAAGGAGGAAACAGGCGTCAGATCCCCATGACCTGCAGGCCCTGATTATTTCGGACTCACCCTTAATTTCAGCTGTGAAGAACTGGATTATTTTGATTTGAGTATGAACGGGCATGCTAAGCAGATGAGATGCTGGGACATATGCTCACCCCTTCCAGGCCTGTGAGGGACCAGAAGGGTCTGGCCATCAAAAGGCATGTGTATATGAGAGTGCATGTTGAGGTCTGTGGGCTGGCACTTGAAGTTAGCTCTGCCCCTGAACCCCATTTAGGCATAGTCAGCTCTCGTACAGATTGTCCGCTGGACCAGCCAATATACTTTATTCTTGTCATTCTTATCTAAATCGAAAAGTAATGTACCATAGCTTCCTGAGTTTAAGGAAAGATTCTCAAAAACATCCCTTGGGGGAGGAAAAATGAGTCATCTTATATTTGAGTTCATACGGAGTCTTTTAGATCTGCCTTAGTTGGCGCCATCATCTAGGCGCTTCCACCTGCCTGCCTCCCCCTCTCCCTCCCTCCCCGGGCCCAGGCTTGCACGGGGCTCCTCTCCCCTGGGAGTCCACTGGTATGAGCCTTGCCCCTCTAGCCCTGCTCTTGGTGAGGGCTTCACAGAGGACCTGCACTAACCTGTGTCCCCATCCATATCCTTGTCTTTGTTGCTGGCCTGATTGTGGACCTTTCATGGCGGCCTTATCAGGGTGGTTATTTTCTTATGTCCAGGTGCTCAGTCTGCTCGAGTTACCTAAGTCCTAGTGTTGTCTTCCATGAAATTTCCATTCATGGAGCGCACAGCCTTTGTGGATGGTATTTTTAAGATTTAGATTCTGCTTCTCTCTAATTGTTACAGCACCGGTTTTCAGAAATTTCGGGAAATTCTCTCCATTGTGGTCTGGAATTCCCCTTTGACTTGGGCATGTCTTCTGTGTACTGAGGAATCTGGGGGCATTCTGGGCTTTGCCTTTCTGTGTTGCACTGAGATTGTTAAAGAGGGTTAAAATGCAGGTTTATTGGTATAGGAGAGCAACTTCTAGATTGAGAATGACCCACAAAGTGTCCCCTGTCTCAGTGTCACTGCCTCAATGATAATTCAGGTGTCTCCCATCAGATATACCCACAGACTTTTACTACTTAACCTCTCAGCACTCATTGTGGGGCAGCACAGATAGATGCAGGTCATCATCTCATTTCAGTTCGTTCCAAATTATTTTGGAATCGAATTTTGCCACATTAAATATTGGATAATATTAGTGGGAAATAGTGTGAGCTCAAGACTGGTGTTTATTTTGAAAATGAATCCTCTCTATGTAGGAAATGATAACAATATTATCTCCAGGAAGGGCTATGGAGTGACTGAGGGCAGGGGGTAAGGGGAGGCACCTTTTCACTTACACACTTCTGTATCTTCTGGATGACTTTGTACTAAGGAAGTCGAAACTATTTTTTTCTAAAAATGTTTAAATAACAAAAAATTAATTCATAATCAGCTAAACAATGAAAGTGTGATTCTCTTAGGATTATTTAGACATTTAGCTCTACCTGGCTGACTGAGTTCTATGTGTGGCCTGCTGCCATCAACACTGGATGGTGCAGCCCTGACTGACTCCAGTTTCCCTCCAATGCCTTCCCTTGGTGGTAATGTAGAGTCTAATTCTCACTTTTTCTTCACTCATTTACACCCAGGAAGGGGAATCCATTTAACGATTTTTGTTTCCAATGATGGTCAGCTTTCAGTTAAAGATAAGTCTTTAAAGAGTCTATATGTATGTATAGGTTCAAAAGTGCTACAGAGGGAAAGTTAGTATGTGTAACATGACAATATTCTTCCCACTTACAAAGTAAAATATACTTACTGTCTTTAAAAGCTGATGGCTTTGTTTTTTTGGTATCATTAATCTACAATTACATGAGGAACACTATGTTTACTAGACTCCCCCCATCACTAAGTCCCCCCCACATACCCCATTGCAGTCACTCTCCAAGGCTGATGGCTTTTTGAGAAGGGAAAAGGTCTGCTAACAGAGGTACATTTCTAAACCAACATCTGGAAAGTATTACAAACCAAGAAGTGAAAGAGTGCTGTATACATCCAGGAGATCTCCCTGGTTGTAATTATAAACACTTAGGAAATCACCGATGCACAAATGCAGCAATATGAAGCCCTCAACTCTTGGCCAGAAGCAAGCAAAGATTTTTTTTTTTAATTCCAAAGCCAGTGATTTATAACACTTCCAAGTTGAAACCAGCATTCTCATTACATTTATGCAAGAAAATGATAAATGGGCTATCTCCTGATGAATGAGCATATTTCCTAGCATTCAGTGAAAAATAAAGTATAGAAAAAGGAAAATGAAAAGCACCTCTGTTCCTCTTCTTTCTGGACTAACAACCAAAAATGGCATAAAAAATGAATGTTGGCAATGGTCTAAGTTAGACCTCATTTCAGGGCTTTTAAGGGTAGACTCAGGTAGAGCAAAGCAGAGAGGCACTTAACCACTGCGTCTAAGTTTCTGAACTCAGGCAGAGCAGGCCCTGTGAGGACAGGAGAACGGAGATGGTCTGGGAAAGTAATCCTAGACCTTGGAATATACGATGCAGTGCCGATGAGGTTGCCAATCCACAGTAATGCGATAGGAATTGCTGCTGCCAGACCCGAGGGTTTAGCAGAGAGTTAAAATCAGCAGCTCTGAGCTACATTCTGAATGTACAGTTGGCCCTGGGAAAATGAGTCACCTTCCAACTTACAGCTTCATCTTTTTAATCATGCTGCTTTTATATTCCTCCCAACTTCCACAATTCCTTGTCTCTCTCAAAATTCATTCTCTTCCACAGTTCTCCACTCCCACAGTTTTCAGTCTCTCCTAAATTCTCTTGTCCAGCTCACCGAAGTGTTTTCATTTTCTCTTACAATGCTACATTTTCACAAGTCTATTTGCTCCTAAAACTCCCATTTCTTCCCAGCATTCCAGTTTTCTGCCCCACAGTTCCCTATCCTTCCCACAATTCTCTGCTTCTCCCACAATTCCCTATCTTTCCCATAATTCTGTATGGTTCTCAGAATTCTCTTGTCACAGCTCTCTATTCTCTCAAGTCACTGTTTCCAGTAATTCCCATTCTTTCCCACAATCCTCTGCTCCTCTCACAATTCTGTTAATTACATGTATCTCCCACAATCCTCCATTTCCCATAATTTCCATTCTTTTCTTTTCCACAATTCTTCACTCCCACAATTCTCTCTTAAATACACGCCCCTCCCACAATTGCTCTGCCCCTCTGTCATGTAGTTCCTACTATTTTCAAACCTGTCCCAATATTTTTTCATAATTCTCCATTCTCTTCCATAATTCTACCCACAGCTCTGCTCTCTCACAACTGTTTCCTGTCATCCCCATTCTTTCCCACCATCCCTTGTACCTCCATGACATGTAGTTCCCACAATTCTCCATTCTGTTCCACAATCTTCTTTTTATGATTCCCTAGGCTCTTTAACAAATCTCTTCTCCACAGCCCTTGATTCTCTCACAATTCTTTCCCATAATTCCCATTCTTTTAAACAATACCCTGATCATCCCACAATTCTCTGCTCTTAATTACATGTGGCTCCCTTACCCCCCTTTCCTCACCCCCTTCTTCCTTTGACCCCCCTCCTCCCACAATCCCCTCCACAATCCCCCTACCCAGTTCCTCCCACAATACACCTGCTCCTCTCACAATTCTGTTTTTGTGTGTGCCTCCCACAATCCCCCATGTCTACCCAGAATTCCCCATATCTCTCCCACAATTCTCCATTACAACTTTTTAAAATTATTTTATTTTATTTTATTTTGTTATCATTAATCTACAATTACATGAAGAACATTATGTTTACTAGGCTCTCCCCTACCCCAAGTCCCCCCCACAAACCCCATTACAGTCACTGTCCATCAGCATAGTAAGATGTTGTAGAATCACTACTTGTCTTCTCTGTGTTGCAAAGCCCTCCCCTTTCCCCCACCCCCATATTATACATACTAATCATAATACCCCCTTTCTTCTTCCCCACCCTTACCCTCCCTACCCTCCCATTCTCCCTAGTCTCTTTCCCTTTCCATTACAGCTTTTGATAAAAAGTTTTGTATTTCTTTTAAAGTATATATTTTTCCTTCACCTGATTTTTCTGAAGTTGGAAAATACCTCATTAAGCTGTCTATCCTCTATATTAGTACCAGTCACAATGTATCCTATCCACAAGTGCCAGTTCACACACTTCTAATGATGAGCTGAGGAAACTGCCAGAAGAGAAAGCAATTTCCTTCATCAAGAAAATCTTGCTATTAAAAAAAGTCATCCTATAAAGAAGATGTGGTACATATACACAATGGAATATTACTCAGCCATAAGAAAAAAACAGATCCTACCATTTGCAACAACATGGATGGAGCTAGAGGGTATTATGCTCAGTGAAATAAGCCAGGTGGAGAAAGACAAGTACCAAATGATTTCACTCATACATGGAGTATAAGAACAAAAGAAAACTGAAGGAACAAAACAGCAGCGGAATCACAGAGCCCAAGAATAGACTAACAGTTACCAAAGGGAAAGGGACTGGGGAGGATGGGTGGGAAGGGAGGGACAAGGGCAGGGAAAAAGAAAGGGGGCATTACAATTAGTATGTATAGTGCGTGGGGGGCATGGGGAGGGCTGTGCAACACAGAGAAGACAAGTAGTGATTTTACAGCATCTTACTACACAGATGGACAGTGACTGTGAAGGGGTATGTGGGGGGGACTTGGTGAAGGGGCGAGCCTAGTAAACATAATGTTCTTCATGTAATTGTAGATTAATGATACCAAAAAAAAAAGTCATCCTAACTAAACACAGTGCTGAGTGACACATCAGATTTACATTCTAGCACAAGCTTCTTACCGCAGCTTGGACCAGAAACTAGCGGTTCCTGGACTGGCACTTGACAACACTGCCCATACCTTGCAGCCTGGTTCCTAGCCTGTAAAAGAGCAGTGGCTGAAGAAGTCAGTAAGTTGGCACTTGTGGGATAAAGGAATTAATGAATCTTGAACAACAGCATTCATTCAACAGTACTTACAGTGCATTTGTAACATGCCAGGTCCTGTGTTAAGTGCTGCAAGTGGACGTCCTGGACAAAGTCTCCCTGCTTGAGGGTCAGCCCCCTTAAGCAGGGCACAAGACATCTACCTGCTGGCTCAGAGCCATTTCTGCACCCACCATGGACCATGGCCACCTTTGTGGAGCTCAATAGGAAAGCAAAGGTGTCCACTGTGGGCCTAGGCACCTGGAAGTCTCCCCCAGGCAAAGTCAAGGAGCCCGTGAAGGTAGCGCTTGATTCAGGAGATTACCACATAAGCACAGTTCTATGTCTACCAGATGATGGGGAGGCCATCCAAGAAAAAAATCTAGGAGAAAGTTATGAAGCAGGATCTCTGCATCATTAGCAAGTTATGGCACACTGTTTGTGAGAGAATCCTAGTGAAGGAAGCCTATCAGAAGAGCCTCAAGAATCTGAAATCAGACTAGCTGGACATCTATCTTATTCACTGGTCACAGGGATTATGGCCTGGGAAGCACTTTTCCCCCAAAGACAATAAAGGCAAATCCTCACCAGAAAAGTAAACTTGAATGCTTGGGAGGCCATGGAGAAGCTGTAGACAGACAGGTGAAAGCCATTGGAATTTCCAGCTTCAACCACTTCCGGCTTGAAAGGCCTAGAACACACCTGGACTGAAGCACAAACTGTGACTAACCAGATTGTCACCTATACCTTGCGCGGATGAACTGGACTCAGTGCTGCCACTCCAAGGGCATCACTGTCACAGCTTATTAGACCTTTGGCCCAGCCAGAGGACCCTTACCTCCTGGAGGAGCTCAAGATCAGGGAAACTGCTACAAAGCACACAAAACCCACTGATTCGGTTCCGTGTCCAGAGGAATGTGTTTGCAGGCTTCAAGTCCATGACACAGACATGCACTGTTGAGAACTTTCAAGCCTTTGACTTTAAGTTACATGACGAGAAGATGGTGGCCATGCTCAGCTTCAACAGCATCTGGAAAGCTCACCACGGACCGTACGTCTCACTTAGAGGATTATCCCTTCACACAATGTTGACACTGAATCTTCTGATAAGATCACCCAACACATTCTCTCTCTTCACTTTACTAAAATGTAATGCCCTCCACTCGTGTCCTATTTTAGTCAAGCTAATCTGAAATGATATTGAGGCTGACCCTGCTGTAGGCCAGAATCTAGGCAGTGTTGTGTCTCACTCAGTATGTTCAACTAGGAGCAGATGATTTCAGGGACATGTGACTCAGATAAGCAAGTTATAATATATGTTTTTACTTATTTGATCTGGTCATCAGGGAACTCTGCTAACACTAAGGACATGAAGATTCAAAAGAATAAATGATAGTGCAAAAAAATCCCTGCTCTTATGGAATATACCTTCTGCTGAACAAATAGATCAACTAGCCAATGAAAAATCCAATACACAAATGGAAAAGTAATTTTGAAGTGAGAATCCACATAAAGAAAATGAAAAAAATGATGTGATGGAGATTAAGGGGTGGTGCTGTTCATCTCCTGGGACCTAGTTAGAAGTGCAGAACCTCAGCCTGTCCCCAGCTAGAGTCCAGGTCTGCACGGTAACAGGAGCCCTGAGAGCCCAGTGTCTGCAGAGCAGGTGGGGAGCCCTGGACACCACCGCTGGTCTTCAGGCAAGACCTCTCGACGGAAGGGCCGTTTCAGCTGAGACCTGCATGGTGAGCAGGACCCAGCCATGTAAAGAGCGGCACCAACAATGGGAACAGCAAAGGGAAGCGTCCTGGGATTGGAATGAACCGAGGAGGCCAGAGTGGCCACCCAGGGCAAGTGGGGGGGCAGAACATCGCAGGGAAAGCCGGGCCTGGAACAGGCTGGGCCTCAGGCCAGGGGGAGGAGTCTAAATTTTCCTCTAAGTGAAGTGTGAAGCCTCAGAAGGGTTTTAAAAAGAAGTTGCTTTTCTCAGCTGTGCTCTACACCACCCTTCAGACACCTGGAGACCGCCGCGTGGCTTCCTGCCAGCACTGCCCGGGAACTTCACGGCCTTTGCTAAGGCCTGAATGAATGAAGGCAAATCCCCAAGATACAGGCAGAGGAGCCCCCTTCGAGCTCAGTGTCCCACGGGGGCTGCGTGGATTCACCAGGACTCATCACGTCTGTATTCAGAGGGCCCAGGTCTGTATCGTGTCTACATCAAGGACCAGGGCCGCCTCTCACTCTTTGAAATAAATGCCGCCTTTCTTCAAAGGTATTTTTGTTGCCAGTGAAATTACGTCTTGCTACATTCTGTTTAATATTTTCCACACCATTGTAACAACTTCAAAGGATACATACTATGGCTAATCAATAAATTCCAAGCTCTTGTTTATTACTGAGAGTTGATTAAAGATAGTTTGCATCTTTTCTCAAACTTCTAATGAGAAAATCAATTTTGACTCACTTTACCGTTGCAAGAACGCTCTAAGGCTGCAGATAACTATTTTTAATTTTGGTCAGTCTCAAGGTCTGATCTGAACCCCAGTTCCATGCTTCCCGATGCACCCAGGACATCAGTTGCTCAATAAGTTTTTCTAATTTACGACCGAACCTATTTAAGACTAGACTGTATACTTCTCTTACAAATATGGTGCCTTTTCTAACGGCTTACTTTCTGGCAGAGGGAGACTCGCAAATGAAAACCTCAGAATCATCTGTCTCCTGCTCCTGTCTTGCATCATTTGTATCCATTTTGATATCAAATGTTGTTTCTCCTTTGACCCTTTCCCCTCCTACTGCCAGAACCCTAAAGCCTTCGTTTTTCCCACACAGTCAAGCTCTCCACATCTATGCATTAGTCCCTGGACTCCATTTCCAGGGACACACAGGACACCTCTTAGAACCATTATTGCCTCTTAGACTTCAAGGTGAAAATGGTCTGTCCTGTGTTTCTCCAGAAGTAAAATGCAGAAAAAAGCCTCAACTCTACAGCTCTAAACTCAGAACAGCATCTTTACAACATAGTTTTGATAGCAGCCCATACTCTATACTTTATTTAAAACACTAGTCCTGTCTCAGTCAACTCTGAACTCCCTTGCAAAAAAATCTTTTAACTCCCCCAAAGTTTAGGACTATAACCTTCCTCCCACTAGATTTTTCTCCAAATATCTGTTCTTTCTGGCAATTTAACTGCTTTTGGCTGCTTAAATGATTTTGAATGTCAATATTTACAATACTCGGAGAATGATATTTGCAAAATCTTTCACTATATTTTCTGTGTCATATACAACTCACCATAACACTGAGTCATTTTAATAGGACTTTTCTTTTCCTTACATACTAAGGACCGACTGGTTATTAAAATGACAGTCATCTCTTCTGGCTGTACGGTAGGGAAGGCATTTTGAAAGAAAATAAACCATTGCCTATGATCACTGATGAGGCCCGCACACTAAAACTGTTTAACACCCAGTTAAAATGTTTAAAACTTTCACTTTGGATTGACTACTGTGTTCTTGTCTTTGAGGACTTTCCACAGATTAATGTTGAATGGTTTTGGTGTTTTCTATATCTTCTTTCTCCAAAAACTCAGACCAAATGACATGGTTATTCAGTTAAGTTTCAGTTTCCAGAATATTTCTGTTCTCTGGTTCAAGTTGAAAAAGTAAGTCTGTTTAGAATGACTTCATTCAACGTTTGCAAATAGCTTCCTTCCACCTTGCAATTTAATATTTTAAAATTTAAGATTCCACCAAGCAGTGACCAACTGGGCCCACAACTTAGCTTCCTAAGCAGAGTCTGTTCTCTCTCAACTCTTACTCCAAGAAAGAGAAACTCCTCATAGTTGAGGACAAAACGGAATTTTCAGATCAATCAGGGCTGAGATGTGGAAACGTGCAGTGGTGAAAAGACTGCATTAATGTAACTGGGGGGTAATGATCTCTTCTCTGCAGCAGGGATCAGCAAACTATGGTCCCTGGGCCACACAACCTGCCCATGGCCTGTTATACATTCTGGGAGCTAAGAGTGGTTTTTACATGTTTAAACAGTTGGAAAAACATCAAAAGAAGAATAATATTTTTTGACACATAAGTTGTGTGAAAGTGACATTTCCGGGTCCATAAATATCTATTAGAACACAGCCACACTCATTTATGTTTCACCTATGACTGCTTTTGCACTAGGACCACAGAGTTGAGTGGTTGTGACAGAGACCATATGACTCGCAAAGCCTAAATTGTTTACTATCTGGTCCTTTACAGACAAGTTTGCCAACCTATACTCCATAGGATCGTCTACTCACCACTGTCTTCTCTCTTTGAACTCCTGTGGCCAGACCCCTGAGTTGCCTCCCCCTCAGAAGTTACCAAGATCATGTTCCTCTTGGAGGCTGAGCGCAGCACGAGCGGCCCCCGCCAGTGGTGAGGAAGTAGAGCACGGGTATTTGCCTCAGCCGCTTTGAGTATCAGAGTACCCCCTTTCCCAGACTTGCCAGGGTGAGGGGTTGGTGTGGAAAGGCAGTTGTGGAAATTCAGGTTTGGATATCTGTGATCCTGTTCATCTTTGTTTAGGCACAACAAGCAGCCTAGCTGAGCCCCCTGGGTGATAAACAACCTCTCTGGAACAATCTATATCATCAGAGGGCAGGGTCTGGGCCCCACCGTGGAAAGCCCAGGTGGGTGGCAGGCTGTGCAGGTGAGTCCCTCAGCGTTGTGGCATTGGGCAGTATTTGGTGTAGAATGTGGGCAGGCAAGGTGCACTAGAGGGTACAGCAGGCCGCCTGTTGGAAGGCATGTGCCTATGTTCCTATAGCCCTGATGTCTCTAGGTTGTCCAGTTTTCAAGGATAACTCTTACCTTTCCAAATTACCAAAGCCCGCCCTTGAATGGTGGAGTCCACTCTTCCCAGATGCGCTTGCCGAGGCATGGGCGTTCTGGAGTTGTGAAAGAGGCCTGTGTGTCCCCGCCTGTCCTGGCTGCTGCTGCTCTCTCTCACTTGAGAAGCACAGCTTCAGGCTTCCTGCCCTTCTGTGACTTCACCTCTTGCTGGCTGACTTTCAGATCCTGCAGGAAGCTACTGCCCTTCTCACACCCCTCTGTCCCTGTCATGGACAATGCACTGTCCCCTTCCCACGTGGTAGCGGATACTGACCGTGCTGTACCCGCATGCCCTTGGCACTATTGGCGTTTGGGGGCACGGTGCCTCCGGTGTGCGTTCCTTCTCAGTAGCCAGCTCCTGCATTTTTTTATAGGCAGATCAGCTCAGCTGCCTGAACCCAGTTTAATACACATGGGAAGTTATGCATTCCCTAAGAATAGCCATGAACCCAAGATTGATGACTGAGGGGTATAAATACCCCAGCTCTCTTGCTGAGTCCTGACTGGGACAACTCTGAGCAGTGACCCTTTCTGTCGCCAGACTTGTCGGGCAGACTGTGGCCCAGTATGGAGCCCTTGGCTGTGCACCCTCCTTTCCCAGTCCTGCCCGCCTCCCTACTGCCTTTCCCTAATGCTTCCCACTAAATCCCTTAGCTTAGGGTCTGCTTATGGGGGGACCCAGTCTTAGGTGTACCCTCTACAACCACAACTGCCCCCGGGACAGACGAGGTGCGTTGAGTGGAGGGAGGAGTTGTTTTCAGTGGGTTCAAATCTCCAAAGAGATCTCTTTGCAAACTATGCACATCTCCGCAGGCCCTCCAGGCACTCGCAGGGAATCCTGATGCCCCTTCACACCACCACAGGGGACCCAGTTCTGCTGACCACGTTTATAGCGCTAGCATTGAGTTCCCAGAGGTCTGGTTTCCCCTCAGAAGCCCATCACACTTGTTGGCAGATGCTGTCTGTTCTTTGGGAGATAGGAAGAAAAAGGTACAGAGATAAGACAAGATGTATAATCTACTTGGAAATAAAGGCAAATCTGTAAAGAGCAAATTAGCAACACAAGTCACACTAGATGGCATATTGGTGGTAGGAAAGTCTCGCCTGCTGAACATAAGCATGCTCCTCTCATTGATAACCAGAAAAGTAACGTCTTTTGTATTTACCAGGCTGCCAGGCATTGACCCTGATTGCTTACCCGTGAGGTGACTTGTGTGAGTTTCTGGGTCTCTCTAGACCTCAGTTTCTTGATGGGGAAAAACGGGGATGGTCAGAATCCCTGTGTCATGACTGTATGAGGAAGTGGATGCCAAGGGCTTGAGAGAGGATTTGGCTCAAAGAAGGAGCTCATAGTGGTTCCTGTTGTCATCCTTCAAGTTGACTTTCTCCTTCCTTCCAACTTTCTCATAGACTTGCAAGACCTTCAGTCCTTCCCAACCTTAGTTAGCAAGGTGGCACTTTAGTACATTAGCATCCCCTCAGGGGCGTTTAGAAAAACATACCAGAAAGCCAGGGATGTGTCTCCAACCCTTCCATCAGAATCTCTAGAGAGAAGTCCTAGGATCTGACTCATAGCCGGGGCCAAGTTTGCTGGATGGTTCTCACCAACAGGCAGGATGGAGAACCTGCCCTAACCCGACCCGTGAGCTGGATTCTCCCCCAAGCCCCGTGGAACTGCACTAAAAAGCCTTCAGGGGCCTGCCCCTAAGCTCAAGGGCCTTTTCCCCATCTTCCTTGATCTCACTGAATTTGTTGACATGGTCAAACTCTTGAGTGTTTCCCTTTCGTTTTTACATTCTTTCCTTCCCTCTTCTTTCCTCCTCTCCTGCCCTCCTTCGCATGGCTAGTCTGTGAATCACTCTCATATGGTGAGCCCTGGCCTCTGACCTCCCTTGTGAGCTTGCACCCTGTATCTCCAGCTGCCTGTTAGTTACTCCTGAGGCCCCTCCAATCTAACTGGTCCCAGTCTCATGCTCACAACCTTGTCCTGCCATTTATTAGCAGTGAGACCTTGGCAAGTCACTTAAGATCTCTGTGCCTCAGACTCCTCATCTTTAAAATGGGGGCAACAGCAGTTTTTACCTCATAGGGTTGCTGTGAGGTGGGGAATTAAATTCATGAATTCAGGCGAAGGGTTCTGACCAGTGCGGCCCGGTAGTACTCTACAAGGGGACTACTGCTATTGTTTGTTGTGTTTACCTTAAAAATCAGAGTCAGTGATTTTTACCAGCCAAAACAGGTTTGCTCGGGAATAGCACAGACTTACAATTCTGGCCAAGCAGGCCACTGGGGAACCGCAGGCAAGTTGCCAGAGCAAAGGAAAGGAGGCTCTTTTATAGCGGAAGGGACAGAAGGGCTGTTCTAAGCAAAAGGTCCATTGGAGGAAGCTGGGCGTCCCATGTATTGTGGCTTCTCACTGGCTGGGCTGTTGCAGGGAGTGGCCTGTGGCCAGGCAGTAAAGGACTAAAACGGTTTCCACTCCTTTCCAAGGCCTCTCCTACTGCGGGTCTGCAATTCACCGGCAGTGGTGAGACAGGAGAGCTTCCCCTGCTGGCCTCCCATCACCAGGTCACGGAGGCTTTCCTTTATGAATTTTCACACTTGTGTTGTTAGCATCATCTTGCTGGTTGTTAGCTCTCTCACAGTGCCCTGCACCGCCCACCTCAGCACCACCATTATCTGAGAGCCATGGACACGACCACCTTGCTGAGGTGGGACTCATTGCTAAACCAAAAAGTGCCCGGCAAACTGAGCCAAGTTGGTCCCCCTATATACCAAATCCAAGAATCCCCCCTACCTCCCTGCCTTCAAAGAAAGTACGCATGGTCTGAATTACTTACAAAACTGCCCTGACTTTGTCCACAAGGATAGAATGGTAGTGTGATGTTGTAATTTATAATGAGAAATACATATTTGGTCTTATTCCCAGTTCCCATCATAGAGCTCCTAAAACTGTTGGGATTTCCTAAGTGGTGAGACCCATAAAGGTGTCTTTTGTTATGTTAATGAACAGATTTCTGGAAAGCATCTAGGGCTGGGGCTGGTTGCCAGAAGAACCGAGTAAGTGATGAGAGGGTTGGCGTTTTCAGTCCTGCCCCTACACCTCTGGGGAGGGAAAAGGGGCTAGAGATTGAGTCCAGTCATCCCTGGTCAGTGACTTAATCAATCCTGTGTTTGTAACAGAGCCTCCATCAAAACCTGAAAGGACTGGGTTTGGAGAGCTTTCAGGTTGATGAACACATGGAAATTTGGGGAGAGTGGCTCTTCAGAGAGGGCATGGGAACCCCCGTGCACCTTTCCCCATGCCTTGCCCTATATATCTCTTCCATTTGGCTATTCGTGAGTTATATCCTTTTATTGTGAACTGGCAATCTAGTCAGTAAAATGTTTGAATTCTGTGACCCATTCTAGCAGACTAACCAGGCCAAGGATGAGGCAGCCGGTCTGAAGCACAGGCGACCACCTAAGCTTGGGGTTGGGGCCTGAAATGAGGGTGAGTGGTCCTATAGGACGGAGCCCTTAATGTGTGGGATCTGATGCTATCTCCGGGTAGACAGTGTCAGCATTGAGGTGAATTTGTGGGACACCCATTCTGCATCCTTGGGGAGCTGAGTTAACTGCTTGGTGGCATTAGGGGAAACACCCCTCAGGGAAATAGTAAGATTAAGTATAACCACATTATGTTAGTCATTCTTAGCTTCTCTGATGAGTAATCAATCTCCTCCCATCTTGCCATTTGATTTTTTACTAGCCCTCCGCAGTCAATGTACATAGTCCCAATATACTCGTTTCTAAACTAAATTTCATTATTTCTGTTCAAATACAATTGGGTAGGGGAAGTAATAAAGACTAGAGCAACAGCAACTGGGAATGATTTACCTACTAAACCAGCCCCACAAATAAACAAACCAATATTTACAAAATATATTTTCTACTATGTATGTTCATATTATTTCAAATATTTAAACTATATATCAGTTAGCTCTGATTAAAGATTAATATTAACTAGATTAATTTCAAAAGGGCAAAATCATAACTTGTAACTTGGGAGTAGGGGTAATCTGTCTCCCAGGCAGGGGCAAATGGGAGAAATAAACTGGGAGAAACTTGTTTATTGCTTACAAGCAGTCGTCTACTTCTGCCGCCCATGTCTCCTGCACCCCGACTGCGAAAACGGACCTCACTTAACCTCTCTGGCCCAGATATGCTCTCTGCCCCCTCTGCCCCTTGTAATTACCTATTGATATGGAGATGAACTAAGGCTATGCAAGAGATTCTGGAAATATTGCAATTTTACCCACGTAACTCTCATAAAGATAAAAGATGAACACATGTAAAGATTTTATTTAAATCATCGCTGTGGAACCAGTATGAAACTACAACTGGTTGAAAGGAGAAATGGAAGAATAGACACATACAGATCAGGAATGTTGAAATGAACTTGCAAACGGAGGCAAAATTGGCCTCAACCACTATGGGGGAAGGAGGGTAGTCCTTGAACCTCCAGGAGACCGGATGTATATCTCTATAGATATAAATGAGTTTGTACTGTTACCAGTCATCTATAACTTGCAGTAAAATGGTTCAAAGACAATGAAAAGCTAGAACCAGAAAAGCAGGCAGGGTGCATTGCTTTTCAGTGAAGCACAAATGTTTCTAACACTTGCAGTTTTGTTTTTCTGTGATTATGAAGCCAAATTAAGAACAGGACCTATGTGTGTAATAGGATGTTCAACTTATGCTTTTATAAAAAGGTTTTTTTTTAAGTTACATTACTTGTATATTTATTTACTTGTTTATTTCTTGTCTGTTTTCCCTCATTATAAGGAAGCTCTCAGAACAGGAATTTTCTCTTGTTCTCTGCTCTGTCCCATGGGTAGATGCTGGGTGAACCTTTGTTGAATGAAAGTGCAAACATAACTTTTTAACAGTAAACTTTGAACACAAATATTTGCATCAGACCTGTGTTGTATTGCTAATGCCTGAATGGATGCGATCATCTAAACAATATTTTGGTAATGATTTTGATACAGCCCAGTAGCAAACATGGGGTACTTATTTTCATAATCTGAAGATTATTTAATATCAACAAATACTATGACATATTCTTTTTCTGTTTAGCAAAGATAACTATCTAGGAAATATATAATAATTATCCTATTGTTTTTCTACTGTAAGTTTCCAGTTACATAAATTCTCTTCTCTGGCATCTAAGGAGTAGCATGGGTTTGACAAAAGGAAATGCTAGAAGTTACATACACCATAGACCTGTTGTTTAGGGAACTAATGGTGTACTTTCTTGTACTGAGAACAAAACTTTAAAGATGTTTCCGTCACTTTTTCAAACTATACAAACAAACAACACATGTTTACAAGTTCAGTAAAATGAAAGGTGTGGGGCCAAGCAATGAATTCAGGCTTAGTTTATGTTTTTTATCCCCTTGGTTATAATAAGACTAAGACAGGTGGATATCTTCGTTACACAAAAATTACCACTTACCCATCTAAAGAGGGCCAAAGCACCCCACTGTCTTCAAAGTGGCTATGGGGAACCTCAGGGCTCATACATACAATAGAACTTTTGTTAAGTGGATTTAAAAGGGGATGCCCAATGTTCAAATGGAAACTGTTTCTACTAGAATGTCCCAGGTCCGTACGCCAGGAGAAGCCGTCAGGCTGTGACTGAATGGAGATGGTGGCTAAATAGCCCAGCTCCCGCACGTTCTGGATCAGATCATGTGAGCTGCGTATTCTAGGCTGGCTCTGGGAGATGCCCAGCAGCATGAAGCTAGTCGCCCCCAGTGATGACTAGATACACACCTGCTATTGTTTTCCTTCCCTTCCCGGATTTGCACCCCAACTCCCCTGCCAGTGTTCTCTGCACCTCCAGAGTAAACCACTTCCTCAGGGTCTGCTTGTGGGGAAACCCACACCACGACAAATTTTACATTCCACGTGCTTTAACGTATTTGCAGGTATACAGTTCATCCTTTATATTCTTTCCTTCCAGTTCTAACATTTTCAGTAAGCAAAATAAGTTACGGTATGAAGAGTTCAGAGGATTTTGGCAACGGCCTTGAAGAGATCATCTTATTACCTTATTCAAGAGACCCATTTGACATCAGAAGCCGCCGTCATGGAGGAAGATGAGAAAAATAATTTGTGTAACAGCTGCAGAGCCCACGGGAGAAGGGCCCTGGTTTCCAATCCCAGTTCAACCCTTAGCTGTATAACCTTGGGCAAGTCACTTAACCTCTCTGACTCAGCTTCTTGACACTTCAATAATGGGGGAACTAATCCCTACCTACAGAGCTGTCAAGAGTAAACCACTTCCTTCTGACAACTTGGAAGATGATGCATGTAAAGTGTTGCTGACTGTGCTTATCACTGTTAGCTATGAACAGCTCAACGGCCTACGTGCTTACTAACCAAGCACACTCAATCCATTAGGATGCCTTAAACCATGAAACAGAAGACCCAACTAAACATGGCTTGCACCAGTAAGTGCGGGAGTCCAGCTCCAGCGGGGAAGGGTGAAGCTCAAAAGGACGAGATGGCGTCGGCGTATGGAGAGACAGGACACAGAGTCAGATGGAGGTGGTCTCTCAACAAAGTGCCAATGACAACTTTATTTATACCATTTTGCACAAGGATATGATTATTTTTTATTATTCTGATGATTAATTAGTATTGGCAATTGGTCAATAAGTATAGGCAAGCTTTTTTCTTTCTTTTCCTTTTTAATCTATTCATGGTTGGTCAAGCGTTAGACAGGTGATTGTTTTTCTGTTCCTTGACTGAAACTTTTACTATCAACATGTACTCTATTGTGTTTTACGTTTCTATGCAATGCAGTTTCTAAGTAGTGCATGTGACCATAGGAGCGTGCAGTATATAGCAGCGACTATGGAGTCTATCAGCTCAGGGTGAAATACAGGTCACCTAGTGCCATAGTTAGCTAGGATTCTTTCCCACAAAAATATTCTTAGAAGCTTTAATAAATTTATAATCAATCTAAAATCATAAACTCATATCTTCACCTTATACTCTTTTATAGGGCACAGAAGGCAGCAAACTAAATTTCTTCTTCTTATCTACATTTCTCTTTCTTCTGTGTGGATACTAAAATCTCCCTTACATATGCTACACAGGTCTCCATGACTCCACTACTGCAGGGACTAAACAAGTTCTTACATGGTGAACAATGCAAGAGCATTCATATCATAGAAACTGTTTCTGTTTTAACTACAAACCTTAAACTATAAACAATCACGTCAAATATAATGTATGATTATTCACTTGATTTTTATACTTTATATGGGAATCTAATAAAATGTTAATGTAGTAGGTAAATGCAAGATATAGATAGAAAGCATGATTTAGAACTGTAAGAAGGCAGGTGTGGATGATCAGGTTTGTGCCTACAGACCAGGTCTTAATCCAAGATGAACAAGGGCAACAAAACATCCACAGGTATAGAAGATTTCTCTCAAAACTGGGGGTGTAAGGTTCTAAGCCTCACCTCTGTTGGCCCCCTTTTTCTCACCTGATGGCCCCCCTGCGACTGTGCCTGTCTTAGGTTGTTCCTCCCTTGAGGAATCTTACCCGTCTCTGGCTAACCAGCCATCTTCCGGGGCCATACAGGGAAATGTAAAGTTGGTAAGTGAGAGAGAAGCCATATTGTTTGAAAAGGTTAGCTTTTTACTTCTTTGCAGATTTATACTCTGTGGCTTCTATGCTCAGCACTTGTTTTGAGGTATCTTTACTTCCTGGAAAATTATGGTGCTTGGTAATTTCACGTATGAGGCACAAATTCTAGTAAAGGGCTGTAATTAGGAAAGAAGAAAAACAAACTATAGAAGTAGTAGAGGGAAGAAAACATGAAATGATTAATTAAATGTCAGTAGGGTTATTCCATTCAATAATTTCTCATGACTCTATTTCTATAAAACTTTCCATCACTAGTTTCACTAGCATTGTAAACAAGGGGGGCGTTCTCAGTGGAAATGGGGTGGTCAATGTTTGACTAAATAACAACAGGTTTCAGTACTTTATGCTAAGATCACCATTTGGCCCTGCGTGTTCTATTCTTCAGGAGCACTGTCCTGAAAAGCTTTTGGGAAGTTTATGTTCTCATCTTTTCCACACTGCTCAGCAAAAGTTAGCTTAGCTCTTGGCAATAATGCAAGCAAAAAACAAAACCAATAGTATAATGGAGAAAAACAAAATCAAGGTGGGTAATAGAGTCAGCTGCGAAGGCCCCTCCTTTGTGGGGGGTCTTCCTCCAGCCTGAGCTTTGCTACACAGCTTGAGTAGCATGGCTCCCAGCAAGTAAGGACATCCGTTGTGCTGTCAATCAAGACCGCAGCAAGACTCTTCCCCATCCCCGCTTCTCACATTTCATTGGCTAGAATTAAGGCATATATTACATAACCATGAATCAAGCTTATAATCGCGACAAACCTCTTTCTCCATATTCTTCATTTTAGTTCTAACACCAGGTCATAGGTGTGTCAGAGAGCTATTGCTGTGTATCAAATAATCACAATAAGCCTCGTAGCTTGGCCGGCACTGCTGGCCTTGATTAAGCTCATTCGTGGATCTGTGGGCTGGCTGATATGCCCTCGCCTTGACTGAGTAGCTCTACTTCAAGATACAGGCCTGCAAATTGGCGAGGTAGCCTGTCCCACCTGTTCCTTATTCTCCTTGGGCTAAGAGGCTAGTTGAAGCATGGCTTTCTGCTGTCTGTGATAGAGGCTCAGGTGTCTTAAGGCCTAGGCTTGGAACTGGCAACTTCGTTTACTTCTGCCCTTAGGCCATTAAGTCACAACCAAAGCCTAAGTGTGGGGCTGTAGGCTGTGCCCACCAAGAAGCCGAAAGGGTATGGATGTGGGGAGCGGGTAGAGGAGGGCCCACCATTCTATGACAAGTTGTCAGAACAAAGAATACATCAGTACTCAAATGAATTTTTCTTAACCCATATAGCCTTCGTGTTCCGCACTGGGTACCATTTTACAATGCCTGCGCCAGGTGAGTAAGCTTTTGCAGATGAGCACAGATCATTTGCCAAGTGAAGGGGGTGCTTGCACAGGCCTTGGTGACCTTCCAGCTCCAGCAGCCCACGATTTGCAGTCTGGGGAAGAAAACCCAGCAGACAGAGGACAGAGGTGTCTCTCTGAACCAGCATCCTTGGTTCCTATTTTGACTTTTTGACTAAATTCTTAAATCCGAGTGCAGGTATCACTGAAACCTGTCCCACGTCTGGATAGATGGTGATCCGTGGTGACTGATGAGAGTGAGGTGAACGGAGGCTGGGGGCAGCTGTCGGGGATCTGAGAGCGTGGAAGCTGCGCGGGTCGTGCAGGAGGCGGGCCTGGCCCGGCCAGATGTGCACGCCCGCCCCGCCTCCTTGCGCGCCGGCCCCGCTGCCCCACGGATGATCTTCTGTGCGCCTCGCCCGGCGTACGCACCCCTCCGCAGGCCACCGTGTCGGGTCGCCCTGGGCCAGCGGGAACCGAGGCAGAGGCCCTGCAGTAGCGTGGGTTCCGCACCCTCCCGATGGGCAGGAGGAGGAGCAGGCAGCGGAGACGGACTGGCGCGAAGATGCCGCCACCCTGGGCCCTTATGCTCCTGCTGTTGCTGCCCTGGGTGGCAGGTGGATTAGGGAACGCAGCCAGGTGAGTGGCTGGCTGGCGATCGCCCCAGTCTGAGCTCCCCCGGTTGCAGCTTCTCTTCGAGTCCCTTCGGGCACCCCCGAGTGTGCGCTTCGGACTGCGTACTCCTTTCCTCCCTGCACCGTTTTGGCCGGGCTTGCAGCCCGAGCCAGGCCACACCCACAGCGACAGCGAAGATAAACTCCATAACAGCTGGGCAGGAAGCAGAAGCCCTGTCTGCGCGCAGCTACCCAGCACAAGCCACTAGAGGTCGCTGTTCTCCCAGGAGAAGAAGGCCACAAACCAACAAGAAGGGAAGTTCTTCCAGCCGTCACTAGTCCCAGCTCTACAAACTATTCCTATCACTATGAAAAGACAAAATTACAGGCAAACCAAGATCACAGAGACACCAGAGAATGAGACAGACCTAACCAGTCTTCCTGACAAAGAATTCAAAATAAAAATCATAAACATGCTGACAGAGATGCAGAGAAATACGCAAGAGAAATGGGATGAAGTCCGGAGGGAGATCACAGATGCCAGAAAGGAGATTACAGAAATGAAACAAACTCTGGAAGGATTTATAAGCAGAATGGATAAGATGCAAGAGGCCATTGATGGAATTGAAACCAGAGAACAGGAACGCATAGAAGCTGACATAGAGAGAGATAAAAGGATCTCCAGGAATGAAACAATATTAAGAGAACTGTGTGACCAATCCAAAAGGAACAATATCCGTATTATAGGGGTACCAGAAGAAGAAGAGAGAGGAAAAGGGACGGAAAGTATCTTGGAAGAAATAATTGCTGAAAACATCCCCAAACTGGGGGAGGAAATCATCGAACAGACCGTGGAAATACACAGAACCCCGAACAGAAAGGATCCAAGGAGGGTAACACCAAGACACATAATAATTAAAATGGCAAAGATCAAGGACAAGGAAAGAGTTTTAAAGGCAGCTAGAGAGAAAAAGGTCACCTATAAAGGAAAACCCATCAGGCTAACATCAGACTTCTTGACAGAAACCCTACAGGCCAGAAGAGAATGGCATGATATATTTAATGCAATGAAACAGAAGGGCCTTGAACCAAGGATACTGTATCCAGCACGACTATCATTTAAATATGATGGCGGGATTAAACAATTCCCAGACAAGCAAAAGCTGAGGGAATTTGCCTCCCAAAAACCACCTCTACAGGGCATCTTACAGGGACTGCTCTAGATGGGAGCACTTCTAGAAAAAGCACAGAACAAAACACCCAACATATGAAGAACGGAGGAGGAGGAATAAGAAGGGAGAAAAGAAAAGAATCTCCAGACAGTGTATATAACAGCTCAATAAGCGAGCTAAGTTAGGTGGTAAGATACTAAAGAGGCTAACCTTGAACCTTTGGTAACCACAAATTTAAAGCCTGCAATGGCAATAAGTACATATCTCTCAATAGTCACCCTAAATGTAAATGGACTGAATGCACAAATCAAAAGACACAGAGTAATAGAATGGATAAAAAAGCAAGACCCATCTATATGCTCCTTACAAGAAACTCACCTCAAACCCAGAGACATGTACAGACTAAAAGTCAAGGGATGGAAAAACATATTTCAGGCAAACAACAGCGAGAAGAAAGCAGGGGTTGCAGTTCTAATATCAGACAAAATACACTTCAAAACAAAGAAAGTAACAAGAGATAAAGAAGGACACTACATAATGATAAAGGGCTCAGTCCAACAAGAGGATATAACCATTCTAAATATATATGCACCCAACACAGGAGCACCAGCATATGTGAAACAAATACGAACAGAACTAAAGGGGGAAATAGACTGCAATGCATTCATTTTAAGAGACTTCAACACACCACTCACCCCAAAGGATAGATCCACTGGGCAGAAAATAAGTAAGGACACAGAAGCACTGAACAACACAGTAGAGCAGATGGACCTAATAGACATCTATAGAACTCTACATCCAAAAGCAACAGGATTTACATTCTTCTCAAGTGCACATGGGACATTCTCCAGAATAGACCACATACTAGCCCACAAAAGAGCCTCAGCAAAATCCAAAATATTGAAATTCTACCAACCAATTTTTCAGACCACAAAGGTATAAAAGTAGAAATAAATTCTACAAAGAAAACAAAAAGGCTCACAAACACATGGAGGCTTAACAACATGCTCCTAAATAATCAATGGATCAACAAACAAATTAAAATAGAGATCAAGGAATATATAGAAACAAATGACAACAACAACACAAAGCCCCAACTTCTGTGGGATGCAGTGAAAGCAGTCCTAAGAGGAAAGTACATAGCGATCCAGGCACACCTGAAGAAGGAAGAACAATCCCAAATGAATAGTCTAACATCACAATTATAAAAATTGGAAAAAGAAGAACAAATGAGGCCTAAAGTCAGCAGAAGGAGGGACATAATAAAGATCAGAGAAGAAATAAACAAAATTGAGAAGAATAAAACAATAGCAAAAATCAATGAAACCAAGAGCTGGTTCTTTGAGAAAATAAACAAAATCGATAAGCCTCTAGCCAAACTTATTAATAGAAAAAGAGAATCAACACAAATCAACAGAATCAGAATGAGAATGGAAAAATCACGACAGACTCCACAGAAATACAAAGAATTATTAACGACTACTATGAAAACCTATATGCCAACAAGCTGGAAAGCCTAGAAGAAATGGACAACTTCCTAGAAAAATACAGCCTTCCAAGACTGACCAAGGAAGAAACACAAAAGTTAAACAAACCAATTACGAGCAAAGAAATTGAAATGGTAATCAAAAAACTACCCAAGAACAAAGCACCCGGGCCGCACAGATTTACCTCAGAATTTTATCAGACACACAGAGAAGACATAATACCCATTCTCCTTAAAGTTTTCCAAAAAATAGAACAGGAGGGAATACTCCCAAACTCATTCTATGAAGCCAACATCACCCTAATACCAAAACCAGGCAAAGACCCCACCAAAAAAGAAAATTACAGACCAATATCCATGATGAATGTAGATGCAAAAATACTTAATAAAATATTAGCAAACCGAATTCAAAAGTATATCAAAAGGGTCATACACCATGACCAAGTGGGATTCGTCCCAGGGATGCAAGGATGGTACAACATTCGAAAATCCATCAACATCATCCACCACATCAACAAAAAGAAAGACAAAAACCACATGATCATCTCCATAGATGCTGAAAAAGCATTTGACAAAATTCAACATCCATTCATGATAAAAACTCTCAGCAAAATGGGAATAGAGGGCAAGTACCTCAACATAATAAAGGCCATATATGATAAACCCACAGCCAACATCATACTGAACAGCGAGAAGCTGAAAGCTTTTCCTCTGAGATCGGGAACTAGACAGGGATGCCCACTCTCCCCACTGCTATTTAACATAGTACTGGAGGTCCTAGCCACGGCAATCAGAAAAAACAAAGAAATACAAGGAATCCAGATTGGTAAAGAAGAAGTTGAACTGTTACTATTTGCAGATGACATGATATTGTACATAAAAAACCCTAAAGACTCCACCCCAAAACTACTAGAACTGATAATGGAATACAGCAAAGTTGCAGGATACAAAACTAACACACAGAAATCTGTAGCTTTCCTATACACTAACAATGAACCAATAGAAAGAGAAATCAGGAAAACAATTCCATTCACAATTGCATCAAAAAGAATAAAATACCTAGGAATAAATCTAACCAAAGAAGTGAATGACTTATACTCTGAAAACTACAAGTCACTCTTAAGAGAAATTAAAAGGGACACTAACAAATGGAAACTCATCCCATGCTTGTGGCTAGGAAGAATCAATATCGTCAAAATGGCCATCCTGCCCAAAGCAATATACAGATTTGATGCAATCCCTATCAAATTACCAGCAACATTCTTCAATGAACTGGAACAAATAATTCAAAAATTCATATGGAAACACCAAAGACCCCAAATAGCCAAAGCAATCCTGAGAAAGAAGAATAATGTAGGGGGGAATCTCACTCCCCAACTTCAAGCTCTACTATAAAGCCATAGTAATCAAGACAATTTGGTACTGGCACAAGAACAGAGTCACAGACCAGTGGAACAGACTAGAGACTCCAGACATTAACCCAAACATATATGGTCAATTAATATTTGATAAAGGAGCCATGGACATACAATGGCAAAATGACAGTCTCTTCAACAGATGGTGCTGGCAAAACTGGACAGCTACATGTAGGAGAATGAAACTGAACCATTGTCTAACCCCATATACAAAAGTAAATTCAAAATGGATCAAAGACCTGAATGTAAGTCATGAAACCATTAAACTCGTGGAATAAAACATAGGCAAAAACCTCTTAGACATAAACATGAGTGACCTCTTCTTGAACATATCTCCCCGGGCAAGGAAAACAACAGTAAAAATGAACAAGTGGGACTATATTAAGCTGAAAAGCTTCTGTACAGCAAAAGACACCATCAATAGAACAAAAAGGAACCCTACAGTATGGGAGAATATATTTGTAAATGACACATCCGATAAAGGCTTGACGTCCAAAATATATAAAGAGCTCACACACCTCAACAAACAAAAATCAAATAATCCAATTAAAAAGTGGGCAGAGGAACTGAACAGACAGTTCTCCAAAAAAGAATACAGATGGCCGATAGACACATGAAAAGATGCTCCACATCATTAATTATCAGAGAAATGCAAATTAAAACTACAATGAGGTATCACCTCACACCAGTAAGGATGGCTGCCATCCAAAAGACAAACAACAACAAATGTTGGCGAGGCTGTGGAGAAAGGGGAACCCTCCTACACTGCTGGTGGGAATGTAAATTAGTTCAACCATTGTGGAAAGCAGTATGGAGGTTCCTCAAAATGCTCAAAACAGACTTACCATTTGACCCAGGAATTCTACTCCTAGGAATTTACCCTAAGAATGCAGCAATCAAGTTTGAGAAAGACAGATGCACCCCTGTGTTTATTGCAGCACTATTTACAATAGCCAAGAATTGGAAGCAACCTAAATGTCCATCGGTAGATGAATGGATAAAGAAGATGTGGTACATATACACAATGGAATACTACTCAGCCATAAGAAGAGGGCAAATCCTACCATTTGCAGCAACATTGATGGAGCTGGAGGGTATTATGCTCAGTGAAATAAGCCAAGCAGAGAAAGAGAAATACCAAATGATTTCACTCATCTGTGGAGTATAAGAACAAAGGAAAAACTGAAGGAACAAAACAGCAGTGGAATCACAGAACCCAAGAATGGACTAACAGGTACCAAAGGGAAAGGGACTGGGGAGGATGGGTGGGTAGGGAGGGATAAGCGGGGGGAAGAAGATGGGTATTAAGATTAGCATGCATGGGGTGGGTGGGAGAAAGGGGAGGGCTGTACAGGACAGAGAAGACAAGTAGTGATTCTACAACATTTTGCTGTGCTGATGGACAGTGACTGTAGGGGGGTTTATGGGGGGGACCTGGTATAGGGGAGAGCCTAGTAAACATAATATTCTTCATGTAAGTGTAGATTAAAGATAATAAAAAAAAAGAATGAAAGAGAAGGGGGATTACTCCCTGATAGGATAAAACTAACTGTAAATCAACGATTAATGCATGCTTTAAATATCCTTAATTTTGATCACTTAAAGGGTGTCAGATGATCAGCTATGAAGGTACACTTTTCTGATAATATTCCTTTCTCTTCAAAAAAAAAAAAAGCAGTTCCTGTGTGGTGACCTCCAATGAGTTCTACACAATGGTATAAAGGGCATACCAAAGTGTGGGCAAAGGGTCTGTTTGTGTTTATACAGAGGATCAAAGCCTAATTTGGCTACCCAGAAAATGAACTAAGATACGATATGAAGAACTTCCAACACCAGCACTCTCTGGAAGAGTCATACCAGAAGATGATCATCAAAAAACCTCAACAAAGATCCAGGCAATGCTGCAGTTGTAGCTGCATTCATCCCACCGGTTCCTGGACTTGCCATTGAAATGAAGAAGGACATATCTAAGCTGGCCTGTGCATACAGTAAAACAACAAATTTGACTGGATCTATACTGCTGGAACTCAACCAAGAATTAGGAGAAGTGCAAGTAGTAGCGCTCCAAAATCTTACAACTACAGACTATCTTCTGTTAAAAGAACATATGGGATGTGAACAGTTCCCAGGAATGGGTTGTTTTAATTTGTCTGATTTCTCTCAGACTGTTCAAGTACATTTGGACAATATTATATCATAGACAAATTTCCACAAATGCCTAGGGTGCCTAACTGGTTTTCTTGGCTTCACTGGAGATGGCTGGTAATTATAGGTCTGCTTTGGTTATGTAGCTGTATTCCTATTATGTTAATGTGTGTGTGCAATTTATTTAGTAGTTTAAAACCTATACATGCTTAAGTTACCCTACAAGAAGATATGTCAAAGAAAAAATCAATCCTCCCATGTTTTCTTCTGTCTGCTACCTCTATAGCTTTTCTCTTCCTTCCTAATTACAACCCTTAAATAGAATTCATGCCTCATATCGAATTCACCAAATATCATAATTCCTCCAAGTGGTAAAGATACCTCAAGACAAATGCTGGGCATCGAAGCCACAGGGCATACATCTGCAAAGAAGTAAAAAGCTAACCTTTTCAAACAATATGGCTTCTCTCTCACTTACCAACTTTACATTTCCCTGTATGGCCCCAGAAGATGACTGGTTAGCCAGAGATGGGTAAGATTCCTCAAGGGAGGAACAACCTAAGACAGGCACAGTCGCAGGGGGGCCATCAGGTGAGAACTTGGGGATCAACAGAGGTGAGGCTTAGAACCTCACCCCCCCTATTTTGAGAGAAATCTTCTGCATCCGTGGATGTTTTATTGCCCTTGTCTAGCTTGGATTAACACATAGTCTACAGGCACACACCTGATCATCTACATTTGCTCTCTTACAACAGTAAACTATGTTTTCTATCTTTATCTTGCATCTACCTACCACTTCAGCATTTTATTAAAAAAAATAATAATAATAATAAAGGGAGAAATGTGGGATTCACATATAAATCAATATAAAAATCAAATGAATATTCATATTTGACCTGATTGTTTATAGTTCATAATGAGTGATCAAAACCGAAAGTTTGTATGATGACTGCCCTTGTACTGTTCACCATGTAAGAATTTATTCACTATGTAAGAATTTGTTCACCATGTAAGAAGTTGTTCGTTATGCTTCAGAAGATTGGAGACTGACAAGAATTAGGGTGGGGGTGGATTAATGATTGTACATTGAGCATTGACTCCCCTATACAGAATTTTATTGTTGTTAACAACCATTTGATCAATAAATATGAGAGATGCCCTCTCAAAAAAAAAAAAGTCATACAAGAGACTTGGTATTGTCAGTTTATGGTCATGTGCCATGTATGAGCAATAGCAGTATTCTGTACCCAGAACTCCACTCCTCGGCATATACGCGATAGAAGTGCATAGCGGCACTCTTTGTAATTGTCACAACGGAACGACTCAAACGTCCATCATGTCCCTTGTGAGTAGAATGGATAAGTGGCATATTCATTCAATGAAATGCTATCAAGCACTGAGAATGAACAAACTAATGCTACTCACAGCAACACAGATTAATTTTTTAAATGTGGCATTGCTCAAAAGAAGCCACACATACTGTGTTGCTCCACTTAGATAAGCTTCAAGGTCAGGCACAGTTAATCTATGATGAAGAAGCTGGGACTGTGTCTACCCTTGGAGCGGGTGCCAGGAGGAAGCACAGAGGGGGACTTCCAGGGCTGGTCATTCTGTTTCTTGACGCCTTCTGAACGGGCATGTTCACATGTGAAAATCATTGAGCAGGGCACTTAAGACTTGTGTGCTGGCTTTTCTACATATGTGTTATGCTGCAATAAAAATTGGCTTCAAAGTGGAAGTGCCGCCCCCCTTAAGATGAAGCTCATCTGTCTGACTTTGTGCCAGTTGACTTGGGACACCTAGAGTGAATTCACCTCTCAGTACCAGGCAGATCGTAACTGAAGTTCCACAGACTCATGTACAGTCCAGCCACCAATGACTCTTACATCAGGAATGTCTTTGGTCCGCCATCCAGGATACCAATGGACCCTGGACATCAGCTGGCTCCTGGAGGTAAATGGCTCTGGAGTCCTGAGGGGGGTTCAACAGGCCCAAGGGCTGTGGCCAGAGGAAATATTCCTGCTGCTCAGGAGTCTGGAACCCTTACCTGCCCTATAGCTATTGGTCCTTTGGACAGTGCTAAAAGTTTCTACCTCCCCCTTCCTATCCCTGTCCCTGGCCTTGTAAAAAATCTTCCTCATGAGTCCAAGCTGCCGTCAGTCACACACTCTCCTGCTGAATGTGAGACACTTTCGCTTGCACCGTTCACTTTTCATATCCTCTGGCAAAGTTCTAGCAGTGCCCCCTTGGGGCAGCCTTTGCGCATGCGTGCGGCCGCCAGCGGGCAAATAGCAAAACAAGTCTTCAGCATCTCCTGCTCCCTTTTTGCTCCATTTCTCCCCTCCCCGGGGTCTTGTGAAGGTACTCTTCTTTCTGGGTACCCAGAACCTTCCAATGCAGTCACCCCTGAGGTCTTGAAGCATCCAATCGTGCAGGCTTTCATGCTCTCCCAATTCAGCCTTCTGAACATTCATTTGTTCTATGTCCCATTTTGCTGGTCTCTGACAAGTGAAGGGAGACTACTACCCATACAAGATAACTCAGGCATCAGGAGTAAAGAGCTACGACTGTGGCCTTTCCTAGGTGCTATTTGCTCTTTTACAACAGCAGCTTCCAGTGTCTTAATACAAGAGAATGAGGAAGAAAGCATCGTCAGCACTGTGGAAGATCAGGGCATCTCTTCCATGGCTCTCAAGTCACACAGCCACATTAAGACAGGGGCTATGTCAGTGTTTGCTAGCAACAAAAATAGACTTCAGCTAACTTGCAGCAAAGGGAAGTTACAGGAAGGCAGGTAGATGGCAAGGTCAGTAGTCCAGCCCTAGCAATGAGTTGCAGGGTTAGAAGCAGAACTATGGAAAAAGCTGTTGCTGATCAGGATGCCACCATTGCCAGAATGATCTCACCATATTAGTCTCCACGTTACACTCTGCTCGTAATTCACCTTCCAGGGACGGGTGGGCAATCAGCCCAGCTGAGGTCATGTGGCTCCCTCAGGCTAGGAAAGATCAGGGCACCTGATTGGCTATTTAGAAGGTGGGCTGAAAGCTGCGAGACCCAAACCTGTCAAAGTCCACCACGCGGACTTCATCACTTAAAAGTTAGTATTGAGTATATGGCATTGTCCCAGGCAACAAACATGCCAATCTAAGTGACTTACCTTGGTCATGACAAAGGAGTTGACGCCTTCATTCTCTTCAGCAACTGAAAGAGTAGGTGGTGTTTGGGTCATGTTGAATAGCAACCAGCAAAAACATGGTTATATGAGCCAAATGATGCAGTGACTACAATGTGTTAGGTTGTAATGGGAGAAAGAATGCAGCTGAGATGGAAAAATGCTTCTCTTGGGCACCGTAAATCAGAACGGTACACTTCTGGCCAAATGTGTCTCCCCATGAAGACTCAGAAGACCTGGCGTGAACATGCGTATCCTTTGTATTGTCGTGTCTGATGAATGGCCTCCTCTGGCAGCACGCCAGGGCCATGATGGAAAGAGGGCTGTGGACGGCATGCACAGCGTCTGTCCGTGGGAATGAGTGCAGACGCTGGACGGTGCAAGAACAGAAGACCGAGGAAGCACGCAGCACAGACCGGTGACTTAGTTCAGTGCATCTATCTTGCTACTTTGATGACTGCTATTATGAAAAGACCTCCCTTTAAAAGGAAAACCTGAGAACCAAAAGGAGGTGAGCCCCTGCATGGAGCAATCGCCTCATTAGGATCACTGGCAGACTGTGTTCCTCCTGGCAACGAGCCGCTCTGACGGAAGGGAATCCCAGGTGGTGGTCTTCAGCTCGCATTTCTGAACAGTAATGCAAAGGGCAATTGAGGCAGGCAGAGTTCTTTAAGTAGAGTTGGCATTCTTTTGTCCCATTGTCTTTTTTGTGCTTTTTAATACTTTTCTGATTAAATGGAATTTTGAAGCATCCCTAGTAGCAAAGTAATATAAATGCTGTTCCCTTGCCTCTGAATTTCCATCCTATGATAGGCACTGCCATGTGATTGAAACTATACCTCTGATCCTCCATTTCTCTGCTAATCTGTTGCCAGAAATCTATGCCAGAATAACTCACATTCTAGAGAAATAAGCAAAATGCACAAATGGTGTGGAAAAGGAGAGCAAGAGGTATGGAAATGACCTAAAGATTACTACAAGTATAAGGGGATGTTAAATGGGACTTTTCCTGACTCTGTTTCTCCCAGGGGCCCAAAGCTAAGCACAGTGTTAAGGGCCCCACTGGTTCTAAAGAGACACGCTAGACACATCTACGCAGGCGAGCCCAGAACCACTTCCACCACCTGTGGCCCCTCACCTGCAGAGGGAGTGGGCTCTGCTTCCAAGGCTTGGTGGGGGACAGAGCTGCTGGGGTTTTCCCAGGGCTAAGTGCGCATCAAGCAAATAGCTGGGCTCAAGTTTTCTTGGACCTTCCCCCAAGAGGCCTACCTGCAGGTGAGGTGACCCAACAGAAAAAGACTAGATGGGATGTGCCACCAAAAGCAGGAGCCAGTAGTCAACCAGGCAATGTATTATCTGAACCAGGGAATGGGTGAGTAGGGGCCTCCAGCAAATGGAGGGGGATGAGGGAGGGGGTTTTAAAAAAAACACCAAAAGTGAGTCCACAAAAAGAACAAAAGAGACAGCATTTGGACATCAGCACACAGAGAGCTCCAATACCAGGTATGAATGTCATTAACTGTATTAGTGTCCTGGGGCTGCCATAACAAACAGCCACAAACTGGTGGCTTAAAACAAAAGAACTTAACTCTCTTACAGCACTGGAGCTAGAAGTCCAACCTCAGGAGGTGGGCAGGACCACACTCCCTCTGAAAGCTCTAGGGGAGAATCCCTCCTTGCTTCTTCCAGCTTCCTGTGCTTCCAGGAGTTCCTTGGCTTGTGGCTGCATAATTCCAATATCCACCTTTGTCTTCATGTGGCCTCTCCTCTGTCTCTTATAAGGACACTTGTCATTGGATTTAGGACCCACCTAGGTTATCCAGGATGATCTCATCTTGAAATCTTTAACTTAGTTATATCTACAAAGATCCCAGGTTCCAGGGGTTAGGAAGTAGACGTACCTATCTCCTGGGGGGGCCACCATGCAACCCACAAACTAATCAAATAAGACCTTTTTCACCACTCTTTCCTCCTCCTGCCCTCACCCTGGAAAGACCAGAAAATAGTGGGATAAGGGTGCAATGAGGAAAGTGAAGAAATTGATGCACATGTCTGTTCCACAGAGTTACAGATCACACCTGAGCTGAGGGAGGGGCAGAGCTTTGAATTGGATGAGTGGTTGAAGTTTTGATCTTATTAGGCTGGACGTGTTAATGATGTAAAAATAAAAGAGTGTTTCTCTAGATCTGAAGGTTACTGGAAAAGCTGTGGGATTTGCTGAAGCCTCAAGCTCCAGGCCTGGAGCAGCCAAGGGGCAGGGGAGAGGGCCAACAGAGCTTGTTTCAAGGCAATGGGGAGAAAAAATTAATGTTTCTTCTTACACCCTATGAAACCCAGCCTGTTCAATAAATTAGATTTTTAGGTGTCTCACTTTGTTCTTGTGATAGAAACAATCTTATAGCAATAGCCTTTTGAAACTAAAGTCTCAGGTTATGTCCAGGATGGGCCTGCAGTATTTCAACAATTTTTAAAACTGAGTCACTGTTGCTTCTTTACAAATTACCCCCTTTAGTGTTGGTCTTGTCTTTCTTCCTTCTGAGACAGAACAGGGAAATGGGACAAGGGGCATGCCATTGCAAAATCTACTTAGCTTAAGAAAAAGGCCAAGTTTATTCTTTAACTTAATCTATATCTTCCTTTTCTTCCAGCCCCTTAATCAATTAAGTAACTTTGTAACCAAGATGACAGACCTCCCAAGTGTAAATGAACCTAAATGAGTACAGAATGTTGAGACCCAGATCAACAGTCACCTAAATAACTCTGTTCCCAAGACAAAACTTCAAAGGAATTATGAATCACCTGTATACATCATGCCTTATGCCAAGCCTACCCCAAAGTCCCTATATATAAAATCCCAGGCCTAAAACCATTAAGCGCACCTCCTCTCAGGTTGCCTGCACCTCCGTATTAGTGTGTACTGTCTTATATCAAATAAACTTTCTTGTTTCATAAGCCGATTGCACTTGTCTCTGAACTCTTTTCCATGGTAAAGGTAAGAATTTTCCAATCTCTACCTCCACTGGTAAATGTCTTTCTCATTTTGCTATTTCATTCAGCTTTCTAGTCTTAACACAATCCTTTTCTCTGTCCCTGTTTTATTTCAGATCAGTAGGGAAGTGGAAGTTCTCAGGACATAAACTCACTCCATCCAGTTTTCCATGGCTCCCCCAAATTCTGGAGTGGTAGGGATAGAATTCCCATGCCATGCAGATCAAACAGACTCCTGGCTTTAGGCGTTGGCAAGGGATTTTCCCTAAACTGAGCAGAGTTCAATGAACTTTCCTTTTCTCTGTTCTTTCCTGCTCTCTACTGCCTGCTCAGCTGCTGACGTTCGCTTCTACTCTTGCTTTAAGGAGTTCCTTTCTTACCTATACTCATCCGACCTGTTCGTGAATTCCTTCTAGATCAGAGTCAAGAACCATCCCTAGTCTGGGTTGAGGTTTCACCTAGTGCACAGGAAGAGACCTCCCCAGAGGCAGCTGCCTAGCAACACTTCTAGGTAAGATTTATTACTCAATTATAGAATTGCCCTGCTTCCCGACAGCATCCAATCCAGAGCAAAGCGCTGCTTCCTTGAACCTTCCCCCAAGTTACCTTAACAGTAGGCGATCAGCAAAAAAGGCTGCTACATTCTCTAATTCTACCACCACCTTGGTTTTATTAGACTCTTACAGGGACAGAATGCGTACAGGTGAGAAGTGCAGGATGCACATGGCTACTTAATGAATGTTTACTACTTTCGTAGTGATGCGTGCTACGTGTGCAGGCAGTAATTACTTGTTGAATTAATTACTGTGTTCAATAAATATAATTCACATTTTTGTCCAAAGTTTTGTCAACAATTACATGAGCACTGTCTTTAGTGGCAGCAGAAAGGGTACGTTAAAGAGTAAACAAACTGCTGCTCTAAAATATTGGCGGGGCTAGCTTTTTTCATTTCAGGCCCTGGTGCGGGCTGTCGGCTCCCTCTTGCTAAGTCGTCCAGGCAGCCGCGGAGAGCCAGCCGTCCGCCGCTGACCGTCCTGCGCAGGCGCGACTCCCTTGGCACGCATGCGCCGGGCCCCAGGGCAGTGCCCTTTGCTCTGCGGGCTGGGATTGGCTGAGCCTTCCTGGTCCCGCCCTGAGGACCAGAAGTTCCCTCTGGACTTGGGGCGCTCTGACGGTTCCTGGGCTTTCGCCCGTATTTCATGGTGAGCCACGCTGCGGGTTGGCTGGAGTCTCTCCCCGCCGCAGCTCCGGGAGGCTCTTGGGAGCCCTGGGCCGCTTAGGCTCGAATGTGCCCGCGCGTCCTCTTGTCCAGCCGGAGGCGCCGGGGTGGGCAGATCCCTCGGCGCCGCCGCCGCTTGTGTGCCGGGTGCCAGGCTGTCACTGTAGGACGGCTTGCAGCAGGCCTTGCTTGTCTCCACCCCACCCACCGGAACCCAGACTCGGGCGGGCGCGGGCCAGTGGGCGGGAGCGGGCCAGTGGGCTGGCCCCCTTTCACTCGCTGCGCTCTTGCTAGGGTTCGCCGTAATAGAACTCGAAACCGAGCACGTTACTGGGTGAATGTTCAGCAACTGTGACGACGCCCCTACCAACATTTGGCATCGTTTCTCTCCATAGAGGAAGGGCCTGCTTGTGTAGCTGGAGAGATGTACGTGGGCAATGGCGAGGAACTTAACATTTCTCTTTAGATCTTAAGCCTAAGGATCCAAACAGACCTGGGGTATTGCTGACTTGTTACCAGCTTTTGGAAATGTCTCTGCTCTCTTCTCAGGCTTTAGGTCAAATGTGTACACCTGCCCATACCGTAGTATTAGTTAATATTTACAAGCTTTTATATGCAGTCAACAGATAATTGAGGGCCTACTCTTGCTTGCACTGTATAATCTATTTTTGATATGTGTTCAGAAGCTAGGGATATGGGTGTGTCTCAATATTATCTGTATTGCTGTACGCTCTACAACTGTTGTCCAAGATGGCAGCCACTAGCTACATAAGGCTATTATTAACACTTGAAATGTGTCTAGTCAGAGTTGAGATGTGCAGTAAGTGTAAAACAGCAAAATTTGGAGAATTACTATGAAAAAGAGAATGTAAGGTATCTCATTACTTTTATATTGATTACATGTTGAAACGGCAGTATTTTTGGGTACTCAGGGTTAAAATGATATTAATTTCACCTGTTGTTAGCATGGCTACTAGAAAATCTAAGACGATACCTGTGGCTTGCATTATATTTCTGCTGGACAGCCCTGGTCTAAAAAGAGGTCAGCAAACTGGCCTGCACCCAAATCTAGCTTGTCTCTGTGAATAAAAGATTAACTAGAGCAAAGCCATACATACCCATTTACTTATATATTGCCTATGGCTGCTATTCCTGCTCCAAGAGGAGCATAGCTGAGTAGTCCGTATGCAGATTGGATGGCCTACAAAGCCTGAAAGATTTATTATCTGGCCTTTTACAGAAAAAGTTTGCTGACCCTCTCCTCTAGAACAATGCTTGGTATGGTAGATAGATGTAAACCTATGCATTGTAGTCCTATGTAATTGTCAGTCAGGCCTACTGTGCGATAGACATGGTTCTAAGGACTTTTTAAGGAGTATCGCATTTAATTCTCATAATAATCCTGGGTGTTGGATTTCCCCCATTTTGTAGATGAGGAAATTGAGACACAGAATGTCCAAGAAACTTACCCAATGTGCCCAAGACCTCTCACTTTTGGGAGCTGTGCCTTCCTGATCCTCCTTATCCCTAAATGGCTTGACTCCTGGAGTCCACTTGATTAGCCCACAGTAGGCACCATGCTGCTTTTTACTTTTGAGCTAGAATTTTTTAATAGGAGTTTTTGAGCCAGAATTGAGATGAGGTTGGTCTCCTATGGAAGAAGCTGAGGGGCAGTGGGCTTAGGTGCAGTGGACACAAGCAAGCTGCTCTGTAGTGGAAGAATGAAGCTCACAGGCAGAGAGAAAGAGCATTTTGAATGCTCTTTTCTCATTTAACAAAAAAAAATTTTGTCTAGTAATAGTAAGCTCTGGCCAGGTGTTGCCAGGTATGTATCTGTGAATGAAACATACTCTTTTATGGTTTTGTGGGGAAGGCAGATGGAACACAATTTACTGTGAAATGCATCATGAAAAAATAGTGTGCAAATATTTTATGTTTTTAACAGGATACCTCATCTGTAAAATGGAGATGAGCCATATCCCTGTCTTGGCGTTATTGTGAGGACTGAGATGACTTGAGTGCGTATGGCACATAGAGCTGCTCAGTACATGTGCATTGCCTTCCACAAATAAGAGGTAAGGGAGGGACTGAATAGGGGGGTTTGGGTGCATTGTGACACTTAGAACACTGCAGTCACCACTTGTAATTCACAAGAGTCTCAGGTGAGTTGCACATAGCAGGCGTTTTAATATTTCCTGACTGAATTGTGCTCATCTAGCAAAACCGCAAGTCGGGCTCTGTGCATTTCAGTCTAGGAGCAGGACCGGAGCTCTGGGCTGCTGGTAGTGTAACAGGACCATCCTGCTGTAGGAGGGGATTTGTGCCTGCGTGTACAGAGCAGTGGCAGCAGCTCTGGTTTAAATCAGAGTCGCCTGGAGAGCTGAGAAAACATGCAGGCCTACCCTCAGAGATTCTGAGTCATTCTGTCTGGGGTGAGGCCTTGGCATTGTTTGGTTTGGTTTTTGCTGTTGAATTCTTCCAGATGATTCGGATTTGCAGGCAGGCCTGAGAACCACTCACGGTGAGAGAGAGGCCAGTCTTAGGGAGCTGCTGGAGCAGAGCTTGGGGCCCACAGAAGAGGTGGGGACTTGCCCTCTCCTGGGCAGGACCTTGGCTCCATCCTGAGAGCAGAGGGGGACCTCTGGAGGCCTTTAGTGGGAAAAGGAAGGACTGCCTTGGGGAGATCTGTACTAGAGGATGACCCCGCTAACCAAGCGCCGGGAATCAGAGTGAAGGTGGTGAAGGAGCAGTTGGAGCTGGCCAGGTGATGGGGAGCCCAGTAATTTTCCCGCATGTGCCCCCCAAGGGTTTTGTCTGTCCTTGTGGAAATACCATGTGTTATAATTGGTATATGGGAGGCTGTCGGCTCCTTTAAGACAGAAAGTATCTCTTTAGGCTCAGCATCTCTCCTGCACTAGGTGTGTACTAAATATTTACTGAATGAACCACGTAGAACTGTGAAGTGCATCCACAGCCTACTTGGTCTTCTTCTGGCAGTTTTTGGAATTTTATATCCCAGCTGCTTCCACACTATACCCTTCCAGGGCAATAAGTATGCTTTATAGCCACATGATTGTCCCATAGGGGGATTAGAAAATTTGACAGGATTGAAATGTTGTCAAAAATATGGAGGAGAAGGGGAAACATGGCAGTGCCTCAAAAAATGAAAAATAGAATTACCATATGATCCAGCAATCCTACCTCTGGGTCTATATTGAAAAGAATTGAAAGCAGGGTGTCCAGGAGATATTTGCACACCCGTGTTCTTAGCAGAATTAGTCACAGTAACCAAAAGGTGGAAGCTGCCCAGCTGTCCATCAACAGATGAACGGATGAGAAAAATGTGGTCTATCCACATGATGGACTATTACTCAGCCTTAAAAAGGAGGGAAACCCTGACACCTGCTACAACTTGGATGTACCTGGAGGATATTATGCTAAGTGAAATAAAACAGACACAAAAAGACAAGTACTGTATGATTCCACTTATATGAAATATGTGAAGTAGTCAAATTCACAGAGATAGAAAGTTAGAATGGTGCTTACCAGGGGCTGGAGGCCTGGGGAGTGGAGAGTTGTTGTTTAATGGATTCAAAGTTTGTTTCGTGAGATGAAAAGAGCTCTGGAGGTTGGTCGCACAACAGTGTGAATGTGCTTAACACTCCTGCTGCACTCTGAGAAATGGTTAAGGTGGCAAATTTGATGGTATGTGTATTATATCACAATTAAAAATCAAAAATAGATAAATATGGAGGAGAGGTAAATGAAAAAGACATGTGAAAGGAAGAGCAAAGTGCTTACCCATGAAGATAGGCTTCTATAGATTTACACCAGGAAAAGAAGTTTCGCTGGTACGACAAAGTGCCGCTCTCACGGCCCCGAAGCCCGGAAGTTACTGTCAAATTCCCCTGCAGAATCTCCTTGAGACTCTGACCCTTTGTTGAGACATTCTAACCTGAGTTAAACATTGCTTAACCTGCAGGCACTCTAGGTCTGTCTCTTATTAACCACCCAGCTGACAGCCAGCAAACTTTGATCCCAGTCTCCTCCGGTGGTGATGCATAGAGAATGAGGATAAGAGGCAGGCGGGGTAAATGTTCCTTCTCTGTTAGGAAACTTCCCAACAAATGGGGGAGGGCTCAAGTGTAGGATGCAGTGGAGGCCTAACCAGCATGACATGGCTGCTTGACTTCCTCCAGATCCCAGGATCTCAGGCAGACAATTCCGCGAGAAACATCGAGCCACTAAGGACGTGTATTTCTCATTTTTCTGTGCTGTTTTGCCTATTCTTTGTTTAATCAGCCTTTGATTCTTAGGGAGATCTCTTTTTACTGTTTTCAGTCTTTAAAAGTGGAATTTTAAAAAGGAAAATTAAAAATCTTGAAGTACTGATTGTCGATAATTAGAAAAATGACAAAGAAAAAATTGACGGCTCCAGTCGTCTACTTTCCGGCTCCCTCTGGTGACAGATGTGCAAGGCTCAGAATTGTGGTCGTTTCCCTGCAGGAAAACACAGGAGGAACCTCACGGTTGTGGCCAATGTGCTTGGCTCCTCAGGGGAGACTCGGCTGCTTTGGGGTCAGTGATGGGCTTCTGAGGCAGGTGTGAATGCTGCTCTGAAGGCAAAGCCGTGGCGATGTAGCACCTGTGTGATACTCTGGGTCCAGAGGGAAGGGAGAAGTTGTTTGATCCATTTACCATGCCATTTTTCAGTAGGCCAGTATCTTAAATATGTAATTTATCATGAAATTATAGTAGACATTAATAACTTTTCTGATTATGAAAATAATACATACTCATCATAGAAAATACAGAAAAGAGTAAAAGAACAAATAAAAATCACCTAAAACCTTGCCATTCAGAAAATGCCACTGTAAAATTTCATATTTCTGGTTTTGGCTTTTTCTCTTCACATGTGATTTTTAAACAAATTCTGGATCAGGTGCTATGTTGTTTTTAAATAACAACTTTACTTAGATATAATTGATTTGCCATACAATTCACCTATTTAAAGTATATAGTTCAGTGGTTTTTAGTATATTCACAGTTGTGCAACTCACCACCACAATCAACTTTAGGGAAGATTTTTTTTACTTCCCCCAAGAAAAATTGCACCATGAGCAGCCACTCCCCTTTCCTTCCACCCCACTGGTCCCTCCTCCCCAGCCCCAACCACTAATTTACTTTCCATCTCTATAGATTTGCCTATTCTGGACATTTCATATAAATGGAATCATGCAATATGTGGTCTTCTATGTCTTTAACTCAGCATAGTGTTTTCATAGCTCATCCATGTTGTAGTGTATATCATAATTTCATTTCTTTTTATTGTTAAGGAATAGTCCATTGTATGGATATACTACATTTTTTTAAATCTTTTCACCAGTTGATAGTTATTTGGGTTGTTTACACTCTTTATCTACTATGAGTAATGCTATTAACATTCATGTACAAGTTTAACCATTTGGAACCTTCTAGTTTCTCCTATGTTTGAAGAAAATTCTTCCACATAGAGCTTCCACATCTTGCATTTCCTTCAAGTAAATTTATAGAAGTAGAATTGCTGACTAAAAGGACATTATATTTTACAGCACTTGTCAGATGGTTTCTAGGAAGACCGCATTAATTCTCTAATTGCTCCAGTGTTGTTAGCGTGTGTGTGTTCAGTGATGGTGTCGAGTACACTAACGGGAGAATCCATTTTGTTCTGAAAGGACAGGGTCCCTGCCATTGAGATGCTTATGTTCACATTTAGGTCACATGGGCAGGTATAGATCCAAGGGTATTCTTTGGTCAAAGTTAGTACATTATGTGGAGAGAAAAATAGACTGGCTATTTGCCTGTCAAGGATGAGATTCACACAGACATTATGATCAAGCAACCTTTTATACCTAAAAGTGAAAAAGGAAAAAAGTTAATGGAACCAAATTCTGGTCTAGGGACCAGTTAGTCCAAAGTCATAAGTCATCTGGATTGCTTAGTCTGAACTCCTACCCTGCTGTTTAGACAACTCAGACATCAGGTAGTTCTGCCTTTTGGCTTTCGGGGCCCGTCAGACCTGGGTCTGGCTGCCTCCCAACCTGTGCTGTCTCACGATCTCTTTAGATCCCTGGGACATCTGAACAGTATCTCCGTTTTGCCCTGCTTCTCATTCTTTTATATTCAGAGAAGTACCACTTAGAGATCATAAAATCAGCAAGTAGTGTAGTTATGTAGCTGAGTATTGTGGAAAATAGTCCTGCCTCGCTCAGCCTTACCCTATTGATGCTGACACTGGCCTGAATTCATCCCCAACATGACCTCAAATTCCATCCAAAGGAAAAATCATTGGTTTGAAAACTTAGAGATGGAAAAAGTTACAGCAGATCGTCAAACAAGCTTCTTTTAAGCAACTGTTAATGCAGAAGCTGTTGACAGTGTCGCTTTTTGACTACTAAGAAGCAGACTTTTGAAACTGAGCCATACTACATTGCAGATTCCATTTTCTGACATCGCACCCATTTTTATTGCATAACTCTCAGAAAACCCTGCCTAGGTAACTGGCAGAGGGCGCTATGCTACTATCAGGAAGCTGCGACTGGCAAGTAAGTACTTAAGAAAATGGAAACCTCTTTTCTGTTTTCTTTGTAGCTGTCAAGATGTCTGACAAGAAGCAGATAGCTGCCAGAGCTTCCCTTATTGAGCAATTGATGTCTAAAAGGAATTTTGAGGATCTTGGCAACCACCTTACTGAGCTGGCAACTCTTCATGTGACTAAGGAGCTTCTCCAGGAGACTGATGTGGTCAGGACTGTGTACAGAGTCCTCAAAAACTGCCCCACGGTGGCTTTGAAAAAGAAAGCCAAGTGTTTGCTGTCCGAATGGAAAGCTCTTTATAAGGATCCTCACTTCAAACCAAGGGACAGCCCTAATAAATTATTCCCTACGAGAGGAAATGAAGACAATTCAGGTCTTTCTCATGACCCAAGTCAGAATAATACATTGGGCAGCTCCTGTTCTAATTCCTTGCTATCACCCCAAGATGTTGCAAACGCCATTGAAATGATTATGCCTGACAACAGCACCAATCAAATGGAACCTAAGGAAGAGCATCTCAGGGGTGGTGACCCTAAATGCACCATCAAGAGATCAAGTGAGTTGCTTGATCCCGCAGTGCCCATGAGAGCTAAATGCACAGAGCTGCTTTATGAAGCTTTAACTAGTTCCTCCGCAGATCAGTCCAAAGCTGATTTGTGGCAAAACTTTGCAAGAGAAATTGAAGAGCACATTTTCACCCTTTATTCAAAGAACCTCAAAAAATATAAAACTTGTATCAGAAGCAAAGTTGCCAATCTGAAGAACCCCAAAAATTCTCATTTACAACAAAACTTGCTCTCTGGAATCACGTCTCCAAGTCAGTTTGCCGAAATGACAGTCATGGAAATGGCAAACCAGGAACTGAAGCAGTTGAGGGCTTCCTACACAGAATCTTGCATACGGGAACATTACCTTCCCCAAGCCACAGAGGGCACACAGACCAGGAAAATACGATGCAGACGTTGTGAGAAGTTCAATTGCAGGGTCACTGTGATCACCAGAGGAACACTTTTCCTGCCAAGTTGGGTGCAGAATTCAAACCCGGGTGAAGAAATGATGACCTATGTAATCTGTAATGAATGTGGGGAGCAGTGGTACCATAGCAAGTGGGTGTGCTTATAACTGTCAGTCTTCTCTTAACAGCAGATACCCAGAATGATACTTTTTAGTAAAGCGTGCCACCCTTTTATGCTTGTTTTTGAAATCTTATAAACGGTATTCTTAAAACAATCCTAAGAAGGAAAGAAAGTCATTTGCTGAAGCTCACACCCACCACCACTAAAAATTGATAATTTGGGGAGAGAGAGCACATGACTGTTTGCATTGTGTCTTATGGCCACTCAGAGTGGTCGGGAGCAGGTCAGCATAGCCTCGGAGCCGGTTAGAAATGCAGACTCGCAGGCCCCATGCTCCTGGATCCCAGTCTGCATTTTGGCAGGATCCCCAGGGAATCCTTCCCTGAGTGATCAGAGCCCTGTACTTCTCAGCAGTGGCTGTGCATGAGTCATTTGGGGAGCTCTGAAAGCCCACTGGTGCTGAGGACCCACCCTACAGCAGTTAATCTGAATCTATGGGCTGCAACGCAGGCATCACCATTTCTTTTTTAATTCCTCAAGTTATCTTAAGATGCAGTCAGAGTTGAGAACTACGCATGCACAGGCTCTCACTTGATCCTTTTCACAGCGCTAAGAAAAGAATGTTATTCTGTGCACTTTACCAGTGAGGAAACAGGCCCACAGAGGTGCTGTCTTGCCCAGGCTGCACAGCCATAAATAGCCCAACTCAAACTGCTCCCAGGTTTTCTTCTAATCGGCCGTCTGAGACTGCCTCAAGATTAACTTGTGAGAAATGTGTTCCTGGGGTTGTGGGACTCACTGAATAGTATCCTTAGGCTCTAACATTGGATAACTAGAGCTTCATTTTTTCCCCTCTCTTTTCTCACTTTACAGGTCTCCCTTGAACCACAAAAGTTACTCTGTAACTAATCTCACAGGGAGAATTTTGTTTAGAGTCCTCTCACCTAGTAAGGAGTCATGTATTTTTTTTTTCTCCAGGGTGAATAAACACTATGACATTGGTTTCTGATACTAGGCGCTCTTCCTGTTGTCAAGGACGTGTGTTGGGTCAGTAGGGGAGGAAAAAAGGCATCCTAGGCTCTGGAGCTGGGACTCTGCAAACTGGACTGACAAAAGACAGATTAACAAGAGAAAAACAGTTTATTAACATGTGCAGCATGATACATGCAGGAGAAACTCAGTGATGAGTGACTCAAAGGGATGGTTAGAACTTGGGCTTATGTAGCATCTTAGCAAAGACCAATGAATTTGTAGAGAAGTAAGAAAACAAAGGAAAAGGACTTTAGGCTTTTAGGGGCAGCAACCTGGGAAGGTAAATATATGGAGGAACTAATGGAAGATCATGGTTATTTAGTAAGGTTTGTTTGTGTGGACCCCTCCGTGCCATCTCATCTCTGGAGCTGAGATTGTTACCGCCGTCCTGGGACAGAATCCACAAGGGGAATTTACTATGTTCTGCTTTCAGACCGATGAGGGAGGGCAGAGAGCACCTTCTGTGTCTGCTTTTCTCCCTTGCCGAGAGCCCAGCAGGGTCCGGGTGCCAGGATGGCATGTTCTGATGTGGCGTACTTTGAACCCCTGTAGGTCTGAAGTTCTAGTTCTGCTTTTGTAAACACAGGCGTTCATCTGTCAGTGGAAGGCCCTTGCCTCAGACTCGGAACCTACTGACATTTCTCTGTTAAATGAATTGAAGAGATTATTTCTTTGAGGCCTTTGCAAACAGCCTTTAACCAATCTGTATAAATGTTTGAATGCAACAAGCCTTCTATGTGATTAAAGCTGATCTTTTCCTCTTTTAAAAACTCATAGGATGTAAAGCGTTGTAGTTTTAACAAGTTTACTTCTTAGTTATCTACAAAGCTACCCGTTTCACCAGTTCTTTTCTCCTAACCTTCCTAACCTCCTTTGTCAGTTCTCTGAAGATCTAACCCTGGCTCGTAACAGCATTCCCCAAAAGGTGCATAAAACGAAAATAAATTTGTTTTCATATGGTTTTGAAGAAGTCAGCTTGAGGCCATTAAGTATGAATTCTCTTTTGATATCTCTTCTCCCAGAGCTGCTTATCATGATATAAAAAGTCTTTCTAAAGAGAAATTTGCAAAGTCACCTAAAATTTCAAGTTTCACAAATTGTGGTTTCATGTGATTTGCAATGATCTTAAAAACTGTTCAGTGGTTGTAAAAGAGCACAGCACATGAAAACCAAGCATTATTCAGTTCATATCAGTGTTTGGTTTTTGGTTTGTGTGTGTGTGTGTGTGTGTGTGTGTGTGTGTGTGTGTGTGTGTGTGTGTGTGTGTGTATGGTTTTGTTTGGTTTTTTTTGATAGTTTTTATATTGGAATTCTGCAAATTTCATTTGGAGACAAAAGCAGTTGAAATAGAAATTCCTTTACTGTCCGAGATACAAAAAGCTGGGTTGTCTTCCTCATTTCACATCCACTTTGTCAGTGAATTTTGCAAATAGAAATAGAAAAATAGTAATCCTGGGTTTTTTTCTTTTAGCCATGAGACAGCATTACATTGTCTAAGTATAGGTAATTAGTCGCTCCTTCACATCCTGTGTCTTCGCCAGTGAAAAAGAAAGCATTTTGCTTTGAAATTGGTGGTGGAGTAAAGGATCTTTCATTTAATTTAAAATCATATTTCCAGGAAGAGCAAGTGCAAAGGCCCCAGGGCAGGGGTGCCTGATACAGACAAGGCACAGCAAGAGTCCCTGGAGCTGAGGCACAGTGGCAAGGGGAAGAAGGAGGACACGTGAAGCCAGAGGGCGAGCAGGCTCAAGAGGGCCCTTGTTAGTCATCGTAAGGACTTTGGGGCTGTTCCAAGCCCACTGGGAAGGCACTGAAGCTAGGGAGTTGGTAGTGGTAAGATTTGAATGACCTTTAGGAAGGCTCCCTTGGGCTGCTGCGTTAAGTTAGATGGGGAGGGAAGCAAGGACAGATGCAGGGACACTGGTGAGATGGCCACAGGATGGACCAAATGTCATATAACTGGTTTCAAACAAAGGTACACAAAGACTGGTCTCCCTGCATCCTTACAGACAAAGCCCTTGGTGATAGGGTTCACGACACACTACCCCAAAATCTGGCACCTTGGGTCATGGCGTATTTTAAGCTGAAGGAATTTGAGAATTGGCAGGTGCAAGGACTGTGTGATTCCCCTGCAGCAGGTCAGAAAACCCTCACATGAGAGGTGCCCTCCCCATAGCCGGAGAAAAGACACATCCTGACCTGTGAAGGTGGAGGGACACCCACAGGAATGTAGCCACGGAGGCTTCTCCCAGTTTCCTAGGCTTAGCTCAGACCTTCTTGTCCCATCACGTGTTTGCATTACTTTCATTGCTTATCAAACCTAGTACAGAACACTCAGGTTTAGGGGTTTCTTCCTGTCTTCATGTCCTTCTGAAGGCTCCCACATACAACTCATATTATGTAAGTGTGAAGAAATAATAAAACGGTGATAACAACAACACAAAAAGTGTGAATGCTTTTCCCTTACAGTCTGTCCTTTGTTACGAGCCCCAGCAGAGAACCTAGATGGGGAGAAAAAAAATATTTTTTTCTTCCCTGCCTTGGCAGTGCTGCAAATGGATGTTTCATAAAATACAACCAAGGCCAAATTCCCTACCTGTAGCCCATAATAACAAACAGCAAACAGCACAGAAATTCAGAACCATGCAAGTATAGCCCGGATCCGGGTTACCATCGTTACAGGGAACCACTGTATAGTGCATAGACATTAGCTGTTACACCTGAATGTAGAGGGCCCTTCTTCATGGATTTTCCCACATCACTCTCCTTTTGTCCATGTTACTTTTTTTAGATAAAAAGTTGGATACAATTGTAGCTCTGTCTCTTCTCCAAGCGCTTCCTGTGATGAGAGGCCCCTTTCATTCCCTAGTACCATTTCTAAATAGCGGTCAGGAAGCCTGGAGCTGGCCGTGCTCCACTGCCTTTGCAAGGGCTGCACTTTCATCTTTCATCTTTCAGGTCAGTTTGCTTTGTTATTTATAACTTCCCAGTAAATGCAAAATAGTTTACGAAAATCTTTTTCTGTGCTCAGAGGCATTTACTGTAAGTACCTAGATTATAGAAGGTGCCTTCTTGCTTTCAGAAGAGCTCACTGTCCAAAAGGAGAACTGATGACAACTTTATAAAATCTCATTTGTGTTATTACTTAAAATTAGGCTTCCAGAGGTCAGAAGTGCTTATCTACATGATCAGAAATGCTATGTAGTAAATGATTGCACATTGCTTTACACTTTGCTAGGTGCTGGGGCAAAGAGATCATCGAGATACCGTCCCAGGCCCTGGAACCCACAAAATGCAGGGGACCGACGCACCAACACGATGCAGCCAGCAATCATTTTACATTTTAAGAGCTGTGAGAGAGACACCAACTGAAGCAGCAGGAGGGCAGGAGACCTAGGGGGGTCAGGGAGGGCTTCACAGAGGCTGTGACCCTTAGGGTACATCTTGAGATGAAATTAGCCAGGCAGAGGAAGGGGGGAAGGATGTTACATCACCACATTTGCTAGATTCCTGGTACTTTATATACAGCATCTCATTTAATCTCCACAACCACCCTGCCAGCATTTTAGAGTGAGGAAACGGCTGGGAGAAGTTGAGTTACTTGTCCAGGGGTACACAGAGATGAAGCCAGGACTATCTCACACTAAAACAGGTGGGTTCTTTGTTTTTTTGTTAGTCAGTTTGCTTCCAGAAACGTCCAGGCTTCCTGTTAATGACACGGAAAGTACAACTGTTTTTACTTGTGGTTTGTTTTTTCAATGACAGAAGCATGTGGTTATATAGAGTCCACCGTAGCCCAGTGCTGTGCACTCTTCCTTCTAATGGAGCAATCAGTCAGGAATACCTGGCATTGGCTGCCAGCTTTCCTGATACAGGGCAGCCTTCTGGAACCTTCTTGTGGCACCCATGTGGTTTATCTAGTTTCCTGAAAAGTAACTGATTTTTACAAGCCTTAAATATTTAAATATAAAGACATGTAGCTTTTAAACATACATTTATATGTTTATTTGTTTATGAATTCGAAGACTATAAGTATGTAAATGCAGTTTCAAATACCACTTCCTATAAAATATAGTGGCTTATATGTCTTTGTTCTCTGTCTATATGACCTAGGAAAGCTATATAACACAGAAAACAATCCATTATGATAAAATAGCCAAGCTATTTTGCATTGTGTGCTAAATTATTGCAAGTATCCTATAGGACAGTAAAAAAAAATTTTTTTTGTTGGACATATTCTTGCTCTTTTCAAATATAAACAAGATACAAATTGTAGGTTCCAAGGAGTCATTAATCTTTTTTAAAATTATGACATTTTTAAAAGAATCTAAAACAGCCATGAAAAAGTTAACAGATCTAATTAATAAAGTGAAATATTGCCTGTTCTAAAACTTACTGTCTTTAGAATGTATTCACTTTTGAAATGTATGTAAACAGAGACAGAGGTCCCAGCAGCTGTTCTGAAATCATCAAAATGGTGTCATAATTTGCCAAAGTCACCTTTGTGGATGGAAACAAAAACTGAAGACATTTCCAAGGGTGCCCAGTGGGGCCTGAGTCGTCCGGCTGGATCCCACCTAAGGTGCCCGTGTGCGAATGGCTGCAGACACACAGCTGCCCGCCAGGTTCCGTTTTCTTAGCCCAAGCGCTGCGTAGGCGGCCTCCTGCAGTCAGCACTCCACTTGGTGCTCGCCAGGGTCGGGGAGCCACATGCCTCTGTTGGGGCAAGCGAAGTGGACATTCACGTGTCTGATGGGGAAGAATCCCAGGCCTAAGTGTTAATCAGGGCCGTGTTGGTGTCTCGGAGCCCACCAGGCCCTCTTGTCCCGTCTTCAGTGCCGTCTCCGACCGAGGACGCCCATCTTGCAGTTTTGTTTTCAGGCAGCAGGTGGACTTTGACCCCAGCTTTGTGAAATCTCACAGATTGCTGTGCAGAAGGTTCCCAGACATTCTAGTACATTTCTGTGTCATTTAAAAATAAGACAGTGGCTAAAGGGCATGGCGGTTTCTTTTGGGGGTGATGACAATGTTCCAAGATTGATCGTGCTGATGGTTGCACACCTCTGTGAACGTACTAAACGCCACTGAACTGTATGTACACTTGAACGGAGGGAGGGAATTGGAGACAAGACCTCTACCGGGTATTTATCTCAGTGAGTCCTACTGAGCCTTTAGTGTCTCAGTTTACTCATACGTATCCCGGAGAAACAATGGCAGCCATCCTCAAAGGGGCCTTCCAGGAGGCGCCCCGGCCAGTTTACTCTGACAGACAAAGAGGCATCGTCCAGCTTCCAGCAGTCTCTGTCCAGGCAGTTTGCTGGGCCCCGGTCTTTGCATTTCTGCATAGAAGGCCCGCCATCTTTCAGTCACACAACAAAGCAGGCTACAGCTTCCATCCACAATCAGCACTCCTTATGTTTTGTCCCCATTTCTCCAGCCACAGATCTGAGCTGCACTGTCAATGTTCTCAAGCCCCTGGACCACAGAAACTCTTTTAAAAGAGTCAACCCAGAGCAGTTGCCAGTTACACCCCTGGTTAGAGGGGTACCCAGTGAAGAAACCGCAGGTGAAATCAGCCCTACACTCTCCCTCCTCCCCGTGTAGCCCAGGGACCAGGCGCATCAGCATCACCTGGGAGCAAACACAGGCGTGGCCCTTTCCCAGACCTATTGAACCCTGATCCCTGTTTTCACAAAGCCCTCAGTGATTCCCCGCAATGCCAATCACAGTTTGCAAGATGCTGTCCTGTCCGCAGCAACAGGGTCTCTGAACTCTGCCTTCCTGCTTGTATCTTTGGATGAATGCCCAAGTTCCTAGCTAACCCTGGACTTGCCACTTATCTTGGTCACCAACCACCTCCACCCTCCATGTTGCTCAATCTAAGGGACAATTTTCAGCCCCGAAACCTATCAGCAGCATTTGTCACACTGGCTTCCTTCTTGAGAACACTTTTTTCATGTGACTTGCAGCAGTTCACATTCTTTCAGATTTTCTCTCTTAATTGGCCATTCTGTCTCAGTATTATTTACTGCTTCCTCATTATTTTCCTGACATCTTAACTTTGGAGTGCCCAGAATTCAGTCCTTGGATATCTTCTATGTCTATACTCCTTTGCTGATTTATCTAGTTCCATGGCTTTCTATACCATCTAGATGCTGATGACCCCCCTTTTTATCTTCAGGATTGCATCCCTCCTCTGAATTCCAGGCCCATAAATCTAACAGCCTACTTGAGAACTCTACTTGGATGTCTAATAAGCATCTCAAACTAAGCATGTTTAAAACCAAGCTTCTGATCTTCTCTCCAATACTAACTTAATGGCAACTCCATACTTGTATAACTTGAGCTAAAAACCTTGGAGGCAATGGAGATTGACTTCTTTCTTTCACATCGAACTTCCAATCAATCAGCAAATCCTAGTGATGCTATTCTAAATACATATCCAGAAGCCCAACTTAAAAATGGGCAAAAGGTTTAAATAGACACTTCACCAAAGAAGATCAAAGAAGATACAGGGATGGCCAATAAGCACATGAAAAGATGCTCAACATCATTAGCCATCAGGGAAATGCAAATTAAAAGCACCATGAGATATCACTTCACACCCACTAGGATGGCTAGAATCTAAACACCAGGAAATAACAAGTGTTGACAAGTATCTGGAAAAATTAGAACCCTGTACATTGGATTGTGTGAAGGCTGCACAGAAGCTCCACACAAACGCTCTCAAAATCATTGAACTGCACACTTAAAATGAGTGAACTTTATGAAAATTATAACACAAGAAAGCTCTTAAAAACATCCAGAATCTGACCACATTATGTTCTCTGCCACCATCCTAGGTCTCAGTCAGCAGCATCCCCCCCCCCGGATGGCCACAATCCCTTGCTAAGTGGTTGCCTGACTTCCACTCCACTCCTGTCTCCTAAGTATATTACCAATGCAACAGCCAGAGCAATCCTGGGAAATGTGCGTGTCAGATCATGTCACCTTTGTGCTGAAAACTCTGTTGGGAAACAGACTCATAAATACAGAGAACAAACTGGTGGTTGCCCGAGGGGAAGGAGATGGGGGGATGGGCAAAATAGATGAAGGGGGTCAAGCAGTACAAACTTCTAGTTATAAAATAAATAAGTCATGGGGATGTAAAGTACAGCCAATAATATTGTAATAACTTTGTATGGTCATAGATGGTAACTACACTTACTACAGTGAGCATTTTGTAATGTATATAAATGTTGAATCACAATGTTGTACACCTGCAAATAATATAATAGTGATGTTAGTTATACTTCAAAAAGAAAACAAAAGAAAAAATACTGCTCTTGTTCTCTAAGAGAAAGGCAAAGTTCTTACAGTGGTGTTTAAACCTTACCCATCTGCTACCTTTTCCAGCTCCTCAGCTACTACTTCCTCCTTTGTTCCATCCTGCACTCAGTCACACTGGCCTCCATTTTGGTCCTTGACTGTGCCAGGCACACACCTACCACAGGACCTTTGCACTGGCTGTTGCTTCTGCCTGGAATGTTCTTCCAGGAGTGACTGCTGATGGGTACTAATTTCCCAGATGCCCATGTCTTCACTTACCTCTCTTAAGCGCTGGCTCACGTGCATCCTGGGCAGTGAGGCTTTCCCTGGCTGTTTACCACATCCCCTAGCACCTTTTCTGAGTTTTTTTTCATAGAACATATTCACCATTTAAATACAACACCTTGTTTATTTATATTGTTTATTATCTGTTCCCTCCCCTTCCACTAACTTGTAAACTCCGTGGAGTCAGAGATTTTTGCCTTAAAGATTCAGAGCCTGTCCCAAGCCCCTAGAACAGTTCCTGGCACAGAAAGCCTTAAGCCTTCAACAAATGTTTTTTGAATTAATGCACTTCAGAAAACCAGGAGAGCTGGGAATGTGACATATCAGTACATATGTACATTTATATAAAGGATTAAAAGCAAGTTTAGAGGAGTGATTGTAGTTTACCACTGGCAAACAATTTGAGAGCAGAGAGAATGGGGAATTGAGAAAGACAGGACATTTTTTCCCCAGAATCTTTCTGAGCTTTTCTTCCCCATGTAGTATCTTTGAGGGAGCATCAGATATACTCTAAAGTCTCAGACTATACATGCTCAAATTTTAGCTTATAGATAATTGTCTAGTTGTCTTATAACCTTTCTCTTTCTTGTATATGTTTTTCCATTTTAGTGTTCAATAGCATTGTCACCAGAAATAAATAAGGAAAAGGAGATAAAAATAAAATTCTATTTGTTCATTGTTTCACTTGCCAGAAGACCCTGCAAGTATTCAATAAGGAATATAGTTGGAAAGTTGTGTGATGATTTTGTTGATGTCATTGACTTAATTATTAGTGCATTTCAGACTGTATTTGGCTGTATGTCAGTAATTCTAAAAGAGGCTCTTTGAAAATGATCATTCCCAAATCATATATAAACACTATTTTCAACTTAAATGAGTTGAGTTTTTTTAAAGTTCAAGTGCCTTTATTTTTGTTACACTCCAGAGATGTTTAGTGTGTTCACAAAGTTATGCAGCCATCACCATTATGTAATTTCAGGACATTTTCATCACCCCAAAAAGAAACCTGGTGCCCATTAGCAGTCACTCCCCCAACCCCTGGCAGCCACTAACCTGCTTTCTGTGTCTGTGGATTTACCTGTTCTGGACATTTCATATAAATGGAATCATGCAATATGTGACCTTTTGTGTCTGGCTTTTTTCACGTATTGTTTTTTTTAAAACTCAAGAAGTATGCCATAATTTACTAACCCAAGGAACTGTATTGGCCATTATTTAAAGTGCCCTTTTAACTGGATTTACATAAATAACATTTGTATCTGTCACAATTCCACTTCTTCAAGCTTTTGTGTCAATAATGATTTTTGTTTAACCACATGCAAAATAACATTTTGAACACGAAACTCCCCCACTCTTATCTGCAAGATAAAGGTCATGTGGTTTTTTCTGAAAGAAAAAGGAAATATAAATATATTCACCTGTGTTTCTTAATTTAGTTGGCAAAGATGAGTTCAATCAGATTTCATTGCTCTGACCATTGTCTTTAGCAAGGAACTTACAGTCATTGTGTTTAGTAAGGACTAAAGTTAGGAATGCTTAGCAACATGTTGGGTCAATTTTTCCTCACCTGCATATCACCTTTCAAACACACATACCCCATGGTATAAAATTATTGTGCATTTGAATTGTACGGCTTTTTGTAAAGTAGTCCCTTCCTCACACAATTCCATTAAATCTGTAGGCTGGGGGATTTCACACTTAGTTCATCCTGTGAATTTTCTCCGTTCTCTCCCTCCTCGATGTTATCAGTGCTTTGTATCATTTGTGGGCAGGTTTTTCCCTGTAATTGTCCATTAGGTTCCCTGTGTATGACTTAGTCATGTCTGTATCTCTAGAAGCTCCCAGGTTAACTGTGGGCATGGTAGATACTTAATGTAATTTTGTAAAATAGATTTTTACTTCAGCTAGAGTGGAATTTTAATGAGTTTGTACCTGTTTCTTCTGCCCCACACTTTGGAAGCACTGCATCTAACTTAATAAAGTGGACTGGATGTTACTATTGTTACTGTTTCAAACCCTATCTCCAGAAAAATAATTTATTCAAAATAAATTTATTTTCTTCATGGCTTGGATTTTGAAACTTATCAAATTAATATAAAACAAAGCCCTGAGTCATAAGAGCTGTGTTAGATTGTATTGTTGTTTAAATAGATGAGCCTCCCAGTGGGACAATTCCAGAACGGTATACCACTCAGATCAGATTTGCCATGTGACTTGCAATGCCCCTCCCTTTGAGGCCCCAATGTGGGACTTGCTTCAGCCAAATGGGTAGAAATGATGAATGTCACTTCTGGGAGGAAGCTCTGAGTGCCAGCAGGGGTGTTCTTTTGGTCTCTTCTCTCTCACCCAGTGAGGTCTGCAATATATCAGGCCCATTAGCTCCTTTAGCTCAAGTTCATCAGCTTGGGTCCAGAGGGAAGATGCCATGGAACAAAACCACAGCTGACCCATAATGGACACTGTAGTGAAAAATAAATCTCTGTTTTATGTAAGCCACTGAGATTTTGGGGGGTCATTTTCTTTTTAACCACATCATGGCGTAGCCTAAGATGACTGATACAAAAGTGTTAAAAGAGGTGTAATTCCATCTATCGGCATTTATATTATGAATCACAGTAAGCTTGCATAGCTAATCTATAAGATACAGTCTAACTTTGTACCCTTCAGAGTTCTTAGCTGCATATAAAGACATCAACTCCTTCTAAATTAGAAAAGGAGTTTCTTGGGAGACATTGGGTGGCCCTTCGAGGAAAGGCTGGAGTATTGAATTTGGAGAGTGGGCAGGAACAACAAGAATCTAGAACACGAATGGCCTAATTATGGTGATGTCACTGCTAGGTACTGGATCCTGCCGCTGGCATTATCACCACTGGCACCACCTGTGGTCACTAGATACAGAAGGCCACCATACCAGAATAAACTTTGAGCTTGCCCAGGATGCAGATCTTTAAAGAGAGTATTTGATTGGCCAGTCTAGGGTCTCATGCCTGTATCCTTGTTGCCAGGCTCTGGAAGGGCAAGTTTCTAAGTATCCAGCCTTTGGGTCATTTATAATGAAAAGACTCACAAAATACTTGGCTCTCTATAAGAAGGGCCTTCAGACCCTAAGCAAAACCCCCCAAAATGACAACCTCCCAAACCCTTATAAGACAAGAAAACTTTACAACTCCTAATCTGTGTTTATTAATAAGCCATGCTTCTCCTAATGGAGGTATAACGTAGGCAGTGTAGTGTCCTAATTGATCACATCCTAATTGAAAATATATGTAATGAATGGACAAATTCTAGTCCAGTACTGTCCAATATTATTTTCTGTGATAATGGAAATATTCTATATCTACACTCCAGTGGGGTGGCCACTAGCCACTTGTGACAATTGAGCACTGGAAATGAGGCCAATATGATTAAAAAATTGACTCCTGAATACTATTTAATCTTTGATTTATTCAATTTAGGTAACCACGTGTAGCTAGTGGCTACTAATTAGACTGCACAGTTCTAGTACTTTCAGGCACCGCACCTACTTTTCTCCAGGAAGTTCTTCACATTTTTTGTGTTAGATTTATTCCTAAATATTTTATAATTTTGTTCTTGAAATTGGTATCTTTTCTGATTTATATTTCCTGTATTTGTTGGTTGTATAAATTTAGTTTTGTTAACCACTTTTAATCCAGCCACTGTCTTAGTTCAGGCTGCTGTAACAAAATACCATAGGCTGGGTGGCTTAAAAATAACAGATATCTGTTTCCCACTATTGTGGAGGTTGGAAGTCCTAGATCAAGGAGCCAGCAGATGGAGTGTCTGGTGAGAGCCCACTTCCAGGTCCATGGATGGCCCTGTTTTCACTATGTCCTCCGGTGGTGGACGGGGTGAGGGAGCTCTGCGAGGGCACTGACCCCATCATGAGCCCTAAGCACCTCCCAAAGGCCCCACCTCCTGATACCACCACACTGGGGGTTAGGATATCAATAGATGAATTTGGGGGGGACACAAATATTCAGTCTACAGCAAGCCACCTTGTTAAACTCTGACTGACAAGCTTTCTACAGAGCCCTTTGGATTTTCTAAGCATATCATCTGTCGAGCAGTTTTGTTCCTCCCTTTGCAATCCTCATGCTTGTTCTTCCTGTTAGTTCCATGCCCCAGGACCTACAGTGCAAGGTTGAAGAGAGTGGTCACAACAGACATACTTACCTTTTTTCCTGTTTTAAAGGGCATACTCATGGATTTTAACTAATAAGAATGATGTCTGGTATGGAGTTCTAGTAAATATTCTTTATGAGGTTAAGGAACTTCCCTTCTATTCCTGGTTTGCTGAGATTATTTATCATGAATGGGTGTTGAGTTTTAGTGATGCAGTTTTTTCTTCATCTGTTGTTTGTATGTTTTTTACCCTTTAAGCTGTTAAACTACCCTTGCATTCCTGAGATACATCCAAATCATCATGACATATTAAATACTGTTGTTTTGTATTCTCTTGATTATTAGTCACTTTTTGCTGCCTCTTTGCATGTCTACTACTTTTTGTTGCATGTCTATTATTTTTTGTTGCATGCTGGACATTGCATAAGTGACATGTAAATGCTATAGATAATATTTTTTACCACAGAGGGTTCCCTTTGTCCTCTGTTAGGCAGTTAGGGGGAGGGATTATTGCTTAATCCTATCAGGGATTGAGTTTAGGCTGAGTCTGGCTACAGCTGTGACCAGAAGCCTGCACCAGCTTGGATTAGTTATGCGTATGTGGATGGCAGCTACAGGAAGAGAGGAGACAATGGGAGGTTGGTTATGTGAGGACAATATTGGTCTCAGCTCTTACACCGAAAAAGTCAAGAAAGCTGCTGATGGGCATTGGGTGGTACTCAGACACATGGCAACAGAGAGTCAGGAAGAGCAACACTTCAGAATTACTGTCCTAAATTCTAAGAGCAGCATGAAGTCTTGGATGTGTCTGCGTGAATTAGGGAGAGGACTTCTGTCTGAAGGAAAGAGTTGCTAAAATAACTGGACTTTTGTCGTGCCCTTTAACCATGGTAACCTAAGGCAAAGATTACATTTAGATGACATAGAAAGTATTTCTAAAGGTTGCTTAAAATTGCTTCCTTAAACAATTTCCACTCAATGCTCAAAAGAATATTCTAACATGGAATTAAAAATTTAAATAAAAACCACCCAGAATCCTGCTGCTCTTAACAATTAAACTGTTTTGATTTTCTTTGTTGCTTTCCATTCTTTTTTTGCAAACACTAATAGGCAGAAACACCCACACAAACACACACAAATATAGTTTTTACCTAATGTAACCATGGTATACCTGGGATTTTCCTTCTACCGCCTTTAAAGGTGAAGTTCAGTTTATGACTCACTTTCATCGGGAAGTCTGCACAGGGATCAAATTCCACACTTCATGCCCGCATTTTAATGCCTGCTGCATTCCATCCTCTGTAGTTCCCCAAGTTGAGCTATGTTCGGAGTGTGGTAGAGCACGGACAGCACTATTCAAATGCACTTACTACTTCTCAGGGAGCACACTAGGTCTAGTGATGGCAAGGAAAACAGTTATAATTTCAACTTTTCCATCAGTAATGAAGATTTTGGAATAGTTTGCATCTTTTCTTTATTCAGAATTTTATTGAGTGCTGCTAAGCGTGAGTTTCTTGGTAAACTGCTGTTTCCCCAACTGGCACCACTCTTCCACAGCCCTCCCCACTGCTGCCGGTTCACCTGTAGGGCTCAGCATGAAGCACCTTCTCGCTTACGTCTTCTCTGGAACCGTCACCCTGGATTCCCACTGAGTGCACCTTGTTGATTTCCTTCAAGGCCCTTAACCCATTTGCAGCTGCACATTCGTTTGTTGCTTAAGGAATGCTTTCTGAGCTCTCCTAGGGAGGGACTGACTCTATTTTATTTAAAGGTACGGTCAGATGATATAAGCACAGCTTGTGGGGATGGGAGCAAAGATGGAGGGAGGGTGCTGCTTGGGGACACCCGCTGAATTCCTCTGTGTGTTAATGCTGTATTAGCACCTGGCACAGTGTGTGCACACACTATATATTTGTTGAATAAATAAGTATTAACATGAAATGACTTTTCATTTCCTGCAAATCTTAAAACCACCCAAGGGGAGAGAGTTTTATTGTATTACCTACTTTCAGTCTAACTTTAAAGCCAAATATAATGGATTTTCAATTACTTTTTATGTTTTTCTCCCTTCTTTGCAGCTATACAAGAACATCCATGCAATACTGAGAACAAATCTCTTATTTAGGCCAATGACATAGGAAAAATACCAAATTTCTGATTATTTAGGTATGTCATTTAATGGCCACATTGTCTACCATCGAGTTCTGTATTTTTCCTTGTATGTGAAAAGTATAATCACAATTATAATCAGTATTTATTATACTAGAGTCTGCAAAACACTTACTTGTAGCTTTTCATCTGAGATAGCAGAGGTGATTTTTTGCAGACTCCAGCTTGAAATGGGTTATTAACTCCCAGTGCTCACAGTAATAAGTAGGTGTCATTTAAGGAAAGGAATCATTACTGCCTAGCACCCTTGACCTCTTTTTCCTCCATGAGTGATGCATTACATGTTTACAGAATATAAAGATGAAAATCCTAATTAGAGGAAGGGAGTGGAACTAGGTCAGTTCTTAAATGTTTTTTGCCTGTAAACAAGCGCATGGAGCAACAGAGATAAAGACCATCTATCTGACTTGTGTTAGCTTGCCAACCACATACATCCACAACAAAGGTGCCCCAAACTTGCCCTTCAGGGAAAAATCTTCTGACCCACCTTACTCTTGCATTGTCAAATCAGTTAGGTAAACAAGTAAATGGTGGATAGTGTCGGTTGGTTAGTGTCCAAGTAAGACTTGTTTCAGAAAAAGTAACTTTCCTTATTCCTTCTTCAGGTGCTAACTATAAGCTACATTCAGGTATGTTTGTATGCCTCACTGCCATTTTGGAACAGACTAAGAATACAATAATTCAAAACACAATAGTTCTGTAAGAGCACTTGCTAATACCTGCTTGGCTTTAGCAGTGCAGAGGTAAGTGCCTATTCCATCACTCCTTGACCGTGTTATGAGATAGGTTTCAGGTAGCATTTCCTTAGTGACCCTGTGGATTGATTGCTTGTTGCAATTTAGTTCAACGCACATGACACTGTGTATTTTTTTCTTTTAGAAAATTAACACTAATATTCTAATATGTTTTACTGTATAGTTTTTTAAAGGTATTATTGATATACACTCTTATGAATGTTTCACATGAAAAACAATGTGGTTACTACATTCACCCATGTTATCAAATCCCCACCCACACCCCAATGCAGTCACTGTCCATCAGTGTAGTTAGATGACACAGATCCACTATGTGCCTTCTCTGTGCTACACTGTCCTCCCCGTGATCCCCCACACCGTGTGTACTAAACATAATACCCCTCAATCCCCTTCTCCCTCCCTTCCCACCCCTCCCCGTTGATAACCACTTAGTTCCTTCTTGGAGTCTCTGAGTCCGCTGCTATTTTGTTCCTTCAGTTTTGCTTCGTTGTTATACTCCACAAATGAGGGAAATCATTTGGCACTTGTCTTTCTCCACCTGGCTTATTTCTCTGAGCATAATATCCTCCAGCTCCATCCATGTTGTTGCAAATGGCAGGATTATTGTGTAGTTTTAAATGTTATGTGTTTTAATATGAGATAACATCTCTTCCCCTCCCTATTTGCAACAGATTTGTATTTTATAAACCCTTATTTATATTTCCTTGGGGGAATATCCTGCATGGGTAAAAAATAGATTTTTTTCCTATAAAAGAAAAATTCATTTAAGCTCAAACTAGAACTTAATCTTTATTACATGCCTCATCTTCAGAAGTATTCTAAAATTGTGAGAAACTGCACATTTGTTCGGTTGCTTATTTTCTGTCTCTTTTTAGCTCCCCTAGGAAAGGGACTGAATGTATTTTTCAGAAAATAAACAAACTAAATCTACCGCACAAAATCTATTTAGAGGTCACTAAAAGTCCCTCCGGGCTCCAGGAGCCTGTGTGGTAAGAACAATGAGCTAAACTTACATAGTAAGAAATTACGAGCTTCCCCAATAACTAGCCTTTTCCCACTACCACTTTATGTATAAAGACAACGGAGGCAGTATTATAACAAGATCAAGGAAAAAGTTTAAATATAATTTTTAAAAATGCCTGTTTTTCCACAATATCACAGCTGTTTTCATTTCTCATCTACTCGTTTTCTTTGCACTTTCTTTTCTCATCTTAATCACAACAGGCTGCGGTTGTGCTGATGCGATGTTTCTTTCCACTTTACGTAAACTTTTAAAGATAATTATTATTTCGTGTTCTCTCTCGCCGGAAAGCAACGGGAGCACAGGAGAACAGAGGACCTAAAGAAAACCCGAGTTTCAGCGAGGATACGCCGTCCGGGAGACGGTGAGGGCGGGGCGACCACGACCTCGAGGCCCCGCCTCCCCGCCCCGGGCCCCGCCTCCAAGGCCCCACAGCCCAGGCACCGCCTCCTAGAGCCCCGCCCCACCTTTCCCAGGCCCGCCCCGGCCCGTCGCCATGTTCTCTCGGTGCTGGACGCGAGCAGCCGGAGCCGGACACGGGCAGCGCCGCTCCCGCTACCACCTCTTGTTTTCGGGTCCTCGAAACTCTCGTCCTTGCACGCTGACGGGTCGGTCCGGAGCCTCCGGGCGCCCTCCGTGTGGCCGCGAGGTGAGTGGGTCGCCGACTCCTCGCGGGTCGGGTGTGCAGGTGTGCAGGGTCGGGGGGCGCGGGCCCGCCTGGGGCCTGGGCCGCCGGGGTCGGGGCGCTCGTTCGTCCGGAGCGGGACGACTTGTTGCCACCTGCCTCCTGACTGACGAACGCAGGAGGAAAGACGAGTTCCCACACCCACACAGCCGGGGAGAGGGACACACGCCCAAACATCCGGGAGTCACACGGGGACACGCACAGACACTGGGACACACAAACACCTGGGGAAAGAGATCCTTAAACACCCGCGGACACACACGTACCCAAACAACCTGGGAGACAGACAGACACACCACACCCAGCCGCCCGCGGGCAGAGAGGCACGCACACCCAGGGAGAAGTGCGGTCACGGGGACACACGCAGACACCAGCCTTCTCCCCAGCCTTTCGGGGCGCACACCAGCACACCCAAACCAACCCTCCCCTCGCGTGATTAATGTAGGGAAAGCAAAAGGCGCTCGTGCAGTTTCATTTTGGCGACTCCGACGTGCTACCTCGGGGAACACTTGCTCCTGGGTTAGACCGCTCAGGTGAGGAGTTGGGCACGTAGAGCCAGTCCCGTGGGCTGGAGGCGGGGCGCGGCCTTATCTCATTCACTCAGGCTAAGATTTCAGAACCGTGTTCATTTCCTTCTTCAACTGAGTATGTAATGAGGCAAGGTGAGACCTAGGTACCGACCGGGTAGTTGGGGACGTTTTGGTTGCTCTGTTGTTGTTTCTTTTTAAGTGATGACACAGCCCGTGACTACGGTTCTTTTGAGGAATTATTTTCTGCTAGTGTCCAAAGTGTCACGTGATCAAGCTCTATAGGATTTCAGCCTCTTGAGAAAATCAGTGAACAGAATTGGATTGCATTTTTCAAATGTGAAAAGGCGTTTTACCTGTTTGTCTTTCTGACGCTGGCACCACTGTAATGGAAAATCCCCAAGTTGCCTGTAATCTCAAAAACTGTTCAGTGGGGCAAAACTGAAGAGATGAAGGAAACCCATAACTATTCAGTCAGGCTTTTAAGAACACTGTTTTTAGTTTCTCTTTTAGACGCTTGTGTGGAAGTTATCATCCCTACTTGTCTAGAGCTCTCAGAATCTGACTGAGATTCCCAAATCTAAGGCAATGGTGTGGCAGTCTGACACTTTCAGTATTTTTGTGTAGACGTTGTACTAAATTCCTCTTATACTAAAGTTTCTGGCATGGTGACACGTATTTTTTAGAGTTTTGTGATGTGGGGAAATGTTTGGTTTATTATTTGTGAGGTTACACCTGGCCCCCGTCTTAGGAATGGCTGTGAAAGTGTTACTCATGGGGTCAGCATGGCACCTTATGTGGCATCTGTGCTCTCTGATTCATGCTGGACAGCGTGTTCTTTGCTAACAAATAGATCTCTCTGCCTCTTTTCAGGAGTTGTCTGCTACAGGGTATAGGAGATGCTGATTATATGCCTAAAATGATTGCTGTGGCATGGGATCCGACAAACGGCTGTGTGTCCTTTCCTTACTTGAGAGGTTTTATTCTGGGATGGATCAAGAGGAATTAGTCCAGGAAGAACATCCACGGACCTCGGAGGAGTCTTACTCGCTCTGTCGTTGGCTTGCTCATCTGGCCAAGTTAGGTCACCACATTTCTTTGTTAAATGATACACTTTATAATCTCTATGAGATTATATGACACCAAGTAGAGACATCAAATGATTGAATTCCAAGAAGTTCTGCCCCAGGCAATTTGCTGGTTAATGCTCTGGAGGAAATAAGCCAAGTGGAAGTGTGTGTGTGTGTTTGGGAAATGCCGTCTCAGCCTTAAAGCTCGCTAATAAATTTGTTAGTCAAAACCAAGGACAAGAAAATAGGCCTTGTGACTATGTAGGTCATCAACAAAGAATACTTATTAAGTTTTTTTTTTTGAGGGGGTGGTGAACTCACAACATGCCTTGGAGTTTGGAAGGCTGTGAAGCAAATGAAGGTTGGGATACCTGAGTAAGAAGACCTGGGGGGCCAGGTGTGGGGATGGAGGGCGGTCTGCACAGGTGGAGGCAGTCCCAGGCCTGTGTTGACCTGGGAGCCTGGGGGGCCTGGGCTCATTAGATAACTTCAAAGGGAAATCTCTTTCCTAAAGTGAACCTTGATATTGTACATGCTGTGAAAGTTGAGCTCTGGGTATGTCAACATTCTGGAGTCTTCCATTATTTCTTGTTAGTTTTTGTCCCTGGTGGTAGGTACAGGGTTTAGAATGCTGTTGCTTATCATGAACATACAGAGGATGACTAGACGGAAATGAATGTAAGTTAGGTAACAGCTCAATCAGCGTGGGGTGGAGAGAGATGGGTGTGTATTTTAGGAGAAATATAGAAATGAAGGAGGCAGTTCAGGCTTCTCCACATTCTGTCTTCACCAAACCCAGCTTATTTCGTCTTGGGGAGTCTGGACACAGAGTCCACTTTTGTCCGAGGTCTGCTGCCTTACAAATGGATGCTGTTGTTTGATAGGAGCTGGAGAAACTGTGTGGAACAACTTGATGCGTTTATCCCATGGCCACATTCGTTATCCAAGTGTGAAGGAGAGCAGAGCAGTGTAAACTAACAAACTGAGCTGTAAACTGAACTCACTGTCCAAGTTCTTGGGAATTGGATTCAGTTTTTGGCTGCAGAGGCTAAGGTAGTTCCCAGAAGGTAGTTCTCATGAGTGGTTGTGTTAATAGTGTTAGAGAAACCTGAAAAAAAAAGCCTTAGTTTCTTTTTTTAAAAATTTTTTATTAAGGTATGATAGATATACACTTTCATGAAGGTTTCACATGAAAAAACAATGTGGTTACTATATTCACCCATATTATCAAGTCCCCACCCACACCCCAATGCAGCCACTGTCCATCAGTGTAGTAAGATGCCACAGATCCACTATGTGCCTTCTCTGTGCTACACTGTTCTCCCCGTGATCCCCCACACCATGTGCACTAAACATAATATCCCTCAATCCCCTTCTCCCTCCCTCCCCACCTGCCCTCCCACACCCCTCCCCTTCGGTAACCACTAGTTCATTCTTGGAGTCTCTGAGTCTGCTGCCATTTTGTTCGTTCAGTTTTGCTTCATTGTTTTGTCTGAGGTCTGCTGCCTTACAAATGGATGCTGTTGTAGATGACAGAAGATCTCCACAAATGAGGGAAATCATTTGGCATTTGTCTTTCTCCACCTGGTTTATTTCACTGAGCATAATGTCCTCCAGCTCCATCCAGGTTGTTGCAAATGGTAGAATTTGTTTCTTAATGGCCAAATAGTATTCCATTGTGTATGTGTACCACATCTTTATCCATTCATCTACTGACGGACACTTCGGTTGCTTCCGTATCTTGGCAATTGTAAAAAGTGCTGCGATGAACATAGGGGTGCATATGTCTTTTTGAATCTGATCTTGTTTTCTTTGGGTAAATTCCTAGGAGTGAAATTCCTGGGTCAAATGGTATTTCTATTTTGAGTTTTTTGAGGAACCTCCATACTGCTTTCCACAATGGCTGAACTAGTTTACAATCCCACCAGCAGTGTAGGAGGGTTCCCCTTTCTCCGCATCCTCGCCAGCATTTGTTGTTCTTAGTCTTTTTGATGCTGGCCATCCTTACTGGAGTGAGGTGATACCTCATTGTGGTTTTAATTTGCATTTCCCTGATGATTAGTGATGTGGAACATCTTTTCATGTGTCTGTTGGCCATCTGAATTTCTTCTTTGGAGAACTGTCTCTTCATATCCTCTGCCCATTTGTTAATCGGATTATTTGCTTTTTGGATGTTGAGGTGCATGAGCTCTTTATATATTTTGGATGTTAACCCCTTGTCGGATATGTCATTTACAAATATATTCTCCCATACTGTAAGATGCCTTTTTGTTTTGTTGATGATGTCCTTTGCCGTACAGAAGCTTTTTAGTTTGATGTAGTCCCATGTGTTCATTTTTGCTTTTGTTTCCCTTTCTCGAGGAGATGCGTTCAGGAAGAAGTTGCTCATGCTTATATTCAGGAGATGTTTGCCTATGTTGTTTTCTAAGAGTTTTATGGTTTCATGACTTACATTCATGTCTTCGATCCATTTCAAGTTTACTTTTGTGTATGGGGTTAAACAATAATCCAGTTTCATTCTCTTGCATGTAGCTGTCCAGTTTTGGCAACACCAGCTGTTGAAGAGGCTGTCATTTCCCCATTGTATGTCCATGGTTCCTTTATCATATATTAATCGACCATATATGGTTGGGTTTATATCAGGGCTCTTTAGTCTGTTCCATTGATCTATGGGTCTGTTCTTGTGCCAGTACCAAATTGTCTTGATTACTGTGGCTTTGTAGTGGAGCTTGAAGTTGGGGAGCGTAATTCCCCCTGCTTTATTCTTCCTTCCCAGGATTGAAAAAGCCTTAGTTTCTAGAACTTGCTATGTAGAACTCCAACAGATAGAAGAGTGTTTAAATGATTTAACAGGTTCAAAAAAGTTAGAACTCACTGGGCTATGGTATGTAGCTAGGTGGCTGCTCTAGTCTGTGCAGTTTTATGCTTGTGTATTTCATCAGCAGCAATGAGGTGAATATACCTGAAACTACATACGTGGTTTAGTTGGAAGTCAGAACAGAACCATAGAAAATCTGCTTGAGGAACACACGTTGGTGAATGCAGAGCATGCATTCTAGTGTTCTTAAATAAAGTTTCATAAATAGTTGTTTTTGAAGCAAACAGCTGCCACCCTCATTAGTATTTGTACAGCACTTGGTTTTTATCATCCAACCCTGGAAAACCCAGCTTTGCAGATATGATGTCATTGAAAGGAATGTGGTTCAATCTGATGTTGAGACTGTGACCTCCCTGGAATGCCAGTTTGCACAGTGTCCTACAAATGTCCTGCACCTGTGTGGTTCCCACAGAAATGTAAAATAGCCTACCCTGCCCGTTTCCTATGAAGATGTCCCTTGATACCTGCCTCCCTTGTTGTCTGTAGAGTTTCACCCCCATTTTCTGCTTCACTCACTTCTTTAGGAAATAGATCTGCTGGTGGAGAAAGGGGCTGCAGGGTGCAGAGGTAGGGGTGGTTGGTCATGGGGTCTAGAGCCTTTTGGAAAAACCCTGGCACTTCAGCCATGGCTGGCCTGTCTCCATGTCAGGAAGAAGTGCCCGTGTGCTCTCCAGGGCCTGCGCCTCTTCAGATGGTCATGGGAATTGGCATTGTCACTGTTAGCTGCTCTTCCCGGGTTAGGTTTGCTCAGCTATTCAGTTTTTCCCTGTGGCCCAATTGCTTTCCATCTTCTCAATTTTGTTGTAGTCTGTCATTTCCAGTAGTTCCCTCTTATCCTTTTTGGCTTTGTATATTTTTTAGACCTTTTCTGTTACTTGGTGGCAATAAAGGTAGCACATGTCTGATCTGCCCTGTTTTATTAGACCGGGGGAAGTATTTGTCTTTGTGAACTTGTGTTTGTCAATCTATAAAATATGAGTGATGGTGTCCAACGTGCAGGTGTTCTGAAGGTATATATGCGCAGGTGCCTAGTAGTCAGTAAACAATGGCAGCTAATGTTATTATGGTCATAGCATTTGTTATTTGAGTGAACAAGACAATGGCACTAGGTAGGGAGGGAAGTGGACATGTTTCTTGTGTGGGTGAAGGAAGTAAGACAGAGGAAGAAAGATTTTGGAATTGGTGTAAATAATTAGCTGGATTTTGAATATGTCAAATTTGTCCTGCCGTCTGGGTACCAGATGAACATTTTATAAAAGGGGTTGGAATTCCTGTTTGACCCCAAGGACTTGGAAAGTGGAGGTGGACTTTGGTGTAGGAATCACTGGGTTTTATATCCCAGGAAGATTGGTTTGGGAAGAGGTAGGGCTTCAGCCTTGGCAGTAAGCCTCGAAGAGCTTGTTGGAAAAAGGAGCCATCTGGGTTGCAGAAAGCTAAGGGGGTAAGGGGAAGAGAAGCGGAACTGTTGTCAGAGTCGTTCTATGGACGATTGAGTAAGAAGCATTTTCAATGTTACTGCCAGGCTGCTTAGGCCTAATAGAGGCTGTAAAGATAATAGAGGTAGGTGGCCAGGTCCTGGCTAAGACTTGAAGGCCCCACCTATGCTTTCAATTAGAAGTGTTGATGTCGGGGTTCTTGTTTGCAGAGTCGAAGAATGAACTTAGCAAACAGTCAAGGTAGGAGAGCCAGGGAGACTTTTATTGAGAGATACTGTAAGAGGACAGACAGAGCTCCTGGCATGAGCCAGGAGGGGACAAGAGAGCCGGGGGCGGTGTGTTGTCTAGGGGATTTATAGGCGGTTGAGAGACAAAGAGCTAGGGATGCAGATCCACCAGATGGTCTCTAAATGTTTATCTTTAAAGAGACACTAAGTTTCTTATCAGTTTTCCGGACTATTTTGCAGAGTCAACATAAATTTACTGCTTTGATCCTTTCTCAGAGTAGCGGTTTCTTGGTTTGGGAGTATATCAGTCAAGGCTGCTTGTCTTGCTTTCAAGGTGAGCTGAGTTACTGACTTGATTAGGGCTGGAGGAGGAAAAGCAGCATCTGGGTGAAGTTAAAGATAAACTGGGCTTTTTTGGCAGGCTCAGGTAAATTTTACCATAGCCTCATTTAATTGACACAAGACATGGGTGAACTGAGGTATTCTCTTATCTGGGGGATGTTCAAACATTCCAGGCCAGGTTATTCCTGGCTTTTTAATTTTAACTAATCATCACTGAAGAATGCTTATATTCATTCCTAGTTTGATATTTTACTTTAGAGAATTAATGTGACTCTGTCTTTGTTTAATTGTTTAATATGGAGTTTTGATAGGGGTCTATTTCCAGAGGCCCTCACCCTACTCTGACTACACCCACGGTCCCTGTCTCAGTGTGATATTTTACAAGACCCTTTTCCAACTGGGTCTCCATTAACCTTATTTGTTTAAAACAATGCCTTGAGTACCCTTCCGAGATTTTGTCATGTATATCCAGACAAATGGCTGCATCTGACAGAATTCACTGTCCACTGGGTGGGCCTCCGGTAGGGACCCTGATCAACCATGAGGGTGTTTTCTGGAAGTGCACACAGTGAAGTCCTAAGAGAAGCACTTTCTCTTCAGTCACTGTCGGGCTTCATGCGCCTTAGATGCGGCATTTAGATGAGGGCTGAGGAGAAGCCCTTGGCTTGGCCCTCAGCAGGTCTCTGGTGAGTTCTGATGTTCAGGGGCCTGGATGGGGTGCGAGCCTGTGTGCAGTGAGTGGAGTGGAGGGTTGAAGAAGTACAGAGGTGAAATGGGTAGTGATGGCTGAGTCATTTTGGGCTTGGACATTGTCTTGTAAGCAACGTCAGCATCAACACCTTGGTAGGGCAAACCGGGGCATCACTGATGGAGAAGTGGGATGAGCGAACTTTCTGGACAGCTGCCTGCACCGCTAATAAGTTTCTTTTCATTTTGACCTAGTGACAACTTCCCTACAGAATGGGAGCCTGTACTCTAGTTCTGTCCCATATGCCAGATGTAGCTGTCCTCTTAAAATACACTTGCTTGGGAAATCCCTACTCCTCTTACTTAATTTCTCTTAACAGCCGGGAAGTTCTGCTTTGCTGTGGCTTCGTGCCTGGGGGCAGGGTTGGCATTGGCATACTAACTCTTCCCGAAGTTTAAATGGAAGTTCTCCGGGCTTTCTGCTCCAAATTAAAGACACCTGCTTTCTCACTGAACTTGAAAGGCATCAGAACCAACGTTCCCTTAAGATACAGCAAATCCTTGCTGTGACCATGTTCAGTTTGTGTTTTGCTGCTTTGATCTATTTTCCTAACATGTATATCCAGATGAATTTCTTTCCTAATGCATTCTTCCTGAAATACCCAGCCATAGCTCTCAGTATTCCTATCGTGTGACCTTTATCCGTCCATTTCTTTGCATTTTAATTTCCTAAATTTAAACCAGGAGTGATAAATTCAACTTAAGTTTTTGGATGTTAGAACTACTCGAGGGGTTACAGAGTATGTGTTTCAAAATCTGAAATTTTGAGAAAAGTAGCTTATAAACCCGGCCTGCTCTCCCTTTGACAGCTTGGCAGAGGACTGCTGTGCTTCAGCCTTCACTAGCTCCCTGTTGCAGTCAGCAGTACTTACTTTACAGTGGTTTTCTCATTAGATTTGCAAGTAAGAATCAATTTTGTGTCCCTTCCCCCACATTTTAATAGACCTCAAAAATAGTATGGGGGAAAAACTGACTGAATAGAGAAACAAAGAATTGAAAGTGGGGAAAGTACAAATAGAAAACAAGAACAGAAGAACAAGAATAAAGGAGGAAGTAATTTACTCTTTGTTCTCACTTCAGCATTTATTGGGTACCTCACCATATGTAAAGCTTTGTACAAGATATTGCAGAAAAGAAAAAGGACAAATGAATAAATTGTATTAGTTGTTGCATGTCCCTCCTAGGGAGTTGGCATTGTAATTGGAAAGTACACATCTATACAACTGACCATGGTGAGATCATAAGGGAATGGGAGCTGTAATAGAGGTGGAAATGATTAGGAGAGTGAAGAAAAGAGAAAGACTAGGTTTTAGGGGGCCACCATAGAAGATTTCTTGGAGGAGGTGATCTGAAGTAGGCCTTTGGAGGACTAGGATTTTCATAGCTCTTGAGGTGTAGGGAGGGGCTTCCAGGCCAAGATAAAGGCCTGAGCAAATGCTAAACAGTAAATGTCTGTGATGGGTGTGGGGTGGCCAGTTGTAGGGATACAATTGGAACAGGCTTGTAAGGGAGGTTACATAGCTCTTTGAATGCCATGCTTAAAGCCTTATATAATAAAAATAATAACGAAATAAATGGGTTTGGTTATGTGTAAGAACAGAGGCAGTTGGATCCATGAAGAATAAAAAATGTCTGCCTTTAATCCATACAAACATTCCTGGTAGAGATTTTTGTTCTCCATGCTTGGGTCTGACTCTGCTTTGGTTTATAGTTGTAAACGACTTCGGAAGCCAGCAAGCGGTTGGAGAAGGTCAGAGAAAAGGGTCCTGATGAACTATCCGAAACAATTGGTAGTGCAAACTGAAAGTACACAATAGACAAGTTGGAAAAAGAGTGTTATAGAAAGGAATGGGTTGACTACAGTGCTCTCTTCTGATCTTTAGTTTTAAGGTAGCTGCTGAAAACATGGTACCGTTTCATTCCTGCCAGTGACTTACTTATCCAGCTCCCCATTCAGGTTAGTGTGGTCCATTGGCAACATGTGCTGGGGCCAGCACATGGTATTGTGGTCCTAAAGCAGTATCTGCTATTCATGTAACTGGTTTATTTAAACACTGCTGACGGAACAAGGAGGTCATTTGTGACTCTATAAATCAGATTTTAAGGTCTTACTGCTAATTCTTAGGCCATGTGTATTCATATGTGTGCATATCTGCAAATATGTATCTATACTCTTTAGATATAACTCCCATGCCATAAAATTCACCCTTTTAATGTAAATGCAGTGCTTTTTTGCATGTTCACGAAGTTGTGCAACCACCACCACTAATTCCAGAATATTTTCATCACCACACCCCCAAAAAAACCCTGTACCCATTAGCAGTCACTCCCCATTTCCTGGAACCATGAATCTTTCTATGTCTGGATTTGCCTATTCTGAACATTTCATACAAATGGAAATCACATACTATGTGGCCTTTGTGTCTCGCTTCATTCATTTATTATGGTGTTTTTGAGGTTCATCCATGTTGTTTTGTGTATCACTACTTCATTCTTTTTTAGAGCTTACTAATCTTCCATTGTATGGATATGCACATTTTATTATCCATCAGTTGATGGACATTTGTGTTGCTTCCACTTTTTGGCTATTATGAATAATGCTGCTATGAACATTCATATACAACTTTTTCTGAGGATGTATGTCTTCATTTCTCTTGCTGAGTCTTAGGTAACTGTGTTTAATTTTTTGAGGAAACACCAAGCTGTTTTCCATTATCATCACACAACTTTACATTCCCACCAGTTGTGTATGAGGGTTCTGGTTTCTTCACTTTCTTGACAACACTCGTTACTGCCTTTTTTATTCTAGCCATCCTAGGGGGTGTGAAATGGTATCTCATTGTAGTTTTGATTTGCATTTCCCTACTGACCAATGATGTTGACCATTTTTGCCTATTTTTAAACTGGGTTGCTTTGTTCTTGATGTGCTGTAAGAAAGAATTCTTTATATATTCTGGATACAAATCCCTTATCAGGTTTATGGTTTGCAAATATTTTCTCCCATTCTGTGGGTTGTCTTTGCACATTCTTGATAGTGTCCTTTGAAGCACAAAGCCTTTAATTTTGAAGTTCACTTTATTTTTTCTTTTGTTGCTTGGGTTTTTTGTCACCGAGTTATTTTTAATATAATCTGAGTGAGTTGCAGAAAAATAGAAGGAGCGAGTATGGGAGAATATATTCATAAATGACAGATCTGATAAAGGGCTGACATCTAAAATATATAAAGAGCTCATGCACCTCAACAAACGAAAAGCAAATAATTCAATTAAAAAATGGGCAGAGGAACTGAATAGACAGTTCTCTAAAGAAGAAATTCAGATGGTGAACAGACACATGAAAAGATGCTCCACATCACTTGTCATCAGAGAAATGCAAATTAAAACCACAATGAGATATCACCTCACACCAGTAAGGATGGCTACCATCCAAAAGACAAACAACAACAAATGTTGGTGAGGCTGTGGAGAAAGGGGAACCCTCCTACACTGCTGGTGGGAATGTAAATTAGTTCAACCATTGTGGAAAGCAGTATGGAGGTTCCTCAAAAAGCTCAAAATAGAAATACCATTTGACCCAGGAATTCCACTCCTGGGAATTTACGCTAAGAATGCAGCACTCCAGTTTGAAAAAGACAGATGCACTCCTATGTTTATCGCTGCACTATTTACAATAGCCAAGATATGGAAGCAGCCTAAGTGTCCATCAGTAGATGAATGGATAAAGAAGATGTGGTACATATACACAATGGAATATTATTCAGCCATAAGAAAAAAACAGATCCTACCATTTGCAACAACATGGATGGAGCTAGAGGGTATTATGCTCAGTGAAATAAGCCAGGCGCAGAAAGACAAGTACCAAATGATTTCACTCATATGTGGAGTATAAGAACAAAGGAAAACTGAAGGAACAAAACAGCAGCAGAATCACAGAACCCAAGAATGGACTAACAGTTACCAAAGGGAAAGGGACTGGGGAGGATGGGTGGGAAGGGAGGGATAAGGGTGGGGGAAAAAGAAAGAGGGCATTACGATTAGCATGTAAAATGTGGGGGGCATGGGGAGGGCTGGGCAACAGAGAGAAGACAAGTAGTGATTTTTACAGCATCTTGCTACGCTGATGGACAGTGACTGTGAAGGGGTATGTGGGGGTTCTTGGTGAAGGGGGGAGCCTAGTGAACATAATGTCTTTCATGTAATTGTAGATTAATGATACCAAAATAAAAAAATAAAAAATAAATAAAAAAAAAAAATAGAAGAAGCAATTGTTCTTGAGGTCTGGTGGATAACAGTATTGGAAGAAATTTTAAAAGAAAAGGATTTCCATTTATTTTAATTGAAGCATTCAGTCAAGCTAGGTTTTCAGTGAAAATGAAGGTTTAAAAAATACTTTTGATATTAAAAAAATGTGACTTCACAGCCAAAGCAGAACTTTGAAGATTGAACTTGGTAGTAATTATACTGGATTTTCTTGCAGACTCTCACATAAGCCTGTAAGCTTTCCCAGGATGTATACTATTTGGGTTGATGATGGCACAGTGTTTTTCTACAGTCCCATGTCTCCTCAAGGCATGCAGAGCATCTCCCAATAGGCAGGTCATTTCCTTTTGCCCCACTGTGAACATTTTTGCCAATTTTCTTTTTCTTTTTCTTTTTTTTTTAAGAGAAGATGGTTTTAGAATAGTATGGGGATGTATTTTTTTGTTATAGTTTAAGAAATGGAAAATGTGGGGAAAAGAATGGCATTTTTATAATGGTGTAACACTTTTACATGTAACTGAATCATTTTAGAGAGCATAATGCATTTTTATGAGACATAGTAGGCGTACTGATTTCAGTATTGCCTCTACCTGTGTGTGCAGGGGGTGTTAGGAAGGGGCCCCAGTGGGAGTGAGGTCTGGCTGCATCTACGCAGGTGAGCAGGAGCTAGCCCCAGGTAGCAAGAGAGGTGGTTCAGAGTGAGGGAGGTGAAGCATGAAGCCAGGCATGAATAACTTACTGCGGCATCGGGTACGAGGCACAAAAGCCACACTTTTAAATTCCAAAGCCAGCTGACACGTACGAGGTTGAGGGGCATCTCAGGACATCCATGAAGCTCTTCCCAGGACCTTGCTCCTCCCCACCGCAGCAAGGTACCTTTCCGGACTTCACATCTGATCAGGTTGCCGGCTGCTGAAGCTGTTGCAATGTTCCCATTCATTCCGCGGGTATTGGCAGAAACCCGCCCCTGGTTCTGAGGTCCCTCCTGCTCCAGGGCGTCTCCCTCCAGTCTACCCCGTAGCACTGCCCTCTCTTTCCGAGCTCTAGGGCTCCAGCCTACCTTGGGCTCCCCCCCGTACCGGGCAAGGCTGCCTGGGCCCGGGCCAGCCCCGCTTCCTGGTTCTGGCGCGCTCTCCTCACAGTTTCCTCCTGCTGCTGCCGAGCTTAGCCTGTGGTCAAACCCACCGGCTCTGGGGCAAATCCCCCTACAGCAGAATCAGACCTTGGTGAGGCTGTGTTCTCAGGACAGCATGCAGCTCACGTGATTGCTGAGACAGTGCTTCGGAACAGCCCACACTGGAAACTGGCATATAGTCTCTCACTCACACACTTGAACACAGCCCAGTTTCCCTCTGGTGTCGGAAGTTACCTACCGCTTTTCTTCAGCCAAGCGGTAGGTGGAGCAGCTGGCTGTGTGATAGGATTGCATTGTAGCACTGTATGAAAATCAAGTCGTCGTAGTGCCCCCCACCCCCATGGCTGGAAGTACACGTAGCTCCTAGGTAGTCGTGAGGTGCTCCTGCGTGGGGCCTAGGTCTGACCGAGGGAGAAGCACGTTTGCGCACTGTATCCCTCACCCTGGAGATGCTGGGCGGAATCCCCTGCACTATTTAAATTATTCCTTGGTTTTCGGTTGAGTGTGAGTAGTTGCCCTCTATACCAAGGACCTGTCATTTGTAGGACTTACTACAACTGTAACAAATGTGGCTTTGTGTGTGTGGATTGTCACCTCCCCTAACTGCAAGACCCCAAGACAGGATCCGGGTGGGGTGCGGCTCCCACCCTCAATATCTGGCACACAGGAGGCACTCCCTAAGTGCTTGTTAAAAAGTGCTTTCCCACCTGCCCCACGGAACCCGAGGCTCTCGGAACCCGAGGCTCTCGGGGAGATTCTGCAGAATTCTGCAAACATTTGATTCACATTTCAAAGGCAGCTGAGCCTGGTGGGTTAAGTGCTGGGCTTTGGAGTAGTCAGTGGGCTGCATTCCCGACCCGCTTTCCCCCCCCCCCCCCTTACTAGCTGTGACAGTGTAACCCCGCTGAGTCAGCGCTCTCATCTAGTACAGGGGTAAGGAGACACTTGCGGGGAGTGCATGCGGTGGAGCCGGGGAAATGGCTTACAAGGCTCAGTGTTAGCTGTTGGTATTACTACTTTATAGTTAACCCCAAATGTCAAAATTTTAAAGAGGCTTTGAAATTTTTTTTCATTGACTGACTGTAAATTCAGGACTGCTATATGTAAATTCCACAAGAAAGCTCTGTGCTTTAAAAGGTGGGGGGACTGAAACCTTTGGTTTAGACTAAAGGCGGAGGACTTGAGCATAGCTCTGCACAGTCGCCACCAGGAAACCTTCAGGGTGAATCTGATGTCTGGGCCTTGGGTCCTCTGGCTCTCTAATGTCTGCCTGTGTAATCTTCTCCTGTGTTCTGCCCATGACTCTTACTGAAATTGACTTAAGAAATGGTTATAAAGGAAACCTTTTTTAAAACTGCCAGTGAGGACTTCTTCAGGTATACATTCCACAGAAACTTCCTGCACTCCTGTGAGGAGCTTGGCTCTCTGGTGAGCTGCTTTCCCCTGTCATCCATGTGCAAGTGAATCTTCCCAAAGGCCCTAGGAGGTAGATGCTGTTGTGGCTGTTGTCCCCGTGAGCCTCAGGACGTCAGGCAGCTTGCCCTGGGTCTCGCTCTTGGCCCCGGGCCCCGGAAACCAGTTCTCCTCTCTGACAGTGGTCTGCTCTTCCGCCACAAGGAAGCTTCCACCTCTGTCTTAGCTGCCCAGAAGCCCCACGCCGCTCCGCGGCAGCCCGACTCCACCTATGCCACACTGGCGCCTCTCCGTTGTGTGGCCCTTCTTAGTTAGCTTTACCTATTCTTGGGAGTATATTCTAAGCCACTCGAAATTTGGACAGATTTTGAAAAATGAAATAATTTTGTATTTCATATTAACAAAAGTTCACAGCTGAGTGTGAAACTCAGAAAAGGGTGGGCAGGTGAACAACTACTTGAAAAAACAATGACTAAAGTGTAGTATTTGAGTCTACGCCTTCTTTTTGGCTGAGAAAGGTCCTGGACAGCTTTCAGGTGTGATTTTCCTTTTAAATTAAGAATCTAGCTGCTAATAGAAATCAGATATTTCACATTTTAATTCTTGTTTTTACTCTTAAAATTATGAAAACAAGTTGAATGTACATTGCTAAAGTGAGCTTTCTAATTTTTTTCTGTGCAGGTAATGATGGCTGAACTGAACAATTAAGGTAACATTTATGACCTATGTAATATGTTTTCTTAAATTTCTCTATAGAATTTTGCTGAATTGCTAAAGTCATGTTTTGACCTTGGTGAAGGTTATTGCCTTTAGGTAGTTATTCCAAACTGGAGTGGAGTATAAAAGAATTCATATTACATTTTAAGGTAAATTCTGAAAATAACATGCCAGGATACCTTTATTCATTTTGCTATACTAAAGAAGTTCCAAAGAACTGTACTGTTTATAGAGAGGAAAAGGGAACATTTTTAATGTCCATGTGCCAATGATGGTTATGTTAGTGTATAAATTGCATGAAGTAGCTTTTGTTAGAGTCAGTGGGAAGTTAGACGGTTTGTATAATATGTCTCTGTGCATGTTCATATACAGTTCTTCAGTTAGAATAAGAGAGATGCCTGGGTATATTTCAATTGTTTTAGCAAATGCCAGCGTATTCCCAGTTTGCTTATCTGGCAGGCCCCAAATTACAGATGGGAAATGTAAAAAATTGTACTCTTTTTGTTTCCTGGTGTGTGGGTCTAGCATACCCCAAATTTGTTGGCTCAGAATAATGGCACAAACTAGGAAATCCCACATTATATGGAAAAAGAAAAGAACTATCAAAGTATCCTGATAAAATTGTAAATGACAAATCTCAAAGAATTTCTGACTTAATTTGGTAGATGTATGCAACCAGTCATCTGGGTGGAGGTTGTTAGATTACATAATCTGGTTTATAATTTGATGTAAAGATCTTAACAGTTCAATGTTGTACAATTAAACTTTATGTCTGGTAAGACAGAGACTTGTTAAAATACTGGGATAAATGATAGACTAGAATTGCAGACCTCTGTTACACCCTCATAACAGCAAGAAACTTCTGTGTTCACTAATCTCAAAAATTGTGTGAAGAAACAACCTTGGGATGGAGGCTGCAGGGGCAGGTTCCCAGTGTTGGTGCTGACCATGCCCACCCAGCACTTCTGAGGGCCCAGCAGTTAGGTAGGTGAATGTGGTGCGGTCACCAGTAGAGGGAGCAGCATGTGCTAAGCCAGTGGAATTGAATTTCCGTTCCCTCTGACTTCATTTAGAATGACTGAAGCCAAGAACAGGGAGCAGGGCCAGGTGTCCTGCCTTAGAAGCTGGACTTAGACCTGACTCCGGAGAACTACCGAAGGGTGTGAAGGAGGGGCCATTAGACAGGTGCTTTCCTGATGGCAGAATATTTGGTGTGCTTTTTTGGTTTTGTTACTCTTTTTTCTATACATTGAAGTTATTTAAGGAAGATTGTATAGAATTAAATGAAGGAACCGGTTTAGCACTTTGTTGCCTATGTCAGGAAATTTAAGGGGCTTGCAGTTGTTCTAATTTCCTCTGTGACGTTCATTTAGTCTGGGCATGACTGAGTGATCCTTTGTAAGTCAAGAGTCTCCCAAGAGGTGTGCACCTCAGTTACTTCAGTTTTGTTGACCTATTTAAATTGTATTAATTATTAGTTATTACTGTAGTAATAACTTTAAAAAAGCCAGTAAAAGTTAGGGATAAGTTGCTATAGGTTTTACTAGGATAGTGGAGCATGTAGCTGGAAATGCAGATTCTTGCACATTATAGGAAGTGTTCAATTATATTATACTGTGTCACGCTTGCATATAGCCAGATGTTTACTGCATTACATTATGCTGTTATGTTTGCATATAACTAGAAGATAGCCAGATGTTCACTGCAGTGATTTTTGCAAATGCATTCTAGTCAGCAATTATTGTTAATGTCTTTATTACCTTCCCATTGAGGGAGTCACACTATCTACTTTTATGTTAAACTTAATTGTCATTTTTGCACTGGAGCTGTGCTGTCCAGTACAGCTGTTGGCTCTTTAAATGTGGCTATTCATATTAATGAAAATTAAATAAAGATAAAAATTCTGTTCCTCACTCCCTTCAGCCATATCAAGTGCTAACAGCTAGTGGCCGGCATATCGATGAAGGACATCAGTGTTGTTGCAGAAAGTTCTGTTAGGTTATTTGCTTTCACAAATTTTAATATACTTAAAAGCTATTTGGTGCTGAAATATTTAAAGATTAAATGATATAATCTGATTCACAATAACTCAGGAGAAGGGAGAATGGGCAGTTAGAGAGGATTTGTCCCAAGTTGATAGATAATTGGTGAAGCTAGGTTTAGGGCCTGTATGGTTTCATTACATTATGCTCATTATTCAGAAATGTGTATGTTTGAAATTTTATGTTAACAAAGAATGAAAGTGGAAATGCTAAATAGAAAAACGCTCTCACCAGCACTTAGAAGTAGCCATCTCTAAGTGGGCATCTGAGATCCTGCCCTGCGCTGGCTGGCCCTGTAGTAAAGCCTAAAGGGTACACATAGTACCATTTTTTTTTGGTATCATTAATCTACAATTACATGAGGAACATTATGTTTACTAGACTCCCCCCATCACCAAGTCCCCCCCACATACCCCATTGCAGTCACTGTCCATCAGCGTAGTAAGATGCTGTAGAATCACTACCTGTCCTCTCCGTGCTGTACAGCCCTCCCTGTGCCGCCCCCCATCCCCCGCCACCGTCCCTTATCCCTCCCTTCCCACCCATCCTTCCTGGTCCCTTTCCCTTTGGTAACTGTTAGTCCATTCTTGGGTTCTGTGAGTCTGCTGCTGTTTTGCTCCTTCAGTTTTTTCTTTGTTCTTATACTCCACAGATGAGTGAAATCATTTGGTACTTGTCTTTCTCCACCTGGCTTATTTCACTGAGCATAATACCCTCTAGCTCCATCCATGTTGTTGCAAATGGTAGGATTTGTTTTCTTCTTATGGCTGAATAATATTCCATTGTGTATATGTACCACATCTTCTTTATCCATTCATCTACTGATGGACACTTAGGTCGCTTCCATTTCTTGGCTATTGTAAATAGTGCTGCGATAAACATACGGGTGCATAATGTCTTTTTCAAACTGGAGTGCTGCATTCTTAGTGTAAATTCCTAGGAGTGGGATTCCTGGGTCAAATGGTATTTCTATTTTGAGTTTTTTGAGGAGTCTCCATACTGCTTTCCACAATGGTTGAACTAATTTACATTCCCACCAGCAGTGTAGGAGGGTTCCCCTTTCTCCACAGCCTCGCCAACATTTGTTGTTGTTTGTCTTTTGGATGGTGGCCATCCTTACTGGTGTGAGGTGATATTTCATTGTGGTTTTAATTTGCATTTCTCTGATGACTAGTGATGTGGAGCATCTTTTCATGTGTCTGTTGGTCATCTGAATTTCTTCTTTGGAGAACTGTTCAGTTCCTCTGACCATTTTTTGATTGGATTATTTGCTTTTTGTTTGTTGAGGTGCATGAGCTTTTTATATATTTTTTATGTCAACCCTTTATCATATCTGTCATTTATGAATATATTCTCCCATACTGTAGGCTGCCTTTTTGTTCTATTGGTGGTGTCTTTTGCTGTATAGCACATAGTAGCAGTTTTGTTTAAGGTATATCTCATTCCCTCTCAGAACACTCAAGTGATAGCACAAACTTGCATTTGTAAGAGTTGGAGCTTCACAAATGAGTCTTGTGGGTAGAATGTGCTAGATTATAGTGTTACATTAAAAATTCTCTTGCTGCTGACATTAATTTTAGCAAACTCCAAACACTGTTCCTAATGAAGAGAGTAGAGTCCATCTACTCAGTGGCTGGCTTATTTTTGTTTAGAGCCAGAGCAGTTAGCTTCTGTCTCGGTTTCCTGGTTTCCAGCTTCCATGGTGATAGCATTGGAATGGAGAAAAGGGGGTCATCAAGACTGGCCGGAGAGGAAAGCCATCACTGGACACTGTCACTGGACACTGTCACTGGACCACGAAAGGACCATTGGAGGTTATTACAAACACTTGCCTCCTTTGGTCTCCCACTGAATCTCTAACCAGTGGTGGCAGGGCTGATTGTGAGTAGAAAGGAACAGTTGGGAGCAAGGTCTTTGGGGTGCGATGTGGCCTTGGGTGCCAGCTGCGAGGAGCTGAGGCCGAGAAGGAGAGGAGTGTGCCCTCACCAGCTGTCTTAGGGCCTAGTGCTAGGGTAACGCCTTGCATGGGGTTGAGCGCTCAGGAAATGATAGCTCTTGCTATTAGGTCATCGCTGTGGAGAAAGAAACTGGGGCTCTGTGTTTTATTTCTCTTACATGCTGTGATTCATACCATGTACATAAAGGAATGTAATGGTACCTTTTTGTCTTGCAGGTTTCTAAAGTCAGAGATCTTGAGATTAATAATGGCAGGAAAGTCATCACTTTTTAAAATAATTCTCCTTGGAGATGGTGGAGTTGGAAAGAGTTCTCTAATGAACAGATATGTGACTAATAAGTTTGATACCCAGCTTTTCCATACAATAGGTGTGGAATTTTTAAATAAAGATTTGGAGGTGGATGGACATTTTGTTACCATGCAGATTTGGGACACGGCTGGTCAAGAGCGATTCAGAAGCCTGAGGACACCATTTTACAGAGGGTCTGACTGCTGCTTGCTTACTTTTAGTGTTGATGATTCTCAAAGCTTCCAGAATTTGAGTAACTGGAAGAAAGAATTCATATATTACGCAGATGTGAAAGAGCCCGAAAGCTTTCCTTTTGTGATTTTAGGTAACAAAATTGACATAAGTGAACGGCAAGTGTCCACAGAAGAAGCCCAAGCCTGGTGCAGGGACAACGGTGACTATCCTTACTTTGAAACAAGTGCAAAAGATGCCACGAATGTTGCAGCAGCCTTTGAAGAAGCAGTTCGAAGAGTGCTTGCTACTGAGGATAGGTCAGATCACTTGATTCAGACAGACACAGTCAGTCTGCACCGAAAGCCCAAGCCTAGCTCATCTTGCTGTTGACGGTTAGAGAGGTTGCCCGCGTGTTCTGACCAGCTCACATATATATGCAGATAAACACAGGGTGGAGGAATTAGCATTTGCAGCAATGGATCACCTACTTATAAAATTAAACTAACCATATGGCTGCCTCATTAGTGGGTAGGAGAAGGGACACATCCACTCACAGACGAATCTATTTACCCATTAATGGCACCTTACATTTATATATTGTAACGGTTGTCTAATAATGTTTAATTATGTAAGTTACAGAGCTAATGAGATGATCAAAATTTAATTTTAATTAAAACAAAACACTTGAATATTCTAGAAGTTATTGTTTTTTTTCCTGGGAAAAATGGAGAACTACTTTTTATATGTGTATATTTTTATGTAACTGGCATCTAATTCCTGGTTCAAAGAAAAAATTCCCTAAAGCAATAACAGCTATTAAAGATTAAAATCTAATACATTTGTACTGCAGTAATTTCTTTGCTCTTTTAAAAATATCTAAGTGTGTTTTCATTCTACAAAGCAGAATCGATCACACTAATAACCACACGTGTGCCCCTGCCAACAGAGACCAATTTTATCACTCTTTTACTAAGGATTGTACTTTGAGGGTAAATGAAGACATCTTTGGTCATGTACTTATTGTCTTCTCTGTCACTGAACATTGTTTAGTGATTTGCCCTCAAGGTTTTTTGTCCCCATGCTGTGATGACCAGAAAGGATGAAGCAAATTGTGGGGTGGAAGGGGCATGGTGTTAGACATTTTGAAAAACCAGATTGATACATTTTTCTCCCTGACCCTACTCTTTGGGAACCAATGGAGAAGAGTATAGTTTTTGAAACTCTCAATTTGCCTATAAGCAAAACATTGTAACATTTTACATTCAGAGAAATTAAATCTCTTCATATTCTCTAGAGAGCTATAGTTTTTGTTATTTATACTCAATGCTCCCCTGCCCCCAAAGACTCTCCATCTGAAAAACAAAAGGAATTCAGTTGGTGGTGTATATTATAAATATAATATATTCCTTTTTGTTTTTTTTCTCTAGGGAACTTGCTTTTTTAAATCGAAAGTATACCCATTGTTTTGTGACTTGCCCTTCTCATGTATCTGGACGTATTTCCATCATAGCAGACCTGCCCCATTTGTTAGGTATATGGGTTAGCTAACAGTTTATTCCAGCTGTTCTTGCCGATAGACATCCAGCAGTACTATATCAAAGTGTCCGTTGCCCACACCTCGGTCAACAGTGGGTATTAGGAGTAAATCTTTTGTTCATTTTTTAAATAGATGGTAGTCACATGATTGAAAATCCTAAGGTGCAAGGGACAAATACCTCTACCCTTGCCACCCAGCTCCTGGCCCTGGAGGCAGCCATGTGTTAGTTTCTTGGGTTTCCATCTAGGTATTTACGGAAGGAAAGCATATTGTATTAATTCGCTAGGGGCACCAAACCAAAATGCAGACTGGGTAAACAATGGGAATTTTTCTCACATTTCTGGAGTCTGAAGTGTTTTAAGGTCAAGGTGTCGGTAGGTTTGGTTTCTCCAGAGGCCTCTCTTCATGCTGGCAGAAAACCTTTGCTCTTGTGTACCCCCACCTGTGTCCAATTTCCTCTTCTTGTAAGGACACCAGTTAGATGGGATTAGGGCTCACCCTAATAGGCTCATTTTTAGGCTAATCACCTCTTTATAAAGACTCTGTCTCTAAATACAGTCACATCCCGAGGGACTAAGAGGCAGGGCTTCAACATAGGGATTTCTGGGGGGATACAACTTAGCCCATAACACATGCGTATATAGCTATTTACAAAATGTGTAATTTTGGTGCTTGTACAGATTCAACTAATATCTTAGTTTTTTAATTATTTAAGCATCTTTTCAGTGACCTTTTTCTAGCTAAATATTCAGGGATTAGAGTTGGCTCTCAAGAAGTCTAGAGCTAGGAAGCAAAAAAATGATCAAGGGAAGAGCTCTTCCTGTGTGTAGACATTTGGCTACTGGAAGGCTAATGGAAGGAAGAGCAATCCAGCCTCACACGGTGATTCGCAGGGATTAATGAACGGGCTGAGAAAACGCCTTGCTGAAATGTGATAACCAAGAGGAGGGGGAACAAAACCTGAATGAAAAGCTTCAGCCTTTAAAGAAGCTACAACTAACGTATGGAAAAGCTCTTCAACCAGTAGCTAAAGGGGCCTGCTAATCTGATCCCTTCGAAGAGGTTGGCCAGTGTTACCTATACAAAGATGAGAAATACTGCAAAAAGGAGAGTTGGGGAAAAAAGCAGATGGTGACCATGGTAGCAGCAGTGGTGGCTGCAGCCTCAGAGCCCCAAGGAAGCGAGCAGAAGGGGGAACTGCAGCATGCTCCCCAGTGTGGGGAGGAGGGCCCCCAAGGTCCATGGTTACTTGCCATGTGTGGGGTCATTTTGTGATGTGTGCTTTCATGCTGTAGGTGTAAAGCATTTGACAGTTTGGTGTCAAGAAAAAGGCAAACTACCGAATGCAGAGGACGGACTAGTGTACATTTGACAATGGAGTAAGTACAGATGCGTGTGCAGTCCCATCAATGGAGCACTTAATGTTGTCCACCTTCTTCACCCTTGGGAAAAAGTCCCTACTTGAAGTTAAAACATCCTAGATGTTTCTTGTGTTAAAATCTTCCATTTGCATTTCTATAAAAACTTCTGTACACTTTCCTCTGAATATCATGACGCTGGTGCAAGTTCTCACAATCACGGTGGCTTGTGGGACAGTGTTAAACAGAAAAATGGACCTGTGTACAGTCAGTGGATCCTGCTAAGTTCCCACTGCGCACTGCGGACCTGTTAGTGTTGACGTGACTAAAATGTGAAAGGATATGGATGGAGGGAGAGATTGATGGTCTCTGTATGTGGAAAACAAGGGCACCAGTGAGGCATCCTAGCAAATGAAAGGACAAATCCAGCTCTGTGCATCGACGTGGATCACCTTGGGAGTGCTAACATAGATGCGAATTTGGTGCTGACACTAATGTGCTCAGTGGAGCCTGATGCCTAAAAGTGCTTATGTCCTCCCATTGCTTATGCTCCAGAACCTTCAGTAGCATCACCTACTACCACACCTTAACGCTTTAGCTTTCCTAATTATCAGCACCCACTTCCTCCCGAGTTTTGGCCCATCCGATCAGCTGTCCGAGCCAGGGGCCTAGTGCTGCTGTTCTCCATCTCGTGCCTGCGTGCTTGCCCAGTACAGCCCCAACTCTGAGGTCTCACGCACCCAACTCCTATGCTCATCGCTGGACTTGCCTTCGAGCTCCTTCAAAGATGCAGTCATCTGGAATCGGGTGCCTGACTACAGCAATCTACTTCCAGAGACAGGGCTTGTTCCTGTCTTACCGTCACAAGTCCCGAGGAGCAGACTGCTGCTTGCAGGGCGCTGCTGTCAGGCAGCATCTCCATCCCACACCTTCCTGCTGGAACAGTACTAAGGGCAGAGCCAACGATAGACAATGTCGCTGGGTCTCTCCAATGAGCCTGGCTGAAGTTATTCCTGGATTTCTAGCTGAGTATCTTTTTCTGTTCCCAAAGGTCTGGTACCTAGTTTGAGGTGATTGGATTTCTGTAAAATGAATTAAGTTAGTTTGCAGACTTTCAACAGGGGAAGTAGGACTAAAAAGGTAGTGGTGGCAGAGTGGGCAGCACTTACAAGATGTGATATTAAACTTACAGTCTTGGGCAACCATCTTTATTTAAGAAATCAAATAAATGGATGGGTAAAAAATGATGGTAGCAACTTCATACAAGGATGCAAGACCAAACTTAGAATTACTTGCTCAAGTTATTCAGAATGGAACAAAATTCTTCAAGTACTCACAATCAGCACAGAAAATAACTGGTTGCATTACTTGCTTCTCAATGGACATTGACTAGTTTACAGTAAGATCCTACACTTGTTGCAGTACAAAGGAGACCATGTAGCCCCCTCCGGTGTGCGACCTAAGAAGCTAACAGGACAAGTGTTAATGTAATGCAAACTTTTCTGTTTACAATTCTAAAATTGCCTTACAACCTGTTGCTAGTACAGGTATCAACAGTTCACTTTGTCTTTAGTTTATTCTCTGAGGGAAAGGAAATAGAAGAACATTACTTGTCACCTTGGTCCCAGCCTCCCATGTTATACACAAGGGTCCAGGACACTAGAATTTCAGCAGGATCACCGGTCCCCACCTGACAGGAGCAGGCATGTGCTATTGGACACTGCGAAAGCCGTCTGCTTCAACTTCATGGGCAGTGCTGTCTATACTGCCTATACGTTTCTGTAACCACCTCCCTAGGGGTATAGATAAGCCCATGGACGTCCTATCAATGTCATCCCTACTGCTGAGGCTTACTTTGAAATCTATCTACTAAATCTTGACAATGCCATTTGGTTCTATATAGTTACAGCAACATCAAGTTATCTGAATCAGAAAAGTCAAAAGCTCATTCTGAAATTCTTAAAAATATTTTAAGATTATTGATAAAGAACTCTTTATAAATAACACTGTTCACAAGCAAATATTGATCTGTTGATAACTAAGAAACTGAATGTACTACTTTTAATATAAAAGGAATTCTACTGGGTTAGATTAAATTTAGAGTACAAGTAAAACATTTCCAGGTTATTTAATGAACTTTCTTACAATGTACACATTCCTGAGTATATCCCATTGTAATGACATTGTTTACTTCTGAATTTTCTGCATTCAGCTTAAGAGGTGTTTCTTCCCAAGAAACTGAACTTTTCTGTCAAATGCGCTTGACCGAATAGGAGAATTGGGTTCATAAAATGGATTCATTGCAAACTAGGAAAGAAGAAGGTATTAGTGAGCTTGTCAAAGTAAAAACACGGATAAATCACAGGTCTCTAAAAGTAAATTGTTCTGAAGTTTTAAATTAAAAGAAGTCAAAGATATCCAAAAGTCTGAAGACCACTTTTTTAAGTTTCAATGAAAATGTTTCACTGTTCAATAGTGATGTCCCCTTAAGAAAATTTTTGTCTTGGTGGAAATACTAATCTACTCATACTCATTATAAATGTACAGATCAGTCTGTAAGGTTCTTTGGTTATCTGCAACAAACTACAGGTCTGCCAGATGCCCTGAGTTAAGGTAAAGTTACACTACATGCTATTAAAAGTTACTCTGGTGTGGTTGACTTTAACAAGCAGGTTTTTAATACTCTCCTTTAAAGGTTATCAGTTTCTCAGATAGTATAATGAGTGTATCATATATATGAGAGAAAATTAGTATTAAATGGAGTCACTAACAAGGAGGTAACAATTTTTACACTTTAATCATTTGGTGTTGTCTGTCTTTACAAAAGGGCTAAATATTCTTATTTGCTACTTCTGATGACGAATATTGACTGCTTACTGTGCTGATATGCAAAAAATCTTGTCCAAATACAGAACATTTCTATTATTAAGAACATACTGTTGTTAGTATTGCAGTTTAACCACCGATACCCTATTACTATTTTATTTTTCCCATTTAAGTATCAAGAAGTGTGTGTGGGAGGCACTATTCTCCTTGAGTGACTGTTTGATAATACATGAATCGGTTCCTGCTGGCTTCTGACCTATATTCTCTGCATTATAACTTATTTGTAAAGTAGATAAAAAACATTATAGATTAAAATTATGAGGCAGCTTCCCTTATGTGGACTGCTTCGTTCTCTCTCTTGAGGGTCCCCTAATAAAATCAACTATATGCATCAAAAGGGGGAGAACAAAATCTATTTAAAAATAGCTACCATGGGCAGTGGAAGGGAGTTCTTTACCGGGCCAGTTTCCTGTCACAGTTTGAATCGCTTTTTATAATCAGATTTAAACAATTATAGAGCATACCATACCTTTATGTATAAATCGTAGACATCAGTGAAGAAGTTCTTTATTCCATCTTCTTGCCTTATGTCATGAAGCATAATAAATCTCATATGTAAAATGATTAAGGCATGATTTTTCTTAGTAATGAAAGATAAAGATCAGTTAATATAAAACAGTATATTTTAGATTGAAAAGTTGAAGACAAACTGGGTTCAAAGGTTAGTGTTTATCTTAAAGAGAACATGATCTCTTTAAGTTAGAAGACAACTAGAAAATAAAGTAAAATCACCCTTGGTATGGTTCAGATAAACTGTATCAAGGGTGATATAGCTTTTATATATGAGACTTGGTTTTAAAATTATCTGTTAAAGAAAATGTGTTTTTTTTCCCTAAAAAAAAATCCTGTAAATGGTCATTTTTACTTTGCTCATTCATGCTCATCCATAGACTCAGGGCCTGGCATCTACTATGGGCCCTGTTCTAGTTTGTTACCCCAATGTTTAGGCAGATGTCTTTGTTAACAAGGCAAGGATATGACCTGCAGTAACAAATGCTGAAACAAACCACTCATTGAACTTGTCCACGGTTTTCAAGTACATGTTGTTCGACAGCCACATATTCTCATCTACGAGGTCAAGAGCAGCGTGAGCTATGAACTGGTTCAGATGACGATGGTCGTCCTAGGTGAGTGTGAGTGGCAGCAGATTAACACTTCCATACAGCATCAAGGACACCAACATTTTGTTCTGTAACTTCTATGCATAGTTTTCTTGAGGAGAGCAAAACACTTTCTGCTTTTACTTTATTATTGTCATGAGACTTATAAAGATTTCAGTGTTTTCACACCATATTCTAGTTTTTAATTTGGTATATAAAACTAAACAAATAGAAACAGCCAATTACTATATAGGTTATTTTTTTAAAATTCACAAGAAGGAAGTTACCAAAATCTAACCATTTAAGCATGTGAAAAAGGAATACTATGTTTAAAAAGTAGATCCTGTTTTTAAGAAATTCACATTTCTTTAGAGGAGGAAAACAGGAAAAAATACGGAAGCGGTTGTGGATAAAGGACAGCACTTGAGGTCAGCCAGGGCTGAAGAGGGGGTGGAGAGTGCAGAGGTCAAGTGCCCTTGGCATGGCTCTCAAGCACTGAGGGGTGGGGGGCCTTCACACCCAGTGACACCTAGTGAGTGGTGGACACAGTTGAGGCGGTGCGCCTAAAGGTGTGGCCGAGGCCTCTCCCAAGTAAGCCCCGCTTACATGGTGGGGGAACCTGGGAGTGGCAGGGGGCCACACTTGGCCCCAGCTGTGAGCAATCACCTGTCTCAACAGGAGCCGGTCCTGTCAGAGCTGGGAGTGTCCTCATCGGCTTAACTGGAGAAGGTGGGACTGTCCCAGTATAATGTGGAGAAGGAATTCACAACCTGGAGTATAGTCTCACTCCTGGGGAATTCTTTCAAAATAAGATTTTCAAAGAACACTTCTGTTAGGGGTTCAATATCCCCCCACCAAATTACTATGTTGAAGCCCTCTCCTCCCCTACCCGAGTATCTCAGAATGTGACCTTATTTGGAAAAAGTGCCACTGCAAACATAGTTAGTTAACATTAGGTCATGTGAGAGTAGGTGGCCCCTACTCTGACTGGTGTATTTGTAAAAGGGAGAAATTTGGAGACACCCAGCCAGGAAGAGTGCCATATGAAGACTGGAGTTCCACTGCCACAAGCCGAGGAACTACCAGAAGCAAGGAGAGATGCCGAGAACAGAGCTTCCTTAGTGCTTCAGACAGGACGCGGCCCACTGACACCTTGATTTCGGCACTTCTGGCCTCCCGACTTGTGAGACAGTAAGTTTCTGCCGTTCTAAGCCATCCCGCTGATAGTACTGTGTCACAGCAGCCCAAGGAGACTAATACAACCTCCTTGCTGAGGAGGCTGTTTCCGTGACTGGGCTGGGGGAAGGTTGCCAGTTGCCCTGGAATCCCTCAAACAGCCAAAGCATGTTTAGTTCACTCACGTCACCATGACAAAGCTAATTTAATCCTTAGAGAAATGGATGTATTTTGTGTCTGGCTCACAGCAGTGTTTTCCATTACTTTACATGAATGATCAATCTGGAGAGATTAGGAAAAAACTAGAAATGCTTTAAGGTGACTGGCAGCAAGAGAAACAACTAAGATCAAGTCATGCAACAGAGCACTTTTACATGCATCACTCCCTACTGAAAGGTCTGGAATGCATAGACACTGTTAGTAAGGAGTGTTATAGCACAAAGCAACTGCTGCTACAAAGATGCCTCACAACCAAGTTTTAATGGGCAGTGTGCTCCTATGAATGTGGGGAAAACCATGTAGCAACACCACCTGGTATGTGGTTATCTTCAATTTCTATCATTTTAATGGCAAGATCTGAATAGCTGAAAAGCATACACTGGACTTATGCATTACAGTTCATTTAAAAGATCAATTCCTGTCTTAAAGGACATTAAAGATTCTTTTTGGAGATTGGGAGAAACAGTACAACCTGTCAGCAATGGATCAGGAACATGGACTAGTACAGGAAGATGAAAGGGCCCCAGCTCTTCTCAAGGCTCTACAGCTATTTACTCTGAATGGCAACCCATTCTTGAATCAAACTCGTTTTTCTGGAACCATTCCTGACAGGCAAGCTGGGTGGTGTCACTGGGGAGGAGTGCGTGCCCCTGATCCCCCGGCCAGTAGGTGCTGCAGAAGGTCACTGAGAACTGCTGTGCTCATGCACAGCAGGGCATGCGTGTAAGGGGCTCTTTCAACCCTCCCAGGCGTGAGTGGATCTACTGCATATGACCTGATAAGAAGTGATTCACTGGGATAGAATGGGCTTTCACAGCATTGCAGGGCAGCAAGGACTATTCTTCCAGTCCCACTGCAGGTGGACTGTGTTTCCACGTCCTTAAGGAGCAGCTTTTCAAAGTGAGTGACACAGTAAACTGAGTATTGGGAAAAGAGACCCAGAGCATCTTGCTAGTATGTGTCAAGTGTGTGTTGAATTAAAGGGTTAATAAACAACTCAGGCCATGTCCCCCGGCTGGCAGAAATCAGCCAGGGGACTCCAGTTACCTCATCTGTCCAGATCCCTTTCAGTTCTAAATGACATTACACCATTATCATTATAATAGCATAACAACTGTTAAGGAATTTTTTAAGGTTCCATACATACTTTGGATTCTGCTTTTCCAGCTGGCAAAAACTCCATTTCAAAAACTGGATTATCATGGTGGCCAACAATTACAAAGTAGAAGCTTCCAGACATTGTCTTCAATATCTAGTTCCTAATTAAATAAAAATAATGCATTTTTTAGTACTCAATACTAAAAACCAAAAATAAGGATAACAGGAAGTCTAGAATTCAATTTTTAACTCCAACCTGACATTGTGGAGGAGGAGACCATGAAGCTTGCCATGGTTTCCAGTACACTGCCACAGATACATGGCTTTTGGACCATACAAAGTATGTACCTCTGATACATCCTGTAGAATCCAGTACTACATTCATAGAGAAACCTGGAAGACCTATATGAAATCATAAAGACATTTTCATGATCTGTAAGTCTGGAACATTTAGAATAAGCTAGGCTAAACTTGGCCTGGGCCAGTTAGCACTAATTATTAGCACTAATGCCTCAAAAATTAACAAAGGGGGCTGCCAAGGAAATAATTGGTTTGCCTTAGAAATTTTCAGGAGGGACGCTTCTGAGGAAGCTAAGACCAACTCTACTGCATGTCATTTACACAGAAAGGAGATCACTACAGCATTTATCTATAGACTGTCTGCTAAGTTTGTCTTCTTCCAACCTGAAATATGTCTTCTACAAATGTCTCTACAAATGCAAGAGCCTACAAGATGCCTCTTCAAACCCCATGTATTCTAGAAAAGATGGAAGAAGCCATAATCCAAAAAGGAAGACATTCTGAGGCATTAAGAGGTCTTGAAACAAGGGTTAGTAGGTTTGCTAAAAAAATAAAACTAAGAGAAAGTGTGTCTGGGGAATCAGTGATTCTATGGTTTTCAGAGCAATCAAAATCTGAATGGATGGATGGATGGAAGGATGGACAGACAACTGGGCAAAAGGATTTATGTGTGTGTTTTTAGTAGAAGGTCTTTGGAATCAGACCAGGCTAGGTTCCAGTCTAGCTCTGCCACTTACTAGTAACGAGCATAGGCACGGTTCTTGATCTCCCAGTGTCTTTTTCCTCCTCGATGAAACAGAGATAACAGTCTTTACTTCCTCATGGTGAGCTTGCAGATTACATACCCTAATGCGTGTGAAGCACCAGGCACAATGTCTGGCTCATGGAAGGTGCTCAGTAAATCCTATCTAGAACATGGAAGAGCATGTGCACATGGAGTTGTGGTGACTATGGACTCCATGTGGGGTGGGAATCTGGTTAACTGGGAATGTGCAGTGATGTGTGTCAGGGCCCAGGGCTCACCAACTCTTGCTGGGACTTCTGATTCACACAGAACATGCAGCGGAGTCAGAAGACATCTGAAATGTGTTTCCTAATAAATACATTTGTTAAGGAAATCAGGGCACAGCTGGCACTTTTAAGTCTGGGATTGGGAGGCCATGACTAGAAGAAGAGACAGATAGGAGACTTCGTTGGCATGGGGAGGTAAGTAGGATTTAATATGTTATTTGGGGTAGGGGTTGGGACATCATAGCCTGCAGGGCCAAATCTGGCCTCGCCCATCCAGGAAAAGCTGGTCCCTGCCCTAGAGGACAGATGAGAAAAAGGCCCAAACAGTAAAACTGGCTAACAGAGACAAGCACGATGATCCGAAAGCTATTCAAAACTAAGAGAAAGGGCAATGATTCTCAAGAGAAAGTGAGGGGAAGAGGGAGAGGAGCTTGGAATTTTAACGAAGTCAACAATGATAGCAGTAACTGGAATGGGTTTCACAGGCAGAGTCTGCCGAGGGAAGGGCTTCCTTTCTTCAGCCAAACATTTAAGCAGCAGCAGCAGAAAAAATATATATAAGGTGGGTACTTCTGCCCACCCCAACTTAATGAAGCAGAAGACAAGATGCCCCCACCCCCAGCCCGCCCCAACACACTCACTCCATACAGAAATCCAGGACTGGGAGAGAAGCAGAGCGCAAAGCACAGCATGAGGGTGACAGAAAGAAATACCGCAGAAAGGTTATACCACAAACTAGCCAGCTGGGCAGGACCTGAGCTGCCAATAATTCCACTTTGCAAACAGCTGAAGAAATGATGTTAACTCTCCAATCAATTCTATATGGAAGAACTGATGGGGCAAGTGGAAGAAATGGAAACCTTGGGAGAATAGAACCACATTGTGGAAGGGAGTGTCTACCATCATTGAACACTGGCGGGCTCACTATGCCTAGGTAGTGGGCAAAGGTGAGACACTCCAGAATTCTGTGCTGTGTCATAAACTGGACTTTCTGTGAGGATGGAAATGTTCTATATCTGTGCTGTCCAATGTGGCTAGTGTGTCTGCAGAACTGCATTTTTAACGTTATTTAAAACTTAAATAGCTACACATGGTTAGTGGCTACTGTACTAGCCAGTACAACTCCACTCAGCAATGATTCCAAACTTCTTAAAATTCTGCAGCCTCCTTGTTCCCTCCAACTTTGAAGCAAGTATTGCTTACAACTCCAGTATGGATGTGGGGAAGGCGGGGTTCCTATGGCCAGGATCCTCACTGAACTTAAACCACCTAATGAGGTAACTGGCCCGTTGCTGGGCTGCCGCTTCCACACCTGTGGCAATAAGCTATTATTACGCTATATAAAGAGCTCCGCCCAGTGCTCCGCGTGCCACACGGTGGCAGGGCTGCAAGGCTGCAGGAGAGCAGAGCAGAGGCTGGAGTGGTGGCAGCACCGAGGACAGAGGGGCCCAGAGGCAGAGCCTGGCTTGCTGCATACAGACTCGCTCTGAGTGAATGGGATTCTAGTGACTGACCTGCCACTGAGAATCAAGTTGGGTCTAACCCTTTCACCCCAAAGAACGTTTTGCTGTCAATTTCTTTGGTCACACTGAATCCATAACAAACTTGCCCGGGGCTAAAACCCATTGGCAAGACAATGGAACACAAATAATACCAATAAAGCAACTGCTGTGTTTGTGTGAGTGTGCATGTCTGCTCAATTTTCCCATCACTGAGTGGGGCCCTTCAAGCATCTCCAAGAAAGAGTAGATCTTGAGGTGTGGAGGAGGCAGCTACAAGAACTTGAAATGGATTAAACTGGGGAACTGAGAAAAAGATGAATCGAGGATGTTTCCAAATGTCTGACTGACGTCATCAAGCAGATTCGAAGATGACAAGGCTGTTCACTGAGAAAGGAAATAAAGGGAAGAGGGATAAAAATGAACATACCCATTTTGAATACATGGTGGTAGCCAGGATAGCACCTCCCCCCACCGAGGTGGCCACAGCTTAATCCCGGGAACCTGCAAATACTAATTTGCATGGCACAGGGGCATTAAGGCTGCAGGTGGAACTAAGGTTGCCCATCAGCTGACTTTAAGATAGGGAGGGGATCCTGGACTACCCAGGTGGGCCCAATGTAATCACAAGGATCCTTAAAAATAGAGGAAGGAGGCACACAAGGAAGGTCAGAAAGAAAGATGAATACAGGACGGTCATGGAGCGGCAACATTGCTGGCTTTGAAGATGGAGAAAGGGGCTAGGAGCCAAGAAATGCAAGTGACCTCTAGAAGCTGGAAAGAACAAAGAAAAAAATTCTTCCTGAGAGCCTCCAGAAGGGAACGCAGCCTTGCTGATACTTAATTTCAGCCCAGTAAGACCCATGTTGGACTTCTATGCTACAGAATGGTAAGATAATAAGTTCGTGTTTTTTAAGCCACTAAACTTGTGATAATTTGCTGGAGCAGCAGCAGGAAACTAACACACATGCCAAAGCTGAAAACCCTGGAGGTATGAGAAAACAGGTAAGTACCAGCTACAAAGTAGAATGTACATCCTATAGAGACTGGGGACAAAGGGAGTCCACTTACCCTAGGTCAGGGGTTTCAAAGCACTGTAGAAAAGGCTGGGGATGGGAGAAGACATGGGGGGGCTGGAATATAGTATGTCAAGGTGAAGCTATTTGTAGCAATATGGGGCTCATAACATGGAAAATAACAGGGGCTGGTTTTTTTTCCCCTCAGCATGTATCCCCAACACTTAATCCAGAGCCCAGGACATAAATGCTTAATGCTTGCAGAATGGAACTATGAGGAGGGACTATGGTTTGTAGTGTTGGATGGTGCTGGCATACAGGAAAGGGAATGCAGAAATGAGAGGCACGGTGGGATTTACCAGCCCCAACATGGAAAAGAACCTTTGGAAGTTTCCAGTGCTGAGGCCCTCAAGGTCTCAGGTCTGAATGACAAAGTCTGTGTTCAAGTGATTAACAGGACCTTCCTGAGAAGTTGCTGAGGTTAACCTGTAAAGAAATCTTCCCTTACAAGGGTTTGGACTTTTTGGCTGAATGGACAGGACCAGGACTCTTGCCTGTGGTGAAAACAGCTGCCCCTGGTGGCTAAGGTGACTTGGGCTGCTACTGAGACAGACAACTACAGAAACCAACATGGTGATACAAGGAACTCTGGACTGCCTTGAACTCAAAGAGGATGTGTACATGATGTAAGACGTAGGGCACTAACTGTAATGAACCTAAAAATGGGACCACAAGTCTGTGAGGCTAGCATCAGAAATGCAAAAGCCCAACATGAGCCACAATGTGTGAAGTATCCATGTTAAGAAAAACAAAAGCCTCCTTCAGCTACAGTCAGGAAAAAGCAGGGAAGAAAAGTCAACTGCTTCTAGCGCCTGCTTGAAACAGGATGCAGATGTTTTTTCAAAGCAATTTTTCTTAAAGTGAATGACTCAAATAGCAAGTGTGGAAGAAACAAGATTAGGCAGGCTGTGATCCTCAAGATAGGTATATTAAAAGAACCTAGACATTTCAATAATGGAAATCATGTATCAGCTAAATCATATCTTGGATTAACATTGTGATTGTATAACTACTAATCAGTGACTTGAGAAACTGAATGGTTCTTTTCCATTCCTGAAATCAGAGATAGGTAAGTGATCAGACTTTGTTTCTGAAAATAGGAATAGTTTCTAGTCTAAACTGAGTACTTTAAAATACCAAGAGAAAGATGTGTAAATGCTGGTTTCTGGTCAGATGCCATACTAGGAGCTCTTATCAGATAGGAACTCAGTTAATGGGAATCGGCAGATGACAGCAGAGTAGGTTACTATCCATTCACATACTCCTGGTCTGCTGAAAATGCCAAGTCACGCCAAACTTACATTTTCTGTTTTGCAAGGGAAATACAGGGGACAGTAAGTCATTTTATGCAGTGATCTGGCATCTCCCCAAGAACAAACTGGAGACCTATAGTCTGGATGATAACACATGAAGTCTGTGGTGACCCCAGAGCTACAACAGGCAGCAGAGGGGGAAAGCACTAGGCATTTGTTGAAAGAGGAACAATCATAGCTGATCCGAATGTCAGTGCCTGAAGAATGGTAACAAAGTACTACGTGTCAGCTGATAGCACAGGGTCTCTAGACAGCCTTTAAAGATGACCTTAACCTAGTCCAGCTCAACACTTTCAGTAACTAGGATGAACACAATTTATCATTTTCAAAGGTGACAGGCTAAGGCAGCTAATACATTGGAAGGCAAAGGATTCAAAAAACTCCTGAAGGCTAGGAGAATTAGGTGAAATTAGCAAGATAAAATTTAAGAGGATGCAAAATAAAGTCCTGCACTTTTTTTTAAAAACCTAACTGCACAACAGTAAGAAGGAAAACCTAGGTTAAGAGCAGTCATCCAGAAGAACCCTGTTTACATTTATTGCAGGTTCAGCAAAGAGCAGCAGTATGATATAATAGTCAAAAATGCTAGTGCAATGCTAAGCTGCACTAAAAGATGATGTCCTCTTCACTAGTATCTCTGGGGAAACAGTTAGTTCCGGGAATTCAACTTTAAGGATCAATAACTGAACTCTGTGTGTCGGGATGAGGGCGAGCTCTAGGCTAGGGAATGCTCCGGAATGAAGACCTCAATTTCTCCTGTAGCATATTTAAACTGGGAGTGCGGGGTACAGCACGACTTTATCTTTATGCCGTCCAATGGAAAAGAGACGGGACTAGAGATGGTAAATGGGTTTCCTCTTGTGAGCCAGTTCTAACCAGCTTGATGGTGACTTCCAGCACCTGATGCTGAGAAAGATTCTGAGGCTAAGGGCGGCCGGCGGGAAATATCGCTGTGATCCACATCCAGTGAGTTTAGGTGGAAAGACTTCTGAGTCCCCGTAAGGAGCACTTTCTAACAAGATCAGGTTGCCAAGGAGCCTAACTGTGACGTGCTAACTCCCCAGCCCCACCCCCACAGGACAGCATTCACAAGAATTTTCCGGCTCAGTAGCAACTGTGCCGCGGTTAAGAAACCCTGAGTTAGCTGACCTAGCGAAAGGCAGAGCCTAAAAGCCCCGGAGCCGTGGGCGTTTGCAGGTGGGAACGCGGTGTGGGGTGCCTAGGTGGCCTGCGCAGGGCTCGGCTGGCCGGCCCCGCCAGGCTGCCCGAAACTGAGACGGGATGGTAACTGGGCCCGGGACAACCCCCAGCGCCCCGGAGCGACCCCCCAGCCGCTCCATCCCTTACCTGCGAGCTAGAAGCCGACAACTACAACGACAAGTCACCTCCAGCAGCGGAGACCAGGGCTGCGCACCTTGGGTCAGGCTCCAGGAGCAGTTCTCCTGAGACTTCGCCGTTGTACTCTCGCGAGATGTGGGAGGAGCTTCCGGCCGGGGCGCGGCGTTGCTCAGCGCGTGCGTTGTAGCGCTCCCGTTCTGAGCTGCTAGTTCTAGCGGGTGGTGAGGCTGGATCAGCTGAGTCCCGCGGACTCCGGGCTTGTCCTGACCTGCTCCAGACAGTCGCGCGTGGGCCAAGGCCCCGCCCACCCCTTGGGCCCGCGGGTAAGGGGGGTACTGGTCTCCACCAGAGTGGGAGTGGAAGGCAGAGTGTTCGGGTCGCTGGTGTCCCTGACCTCTCCAGGGAAAAAGGCTGGCTGTGCGGGCAGCCGCTCCCCTCTCCCGGGGTCTGTAGCTCGCGCCAGGAGTCGGACGGGGGCGGGGGTGCTCGGCTTGGGAGGTAGCAGACGTCTGACGGCTCAGGATAACACCGAACCCTCCTTGGGGACCGGACGGAAATGAAGCCTTTTGTTTTGATTGAAGCTCCTTCCCGGGACGGCCCTCTTAGGGCTTCCCAGGAGGCCACTGGTCCGTCTGCGGAAATTCACGGCCCCTCTGTCCGCCAGGTAACCTGTAACCATTTTCTCTTCCAGCCCACCATGCCCTCCAAGTCTGACAAGTTAAGTCAAGATGAACTGCGCAAAAAGCTGTACCGGACCTTTAAAGATCGGGGTATACTGGACGCGCTCAAGGTATCCGTTTCAGGCTTCTGTTAAACATGCGTTTTACAAGTGTAACCTGTAACAGGTAGTCCACGCTCAAGTACAGGACTCAGGTTTTAAAAACACTGTGCTCTATAGATTGTTTTGGTGAATTTCATTTTTATACACCTGTAGAACTATACTGGAACAAAAGTCTTAAAAATGGTTTAGAGTTTGAGTCCTCTTAAAAAACATTCAAATAATAGGTTTATTGAACCGACATTAAGATAGCAGCAGGTAATTTTATAAATGACTTGTTTTATAAATAGGGCTTACAAGTTCCTGAATTAACTAGTTTTGTAGTACTACTTACGTTTTAGTGAAGGACATTAACACCATATAGAAGACAAAGTGTACTGCTTCCAGTAGAATAGTTTGGGGAATGAGTAATATCTTCATTAAAATACATGGAAAGGTGTAAATGTTTAATTTAGGAAGCAAATGTTTACTAGTACACTTTGTATGACTTAACAGCAGGAAGTAAGATTAGCTCAATGTGTTTTTGTCACTATATTCATTTCAGAGGTATATTTTACATTTAAAATGGGAAATTAAGATAAAGTGAGCTTGATTTTTTTTTATTTCCTCTCTCCACCTTAGCTTGTAACTTAACAACAAAATACTTTAGACTTATCTAAATACAGAAAAGCATAAAGGAGAAGAGTCATCTAATCTAACCACTAGTTGTCATAATGTTAGTGTATTCTTTTAAATTTAATATCATATGGTGAGCATTTTCCTGTGTCCTTAAGTTTCTTGAAGTCCTCATTTTCACTGGCATCAGGCTCATCTTTGAATGTATGGGTAATTTACATAGCAGGCCGCTACCATTGAATATTTAGCTTATACCCAGGTGTACATATTCCTTCAATTCTATCTCTCAATTTTGGCCTAGGATAGATTAGGTGGCATTATTGAATCAAAGGGCATGAGCATTTTTAAGGGTCTTGGTAAATGAATCTCTTTCTAGGAAGACTAATAGTTTATATTCCACCAGCAATTTAAAAATGCTTGTCTGTCCAATATTATCATGACATTTTTTAAACCAGTCTAAGATAGGAAAGCCCTTATGTTAATATTCCTTAATTATTAATGAGGTTGCACATATTTTCTGGCCATTTATGTTTTCTGTGGATTGGCAGTCATTTTCCTTGCCCATTTTCTTCCTAGGGTGTGTTTTCTTATTAATATATAGGAGCTCTTTTAATAGGAGCTTAATCTTTTTTCTTTTTTTGTGGTAATACTTTGTTCGGGTGTCCAACTTTAATTTGGCCCTAAAAATATTGATGTTACATTTTTTATATAGTCTAAGCTATTGATTTTTTTTCCTGCACATTATTCTCAGTAAGGCCTTCCCCACTAAGATAATGAATATTCATTCACTTCTTCAGTTTTTTTAAAGGCTTCATTTTTTTTTTTTTTTTTACAGTTAGCTATTTAACCTACCCGGAACTATCTGTAGCGTGAAATTCATTAATATGCTTTCTCACGTGGAATGGTCCTTGCAGTACTGGGCGTGGCATATTTTATTTTACTGTGCTTCTAGGTTAAACTAGATAGTATTTTACTTCATATTTATATTTACAATTGATATTGACCAACGATTATCCTCCTTTGGCTGGATTATGCTAGCCTTGTTCACCTTATGGCTTCAGTGTATCTGGAGAAACATTGTTTCCTGTTTACAGCTGGCTATTGTTTCTCTTATTACAGCTTAATCAGTGGCAGGATGGATTTTTACTTTCTCAGTCTAAGCTAATTTTTACTTTCTCAGTTCAGTGACTGTGGTCTGGGTGAGTTTTCATTTTTAAAATTCACTGAAGTTTTTTAGTGGCCTAATTCATGTTCTTTGGGTGTTTGGGAAGAATTTGTATTTGTGGTTAGGTAAAAAGTCATATAGGTATCTTTTATGAAGTTTCTCAAATCTTATTTTTCCTTATTTCAAGTCTACCCAGTCTGTCAATCTCTGAGAAATGGGCTGAGGCTATAGAAGTCTCTTCTCTCCCACTTCCCATCTGTCTCGATAATTGCACTTACTTGTATTTTGGGGACATGTCAGGCTTTAATTCTGAATGGATTTCTCACTTTTCATTGACTGGTGGAAAGCCCCCAGCCAGTTGTGCAGTTACTGTTAACAAGTGCAAGATGGCATACTTTTTGTCTTTGTCAGGATGGGGATTCATCTATAATGTCATTTCAATTTCAATTTTTTTCTACTTTTATTTTCCTTTCTCCCTGCTTATATCGCTCATTTAAATCTTTACCTATTCCAGCACTTGCTTGCAAGACACCCTGTATCTTTTTATTAAGCTGAATCTTAATATATTCTTTAGCATGTTACAAATCTATTTAAACCTCTAACTTCTACTGGTTAAGAATGCTGTAGCTCCCTTTTCTTGTTTTATTCTTATTTATTCATTAGTTCCTGAACTAGATGAGATGAGGCAGAGCATGTATATCCTGTAAATATGTAAATGTCTCCTTTTACTATAGGATTTTAGGTGTATAATAAGTCCTGTTCTATACTAGTAATTATATACTGTTCTGCTCTAGCTAAAGGATAGAAGAAAGTATAACAAGACCTCCACTTGTTTTTTTTTGCTTGTATTCTGTTAGTACAGATTCATTAGATATCATATATTGCTGAGCTCTGTGAATCTAGGCAACATACCTTTAAACTCAGCCCAACTGTGTTTCCAGATTATATGCAAAACAGATTAGAACAAATATCCAGTAGTCTGATTAATTTAGGGGATTATTCTTAAAATCTATGAATAATGCTAATGTTAATACCTTGACAAAGTTACCAACTTTGAACCAAAATTTCCTTATTTATAAAATGTAAGGAAACTATTATACTTCGCAGTGTTTTGATGTAAATATTATACACATAAGTGTGTCTTAATGCACTTCTCTGGGTTTCCTGATTTCTTTCTTCCATATGTTATTTCCCTTTTGGGTACAGCATTTTACTTTGATCAATATGGCCAGTGAACTGGTTTAATAAAATATTATTTTTCTGCCCTCCAACAATCCACAGAGAGGTGAGGAGTGTCAGAATTGTCCCCTATACTTGATACCCTGATCAAGAGTTGCTGAAATGGGCTCATAGGGAAGTGAAGCTGGAGTCTGCCCACATTCTGCCTAACTACCAGTTCACTTGGAAGCTGGTGAAAGCAGACTGCTTTTTCCAGAACCCAGTGAGCTGCTGGTCACACAGGGTAAGACAATGAAGGGAAAAGTTCCCAACTTTTGGCTGTGGATCTAGAACCATTCTGGAGATAAAGGATTCTTACTTGTGTGACAAATCTGTCTCTCCAGTGAAACAATCCTAAAAATTTTCCCTCTTTTTTTTTTTTTTTTTTTGAGCTAGACACAACTCAGAAAGCTGCTGATTCATGAACTGATGCAGCCTGTGTTGAATGGAGAACTGCAGCCCCGGTCCGTTTCAGCGGGACAGAGCTTCATAGGTGCTTCGAACTGTCTAGTAGCAGATCACTTACAGAGATGTGGCTATGAGTATTCTCTTTCTGTTTTCTTCCCAGAAAGTGGTTTGGCAAAAGAAAAGGTAAAGTCCTTCTGTTTCTGTTTCTGAATTGTCTGTTAGTAGCTTCTCCCTCAGACCCTAGTAAAGTGCTGCCTCATGGCTAAGTGCTCCTTGGTCAGCTAGGTCCATTTCTGTTCATCTTTGAATTCATATCATATATTTGTTAATATAATGTAACAAAGGAGGGCCAGATTTGATTGTTACTGTTACCAATTCCTTGGAATCTCAATTAGTCTTCTGTAAAATTGTGTGGAATCACAAATGTTTTGGAGCTAGAATTGATCTCACATTCCATATAATCTCCTAAATGTCAGAACTGCCATTTTTATGTTGGATTTCTGTTGTGAGCTTGGCGCTGTGCAGGTCACACTGCCGGTGTTCTGTGTATTACACATGAGGAACCAGAGTGAGGAGAGGTGAGGGGATTCGCTCGAGGTCACACGATTTAGAAGTGGCAATGCAGGACCATAAGTCTAGAGCTCTAAAATGTGCTCATTTCACTATGCTATGGTCTCTTCAGCTATTTCTCTTTGTGATTAAATGTGAGAAATGAAGAATACATAACTCTGAAAACTGGAGTTCTCAAAACACATGAGTTCACCACTTCTCAAATTATTTATATTTCTTCACCATTACCATTGAATGTAGTCACATTTTATTATTTCAGATATAGCAAACTTTCCCTATTTTTTTTATTAGATTTTTTTTATTAGAGCAGTTTAGGTTCACAGCAAAATGGAACAGACAGGGAGAGTTCCCATCTGCTCCCTGCCCCCACAGGTACACATTTTTTTTCTTTTTTTTTTACTATGTACATTTGTTAAAATCAAAGGACCTATGTTGCCATGTCATTATGACCTAAGGTCCATAGTGTACATTAGGGTTCACCCCTAATGTTGTCCCTATGTTTTTATTCCCTTTACCTCATCTATAATTGTCCAAAAGTTTCATATCCAGATGTCTTGAGAAAATAACAATATTACTATTTGAATGAACTTAAAATTTAGTATGCTGTATTTACTCACTAACAACCACATTTTATTTATAAACATTAGGAACTCTTTTTTTTGGTCCATCCATCTCTAAGTTTTCATTTACATTTTACAATTTTGCTTAATTGCGAGAGAAATAGTCAATTATGTAGTTATAGCAGTAATTAATCCAGTTCACACCTACAGGTTTCTATTACTATAAAATGCTTACAGGATACTTAAAGGAAAACCAATTGAAAATAAATATCAGGGTAGCTGTAGTAAATGCACTGTATGGTGGTAAAATATATATTAAGAATAGCTACCCCAAAATATTTAAAACTATGTTAGGTATACTTTAGTCATTCATAGCTGTAAAGGCAATGAAATTTTAGTTTATTTACATTTTGAAGCGAGTACTCTAAACAATTCATTGGAGTTGAAAGACCCTGGAATTCACTAATGAATTTATTGGTTCATCAGGTAATTTGTGTTTCTCATCTGTAAAGCATTAACCATTTCTGTTTTTTCTGTTAGGCATATCATCTTTTATATGAGGTATTTGAAGATTAATTACATAAGAAAACTGTTTTACACTTTGACTCAATATGTTTATTCTAATTTATTTAATAGTGTAAGAACTTCAGTTTTGTATTAGCATGTTTGTAATCCTATTTTTTAATCTGAAGCATGATTCTTAGTCTTCAGAAGCATCCTAATTTATCACGTAAACACTGATGTAAAAATATCTCTACTTAATTCTTTTTAAGGTATTTACTATGCAGGATTTATTGGAACTCATTAAAATCAAACCTGAATCCAGTCTCTACAAATCACTGGTAGGATTGTTGAGTTTTTATAACCTGTTCATTTGTTAATTATGACTGAATAGTTGAATAAAGGTAAAATATTTTCTTTTAACAGATTTCAGGATTTGATAAAGAAAACCAAAAAGGTAGGAGCCTTCATCTTTGTAGAGAATAGCAACATTTTTTTCCACATACTTTTTTCTATAAAAGCATGAAACTAATCATTTTTAAGGGGAAGAGCAGGGGATTTAGTTCCAATTAAATCATTTGATTTTTCTTGCTGACAGTACCTTACCTTTTAAATAGACAAAACAATTCATCTGTTGTTTTAATGAATGCAGACTGTTTCCTCCCAATTTCAACCATTTTAACAGCTCTTAGATACTCTAGTAAGACAACTGCATACAATATCAGATGCCCTTCCAATGGATTGCACAGTCCTCTTTGTAAAGATACTCACTGTGTGGAACATTTACACACATGTGCATGCATGTGAATGCACACACACATGAACTAATGACATTTAGGCCAAGTGTCTCTGTATCCTAGATATCTCCCTCAAGTACAATTTATAAAGTATTAATATGTGCTTAATAGAGTATTAATATATGCTTAAAGAATGAAATATCTGTTCAGTAATAAAAATTCTGTATATATTAAGTGTTTATATAGGCTTGATAAATTAACTTTGGCCTTTCTAATAACTTTCGTAGAGTCCATAGCTGCTATGGGTACCAGATCATGGGCTAAATGTGACGATGGACTTGTAGCATGAACATAAGCTAGCAACTTTCCTAAAATGCATGGCTCTTTAAGTCTTCTTAAATCATCTGTTACTTTATGTAATGATTCTTTTGCATTGGTGCGATCCGTGACTTTCTCTTCCTGGCATTGCTACCACCCCGACTGGGGCATTCATTTAGTACTTAACAGTTAGAAGGCATTTGAGTACCTGCTTTGTGCCAGCCATTAGTCTGTGACTGAACTGCCTGGTCTCTTGGGAGTAGTGTTAGCAGAAGATAAGTGAATAGGATCACAAGGCATTCTGGAGTACCTGCAAAGAAGGTCACCCATACTGAAGTTCTCTGTGGTAAGTGAGGCTGTATTCTCTGCTAAGGCAGTGCCATCTAGTATAACAGTGAGGATGGCAATGTCTATCTCTGTGTTGTGTCATATGGTTGCCACTAGCCACGTGTGGCTAATGAGCATTTGAAATGTGGCTAGTGTGATCGAAGAACTGAATTTTGAATAGCCACACGTGAATAGTGGGCTCTCATTGGACAACACAGGTCAAAGGTACTATGATAGTGGGTATCAGTAGCTTAATTCTTATTTCAGAAATTTAGGGCTTGAAGGGATATTAAGAAATGATCCCCTTTCTGTATTGTAGGTATTTAATATTACCCTTAAAAAGTTTTTCCCCTTTACATACTCTTTAAGTGCTTTTGGTTCAGAAAGACATGTGACTAAAAGATTTCACCAGTTTAAGCATCCTAGGAAAATTTCTGAAACTCGGGAAAACTATGAGTAGCAGACATGTCTGGCACCCTAGTGACAAAATTTGAGTAGAACTCTTTGCTAACAGTGAAACAGTTACTGTTAAAATGTAGTGATTTTAAAAATTGGTGGTTTCCAATTAAGAGACTGAGACCATCAGAAAACATGTGGGAAGATATTTTGTACCTAACTGTTGTCTATCCCATGGCAGATTTGTGGTCTTAATGTCTATACTCCAGGGGTGCTGATATGTTGAATGGCCATAGTACTTTTCCCCCAGATACTGCTCCCCCATCCTTCCCACCCCTAATTTTTCCTTTCAGAGATAATGATTCTCAGAAAAAGCAGGGCCAGAAATTTAGATAAGGGCAGAAAATTTGGAAATTGGCCCTTCACTTTCTGTAAGATAAAATCCTTACCTGTGATTGGCAAGTGAATAGATACATAGATCAATTGGACAGAACAGAGAGCCCAGAAATAGATTACAGAAATAGAATAAATTGGTTTTTGACAAAGGACAAAGGAAATTGAATGAAGGAAGGATAGTCTTTTTCAACAAGTGGTACTGGAACAATTGGATATTCATGTACAAAAATGGACCTAGACACAGACCTTATACCTTACATAATTCAAAATGAATCTTAGATCTAAATGTAAAATGCAAAATTATAACTTTTGGATGAAAACAGAAAATCTATGTGACCTTGGTCTTGGTGATGAGATATGCCACCAAAAGCATGATACATGAGGGAAAAAAAATAGACCAGTTATTTTATTAAAATTGAAAACCTCTATGAAAGACATTGTTGAGAGAATGAGAGGACAAGATACAGATTGGGAGAAAATATTTGCAAAAAACATCTGATAAAGAACTTGTATCTCAAAAATATACAAAGAACTCTTAAAATTCAACATTAAAGAGAACTCAATTAAAAAGTAGGCAAAGGATCTGAACAGATATCTCACCAAAGAAGATATACAGATGGCAAATGTGCATATAAAAAGATGCTCCACATCATTTGTCATTAGGGAAATGGTAATTAACCAAGAGATACCACTGTATACCTGTTAGAATGGCTAAAATCCAGACTACTTATAACACCAAATGCTGGTGAGGATATGGAGTGACAATCTCATTCATTGCTGGTGTGAATGTGGAATGCTATAGCCACTTGGGGAGATAGCTTGGTAATTTCCTACAGTTAAACATTGTCTTACAGTATGATCCAACAATCATGCTCCTAGGTCTTTACCTAACTGATTTGAAAACTTATGTCTACACAGACACCTGTACATGAATGAATGTAACAAATTGTATTTGTACCTGTCAGAAATTGGGAGTGACCAAGATGTCCAAGATGAATGGATAAACAAACTGTGGTATATCCAGACAGTGGAATACTGTTGAGCTAAAAGGAATGAGTTATCAATCCATGCAAAAAGATATATGAATCTTAAATGCATATTGTTAATGAAGGAAGCCTATCTGAAAAGACTATGACTCCATTTATATGACATTCTGGAAAAGGCAGAAACTAGAGGCGGTGAACAGATGGGTGGTTGCCTGGGATTCAGAGGGAAGGAGCAGGTGGTTTAATAGGTGAAGCACAGGAATTTCTAGGGTGGTGAAAATATTCTGTATGAAATTGTAAAGGTGGGATACATGGCACTAGACATTTGTCAAAGCCGGTAGGACTTTACAGTGTGACCTTTCCTGTATGCAAACTTAGGCCAGGTTACCCCTAATAGATTGGTTTGTCACAGTCTGAACTCTGTACTAACCTCACTGGCGAGGGTGGGGAATAAAGATGCAGAACTAATGCACTTCAGCAGTGAGTGGGGAGGACTGTAAGGGCAGAGGGAACAGCACAGAGGCATTGTATTCGGAGTGGTATAGTTCTTTCTCATGGGGGTGCTAGTGAGCGGTTCTGAACCCCTTATACATGTATGCTGGAATCGAACAAGTAAAGGGACAGTAAAGGGCGGGAGCCAGGTTTTTCACTGATGGGAGTGGGGATTTACAGATCAATAAGGAAAGGAGGCTAGAATGATCCATGTGGTAATGGATTAGTTGGCATTTTCTATATGAACTCATGTTTAGCTTAATATGCAGCTGATGTGTGCAGAGATATTTATAGATACGTGTACACACACAGGTTAGTGTACACTCCTATACTTCCCTGCTCTGCAGGCTGAGAGGGCCTAGAAGCGATGACACCCTGCTGGCAATGAGCATACCCAGTGCCCAGTTTGGGGCACTAAGATTTGGACTCTAATACCATTCTGTAACAATAGAAACCAGGGCTCCTTGGAGCAATGGCTGATTCCAGGACTGGAGCAGGGAATGTACAAGGTGAGTCTGGAGCATCTACCATGCCAGAACTAAAGGAGGTGCTTGAGAAGAAAAAGCCACAATGAAAGAGCTCCCAAAGGCCAAAGCTGGAACAACTGGAGCAACAAACTAAAGTATTGGATATATAATAATGAGTTACATGATTGTGTAATATATGAATTATAACCAAAAGTATAAGATATGCATGAGTCCGTACTGATACAAAGATATGATTGAATGAATAAATGAGCCCCCTTAGCAGGGATGTGCGTATGTGCAGGGGGAGGGGAGAGCTGGGAAGCAGGACTGACTAAGGGCCTGTGAAAGTGGGCACAGCTGAGAAAAGGGGACTGCGCTGGCATTACTGGGTGCAGGAGCATGTCTCTGAAAGTTATCTACTGCATGATCTTGTAAGTTTCTGTAAAATGTTTACCTGTTCCGTGAGGGAGAGAAGGTACTGCCTCAGCATAACAGCAGAAAGGTGTGAGGTTAGCACAGGCTGATGGGAGAAGGCGAGAGAAGACTGGACAAGACTGAAGAATGGCAGGGAAACCAATACGAAAGGACACTTCTATGTTGGGGACAATTCAAAACAGTATATTTAAAAATGTTCAGAAAAGGAAAAAAGGCCTTTGGCTGATGCAGAAGAGGGAGTCCTTTCAACTCTTCTAAGAAACTGTAAACTTCTAAAATAACATACTTGGTATTTTAAAAAGTTTCAAACTGTTTGGAAGGGCATAAACTAAAAGAAAGTGAAAGTTCCTGCTTGTATTCTCTAATCTCATTTTTGGCTGATAACTAGAATGAATAGTTTCTTGTTTTCCTACCAGAGTTTAGTTTGCCAATATAAAAGTCTGCACATATGTAATTAAAGCACATACAGTCAGAAGAGGGATCATATTATACTGTTTGGCAATTTGCTTTCTTTATCTACCACTGTATCTTTTTGTTTTAATTTTTTTGAAGCATCTTTGATACACAATCTTTTATTGGTTTCAGATATACAACATAGTGGTTCAGCAGTTACCCATATTATGAAATCCTCACCCTCTCTCGTGCGGTTACTATCTGACAGCATCACCACTATATCTGTAGCCATCTACTTAGGCTAATTGTTTTTAAAGAACATATTTAAGTCCCTATTGATGGAGATTTCATTGTTGTATTGTCTGGTTTTTGCCATTAGAAGTAGTCAGTGTGCAGTGTATAGTCTTTGTGCTCCTGAGGAAGTGTAGCTGTGTAAATTCATGTAGGTAAGATGACCAGGTCAAAGGGCGTGTGCATTTGAATGTACATCAACACTGACAGGTTTCCCTCTCAAGTGAATGGGTATGCTTTCCCCCCACTCCCTTACCAACATGGACACTATTATCAAAATTTTAATCTTAGCATCTTATCGGGAAAATACAGTTTTTCTATTGTAGTATTTGCATTCATTAATGATTATCATGTTTATTTGACAGTTAAACATTTTGTGTCTTAAAAAATTTCATGTTTTACACTTAAAAATTTTTTTCTGTGAACTTTCTCCATGTCCCATTTTTCTGTTTTCTTACTGATTTGTAAGGACTAGTTATGAAAATTAGTCCTCTGTCTCCATTTGTTGCAAATATTTTTTTTCCAGTGTATCATTTGTTTTTTCACTTCATGTCATATATGTTTCTAATTTTTACATTGTTGTATTGATAAATATCTTTCCTTATTGTTTTGAGGTTTTGTGTCGTGCTTGGAAAAGCCTTTCCTCAGAATTGGTCTTTAAAGATGTATATATATAAGGATAATGTTAAAACCAAGATTGCATAAACAGGGACTGAAAGTTGTGAAACAACTTTTTTTGTGTTTTTTAGGTTTTCTCATGCAGTTTTTAAAAGAATTGGCAGAATATCATCAGCCTAAAGAAAGCTGTGATATGGAAACTCAGACCAGCCCCACACTTCCTAGCAAAGACTGTCTTGGTAATTGTAGCCTTCTTTCATAATTTTAATTCTTCCCTTTTCTATTTAAATGAAGGACATGACCTGATTCCGGTTCTCATGTGTTTGCTTGTGCCATGGCTGGGGGATGCAGCCTGCAGGCCGCAGGCCCCTCCTTTTCTCTGCGGTTGTTCCTGGAGGGGCCTGGGACCGCTGTCCAGTGCAGCTCCCTCCTTTCTGTGCTTCCCAAATCTCCCGGGGTCCAAAGGCCCACATTCTTCCTTTGTGTTGGGCTGACCATCTCTTAACTGGGAGGTTCTTCCCTGTGTTTCATCTAACTTTATTTTACAGCCACCAAGAAGATCCTAGACTGTTTGCATTGCACAGAACTAGAGAAGTCACTGGTCCATCACTTCAGTTTATAGCTGAGGACACAGAGGTCCCCAGAGGAAGAGCAGCTTGGGAACACGCAGTCTGGGTCAGAACTGATCCCAGAGGCCAGGTGTCAGGCCCAGCGCCGTTCCCACCATGTGGCCTTTCTCCAGCACTGCCTGGGCTTGGGTTAATTGTATGCTCAGGAGAGTGGGGAGCAGCTGGCTACAGTGATGTGGGTATCAGTCTCATCCCTTCCTTACTCAAGAGCAATGGGGCTTTTAACTTGTAGGAAGATAAGAAATTCATAATCTGTAAAAGTATTGTCTGAGGAGGCCTTTATTTAGATGTGGCTTTTAGTACAAGCTTATTCTAGAGCAGTGATGTCCAGTATGAGCCACATATGCAATTAAAAATTTCCCTGTAGCCACAGTAAAAAAAAAATTAAAACATACAATTTATTTTAGTAATATATTCTACTTAATCCAGTATAGTCCTAAATAGTATTCTAATGTGTAATCAATGTAAAAAATATTAGATATTTTATATTTATTTCCTGTACTCAGTCTTTGAAATCTGGTATGTCTTTCACACTTAGAGCACATTTCAACTAGGACTGGTCAAATTTCAAGTATTCAGTGGCCACAAGTGGCTAGAGAGGCCTATGTTGGACAGCACGGATACAGAGCATTTGGAAAATACAGAAAAGTAGGTGAAAAAACATGTCTGCAGTTAGGCTGACCAGAGACTAACATTGCCAGTATTTTCATCTACTGCCAGCCTTATTCTCTGCCGCACATCCATTTTGGCAGGTGTTGGTGTTATATGTGATTGAGATTGTTCTCTGGGTCCAGGTTTGTACTTTGTTGCATAGTTGTTCTGATCCTGTCTTGCCAATGGGTTTCAGCTCCAGGCAAGTTCACTATGGATTCAGTGTGACCAAAGAAAATGACAGCAAAATGTTCTTGGGGTGAAAGGGTTATACCCGACTTTATTTCCAGGTGGCAGGTCAGTCACTAGCATCCCACTCACTCAGAGCGAGTCTGCAGGCAGCAAGCCAGCCTCTGCTTCTGGGCCCCTCTGTCCGCACAGCTGTTCTCTGGGCCTCTCTGCACAGTCGTTCCGCACAGCGGTCCCACACAGCCGTCCTCTGGGCATGTCTTTGGCACTGCCACCACTCCAGCCTCTGCTCTGCTCTCCTGCAGCCTTGCAGCCCTGCCACTGTCGTGCCCAGAGCACTGGGCCGAGGAGCTCTTTATATAGAGTCAACAGCCATGTATTGCCCACAGGTGTGCAGTGAGCTAGTCAGCCAGGGCCAGGTGAGGATCCTGGCCACAGGAACTCTCATTTTATCCACACTCCACCCCTCCAGGATTCTCTCCTCTCAGTCTATGTGCCCTTAGTCCTCTGCAGTGGTCCCTGTGCAAGGAAGCTTGAACATTGTTCTCCAGCCTCTCCAGCAAAAAGTTTTGCAGACACACAGGCTGTTCTCATGGCTCTGTCTCTGACCTCTGCCTCTTTGTTCTTAATGGCTGGAACTGCTGCTCTGGTTTCAGCTGTTGCCATAGCTCCAGTAAGATCCTATTTTGCTCCCTGTCTAATTTCCTTCTATCTACTCCTGCCCATATTAAGTCAACTCACATCTGGGTCCTCGTAACCTTCATGGGGCCCCTTAAATTCTTGTGAGTCACCTCGTGTTTTGTAATTGCCGCCTCAAGGCAGGCTGCACTGTCAGGGAAGACAGCTTTCCCATCTCTGATTCCGACAGAACAGTTCCATCCACCCCTAAGTCCCACATCCGCCAGCTCAGCCTGAGTATAGGGGTGGACCATAGAGTGCTCCACGACCTGGGGAGGGGGCTACTCCTCTCCTGGGGGAACTTTCAGCTGCTGGGTCTTTCTTTTCTTTACAAACATAGGTGTGCTTTCAATACAGGGGGTACCAGTGCCTTCAGCACCACCCCTTCATCCTTCCCTAGCTCCTCCATTTCTGAGGCTGATGGCACCTTTCTCTCCCCTCCCCGAAGTGCCTCCTCTGCTACAACCTTTACCTTTTCTACTGTGCCTCATAGCAATGCTACCTTAGTCTTCAGAAGGTCTCTTACCTTCAGCTCAATGCTTCACAGCTGACGTTCTCGTGCCACCTCCGCCTGTGCTTCCTCAGGAGTTCGTCCTTTTCCTTGAAGGCCTCTTCCTCCAGAACACCTGGCAGCACTGCCATCTCATCTCCAATGGCACCTTGCTACCGGCGCTCTCGGGCTGCCTCCTGCATCCAGGCCATCTCCTTCCTCAGGGAATCCACAGAGGTTTGCAGTTTGTGTTCTCGTGCCACCTTCTCCCACATCAGTGCCATTTCCCTCCTCAGGGCATCCACAGAAGTCTGCAGCTCGCATTCTCCTGATGCCTCTTGCACCAATGCCATTTCCCTCCTCAGGGAATCTACTGAAGTTTGCAGCTCACATTCTCGTGCCGCCATTTCTTGGGTCTCCTCTGTAGACCTTTTTAAGACTGTGAGAAGCAGCCAACCCACAGTCTCTGCTGCCTCCCGGGCACTCCTCTGCTTCTCAAAGGATCTACTTACTATATCATGAGCCACCCCTACTGCCTCAGGTGTCACCTCCACTTGCCTCCAGTCCTGGGGTGGGGCCCAGTCCTCTAGGAGGCAAGCCACCTCAGACCACATCCCCATTGGGGGATGATCCACTGTTTCCCCATTCACAGGGGCAGCCCGCTGGAGCACCCCTCCCATAAGGGCAGCCTGTCTTTTTCCTTGGTCAACGGTGAATCCTGCTGACTACGCCAATTGTCTTGCCAATGGGTTTAAGCCCCAGGCAAGTTCGTCATGGATTCAGTGTGACCAAAGAAATGACAGCAAAACACGTTCTTGGGGTGAAAGGGTTATACCCAAGTTTATTTCCATGTGGCAGGTCAATCACTAGAATCCCATTCACTCAGAGTGAGTCTGCAGGCAGGATGGGCCCCTCTGCACAGTCATCCCACACAGGTGTCCCACACAGCTGTCCTCTGGGCCTCTGTCTTTGGCACTGCCACCACTCCAGCCTCTGCTCTCCTACAGCCTTGCAGCCCTGCCACTGTATCATGCCCAGAGCACTGGGTGGAGCTCTTTATATAGAGTCAACAGTCATGTATTGCCCACAGGTGTGCAGTGAGCTAGTCAACCAGGGCCAGGTGAGAATCCTGGCCACAGGAACTCTCATTTTATCCACAGATCCGTAGTTGGTTTGAGGACTATGCATCTACGGGAAAGAGCACTGGAGTGAGAGACAATCAATAGACCAGGCTTTAGCCCCAGTAATGTCAGTACACAGTTGCTTAGCTTTCCGGGAGTCACTTAAACTGTCCAGTCATCTGTTTCCTTCTCTGTAAAGTGGCAGAGTTGAAATACGTCATCTTTGATTCATTGTAAAGTCAGTATTTTGAATGTGTGAGTCAACTTTAGTCCAAGTCTAGTAAGAGCTCTCTGCCTTGGCACTTAGAAACTGGCAAAACATGCCAGTGTTTTCTGACTTAAACTCTGCTCTTTGCTTTCTTTTTCCCCCAGTGGTTTATGATGAAAATTTTCAAACATACAGAAAAGTTGAAACAGTTTTACAGTAAACGCTTATATACCTAGATCTCACCAGGAAATTTGTATTATACTTGCTTGCTCACTTATCTGTCCATCCATTAATCCATCTTAGTTTTATGATGCTTCAAGGTTGCAGACATCCGTATGCTTTCCCCAAGTGTATACTTTTTGCTTTTGAATAGAGCTCTAGCCTCTTGCTCACCTGACCACATTTCTTTATCCTAATGTCCTGTTTTGTTTTTTAATAGCTGAGAAGTTTCAGCTTATTGATAACCAGTTTGCAGATGCTTACTCCCAGCATCCAAAGTTAGAATCTTTAGAAATAAAGTTAGAGGAATATAAGAGAGAAACAGAACAGCAGCTTCAGGCAGAAATGTATCAGAAGGTAAGCTTATCTTGATGTTACCAAGAGTGATATTTTTGCTTGTCTTTGAATGCCTTCATCTTAGGCATAAGTGAAAAAATATGGACTCTTTGTTAATGAATTTGATATGATACAGTTGTGCATATGTTTTTCCAATTGATGTCATTTCTTTATGCGTTTTGAATGAATCCCACAGGTACAGTGAAATGAGATGAAACTCAAGATGAACTACACTAAATATTAGACAAAGTATTAATGTTAGACCTAACCTTGGAGAGAGAATGTGTTATTATTTCTTCAGTATAGTGATTGATATTTACAATGTTTGTGATCAATTGGCAGTTGAAGTATTTTAAAGAAACTGAAATAGCAAAAATTAAAATGGAAGAGAGAAGAAAGTCCGAGAAGGAATTAGCTGAGTTCCGGAATGAATTTGAGAGAGCTTGTCAAGCAAAATCTGAAGCCCTCATTTCTCGAGAAAAGATGACCCTTGAGAGAATTCAAAAGCACCAGGAGGTAATATTTAAAATCAGTTACTAGGTGGATACTTCCTGCAGCTTTTAGTAGATTGGCTCAAAGTCTAGGAGCGAGATGGGGCAATTGATGGGACCGGGCCCACAGGAGTAGCAGGGCCTGGGGTCAAGAGTGCAAGTGGAAGGGTCCACAAGAGGTACGTAGACTTCTTCCTTTGAGGCTGTTGGAAAGGAAGAGCTGCAGAAGGGGATGTCTGGGCTGGTGAGGGGCTCATGCTAGACAAGGTCCACCTTCTTGGGCAGCTTGCAGGTTAGGTAGCAGCTGTAAGGAGAGGGCCCGCCAGGTGGAAGGGCTGCTAGTAGCCAGAGGAAGAGCAGCTGTGTGAGGTCGACAGGACAGATGGAGCCTTGTTGAGGGCCCAAGTGAGGCGGGCAGCCTAGAACTGAAATAGACCAAAGCAGGGCTTGCTATAGCTTTTGGTGGATTTGTAAGGTCAGCGATGGTAGAAAGACAAAGGGGCCTGGGCAGTAGGGCTTTACTGAGCTGTATTGCCTTGGCTTGAGAAAGGCCACCTGTTTAATTGAAGTCATGGGGGTCAGTGGGGAAGAGTCAGAGGGGAGGGTGGGTGGCTGCCAGCTGGGGGAGAAGGCAGGCCTTGGGGCAGTCTCGGAGACATCAGGAATAAGTCTGGGGGTGCTGAAAGAAGAGGAAGGAGGTGCCAGAGGACATAGTTGCAGGCTGAGGTTTCGGGGAAGAGAAACAAAACGCAGTGTGCTGTCATTGGAGCAAAGGTGAGGGCCCCTGGGGTAGAGGAGTTTGGTACTGCGAGGGTCATCCATGTGGCCTTGTCACTCAGAAAGTGACGGGAAAGGAGGAGGAGGAGTGGCAGGGAGTACGTGCCAGCAGGATGGGTCAGGTCTGTTCCTGTAGGAAAAATGGGTTCCTTTCCCAAGGGGGTGTCTCAGTGCAGCCTGAATTTGGGGGAACCGGCTTCTGTTACAGCCGGAGCGACTAGGTCAGGAGATGTTGGAAGCAGGAGGGCTTCCTCTCGGCGCTCCCTTGCTCAGCTTCTCAGTAAGACCCAGTTACTTCATGCTCGTCACAAGCCCTTTCTGAGTTTGTGTAGCATTTCTGAGGATTTGGCTCTGCAGCTCTAAAAATAACCATTGGAAGCATGGTTTTGAAGATGATTGGACTGTGTTTAGACAACTTCATCTTCAAGGTAGATGACTAGATCAGATCAACAAGTGAACAGACTGGAATCTTCATTAGTTAAGGGATTCTCTGAAGGGTCTGGAGAAGGTTGCTGTCCTCCTGAAAAGCAACAGGCCACAAGGGAATGTCCCTCCCCTTCTGTCCCTAATAAAACTGTCTTGACCTTCAAAATCCAGCTTGAATGTCACCACCTTGTGACTCCTTCCTTGACTCTCAGTGACCTTCTCCTTCAGGCATCCTTCCTGCTATGGGGGATTTATGGACTTTGGTTGTGAAATCACCACAGCATAATATGATTGTTTCTCTCTCCCTGACTAGGTGGGATTTTTTAGATGCGGGCACTGTATCTGTTCATCTTTATACCCAGCTCCCAGTATGCTGTTTGACATACAACAGGCATTCAGAAAATCCTTGCTCCGTGAACACAGGTGGAAGTGTGGCCCATTCGTTGAGCTTGCTAATGCTGAGTCAGAATGACCTGGAATTGAAACTTTTAGACAACAGAACAGTGCAGATTTATTCTTTTGAAATTTTATTGCTGAAGCATGTTTTTTTTCCTTCTTGCTGAAGACCTTATCAAAATTTTAAGTAAGGGTTTGAGCTATTAAATAGAATAATTAGACAAGGATGTTAGGAATTAGGGATTGAGGGTAAGGCAGTTTAACAGTCTTTGGGGGGAGTACACTTTTGTGTAACTGGAATAGGCAGAGAGCATACCTTTAATAGGAACCTTTTGAAAATGAAATTGTTACCCTAAATATCTGTACTTTGATTGCTTTCTGGAATTTAGGAAGCAGTGTATTAGTTCAAATCTTTTTCATTTTCTTCAGCTTATTTGCTAAAAATTAATGCCTTCCTATACAGATGGAAACAAAAGAAGTTTATGCTCAAAGGCAGCTTCTACTAAAAGATATAGATTTACTAAGAGGCAGAGAAGCAGAGCTGAAACAAAGAATTGAAGCTTTTGAATTGTAAGTAATACATGTTCATTTTGGATATTCAGAATAAATGAGTTTAAAAAGAATTACCAAATATGTCTTAATGTTCTAACTTTCTTTGTCGTAAAGGTGATACCATGTAGTTTCACAAGGCACAAAGTAAGAGAAAGACAAGGGTTTTGCTTTTGAAATACTAGACATTAGAATGAAAAGCAGAATGAGGTGCCATCATCAGGCCACAGTAAGACCAGACAAATAATTTGAAGAAGCTAATAATGCTTTAACATATGTGTGTCACATGTACATTCAATCATTCAGATCTAATAGTTTCACGTGCACAAGGTAACTGAATTCCAGATACCCAGACCTGCTGCATTCACCTGCCCTGCTGTCAAAAACTGGAAGTGGGCCTGACTTGACTTGTACTGGGTGAGACAGTTTGTTGCGGTCTGTGTGTTGCTAAGTATTCACAACTGTCTGATTCTTGAGATTTTACCTGGAATTAACAACAAGCTCACCAGTCTATGGTTTGTGGAACAAGCCTTCTTTCCCGTTTGGTATCTGCTATTAATTGATATTCACAGTTACTTCAGGAATCTTTTCACTGAAGAGTTTACCTCCGTCTCATTAATGTTGTTTTCTCATTTACATAGGCTCAATTTATTTGATTTCTTCTCTCTGCCTACCTTACTGTCTTTTTGGCAATACCGAAGAAGTGAATTGATGATGACAGAGAGAAAAAAAGGAACAATTTGGGCAGATACATGATCATATAATCTCTCTGCCTCCATTTCCCCTTCTCCTCCTGTCTGAGCATGTGAACTAACTGCTCCTTTGCGCTGACGTTAGCCAGGAGAGGGAGCTAACACAGAGCCTTTATCCTTGGCTTGGAGTCCTCCGTGTTCATAGCGCTTCTCATTGTAGCTGGGTCTCCATTACCCCTGAACCTGATTCCCTTTTGCGATGGACTTAAGGTCTCACTGTGAAGAGCGCTCCATTCTTCGGAAGTTCTGATGGTCACATCCATCTTTGGCTCTCTACTTCTGCACTCTTGAACATTCAATCCACAGATTATTAAATGCTAAAAACAATCTTCTACCTTTAATTCCTATGGGCTAATCAATTAAATCTCACAGTAAGAAATAATATTATGGAAGGAGCAAGCACTTAAGTACACTAACTTCAGTTTGGCTTGTAGCTTTGTAATTACCAACATCATTGATTATGGCCATTTATCACCTGTAGCCATTTCTTCAGTGTGAATCATCTTCTGTGACCAACCACTTTGGTCTTGACACTTTCACGCTCCCACCAGCTGAACACCACCAGATAGCTCCATCTGCTAGTTCACATCCATCATAACTAGGTCAGTTCATAAAATAGGTGGAGAAAATCTGGCCTTTTCTGTTTACTTCCCAGCAGTGGGAATCATATAACAGTTTTAGTCTGAGGACCTAAAAACATGTTACTTTTACCTCTAAATTTGTTATTTCGGGTGTTGTAGTTTTCTTATTTGCTTCATATTTTTTTTGCTAATTTCAGGGCCCAGAGGCTACAAGAAGAAAAAAATAAAAGCATGACTGATGCTCTTAGGAGATGGGAGCTAAATATAAAGAGCTTTGAGGAGATGTACGACCAGAAGCTCAAGAATGAACTTCTAAAGTAATTGTTTGGTGTTTTTAAAGAAGTAATGTGTTTGAATTCAGCTGATAAAACATGGTAACACTTACGCAGATCAGACTAACATTTTATGGCAAATTTACTATTCGAAAATGTTTTCATTGACTGTTGAGCCTTTCTCATGAGTATTTAAGGGAGTTTTAAAGAGCTACAGTACAGAAAGTCACATCTGCTTGGTTTTGCTCATAGCTTCTCTGACAGTTATTGAGGGCCTGTGATTTGCTAATAGTTTCTAGGGCAGCCTTATGACTTTGCTCAGTTTGCACAGATGATAAGCTGTAAGGTTGGGATTCTAATCACTTTTAGTTGTCTTTCCTCTACCCCACTCACACTGCCACTAAACTGGGGATAGCTAACAATTTATAAATTATTCTACTTAGTGTTTTGTAGTGCTTGTCAGTGAATATGTGGCTTGTATTGCCTCAAGGTTCTTCAAAGTCAGAATGAAAAGTGAACTAAAATTAACTATATAAGCAAAAATAATCTAGGGAAAGGGAAATGTGGACAACTATGGTTACTGTGGCTTTCCTGCGGTCGGAGTTTTGTGTTCTAGTGAATAATATCTTACTGCGAAGACATTAAGCCCATTTGGTAACTTCTCTCTCCAGTGGGCAGGATAGCATCTGGCACATAGTAGGTGCTCAGTTAAGGTTTATTGAGTAAATGAATGTGTAGTGAAGAGATGACTCAGCTCAGCTGCTCTGGGAGTTTCTAAGTCATTGGTCTCTTATTTCTTGTTCAAAATTTGTTGTTGGCATTCCAATTTATACCTGGAAAGGTTTCTTGAGGTTGTTCTTTAAAAGAACTATATATTAAAAAAGAAACAGCACTGATGGAAATGCTACATATTTTATGTCTGCTCCTCTAACATAGTAGCAAACACTGAAGTATCTGTAGTTGTTAAACTTCTAGGAATAACTGAGTAAAAAAGTATGCGTGTTAACTTTGCGTGGCTGTCCACATGGTCAACTGTTTGCTGCCATTTGCCTGGCTTTGCCTGCCCTCGCGTAACTTTGGCAAATGTTGGAGTTGGGAGGATGTTCACCACAGGAGTGCTTCCCTCTCCTTTCCCTGATCGCTCAACCAGCTGAAAGTCAGCTGGGAACAGTGGTTGGGAGAGAAGTGAAACTCCATGAAATGTGCTTTTTTGTGTCCTTGATCCAGACCTGCTGCTGTTGGCAGTTGGTTCTCTGTACTGTGCTCAGCTCCCAGGGGCGAAAGTTCTTCTGGTTGGGGAGGAAGACGGGACAGCTGGGTTGGAAGTAACTCACTTGTGATTTGCGATTAGAGTCTGCTGTGTACCCTCTAAATTTAACCTAGTTTACTTCTTCGTGTACAGACCAAATGAGAAACGATTGTAACCTCACAATAACATGACCCTTCATTTTGTGCAATTGAATTTTTGGGACCCAGTTTACAGGATCACAGCAGAGTCTCGTGGACCTTTTATGTTCAGAATTCGGATGCCTGGCCTTGGTACTGAGAGACTCAAAGTTTACATGTTGTCACATTCAGTACCTGTATGTGCCCCAGTGCCATAGATACACTCCTGTGTTGTCAGCAGTCTGTCCAAGAAAGTGACAAGGAACTCATTTCAGTCCTTCTGACTCCCAGGTATCAGCTTGAACTAAAGGATGACTATATCACTAGAACTAGCCGACTGGCTGAAGAGGAAAGAAAGAATAAAGGTGATGCTCGGGGGAGGGGCTGCATGTGTCACTTCTGTCGGGCTACTCACCTCCTAAGTTGCATCTGTTCTGTGTTCTAAAACAATGTAGCTTATGCTTCATTCTTGCTACAAAAACTATCCATTTCTTGTTATTTTAATTTTACAAAATAAAAAATTCTTCCCTATGTTTCTGCAAACTTTTGTTTAACCTTTTATATATTCACAAAGATCAATGATTTATCAGCAGAATTTTATCTAACTTTATTTCAATATATGTTGATAAATCTGTGACTGTCAATGTGGCAGCAATATTGACATCTGGTAAATATTACTCTTAATCATGAGAGACTTCATTTTTCACTTAAAATTTTAACTTCTCTGTCCCATGTGACCTAGTTTCTTATTTGTTTTACTTCTAATATATTTTTATGTTTCATGTTATTTTTGCTTGATACATAACCTAGATTCTTATATACGTTAGCCTAAGACTAGGAAAGTTTGATAATTTTTCAATCTTTCATTATTTTACATTTCAATATATTTCTAAGAACTTGTCTATGACAAGAAGTTCAACTTGAGGTGGAAATTTCAATGAGTTCTTGGGAGTAAACCAGGGCTGGGTACTTGATAACGACCCGCAAGATCACCCAGTGTGTGGCTGCTCCTTTGGGACCATCTTGCAGAGATTAAAGTCTCCTTAGGAATTAGTACCATCATGTACTAATCATGTGCACCATGTACTCAGCAATTATTTTTTGATATGTCTGCATAAACTTGTGTTAGATACAGTGAAGTTGACAAAATAATAACTACAAAATGCTAATAGACAAATCTTTGTCCTTAAAGAAATTCAGATCTGTCTGTATGAGGTCCCTGGGCTCTGCGTAAGATGACGTAACTCTGGTTAGTTCTGTGTAGCAGGAGAAAGTTCACCACGTACAAGACTGTTGAAACTGACTTCCATCCCCGGTTGGTCAATAGGGCTTATTTAGATTATGAAATAATGGTCATTAGGTCTGACACGCTGGCCATGAACTATTAAATGACTTTTCTATTCACTGGGAAAACATGATGATTTACTGGTTGGCTCTTTCTTTCAGAAAAAGTTATACACTTGCAAGAGGAGCTTACAGTTATTAATTCAAAAAAGGGAGAACTCAGCCGTTCCGTAAATCGTGTGAAAGAACTTGAGGTAATTGTTAAGCCTATTTTGTTGTATGTGAAATAGATGTGAAACTTCAGTTTTAGGCATACATAATTTAAGTTATTCTCTTGATGTATTTGGACTGTTATATAATTATATGACTGAGAAGGTGATGGCTGAACTTAAGTGAATTCAGTAGTTCTTCGTTTCAATCTTAGTCTGCTAGGGAAGCATAGAAAGAGTACATCTTTTGGGGCCCAGGAGTCCTGCTTGAATCCTGTCTCTCCCCCAACTGCTTGCGTGCCTTTGGGCAAGTTCTCCGACCTCGGATTCCTTGTCCATAGACTGGGACATTGGCCACATGCCATGGCTGTTGAGGGAACTCGGTGAGCTGATTTATGTGCCTCACCCATAGCAGGTGGCCAGTGCCTATTAGTTCCTCCCTCAGCCTCTTCTCCCTTCCCGTCAGCAGCAGGTAAAAGTTCCTGTCATTACATCGGGATCTTACTGATTAAAACAAAATGAGATGCATTTTTTACATGCCACTGTTAACTTCGTTCAGTCCTGTGTTTGCTGTCCCAAGAACATGGCTGGAATATTAGGTACTTAACATACATTCTGTATTTTATTCTGGCATCCGTAACGGCTTATTTAAGAACCTCATAGGCATCTATTTCCAAATGAGTTACATTGGTACTAAGAAAAGGAGCACACCCCATGACAGGTTAGTGATACCTCACCTTTTCATATTTAAAAAAAATCTGTGATCACATTGCTACAGTCTGTGATTGCTCTTGGGCCCTTAGCTGGATCCGGAAAATCTGGAAAATCAGAAGCACTGGTTTTGTAGGATAGGGTTCCTCATAATTCCAGTTGGATGAACTCCCACCCCCCCACCCCCCCCCGCCCCAACTCGGTGCACAGGATGGCTTTCATTGTAGTAGTTAGGCTTCTGTTGTTGCAGCGAACCGGGCTTATATCTGATGACCTCATTTCACCTGTGTGGCCCAACTAAAAGCCTCCCAGCTTTCACTTACGTGGGACTATAAAGTCAGTGTTCCAATGTGCGTGTGCCTTTTTCCATTCCAGCTTGAATTAGAGTCTGTCAAAGCCCAGTCTTTGGCAATAACAAAGCAAAACCACCTGCTGAATGCAAAGGTTAAAGAGATGAGTGACTATTCACTCCTAAAAGAAGGCACACTGGAGCTTCAGGCACAGAACAAACTTCTTAAACAACAACTGGAAGAGAGTAGAAATGAAAACTTGTGTCTCCTAAACAGTATGTCTTTTTTGTGACTTGCATGTTTTTGTAATTCATATTAGCTTGTCTTTAGCTGTGCTTTGTACCAGTAGGGGAGGCTGCAGCAGGGACGGTTTTATAAAATTAAGACTCAGGGTGAAGTTACTTCTTTTTGCTTGCTATGGCATTGTTCATAGCATCACTAAGAAGAAATATTTTTAAAATGTATGAAGCTGCCTTTCTGTATGGTTTTGGGCTCCCCTCGCCCTATGCTGTCTGACTGCTGGGTGGGTTTGGCCAGTGGGGGTACCCTCAAGACCTTGGAGGGAGGGAGGAGAGGGAGGCCAAGGTGGTTGTTAGCCCCTCCCTACCACCTCCACGTGCAGTGGCCCTGGGCTGGCCCTGTGCCTCTCAGCTAAGCAAGATTCCAGTGCTGGTGGGGTGGCCTCTCACCAGCTCTCGGGGCCAGCACCCTAGAGTTCTGGGAATTCCTCCCTCCCCGACCCTGCGGGTCCGAGGAGTGTAACTACATGTCCCGTTTCTAGCCCAGGGAATGCTACTGTCCTTTGTGGCTACCCTCCATAGGTCACTCGTTATTAAAGGGTCCTCCGATGACCCAGGTTGGGATGCCATCAGCTTTCTGCCTGGAGCCTGGTGCAGCTGACAGATGCACAGATAAGGTTGGCCCTTGGGGCAGCCATGGGCGGGTTTGGTAGAGCACCCCTATGCCTCTGCACATCGTAGATGAGAGAGGCGGGCTTTCAAGTTAGCTTAAGGATTTGAAAGAGTACTTTTGCTTGGAGTAAGACTCTTGAAGAGTAGTAAAGTTTGCATTTCTTTTGTTCTGAAACTTGTGAGTCAGGATTGCTCTTAGTTCATTTCATAGAATTAATACTGTGTGCAGACAAAAAGAAAAAGAAAAACGACTTAAAACCTCTTTAGCTGCTTTTGTTAAATAAAGTGACAAAACTTCAGGTTGGTTATGACCAGGCTCTTTTACCTTCTTAGGAATAGCTCAACCATCTGCTGAGCTGGTGGTTTTTCAAAAACAATTAAAGAAAGCAGAAAATGCATTTAAGCATCAGGAGCTCGAAACCCACAAGCAAGCTTTGCAAAAACAGCTGCAAAGTGAAGTGAGTATTCTTCACTCGTCCAGATGTTAAGCCAGTCCAACTTTGTAGGCAAGTGAAGTTGGTATACATCACACCAGCATAAGTCAGATTTACTGTAACATCAAAAAGTACTCCTCTAATATGCTGAGGATATCCTTTCTCATCTGAGGAAATTCTTGAGTGATTATGTGACTTTATATTCATAGTAGTAATAAAATCCAGAGGAAAGCAAACTCACCTAAATACAAAATTTTCAACCTCCTGCTGGTGCCCATTCTCACCCTGTGACTTAGAAATATTGGCACTCTTTTTCTAATGTCTGTTTCATGCTCTGGAGAAGCTATTCCTTGGGATGGGTGAGAGAGGAGGTGGGAGACTTGTTCTGGTGTTATTTTACAGGGACCATGTGGATTACAGGTATAAAGCTGCTCAGAATTGGCAAAACAGGAAAAGACAATAAGGCTGATGAGAGAACAATTACTTTTGAAATGAACTGTGATTTATTGTACATTGATTTCCTCCTCTACATTTTTTCAGATTGAGCATTCCGCACAGCTGAAGGCCCAGATACTAGATTACGATGCCTCTGTAAAAAGGTTAACTGTGCAGGTTGCTGATTTAAAACTGCAACTGAAACAAACTCAGACAGGTTAGAGACATTTGTAGCCTGTAAATGTGTGTTTGTGTGTGTGCATGCATGAAGCTTCTGCCCTTTGTGAAAATGTAATGATTGTTCATTGAATGTTTAGTAATTCTCATAGTAGGGGAAAAGCTATAGAAATGTGTGTCATCTTAGAAGTAAAATGCCCTCTGCATTTCAGGAATACCAACCAGGTCATCAGCAAAAGGGACTTGCTTTCCTAGGTGCCCCATGGCCTGGGAGAGCCTCACACCCCAAGTAAAAAAGGTGTGGTGACACAGAAGTCCCCGGATTCATCCACCCAGACTCTTTTTGTTAACCCTGACAATAAGACCCATCAATTCTTAAGTAGTTTTATATGTCTCTTGACCAATGTACAAATATATAGGAGAAGCAGGGGGGCCTAGAAAACATCACTGGCCCTGGAATCAGAACCATTTTGATTTGTGGACCGCAGTTTTGAAGCTAATTGTCTGACCTTGGGCATGATCCTTTTCACTTCCTTGGGCCTCTGTGTCCTCCTTTGCAATGGGGATAATACCACCTACTGTGCTGTGGTGAATGAAGATGAAGAGACAGGTCCCTGTACAGTGTGTGGGATACATCAGGTGCTCAGGAAATGGGCACTGCAGTCTTGTTGTTACTGTGTCCACTGTGGACGCATGATGTGCCCCTTCCTACCTAATAACATGTGCACCCAAGCACACATACTTTAGCTGCTTCCAGTACAAAGCAAGTTTCTGTGTGTTACCAGTTGTGGACTGAAATCTTAACAGCCACTGTATTAAGAAAGCTAGTTAATTGCATCTTACTAAGGCCTGTGACCGGGATCACAGTTGATCAGAGAGTTCTGATCAGACTGCGGCATCCCTCTTTGAAGACCATTTATATGCAGTTTATAGCAGAGGATACGTGCAGGGAAGAAGTTACGTTAATTAGTATGTCAGAAGATGCGTTGGGGTTAGTGTCCTCAAAGTACAGGCCGTGCACATTCTGCTGCTGTCTGTGTGTGAGGGGAGGCAAGGGTTAGGGCTCATAGTTATTTTCCTAAAGAATTCTATCAAGGACATGAGAACTGGATTCCCATTCGGTTTTGTTTCCTTTGGTCATCCAAGTCTGGTTTTCGGGGCCTGGGTGAGGGGCTATGGCAGGCTTACTGATAGCTGATGGCTACAGGGCCGCTCTTTCTGTTTCACGCAGTTGACCTGGTCCTAGCACTTCCTTGTTCTGAGCCTTTCTCCATTCTATTTATACTCTTTTCCTCATCAGTCTCTTGTTCTCTTTATCTCTTTACTCATTTCTGCTGCTCTCGGTTCCTCATTTTCTCTCAACAGTTCTGTTTGCCAGACGGCCCACAGCTGAAATCATTGTGCTCTCCTGTCATGAAAAATAGTTGAAGATGGGACCTGTCTGAACACGTGCACTGCTCATTACAAGCGCCTGTCCCATAGCACATGGAGGTGGCGAGATGGGAGAGTGGTGGTTACGTGCACTGGCTTTGCATTAGGAAATCCCAATGGCTTTACACCTTGTCAACTATGTGACCCAGCTTCCCAGAGCCTCAGTCCCCCATGTATAGAATTGGAGCAGCGAGAGTTCTTAGCCCACGGTGTTGTGCCTGCAGGTCTTCATTCCCTTATTGGAAACTCAGACCATAATACTGTGCATTTTGCTGCCACCCTGGGAGTCCTGGGCAGCATCTTGTAGTAAGGCATTTTAATTAGTTTGCAGTCAAATGTATGGCTGTTCATGCTGGGTGGAGAAAAGAAAGCCCATAAGCAGGTTTACATCAGGTCAGGTCAAGTTTTTTAAGCAAATGAGTTCAGGTCTAGTTAGGCTTTGCCAGCAAATAAGTTATGAACATGTTTTCAGCCCTCTCAGTGTTTGGGATTTCACAGTTGTGCATAACCGATTGGGGGAAATAATGTCAGGCATTACAGAAGGCATGTGAAGCCGTGGCTGGCACACACAACTCCCATAAAAAGGTGATGATCACTATTACTAGTTGCATGGCTTCAGAAACTGGTTAATGAGTGGGTTTCCCTTATCACTACTTTCTTTCATTAAAAAAAAATGCTCTCAATGTACTTTAATTGTACTATCTCCCTTTTCCCCTCATCTCTCACATTTATCTCTGTATAATTCACAGCACTAGAGAATGAAGTGTACCGCAATCCAAAGCTGTCTTTGATGGATCCTTCTGTCAGCAGGTTAGTAAGTGGCAGGACGGTGCCTCATGATGGGGATATAAGCGGGGATTTCTTGAAAAATCCTCTCGGACAGGAGAAGCTGATGGCAGGCACAGTTACCCCAAGAATCACAAATTACACAAATGAAGGCACAGGGAGTAGTTCGCCCGATTCTGACGTGGAGTTTGTAGTCAGTACCAAGGCCAGGGTGAAAGAGCTCGAGCAAGAGGCTGAGCGCTTGGAAAAAGCTTTCCGAAGTTACCATCGAGGACTTACTCACCAGCACTCTAGAAGCTCACTGGCAGCCAGGAGCCCGCCACCCCTGCACTGGCACGGGTGGCTCAACACCAAGACTTCACATTCCCGCAAGAGACGGTCTTTCACCGAGGACAGAGCTGTCTCTGAGCCGCCTGCGGGGGCCGCGCTCACAGAGGAGAGGAGCATGGCGTCGGCAACGCTGGCGGGCAGCACGGCCTCCCGGCTCCGTAGAAGCGCTTTGTCCCGTCGCCTCTCCTCCACTCCCCTCCCGGAAGCAAAACGAAGCCTTGATGGGGAAATGTATCTGGAAGGTAAGCTACTGCGGAAAGGGCTGTAGGGCGCTCTGGATGTGGATGGGCCTGGCCCTCAGTGGGCCTCTTGTTTGAGTAAGAGTGCAGCTGCAGACAGCAGGAGGTACTGGGACTGGGCCTCGCCAGGCCAGGGCTCCGCCAGTTGTGTCCTCTCTCTGAACCTGCTGTTTCCTGCTTAACCGTTTGTCCCCTGCACGCCACAGCGTTTGTGTGGGAGTCAGCAGGGTACACTCAAGTTCAGCATTTTGCTTGACATGCAGATGGGTCAGAGAGAGACGATGGCTTTCCCTTTACTGCTGGTTAGTTCCTTTACATTAGTCTGTTGTTACCACTGCAGTTTTGTTAGGTGCTGGAATTGTTGGTTTTTTGAATTGTGCATGCATAGTACTCAGCTGTTGCAAGGATAGTAGAATTCATTTTCAAAGTTTTAGAACACTTCAGAAATCACATTGCTGTCTTCTCCATGCAATCTGTAATATTCTCACATGGTTCCTTCTGCCCCTTAGGTCTGGGCCAGTCCCATTCTGCTGCCCCCAGTCCTTGTCCTGACAGAGCACCTCAGCCTTTACCTGCTGAACCTAGGCACAGCCCTTCCCCCCACCAGCTGTCTGGCCCTCCAGAGCAGAAGTCTGGGTAGGTAATACCATTCTGCTTGGCTTCAGCCGAGTCTGGTTAGTTGCATAGGGTCCTAGTCTTGACTTGTTTGTTTTAAGTGGAATTAAAGACCATGTGGCAGTATAGAATTTGCAATCAGATTGTAAGATGGTGTGTGACCTGAGAATCATCTAAATTATATGGGGAGAAAAAGATTCTTTTTACAAATAGGTAACTTCTACTTGTTGACTTAACGATGTATAGTATATGCACTGTGGTATTGATAAGGATCTTCATAGCTCCTTGAATAGACTTGGTTTATAAGATAAGTGTACAAAATCTGTGAAAGCAAATAAATTCAGTTTAAACTTAAAACAGTTTCACATATGATTAAAAAGTCATTTAAAGATAGTTTGACATTTAAATAAAAGCAGATAAGTTTCCAGTTTGCATATCATTGAAATACATTGTAAAGTGTTAGTGGGTCCTAGGATGTGATTGCTGGGGCAGGATGGATTGGCTGTGTTTCGAAACTCATGGTGGGTCACTCAGACTGGGATTCAAGTCACATGTGGGACTCCTGCTTGTGCGTGGGCCCCAGGGCGGGAGATTCAGATGCCTTAGTTCTGGCCTCCAACCTGGGCATCTGCACATTGATTCAATTTTACCATATAGAGTTGAAAACTGCCACGTCTGCCTATTACAGTTCTAAAGTATGTGTTTTTTTTATATTGGTTAATCTAGTAATAAAGTCAAGAGAGACAGGACACACGCAAGCTGAATCAGGGCACTGTGCACATGGCATGCTTGCGGTACTGGCATCTTCAGCTGCCTTGTGCTGAGATGTGCAGAATTTGTTTTTTTTCAAAAATGTTTTGTGGTTCTTGAAAAAGCAAACCCCTCCTTGGAGCAGCACTGAGAGTGTGGCGTCCCTGTTAACAACGGCAGTACCTACCTCCCAGAAGTGGCGTGGCTAGGAGGAGGAACTGAGTCACGGTGTATCAGTGGCTTATCAGTGGCTTAGAATGGTGCCTGTGCGTGGAGAGCACCAAGGCAGTGTAGCTCTCACTTTCTGTGAGCCCGAGAAAAGTCAAGTTCCTAAAGCGTTTTCTTGAGTCACCCTATGTTGTTGGGTTTTACATTATTAAAAGTTCACATTCTTGAATTTTATTCTTCCAATCCAATCTTTATCAAAGGCAAATGGAACTTAAAGACAAAAGTGAATTTTCAAAATCGGAGAAGCAAGTTTTTAAGGACAATGAGGAATTTGAATCATCTCTTAAATTTAAGTTCAATCGTGAGTACTGGTTTTTATAAGTTCATAATGTAGAAAGTTTAGTTTTGGTGAAACATCCTTTGTTATAAAAAGCAGTTACATGTTAGGACATTTTTATTTTGTGGTAAAACCGTAAATACAGATATATTGCCTCTTTTCTAATATCACAGAATTTCAGGGCTGTGGTCTGGGTTCCAGTTATTAGAAATTTCAGGATAACTAATAATGTTAAAGTGCAGCAAAGCCCATAATTGAATCCTTAATTTACCAAGTTTGGGATTATCTCATATTTAAAATAACAGATTTTTAAAATTTGTGTTTTTCTCTTATATGGAATATGAAGATGCTAAGTTATTTTTCTTTGAATTATACTGATTCCATTGATTGCCTCAGATTTAGAAAAACCCATTCCTAAAGAATGGAGGTAAGAGATAGTAGCTTAGGAGTCTAGAAACTGGTGTCGTGGATTTGGCCCTGCTTAGATTGTTCCACCTTGGAGCCTACTTCGTAAATATGAATTAGGGATGTAGAGTTGATCATCTCTGAGGTGCTTCCCAGCTTGGGAAGTCTATATATTTGCACTGAAACTTTTTGCCTTACAAGCCTCATTGCCAAGTCTGAGAGTAAAATATGAACAGTTATGTGAGTGGGCTTTGTAAATTTTGCAAGACTTTTGTGACTTGCTTTAACTTTTTTGGATCATTGATACTTAAGTAGAATTTAAATGCTCAGCATGCCAGGTGAATTCTTCCTGTCATTGGATTGATTTTCCTATTGGGTAACATTGAATTTTGCAAATGATTCTAATTCTTTAAAGCATAAGAACACTTGGAGAAGCAAGTGTATTGGCAAGCAGCTATGATGTCAGTTTCTTAGAGTTCTATAAGGGAAGGGCTGACCTGGATGCTTTGGCTGAAACATAAGCACTCCCCAGTGAGTTACCCCACACTGTGCCATTCTCCACTCCCCGGCTGTTGTTATGAAGGACTCATGGGACATTGTTTGTGCCCCTTGCAGGTGCAGGGAACTCACCAAGGCAGTTTGGTGCAGAGGACCTCCTTCCTGCTGGCGACATGCCTCCCATGGACATTGCTGCAGCTACTGCAGGGAGCTCACCAAGGCAGTTTGACGCGGACCTCCTTCCTGCTGGCGACATGCCTCCCGTGGACATTGCTGCAGCTACTGCAGGGAGCTCACCAAGGCAGTTTGACACGGAGGACCTCCTTCCTGCTGGCGACATGCCTCCCATGGACATTGCTGCAGCTACTGCAGGGAGCTCACCAAGGCAGTTTGACGTGGAGGACCTCCTTCCTGCTGGCGACATGCTTCCCATGGACATTGCTGCAGCTGCCCTGCCCATCACACCTGCCTCCAGTCGCTACCTGAGTACGTTTTTTCTTTGTTTTCACCAACAACATGTATGAATAATATTTCTTTTTCTGCCCACTTCTTTTGTGCCTTAACAAATTTGGACAGGAAAACATTTCAATTTTTGGAAAAGTTGATGATGCTGGAGGAAACCTGGTCATCAGACTTTTCTTGTCTGGCCCCCTTTCTCTTTCTTGTCTTCTCCAGATCCCCCACTTGTCTTACCAGTGGGGATGGTGAGAGGGAGGCTGGAAGGGGAAGATTTGAGTTCACTCCAGGGCTCAGCCAACAGCCTGATCCTTTTTTCCTTGGACCAAAGTGTTTAAGCCTCCATTCTGAGAGGAAGTTCCTCCACTGAAACCACCTATGAGTGATTTCCAAACATGCGGAAAACATCATCCCCAAAATCTGTGCAAAACCTCTTAGAAGCAGTTTTTTGGTTTGAGTCACAGGACTTAGGAACATGAGGAATTATTGCAAGAAGCCAAGAGATTTTGAAAAGGTTGATTTTGCTGATTCCAGATAGATCATTCTGGAAAGGACTCAGTCAGTGAGACTTGATCAACAGCCTTTTCTGTGCTGGTCACTTTGCTGGGGTCTGGGCATAGAGCAGTGAACCAACCCAAGCCCTTGCTGTCCGGAGTTTCCAGTGGGAGAATCGGACAGTCAGCAGGCCGTCACTGAGGAGGGACAGTGGCCACCCGAGAACGGGTCTCATGGGCAGCCATCTGCAGACCTGAGTGAGTAGGGAAGAAAAGTAATATAGTAGGATAAGGGAAACCGACTGAGTAGGTAGGTGTACAGCCTCTGAGAAGTAATGTAGATTACAATAATGGCTTTAAGAATTATTAAATACTGTGGTTACATTTTGACCATTGAGAAGTTCTCTTATATTTGCCATTTCACCCCTTCATCTGTGTGTGATGTGAAATGAAAATGGTTGGAATTTGGTGTTTGGGATGCCCAGTGGCAATGCTTTTTTACTTTGCTCTTTTGTCCCAGTGGGCTTCCGTAGCCACTCTGCCGCTACAAAGTATGCCCACAGCAAAGAAGTGGCATTTTCTCCTCTTCTTTTTAATTGGCACCCACACACCGTTCCTATTTTGAGGCCCATGTGAGAAAGCAGCACCAATTAGGAGTAGCCCTTCTTCCGCCAGCAAGGAGGAGGCTACCTTTCTGCTTGTAGACATGATCAGCTGCCACCGCTGGTGTTTGACTTTAATGGTCAGGATTGAGAGAGAGAAGAATGTGTGGCCTCTCGCCTATTAGTAAAACTGACTCAGTTCCTGCTGGTGACTTTGCATAGGGCACAGCAAAAAGGTTCGAAGTCCTTTGGTCAACCCTTGAATTTGTCTCTTTCTCAGCATTGCTTGGCAGGGTGGGGCTTAGGTTATAGGCCAGAGCTGGAGGAGAAGGGTCACATAGTCACCTGTAGGCTGGAGATTGAACTAAGCCTGTGAGGCACAGGGACTTGTGCTGTGTGCTGTAGGCAACAGTCGGCTAATTAAAGCATGGGGCTGGCCTGGAAGGAGCAGAAAGAAGTAGGAGAGACAGAGACGTGTGGTGTTCGACAAGGTAGGTGTGAAATGCTGTGTGTGAGTGTGGTGCTGGAGAGGCTGCCACCTGAGGAGTGAGGCGGCCCTCACAGAAGAGGCAGCATTTAAGTGGGGGGCCTTGCATAGTAGGTAGGGTTTTGTGGGAGAGGTGGGAGGAAGGGTGCTCATGCTGTTGTGGGATGTTTCACATGCAAAGTCGTGGTGATAGAGGAAGTTAGTCTGGAATGAAAAGGGCAGATTGTCAGAGCCGAGTCCGCTGTGGGTTTGGACTCGAACAGAGCAGAGACAGTGCACAGCAAATCCAGGTCTTCTCTTCAGCAAATGGCCGGTGTTGGTGACGATGGGCTGCTTGAGGGCAGGTGGAAACTGATGTTGGGGAGGTGATTTCAGCTGTCCAGGAAAATGATGGTAAGGACCCTAATTGCAGCAGGAGGAAGAGGAGGTAGATCCTGTAAGCGCTGGGCCGGGGGCCGAGTGGGTGTAGTGAAGAAGGAGCAGGACTGAAGGGACAGGAATGATACCTTCGAATAGGAAGTCAGTGTTGTGGCATCTCCAAGTGGCAGTGGCAGGAAACCTATAGGAAACGTGATGTGAGGCTGGCACAAGGTCAGGACTAGAGAAAAAGATGTGGTCCCGATCAGGCCGGAGGCATAGCTCAACCCGCAGGACGGGGTCGGCCGGGGAAGTGGAGACTGCCGGCGAGGTGGCTGCAGCAGTGAGGGAGGGCGTGGGCCGTTTTCTGTTCTGGGCCAGAGAGCCTTGCGCGCCTGTGTGTGGGGAGGGGAAGCTGTGAAACTGCTGTGCAAATAAAGAAGCAGGGACTAATGGTGACATCAGAATCCTAAATGTAAGGAGGGGCTCATAACCAAAGGCAGAGACAGGAAAGCAGGGCTTGCCCTGGGAGGACGGGGGAGGGAGGAGTGGGTGCGAAGGATGAGAAAATAGGGCAGCAGGGAGGACGGTTGAAGTCGTTCCTGGTCAGGGCGATTCATGTCCATCTCAGTCACGTGAAAGGCAGACGCCAAGCTGGGAGTGGCTCTGGGGGCACAAAAACCATGAAGATGGGCCAGCAACTGGAAGCAGGTCACCAGAGTCATCGACGAAGGAAGGCAGAGTCTTCCTGAATCCTGGCAGGGGCCCCTACAAACCAGGCCCACATTTGTTTGAAAAGTCTGATGCTGGAAGCTGTTTGTTCCTTATTTTCTATCCCATAGATCACAAATCAGTTGGAGAACAGAAGGAAAAAGAAAAAATAAGGGATCAGCACATGAAAGAACAAAGGCAGAGAGAAGAAAGAAGGCAGAGTGAACGACAAGAAGCTTTAGAAAGGCAACGAAGAGAGCTAGAAAAACTGGACCAAGAAACGGTAAGCCATACAAGTGAATTCTCCGTGCCGGTTTCTCCGGGGCGTACCGTCAGTCAGCACCTCGCCCTAGGGCATTGAGTCCTTGCTGTGTCCTGAAGTCCTAGAAGTGCTAGGTGACTCTAAGAGCCTGCCGTAGGCATCCCAACCCCCTCCTTCACCTCAGAGCGGAGAAAGGCTACGTCTCCCACAGCCCTGAGGAGCCTAAGAAAAGGCAGCTTTTGCCAATGTGTGCGCTGTGCGCCTTCTCATCTCGCCCTGAAAACAAGCCTGCAGAGGAAGGTTGCCTTGCTATATGTGATCACCTCTTTGTAAGTGGGGTTTACAGAACACACTCCCAAGTCAGCGAGCTGGGCCTAAACGAAGACAGGGGAGGTGACTGCCAGTCCAGGTGACTTCCAGGGGCTCCCCTGCCCTTCTGCCTCTGGTTCACTTCTGGCTTTCTGTGTCCTGGTTCTGGTCCCAGACAGATGGTTACTCTGGTTATGCTTCTCACGCCTGCTGAGTCTTATGTAAATTAATCATCCGTATGGATGTGCCCTGTACTCCTGGTTAATTTGGTCTAAAGCACAGGGCACTTTAGGCAAATTAATCCCTTCCTTCATTGCGATGGCATGTTTGTCCCCCTTTGCCGGTAGCAATGACTTCAATTAAAAAAAATAATTCTGTGGCCTGCAGCTTGTCCATAAAGGACCAGGATTATATAACTGTGTTTTTTAAATTCTTAAAAGTCTTAAACATGTATTTGTGTATTTCTGTTTGGTGCCTATCGATTTCACAGAGGATTTTTGAAGAATCATTAAAGATTGAAATGGAAAAAGAATTACAAATGAGTATTCAAGAAATGGTAGACAGATCTGTTTGTGGTGAAAGTCCTTTAGAGAAATACATGAAAATCCTCCAGCAGAGTCAAGACCAGAAATCGTCAGATAAGGTGCCAGTGTTGTGGATGGGGCCGTCCTGGGGGTCGGGGTGGGGGTGGGGGTGGGCGCCGAGGGCCGAGGGTGTTTATTTGGAAACCTTGGGACAAGAATCTGTCTTTGCTGCAGACAAACAGGTAGAAACAAAGAAAACCCAAAGTTCAAATGGAGCCTCGAGTCTTTACAATACATCACACTCTTGGTAAAGTCTCATTGGTTTTGCTTGGGTGAAACATTGAAGGGATTTTGGTTTGTCCAATTTTATACAAGTTGGGATGTCTCTCATTATTTTAAGAACAAGAAATTAATATAATGTAACTCCATAAATGAATAATGATTGCATGGGCACTAAGACATAAATATTCCATGTAAGTATGAAGTACTACGGTATATGCACACTGAAGAGTTGGTTTTGATATGCTTGCTAAATTTCATGTTTAAGAGTCACCTCTTTTTTAGACTCTTACATTATATACATATTTCCAAATAGTTCTTAGAGAAATCAAAGTGTTTAATGAAGTTAATAGATACCTCACTTCAAAATACTTCTTTCCCCCTCTGTATCAGAGTTCAAAAAAGGTTGTCAGAGACGGTTCCCAAGTGGACACACTGCCATTGAGTGACAAAGACGAAAGGTATCGTATTCCTCACACTGCCTCTGGCAGCCATTACCATGGCTGGTTTTGTCAGTCAAGGGAAATGTTCACACCATTTGAATCTGCCTGTGGGAATTTACTGGATCCACCAAAATTACTGACTTCAAAACAAATCTATCACATTTTTTAACTTGTGAAATTGCTGCTGATACAAATTTTAAGTGAGGGAAGAATCCCCACAAGAAAAGAATGAAAGCATTATAAACATCCTTGAATAAACTTGTCAAGAATTTAACAGATTTTTAAAACTTTCATCTTTCCCTCATTTAGTTTCACAGGCTTTTCTCAAGAAGAACAAGATGATATTTGGTAACCGTGTTTGCTGCCCAGCTTCTGACTAATGTAATATAACGTAAGTAAAGGCACATGAGTTTTCTATAATAAGACAAAATTCAGAATAAAAATTTTATGCATGACTCTCTGGAGGACTCATGCCGGGGGATGATCATCAGAAAGCCTCCACAGGGATCCGGGCGATGCTGCGTCCAGCCCACCGTCTCCTGGACTTGCCACTGGAATGAGGAGGGAGATGTCTAGGCTGGCATGTGCATACAGTGAGACAACGAATTTCACCGGATCTGTACTGTTGGAACTCAACCAGGAGTTGGGAGGGGTGCAAGTTGTAGCACCCCAAAATCTCATGACTATAGACTATCTACGGTTAAAAGAACATATGGGATGTGAACAGATCCCAGAAATGGGCTGCTTTAATTTGTCTGATTTCTCTCAGACTGTTCAAGTACAGTTGGACAATATCCATCATATCATAGACAAATTTTCACAAATGCCTAGGGTGCCTAAATGGTTTTCTTGGCTTCACTGGAGATGGCTGGTAATTATAGATCTGCTTTGGTTATGTAACTATATTCCTATTATGTTAATATGTGTGTGCAAGTTAGTAGTTTAAAACCTATACATGCTTAAGGTACTCTACAAGAAGATATGTCAAAGAAATAATCAATCCTCCCATGTTTTCTTCCGTCTGCTACCTCTATAGCTTTTCTTCTTCCTTCCTAATTACAACCCTTAAATAGAATTCGTGCCTCATATCGAATTTACCGAGTATCATAATTCCTCCAGGTGGTAAAGATACCTCGAGACAAGTGCTGGGCATAGAAGCCACAGGGCATAAATCTGCAAAGAAGTAAAAAGCTAACCTTTTCAAACAATATGGCTTCTCTCTCACTTACCAACTTTACATCTCCCTGTATGGCCCCGGAAGATGACTGGTTAGCCAGAGACGGGTAAGATTCCTCAAGGGAGGAACAACCTAAGACAGGCACAGTCGCAGGGGGGCCATCAGGTGAGAAATCGGGGAACAGTGGTGAAGCTTAGATCCTCAACCCCCCCTGTTTTGAGAGAAAGCTTCTGCATCCGTGGATGTTTTATTGCCCTTGTCTAGCTCGGATTAGCACATAGTCTACAGGCACACACCTGATCATCTACAATTGCTCTCTCACAACACTAAACTATGTTTTCTACCTTTATCTTGCATCTACCTACCACTTCAGCATTTTATTAAAAATAAAAATAATAATAATAATAAAGGGAGAAATGTATCCACATATAAATCAAGTATAAAAATCAAACGAATATTCATATTTGACCTGATTGTTTATAGTTCATAATGCGTGATCAAAACCAAAAGTTTCTGTGATGACTGCCCTTGTACTGTTCACCATGTAAGAACTTATTCACTATGTAAGAATTCGTTCACCATGTAAGAACTTGTTCATTATGCTTCAGAAGATGGGAGACTGACGAGAATTAGGCTTGAGATGGATTAATGATTGTGCATTGAGCATTGACCCCCCTATACAGAATTTTATTGTTGTTAACCATTTGATCAATAAATATAAGAGATGTCCTCTCAAAAAAAAAATTATGCATAATCCAGTGTGACTTTTTTTCATAATTTTATTTGGTACTATAATGTGTAAACCACAAATAATCTAGTCAAGTGACACCTCTTCAGAATTTCTGGTTTGTAAGCCTTTCATTACACGAGAATGAGCTGTTATTTCCTCCCCCATTTTTGTCTTACGTAATATTTATTTCAAAAGTTTTTGGTCAAATTCCAGGCCTGTATTTTGGAAGTTTCAGTTATGTTCTTTCCTCTCCAGAATTGGGCAACCACCTGTCAAACAGGTGGCCGTCTTTGTGAACACTCTGCTGATCTGTCCCCGAAAAAGGCACAGGTCTTTCCGTTCTAGGCCCTAGAAAGAATACACTGTCATCTCTGGTCTTTAGGCTTCTTTTCTTGAAAATCAATACAAACCCTTCTTAGATGGTGACAAAAAGAGAATGTAACATTTATTTAGCACTTCTTGTGTGCCCAGAATTTTAAACCTTTACATGTATTAACTCACTTCATGTTCATATCAGCCATAGTGTAATTACTAGGACTATCCACATTTTACAGATTAGGAAATTTGAGGCACAGAGAGGTTAGTGACTTGGCCAAGGTCTGGTGGCTGTCAAGTTGCAAAGCCAGGATGCGTACCCATGTGTTGAGACCAGTACTGCCTCTAAGCTGGGCTCTTCTGGATCTGTGAGGACACAGAATGGGTTGCCCATTGGATGTCCCTTTCCAGAAAGACCTTTAGAAACCACACATTGAACAAATCAAGTACTGCACTTGAATGCAGTACCAGTGTTAAGTTCCACAGGGAAGAGAAGACTCATTTGATCTTGCTCCCCTTTCTTCATCTTTGTACAGCTGAAGCTCTCAGTACAGTATCTTGTCGGAACATCTTGGAAAAATTCTTTAACAACACTGCGAGCCACCAAAAAGTGGACATACAACTGCTGAGGGTGACCAACCTCCCAGTTTTCCTGGACTGGAGGGGCTTCCTAGGATGTGAGATTTTCAGTGCTCAGCAATGGTCACCTAGCTCCTAACACAGGAAGTGTTTATCTGGTCTGTCTTTCCAGTAAAGTCTTAGAGATCAATTCCCTTTACAATTACAGACTAAGCTGAACTGGTTTTGCCAATAGTATTTGGCCACTGAGTTCTGTTAACAAAGTGGGAAGGAGATTGTTTTGGTGTTTATTATTCCTTAGGCTTCTAAGGAATTTTCCATGGAAGTATACCTTTGTAGGTAATTGAAAGAAGTTGTCCAGGCACTGATCATTAGCACACTTAGCATATCAAACATTGAGTCATATTGCCACCAAGAACTTAGCATCTTTCAATAGCACTGTGTAGCTTTTTTCCCCTTCCAGCTTGGACATAGAACATTGTATGAATTTAAGGTATAGAGCTTGTTGATTTGACTCACATATTGCAAAGTGATTACCACTATAGCATTAGTTAACACCTGCATCACATCACGTGACTACCACTTGTGAGGGCATTTAAGATCTATTCCCTTAGCAACTTTCAAGTATACGATACAGTATTAACTGTAATCACTATGGTGTACCTTAGATTCTCTGAACTTATCTTCTAACTGCAAGTTTGTGCTTTAACATCTCTTTCCCCCACTCCTCAACCCCTGGTAACCACCATTGCAGTGTCTCTGTGAGTTCAGCTTTTTAAGATTCTACATAGAAGTGAGAAAACTTGATGTTTGTCTTTCTCTACCTTTTTTCACTAAGCATAATGCCCTCAATGTCCCATCTGTGTCACAAGTGACAGGATTTTCTTTCTCATGGCTGAATAATATTCCATTGTGTATATATATACCACATCTTTATCCATTCATCTGTTGATGGGCTCATTAAGTTGTTTCCATGGGTGGTGGTTTGTTCTGTTTTGCTATTGTGAAACATTCATTGAATATTAGTGTGCAAATATCACTTCAAGGTAGTGATTTCATTTTCTTTGGATGTATTTCCATAAGTGAGATTGTGTATGGGGTTCTATTTTTAATTTTTTGAGGAACTGCCATATTGTTTTCCATAATGGTTATACCAAGTTTCATTCCCACCAACAGTGCACAGGGTTCCTTTACTCTTTATCCTCACCAATACTTATCTCTTCTTTTTGATGATCACCACCCTAATAGGTGTGAAGTGATATCTCATTTGGGTTTATTAGCATTTCCCTGGTGATTAGTGGTATTGAGGACTTTTTCATGTAGCCTGTTGGCCATTTGTATGTTGTCTGTGGGAAAATGCCTGCTTGCTTCCTCTTCCCGTTTTTTAATTAGATTGTTTTTTTGCTCTTCAGTTGTGTGAATTCTTTATATATTTTGGATATTAACCCCTTATGAGATGTCAGATACATGGCTTGCAAATATTCTCTCCCATCCCATAGGATGCCTTTTCATTTTGTTAATGGCTTCCTCTACTGTGTGGAAGCTTTTTATTTGTAGCCCCACTTGTTTATTTTTGTTTTTGATGTCAAATCCAAAAAGTCACCACCAAGATGGATGTCAAGGAGTCGATCCCCTGTGTTTTCTTTTAGGGATTTTACAGTTACAGAACTTATATTCAAGTCTTTAATCCATTTTTATTTTTGTGAATGGTACTTAAGATAGGTGCCCAGTTTCATTCTTTTGCGTGTGCCTGTCCAGTTTTCCCAGCACCATTTATTGAAGAGACTATCCTTTCCCTATTGTATATTCTTGACTCATTTGTTGTAAATTGACCACATGTGCATAGGTTTATTTATGGCCTCTTTATTGTGTTGCACTGATCTGTGTATCTATTTTTATGCCCATACCAAACTGTTTTGATTTCTATAGGTTTGTAATATACCTTGAAATCAGGAATTACTAATTTTGTGGTTGCATACAAATTTTAGGGTTTTTCCTATTTCTGTGAAAAATGCCTTTGGAATTTTGATAGGGATTGCATTGAGTTCATAGATTGCTTTGGGGAGTATGGACATTTTAATAATATTCTTCCAATCCATGAGCATGGAATATCTTTCCATTTGTTTTGTCATCTTCAATTTCTTCAGTGTCTTACAATTTTTAGTGTACAGATCTTTCATCTCCTTGGTTAAATTTGTTCCTAAGTATTTTATTCTTTTTGATGCTATTGTAAATGGTATTAATTTCTCTGTCTGATGGTTCATTGTTGGTGTATAGAAATATAACCCATTTCTGTATATTGATTTTTCTATCCTACTCCACTGAATTAATCTACTGGTTCTCAAGTTTTTTTTGGTGGAGTCTTTAGTATATTCTGTATATATAATTTGTCATTGCAAATAGATCCAGTTTTATTTCTTTCTGATTTGGATGACTTCCGTTTCTTTTTCTTGCCTAATTGCTCTGGCCAGGTCTTCAAGTACTGTTTTGAGTAAAAGTAGCAAGAATGGGCATCCTTGCCCTGTTCCTGATCTTCAAGGAGAAGCTTTTAGCTTTTCATCATTAAGTATGATATTAGCTATGGACTTGTCATGTATGACCTTTACTGCATTGACGCACATTCCCTCCGTATCCAGTTTGTTGAGAGTTTTTATCATGAAAGTATGTTGAATTTTGTCACATGCCTTTTCTGCATTTACTGGGATGACCATATGATTTTTTATCCTTCATTTTGTTAATGTGGTGTGTTACGTTGCCTGATTTGTAGATGTTGGACCATTCTTGCATCCTTAGAATAAATCCCACTTGATCATGTTGTGTGATCCTTTCAATGTACTGTTTAATTCAGATGGTTAATATTTTGTGGAGGAATTTTGCATCTATGTTCATCGGGGATATTGACCTAAAATTTTCTTTTAAGTGTCCTTGTCTAATTGTGGTACTGGGTTAATGCTGCCCGTGGATAGTGAGTTTGAAGTGTTTGCTCCTCTTCTATTTTTTGAAAGCTTTTGAAAAAAACCTGGAGTGAACTCTTTAAATGTTTAGTAGAATTCACCAGTAAAGCCATGTGATCCTGGAATTTTTTTGTTAGGATATTTATGATTAGTGAATCAATCTCCTTAATAGTAATCGGTCTCTTCAGGTTTTCTCTTTATGGTTCAGTTTTGGTAGGTTGTTTGGTTGTAGGAATTTGTTTCTGCTAGGTTGTCCAGTTTGTTGGCATATAATCAGAGTAGTCTCTTATCCTGTGTATTTGTATGATATCAGTTGTAATGTCTCCTTGTTCATTTATAATGTTGAGTTCTCTCTTTTATTCTTGGTTACTCTAAAGGTTTGTCAGTTTATCTTTTCAAAAAAACTGCTTTTAGTTTTGTCTTTTTTTAAGTCTCTATTTCACTTATTTCTGCTCTGGTCTTTAATTCCTTCCTTCTAACTTTGGGCTTAGTTTTTTTCCTAGTTCCTTGAGGTGTAAAGTTAGATTGTATATTTGAGATCTTTCTTGTTTCTCAACATAGGCATTTATTGGTATAAAATTCCCTTTTAAATTTCTTAAGATTTGTTTTGTGGCCTCACTTTTGATGAGCAAGAGTCTCTGAGAGAGATTGTTCCATGTATGCTCAAGAAGAATGTGTCTTTTGCACCTAGTGGATGTGTGAAAGTCAATAAAGGGAAACCTCGTTTAGAATGGAGTTGGAAAGCCCTGAAGGGGGAGCCCTCATGCACAAACTTTCCATCACAGCTTACTTCACATTCCTGAGCTGGAAAAAGTTAACTTTACTACCCTATCTGGAGGAAGGAAGATTTACTTTCTTGTCCCAAGCAACAGCCAAGCTAATGAGAAACTATCATCACTCTGACTGAGTTCTTGCTTTCCTCCAATAGACTTTTGCTCAGGGCAGCCCTTTCCAACTTCTTCCTTTTTCTCTATAAAGTAATGTTTCTCTCTTCCCTGGACCTTTGCCTGTGGTTTGCCATAGCTTGCATGTCTGAATTGCAACTCCTCTGTGATTCCCAAATAAACTCATTTTGCTGGTAAAATAACTGGCTATTTTGTTTTTAAGATTAACATTATTTGGTAATCATAAGTTGGATCCAAAGGAGATGAACCTTTGAGGAGATAATGACCCCCAGAACTGTGTGCAGTATCCACTTGAGCCCATTGTGCTCTCTGCTTCCATAAGTGGTCTTTTTCCTTTTTGTTTGGTAGGTCTCCTCTTGGATTCAAACTCTCTCCTTTTGGTTGAGCTCACCAACTTTATTTGAAATCTGTTTTTGTTTTTATATAGACACCCACCCTTCTTGGTGCATACTCTTTTGTTTTATATTTGTTCATTCTGTTTCTGTATGGTGAAGCGTCTTGGTAAGTCAACCATCCTGTTCAAAAGGGGGAAAATATGTGATTTCTGCTGTTTTAGAACAACTGTTGGAAGACAGGGCCCCTCATAGTTAAGATATTTTAGAGACTCCAAAGGCAAGATAGGTTCCCCCTGGTTCTTGGACCAGGCTCTTATGCCTTTCTGGAAAAATGAGTGAACTTTTAAATAATATGAAACTGTAATGGCCATTCTTTGACTTAAATAAATCTACTTTAAGGGCACATTTAAGGATCCCAAACCTGTCAAAGACAATGGAATGCATTCTTGGTATGTAGAAGGTTCTAAACAACAAAATTACTTCAAAAACACTTGGGCCATCTGAGCAGATGGCCAACTGCCAGACACACAATTTGGATCCAGCCATTCTTTTGAGTTATGTACCTGAGACATGGCTAAGATATTTTTTTAAAAACAAAAGCTGTAAGATCTCTGTTTATTATGTCTATCTGTATATATGATACTTTTCTACCTTTGGATGGTATTGCCAAAATTAGTTTGTAACAAGCTCTATTTAATTGCTTAAGGAAAAATAAGTGCTTACGTAAATTGAGTAAACTAACACAGATGTTTTTCAAGTTCATATGATCTGGGATAATCTTCAGTACATAAAAACTAGTTGAAGTTTTGTTGGTTTAATTAAGACACATATGTCTTAGAGTTATCAACACTGAATGTAATACAAATATACAACTCTTATTCTACCTGGGTTTACTAGTCAAATAAGTTCATGTTAATCTCTGTTGCAAAGTCTGTCAGCAAGAAAATTTACTTGAGATAATGGCTGGCTTTGTCTAAGGTCTCATAAAGTTTTTGTGAGTAATCTAAGCATAATTGTTGGGACAAATGACTTACATAGATGAATGAAAATGGGATGAGACTTTAGGTACAATAATTATATGTGCAATAATTTATGGTATTTGGCTTTAAAAAGATAGCTTCCCTAAGTCTTTTGGTATCCCAAAACTTTAGAGTTTTCATATGTTAAATTAATGATGGAATTTCATTGAATATCTGGATCATTTTCTGAACAAGATAAAATACTAACACATTAATTACTGAACATAGATTTATCCACCTTTGTTTTCTTATTACAGAGAAACTAAAGGTATTTGGGTCTGTTAGTAAGCATACTTACTGCCATGCTGAGAAAATTGTCTATGAGAAAGCAATCATTTCTAGAAATTATGAAAGGTATTTATTAATTTGCCAGTCCACAATTGCTTCTTAGTTTCTGTTGGGACTTAAAGATTCTAAGGGTTAAGAATTCTAATTAATATATGTAAAAATAAAACTGTTAACAAGGATGAAAGAAAACAATTGCATATGAAAAGTATGCAAGGAAAATAGAATGTGTATTTTCAGTAAATGAAGGTATGAGGAATGGAAATGCCTTTTGTTGAGGTATATGAAAGTGATCTTGTCCTAAAGTAAAACTGGTTGTTTTGGAAAAGGAAAGAAAACAAGGGACAAACTAAAATAGACATAGAAAGTTGTAGAAGGTGTGTGAAAAAGGAACCTTGGGAAAGGAATTTTGTGTGTAATCAAGCTGGCTAGGATTTAAATGAATTTACTTAAAAATGTGTTTTAATACCAAAAGTATGCTGGTGCAAAATTAGATTTTTTTCTCTGTTAAAAGGACATTTTCTTAGACCACTGGTCTGTTCTTAATAAGAAATTGTAAACAACCTTTATTTACCTTTAATCTGCCTAGGAAACAGATTCTGTATTTTGTCTTTATCAGATCTTTGGTTGCGTAGAAGAGCTGTCTTCTCTATTCAAAAAAGCTAAGGCATAAGAAGAAAACAAATCCTACAATTTGCAACAACATGGAGGAGCTAGAGAGCATTATGCTCAGTGAAATGAGCCAAGCGGAGAAAGACAAGTACCAAATGATTTCACTCATATGTGGAGTATAAGAACAAAGGAAAACTGAAGGAACAAAACAGCAGCAGAATCATAGAACCCAAGAATGGACTAACAGTTACCAAAGGGAAAGGGACTGGGGAGGATGGGTAGGAGGGAGGGATAAGAGGGGGGTGGAATAAAGGGGGTATTACGATTAGCATGTATAATGGGAGGGCACGGGGAGGGCTGTGCAACACAGAGAAGCCAAGTAGTGATTCTACAGCATCTTACTAGGCTGATGGACAGTGACTGTAATGGGGTTTGTGGGGGGGACTTGGTGAAGGGGGAGTCTAGTAACCATAATGTTCCTCATGTAATTGTAGATTAATGATACCAAAAAAAAAAAGCTAAGGCTTTTGCAGCTATGTGATCTTCTATATTTGTCCTTGAAATCTTTTTGTCATTTTGATTAAGTAGATAATACAGGCTTGTTTCATAATTTTCTGTGATCCTATGTAGCCAAGCATCCAAACCTTTCAATATTCTTGACAAACTTCCCAAAATGCCAATTCTAAATGGAGTCTTTTTGACCTCAAACTATTTTTGAGAATTTTCGTAGGACCCCTGGAACATCTCAAAAGATTTGTTCTCTCTCCTTATAAAAAGAGATGTTAGATAATTAGGCTGATTTGATCTGCTAAATTCATGGGAAGCATTGTCAAGAAGTAATTCTAAGCCTTCTTTATGTTGTAGTTGTATAGGTATATGTTTATGTAACTGTTCCAAAAATTATATGGAAATCCTAGAATTCTGATAGGTCCTGGTATGATGTTCGGTGATGATTTTAAAATGTATGTCACAAAAATAACATTTACTTGTAAATAACATCAATTTATTTTTATATGTGTGTGTGAACTCCCATCAGATCTTTGTGGCCATTTTTAAGGCTTTTGTCATTTATAGTTACTTTACTCTGATGCTTTTACAACAAATATTCCTACAGAAGTGCTTCATATTCAGAGACTCATGAAAAAGGAATTTGAGAAGTACTCTAGAATATAAATTTTTTATAACTTAAAGATCATAACACTGAATTGGATAAGAATTTCTAAAACTCTAATGGAAAACTGATTGCTTTAATGATTTGTTTTCCAGATTTATAGGACCTCTTTGTCCCTCCTCTCGTTTTATGCTCTCTGTAACTCATAGCAATTTGGTAACGTGTATCTTTGCAACAAAAATTGAAGCACTTATGTTTATCTCCCTACCTGATCCCTTCAGAATTCTGAAACTCTTATTGAATATTCTTATTTTTCATTACAGTATCTATGTACTTGCATAAGTTAAGTGAGAATTTCTTCTTGTAGCAGGTCTCCCAATGTACCTAGTCCCTGCTTCCTTTCACCCACAGCTGATAAAAGGGCATATGCTTCAATTTTGCAAAAGTCTAATCAAATCCATAGAGAATAATCACAGTTTGGTGTGTGATTTGGTGTGGAAAGGACAGTATACTCCCAGGAGACAAAAGCACCAAACATCATAATTTGTAGCCCGAAGATTTCATTTATTGGAAACAGCATCTCCAGAAAGACCCTCTTCAACCTCATTGGAAAGGCCTCCTGTCAGGTGCTGTTAACCAACCCTTGTGTCACCAAATGCCAAGGAATAAATTCTTGAATTCTCATGTCACAGCTAAAGAAAGTGCCAAACCTTCACTGGACCTGTGTACCAACTGGTGGCATTTGTAAAGATCTCCAGGAGTTGCAGCAGATGATAGTTCAAGGAGACAGCTTTCCCAAGATGCTTCTTAATCTCTTGCTCTCCCTGTTGGAAAGACAACACTCTTGTCCTTGTTTCCCAATCTTTGCAAAAGGGGGAAACTTTTCTGACTGTTGAATCTTTCACCAGAAACTCCAGTCTGTTCATGTCAGAGATCTTGGTCTTACCTGTAACCATTTTCTTTTTATTTCCAAATGCCACTGTCAGTTACACCTGCAAGCCTATGGGTGTTAACTATTGGTTTAGGCTATTACAGCCAGGTGTTCCCATACCTTGTTTCAGTCTTTCTCCAACCATAACATACTAGTTCAAGTCAACACCTTCACCTTTGAAAATCATATGACCTTTGTTCCCTTCCTGCCATGTTCTTTTTCCTATCTAAATACTGTCTGCTTGCCTTCCACTCGAAGTATAAAGAGGCTACTCCTTTTTCAAAGGCTTTTAGAAAAGACCCCTTTAGGATGGGATGGTACCTCAGTGAATTTCATCCCATTTCCTGATCCCTGGCTTGAAAAAGTCAATCAGGGAATTCCAGCTAATGGATCTATCAATAACCAGACCTTAGCTGGAGCCCTCTGTGCTTTACCTGGTTTCATTTTTGTCCACAGTAGATGGCATTGCCCATGGGCATTTAAATATTAAGATAGCTGAGGTTGGTGCTTATTGGGGCATGTAACTGTCACTGTTAGCATCCATAATTCTGATTATGGATCCATAATACTAACCTGCCGTCAGCACACCCCACCAAACCTCCATAGCCACCTTCAACGGGCACTTTGAGGAGGCATACATTACTCTGGGTTTGCCTCCGTAGGGGGTGCTAGTCGATTCACAGCCAAAGCAGTTCCAGCCCAGCAATGATCACTTGCTTCATTGGCTAAATTCGTTTTGGACAATTGCATAGCCCTTGATTACCTACTTGCTGAACAAGGAAGGATTTGTGCCATAGCAAATACCACCTGTTGCACATGGATAAATGCTTCTGGAGGGGTAGAAACCCAAATTTTACAAAGTCAGGGAGCAAATGCACTAGTTGCAACAAACTTCACCTGATTCTCCATGGTCTTTTGATCTGTTCAGTTGGCTACATTCATGCCTAGGGTCATGGTTCAGAACCATCATATGATTTGAAATTGTCATGTTACTTTTAATTCTGTTTTGTACGATTTAAGTTTTGTACCTGTTGCCTGTCAAACCTTTGTAGAAATAATGTACCAATAAGGTGATGCCAGCTTAACACTTCATATGATCTAAGTGTATGACCTCAACAAGATACAGACTTTGGATGGGAAGTGCCTGAGAGTTCTCCCTCCTTACCGTCCTTATTACTCAAACGTGGCCTTGGGTGGCTTCCAACTGCTATGTGCTTTCCCTCCAATGTGGGACACGATAACCTGGAAAGGTCTGTCATGGCACCAAGGGTCAAAAGCACTAAATACAGAAAAACTGACTCGATCAGCATTGCTTTTGGGGAAAGATCTTGATTAAAAGGTAGAATGTAAAAATAAAGGGAACCCTCATTTAGAATGGAGTCAGGAAGACAGAGCTGTCATGCATGAACGTTCCATTGCAGCTTCATATTCCTGGGCAGAAAGAAGTTCATTTTATTACCCTAGCAGAAGGAAGGAAGATTTTCTCCTTGCCCAGCAACAGCCCAGACAATGAGAAACTATTGCCATTCTGAACTCTCACCTTCCTTCAACAGACTTTCATTCAAAGCAGCCCTTCCTTTCTCCTTTTACTCTATAAAGTAACATTGCTCTCCTTTCTTCTCTGGACTTTGGCATAGCTTGCATGTCCTGGATTGCAACTCCTTTACTATTCCCAAATAAATTCATTTTGCTGGTAAAAATAACTGCCTATTTTATTTTTAAGGGTAACAGATGGAATGTTCTGTAAATGTTAAGTCCTTCTGGTACAATGTATTGTTTAACTCCAGTTTATTGTTTGTTGATTTTTCTGTCTGGATGATCTATCTGCTGTTGAAAGTAGGGTATTGAAGTAATCCTACTATTACTGTATTGTTTATTTCTCCCTTAAGGTGAGTTTATATTTAGGTGCTCTTATGTTGGGTGTGTAAGTTTTACAAATGCTATTATCTTTTTTGTGAATGGACCCCTTTATCATTGTATTACCTTGTCTCTTATAGTCTGGCTTAAAGTCTATTTCTTCTGATGTTGAGTATAGCTGCCTCTGATTTCTTTTGAATTCTGTTTGTATGGAATATCTTTTCCCATCTCTTCACTTTCCGTCTGGTGTGTCCTCAAGCTAAACTGAGTCTCTTGTAGGCAGCATATTTATGGTTCTCATTTTTTTAATCCATTCAACTACTCTATCTTTTCATTGGAGATTTGAGTCCATTTACATTGAAAGTAATTACTGATAGGTATGGACTTAAAATGATCATTTTGTTAATTTTTTTCTGGTTGTTTTATAATTTGTTTCTTCCCCCTTTGTGATATGATTTCCTATAGTGGTATGTTTAGGTTTCTTTATCTTTTGTGTATTTACTATAGGTTTTTGCTTTGTGGTTGCCATGGGGGGGGTCTTATATAAAATGTCTAACTTTGAACATAAAATCTGGATATTATAATATAAACTCCCCTCACATTGTTAACATGTCACAGTTTATATCTTTTTACATTGTATAGCTATTTATAAATTATTGTATAGTTATTAATATTTTTATTGTTTAATCTTCATACTAGAGTTATAAGTGATTTACTCACCACCATTACAATATTACAGTATTTTTAACTTAACTATATTTACCTTTACCAGTGAGTTTTATACTTTGATATGTTTTCCTGTTGCTAATTAGTATTTTCATTTCAGCTTGAAGAACTTCCTTTAACATTTCTGGTAAGGCTGGTCTGGTGATGATGGAGTCCTTCAGCTTTCGCTTATCTGGAAACCCTTTCCTTCAGTTCTGAAGGATAGCTTTGCTAGGTATAGTATTCCGGCCTGTAAAGTTTCTGCTGAAAAATCTGTCGATAGTCTTCTGAGAGTTGCCTTATATGTAACAAGTGGTTTTTCTTTTCCTGCTTTTAAGATTCTCTCCTTGTCTTTAACTTTGACAGTTCTCTATAATGTGTAGGTTAGTTCACTTGGTGGTTTCCCATAAAATATCTTCACTCTTTTTCATTCTTTTTTCTTTCTTCTTCTCTGGATTAATTCCACTGGCCTGTCTTCATATTTACTGATCCTTTCTTCTGCTTGATCCTTTGATTTGTTTGTTGTTGAACCCCCTTTTGAATTTTTCAGTTCAGTTATTGTATTCTTCAGCTCTGTGACTTCTTGGTACTTTTAGTACTTTCTCTTTGTTGAATTCTTAGTTTGTTCATGCTCTCCTGACCTCAGTGAGCATTTGTATGAGTGTTATTTTGAACTCTCAGGTAAGTCACTTATTTCCATTTCATTAAGGTCTTGTTTTTGGAGTTTTATCCAGTTTTGTTTGAAATATATTCCACCATTTCTTCAGTTGCGTTGACTCTCTGTTGGTTTCTGTGCATTTGAGAGAACCGCCACCTCTCCCAGTTTTGACAGCGGTCTCATATAGATGATCCTCAGTCAGTCCAGCCCAAACTCTTGGTTGCCTCTCAAACCTTTATGACTGTCCAAGCTGCTTTCTTTGTTCTTGGTGTTTCTCAGTAGTTTAGGGTGTGTCAAGACTGGTCAGTGTCCCAAAAGGGAGGATCACTTCAGCAGTTAGATGCAGGTTAATTGGAAGCCAGAACCTCAAATGGCAGCTGGGAAAGTATATAGTTAGGTCTCTTCCCAGAATAAACTGGGAGTGGGTGTTTTTGCCTGCTCCCCCTTCAGTTGGCCTGCATGTCTAGCTGAGGGGGGTGCTCCTGTGCCTGTTAGAAACTGCTGTTTCTTTGCTGCAGCCCTGTGGGACTCTTTAATGCAAGCCCCATTGGTTACCAGAGCCAGTCAATCTGGGGATTTGTGCTTTGGGGTGGCAGCTGCTAAAGCTGGGGCCCAGACGTGTGTCAGCTCCTTCCTAGGAGATACTGGTGACTTGAAACAGGCTAGAGGGAGCAGGTGTTAGAGGTATCTGCTAGCTTCCCTGGTCTCTGGGAGGATGGCAGTCAGCCCCCAGATGTGTGCTAAATTAGAAGCCAGACTCAGGCTGTAGCTGTTAGTATACACAAAGGGAAAGAGCCAGAGTTGGTGAGTCCTCTAGAGCCAGGTAAGAGCTGTTTGTCAGTCTGCTGGGTCTTGTGGATGTAAGCCCTGTTGGCCTTAAGAGCTAGGTGTTTGGTGGGGGGGCCCTCCCTCAGGTAGCAGTCTTAAAAGTTGGGGCACTAGGTATGGGTTCCCAACCCTTTGCTCTTCTGGGGGAACCTTGCTGTTAGGTGTTACCTGCTGATTGTATGGCATTGTGCAGGGTGTTGGGTTTACGGTGAGAGCGTGTGTCGGCCTTTCCTACCTGTTTTAATGTGGATATTTTCTTGTTTGTTGGATGTATAAAAATAGCTCAGCTAGTTTTTTTGGAGTTTTTTTCTTACACAAAAAATTGCCCTGTGTAGAGTGGTACATTTGGTGTGTCACTGGGACGAGGGGAGTTCAGGAATTTCCTGTTGCCATTTTGGAGTAGAGCTCTCAGATAACTTCTTATATTTCTAATGTTACTGAGTTTTTTCCCTAAACTTTTATATTCAAAGCCTTTGTCTAAGTAACTCATTGTATACTTTTTTGTCTAGCTTGGGGCTTGATAGCTTCATTTATTCCCCCAGTCAACTTACATTCTAAACAGTGTTCTTAATATTCCGTATCAGGCAGAGTACATTTAAAGAAAAGTTGTCATTTTTTTATGAAGCATTTCAGATGGCTGTGTCATCTAGAACACCAGTGAATGCAGATGGTCGGATGCAAGGCCCTCCCTGCGGTCTCCTGCCTCCGCAAGACTCCCTGACTGAGCCTCCGTGTAGACCTGCCCCAGCGAGGTACAAGAGTTCAAATATCAAAACAGTGAGGAATATTGGGGGGCAGTTTAGAAAAAGAATATTCTTTGCCAAACTTGACTTAGCTCTATTTGTGATTTTGTTTCCTCAAAACTTCTTGGGTTTCATTCATCCTAATACTCATTTTGAAAAAGTTTTCTTAAACTTTGTAATTTTTCACAAACAAACATCTGAGAACAAATTAGCCCTGCACTAGCTGAAGATACCCTCATTTAGAAAAAGATATGAATAACAAATGGGATCGCCTCTTTTAAATCTTATAACATTATGACTATCATAGCATTAGAAAGTCCTACAAGGATTTTTTTCCCACTTCTTAAAAATTGTGGAATCTTTGGTCCTCATTTTTTAATGGACTTAAAAGTGTTTGCTTATTGGTTTTTAAATGAGTAGTTTCTTCCCCTATAATTCTGACTTTATCTCATTCACAAAAAGCTAGGAAATCTCTACTCCACCCTCTAGAGGTTCCTATGTTTTGCGGCAGGATGACTGTCAATAAGGGACCGCACGCAATCTCATCTGGCCATGATTTACATGTAGTTTATTCATATGAGTTGTGTAACTTAAGAAGTAATTGCACAAAATTGCTACATAAGGGATTAAGTAATGACAAACAGCATACGGTTTGGGCTTCTAATTGTTCTCCTGCCGAGTGTGAAGGAAGGATAATAATCTGGAGGCAGAAGCTCATTTAGAAATGGCAATGTCAGTAGTGCCAAAAGTTGACCCTTACTAAGAAAGGGCACATGTGGAAAATCGAAATGCGTATTCAATGCTGACAGACAAGCAGTTTGAACAGACAATGAAATGAGATGAAACTCTAACAAATTTAGCTCTGCTGCTTTACAGAGTAATTGTTAGAGCTAGGTCTTTTTTAATATTCCTGAGTAACTCTTTTGGTAGACTTTTATTCCTTGTGTTGATATAACAGCCAATGAATGGCACATGAACCGTTAGGAAGATTCACAGAGAACTGGCAAGAACTTTAATTCCTGGTACTTCTGTCAACTACAGCCTAGGGGGTCGGTCATTTTGCTTAAGAGGTTTATGTCAGAAATGAAACATATACCCTCTCCTATAAACTTGATTTGCATACATATGTGAAATCTTGATGCTATTTAAGAATGACACCATACTGAGTACAAAAAAGGTAGTATTTATGTTTGGTAAAAAGGCAAGTGAATGAAGCTATAATTTTATTTCATTCCTCTTAGTACATCTACAACTATTTCCACCTAAATAGATCCTTAAAATAAGCATACACAAGTATTGACTATTATCTACAAATATTTATTGTAACACTTAAACTACAGGAAGCCCTTGGCACTGATAGAAAATATTGATTCACTGTTAGGTTACAAAAATTTATACATAGCAAAATTTAATGCTCTTTACATAAAAATATTAGACTACTTAAACAAAACTTCCAAAACTTCCTGGTAATAGCTACCAGAATTAGAGAAGTAAAATTAGCCTTTAGACAACTGCCTCTTCTAGAACACTGGACTCTAACAGCACCTCCACTGCTGGAAAAAATATTGAAGTCTCTCATGCAACAGGAAAACAAAACACCAAGCTATTGTAGAACAACTGGTCTACACAGAATAGAGCTTCTCCCAATCAAAACAAAAAATTCAAGATCCAAATAGGCATGTTTAGGCATTAACAACAACACCAGAAAGAATCCAAATGAAATATTAATGTTCAAGTTTAATAGCATCTTGACAAAGCTGTGCTTCCTGTCATTTTATACATTTCTGCACATGTACATGTTTTAAAATCCAGGAAACAGCGAACCACAAGTTAATTCTTAACATGAGAATATACATTGTTAACCCTATATTACGCAGCCCCTTTTAAAAAGCACTGATACGCCCAACAGTTACATATATCATCTCATAAAGAACAACACAAAGCTTACCATCACTAATACCCAATACCTATACTCACTTAATGTTCTGGAACACAATGGTTTAGAAGGCAAGTTTCTTTTGAAAATGGCTTAAATGCAAGCAGTTTTTTTTTTTTGCTGAACATTGAACTTTATTATTCCAGGAAACTAAAAGATGTAGATAAGAAAAAATGAAATAGCAACTCTAAATTACTTAAGTATTCAAGTCTATAAAAGTAGGAGGCCTGTGGTCTCTTTGTAATTAGGTCTTAGATAGTTGGTAGGAAACTGTAAACTTGCTATTCAGACCACATAAAAATGGTTTAGACTGGTGATCATTTTAATAAGGTAACACTTCTTAAGAAAACCATATGTGGGACAAAATTCTATGAAGGATGTTGGGTTTTCTGTTGTAAAATATGTTCTTAGAAATTTAAAACAAAGACTCATTAAGGCAGAGCTGACATTTCCCAAGAATAATAGCAACTGAGTCATTTTATTAAAATCTATTATAAAGTTGATTCTGGAAAGCTTGTCAGTGAGTCGGAACCCAGCTTTGGTGGTAGGCGTAGTAGAATTAGTGCTTAGTTCAGCATTATGGGAAAGTAGGTTTCTGATTGGATCAGGAAAGTAATGTGTCCTGGACTTAGGGGATGGGTAAGTCAGCTTATGTTTAAAAAGTCAATTGTAAGAATATCTTTGAGCCAAAGTGTAATAAATGTCAGCTGTCAGAAATGGAACATCACACCAATTCTACTTAGTCCCTACGTAACTTCATTTGAGGACAGGGCATATGTGAATCTATGGTCACATTCCTTGATGCTGGCACATCCTGGGTCCCTATCAAGGAATATGCCGTATTCCCATTGCCTGTCTTGGTGTGATTGCTCTAGCAATAAATGTGACCATGCCACAAATTTCAAAAGGATGAACAATCATTTTGTCAAAGTGTTGCCTTTTAAAATGGCTGGCATAAAACCTCCCATACCTGTTCTAAAGAAAAACATTTACCTACTGGAAGGTTTTCCTAGAAACACATCCCAGCAGCTTGAGACAGACAGTGAAGTGTTAGTTTGCACTTATACATGAGTTTGTTTGGTGGGGTACACAGCTGTGCTGCAGAGCAGCTGTCTGATGACTTGTCAGAGCTGTAAATTCGCCGGCGGAAACACTCTGGCAGACATTTATGTGTAAGAATTGAGTTGTTCTTTTGACCGCGACTGGATATCTTGCAGTTCCTGCTCTTCCTTTGCTCTCATATCCCGGTAAGCCTGCATCGTGCTGGCATCCTTTAAGTAAGCCCAGTTAGAAGACAGTATCATGAGGAAGTGGATCTGGAAAAGAAGGGTGAGCACGACGGCTAGTGAGCATGGCGGAAGGCAGAGCAAGCTGCTAGGCAGATTAGATGGGCTCTACTGTAAGAAGGGCCAAGGTTATTCTGTATTAATAATTCTCTTGCTATCAGAGGCATCAGACACTGAGAGCATGCTCTACCAGTGTGCTTAGTATTAAAAGGCTGAAGAAAAGTTAGTATACAGACATCATGAAAAAAATGGCCAAAGTTATTGTTAAAAAGAAAAGCAAAAATGAAATACGAGAGTGTTGTTTTTTTTTACCATTTTGACAGTAATTTTAAAGACTGACGCAGAAGTTCAGGAACACGTTATGCAGTTACTTTAAGTGTAGTGCATAGATCTTTCCTCTCTGTGGATAAAAAGCAATTCCCCTAAAGGCCTAGAAGTCTGAACAATGCTTATTTTAAGTAATAAGCTACATATTTAATGTGGAAAAATTAAGGGAATGTCAAAACCAAGTACTATAAGCAAAGCATGCAGGCTCTGGACAGTGTTGTTTAAGTAGTGAAACTACATTTTCATTTTCTAACTGCCATTATTTCATTTCACAAAACATAAAAATCCTTATCATTCTTTACAGGTGATGTAGCAAACACTTCTTTCCCACTTATTTCCTCATCTTTCTTGTAAAAATCTTCATCTCAAGTTCCTTATATTTCATATCTCCTTCTCAACATATTTGAGACTTTCAGATCCAGGCACAGTTGCTCTTCCCATTGAAATCTGAAGTGCAGTTTGAGAACTGGCTAGGAGGAGTCAGTTACTACTCACCAAAACACCACAACGTAAGGTTATCACTTTTAGGCTCTGAAAGGAATGATTGTGTTGTGCAAAAACACACACACACACACACACACAAATCCTTTTCTCAGAGAAAACAAATGGGTGGCCTTTATTTTTCTTCACATTTCCATCTGGTTTCTTTGAAGGGGATTTATTTGGTAGCGAACAAAGTAATCAAAAAATGTTTTTAATCAGGTATTTTCCAGAAAGTCTGCCAAAACAAAATCCAGATTAAAATGGAGCTCTTCCATTTCATCTTCAGTTTTCATCACTGAGCTCGGTTATCAAGCAAAACAATGGAAAAGGCAGGCATTCCAAAGTTTTAATACTTGAAATACTGCTCAAAGTTTAAGAAAATTAATGGATGCTCACCCATGTCAGTAAATAACTGAATCCTTTTCAAAATGTAGAAATAGCCAGATCTCATTATTTTGTAATTCATGTACGATAAGTCATTAATCTACCATGCAAAATGAGTACTAAAGCTATTTACACATTAGTCTAACAAAACTGCCGAAGCCTAGACTCTGCTTTAGTCTGGGGTGTCAGTGATATTTCACGCTACCCAAGTAGAGCTCTCTAAAGCTCCTTGTTGGCCTTATACAACTTAGAACTTAGTGCAGCAATCTTCCCGACTCTTAAACTTCAAAACCGCATAGTTATATGTAGTAGCCATCATGTAGATCAGCTGGTGGAAGAGAACAAAACAGGACAGTAAGATACAGGCAGTCAGGGCCAGTGCCATGACACTGTTACACTTGGGCTCAGAGCCTCGGGTGTGTTTTCCCATTTATAATCGTAACCCAAGGTTTTTCCTATCTAGCTCACAAACTTTTTCCTTACTTCACGTGTACAAGTCCTCAGTTCTGCCCTCCACACATGTACTAAGACGACTTGGACGAGTTTTAAAGACTAAGAAAGAGCTGGGCCAACATGAGAAAGATGAAGCTAAGTGCTCTCTTTCCCCACATCTTCCAGCGGCAGTTAGTCCTGCTCCTGTTGCTCAGCCCAGAGAACAAACAGGTCACCACCGTGATTGAACAGGTTGCTATTTTCATGGAAGGAATGACTTAATGGTTGGAAAAACCGGGACTGACTCATTTCTGAGCTGAGATTTGCTCCTTGTACTAGCAATCTTAAAGTTCTTGGAATCACAACCCAAGCCCTCCCAAATGACACATACACACACACCTATACACCCGTGTGGGTTCGCAGATTCCACTCTTGCCAATTTGCTTAGGAGCTGAAGTTTCTCAACCAATCAATACTCAGGGTGCTTTCCAAGTCCTTCGTGGCCATGTGGAGTGGTGAAAAGGCTGCCCCCACTGAGGTCAGTCATGGCAATGCTGCGTTCTTGTGTCAGCTCTTAGACTGTACATACATGTCCTTTTTGAAGTCCACTTAATGCCATGTATTTTTCAGTTTTGCTCTTTAAATGCTCCCTAATCATAGTGCTAAATGAGCCTCATTCAGGAGTGAGTTATAGTCCTGGTGACCATGAATTCAATGTTAATGAATCAGCAATCTATACTAAATAGGTCTTAAAACAGAAACACACAAGGTTGTTTTGCTTTGATAAAAAACGGTGTGACCAGAGGCTCACCAAAACCTAATGCTGTGTTTCCCCTCGTATCTGCTAAGCCAGTGTTTGCGGAGACTTCATAGAACACTGCTCATAAGAGGATCAGCTGTGCATGTAGGTATATAGGCCTGTTCTATTTGGAAATTAAGGTTTCTTGGCAAGAAATGGGTAACGCTCACGTGAGCCTCTGTTCAGGAGTAAAGTCATGAAAGTGACGGTGAAACACGCAGCAGTGCCCTGCGCCAGTCCTAGCAGGCCCATGTGTGGGATGCTGGGGCCCTCTCTGTGTTCTACACAACCAAATGCATTACCGACAGCTGCTGCCAGGATGGCCAGCACGTGCTTTCTGCAGTCTAGCCACGTGCTACATTTCCAAGGTGGAGTCCCAAGACTGTTTGCTGGAAGGGAGACCTGTCCTGGTAGACTGCAGGGAAGGCGAGCTACACTAGGCAGTCCTGGGGCCACTACTCACCAGGGCAATGACGGTGGCACCAGCTCCCGCACAGGCCACAATGAACAGGTGGTAGGACATGTAGAACTAGGAAAGAACAGGGCACTGACGTAAGCATTTTAGGTGGAATGAAATGCCTTACTTCATCTTTCTCCTCTAGCGCTGTTTTCCGCAAGGCGGGGTGCAAATGGGCACTCCCTACAAACCTGGTTCATAACCTTGCCTGCAGCCTAGACCCATTCAGTCTGAGTATCTGGGCCTCACAGTGCATCATAACACTCCTGCACGACTGCAGCGTGCAGCCAAGCTTTGAACCAGCCCAGTCAGTATGGGCTTATTATTTCAGTAACTCATCTGCTTTCCAAAAGCATGTTAGGATTCTCTTAAATAGGCAAGCCCCCACTACTGCACTTAAGAAATCTCTTATAAACCAGTGCCTGAAGGATAAACTAGGGCTGAGAGATTTTAACCCAAAATGTGTTAGGGTTTATTTCCAAATAAGAGTGAATAAGAAATAACTGTAAATCATTCTAGAAATGTAATTGCTTAACTGTGACTTGATTTATAAAAATTTGGTTTATGAAAACTAAATGTTCATTTGTTCAGTGACAAATGTTCTTCTTTGAAAAACTATCTGAGGGTGAAAGAGGAGAATCAATGTATTCAGAGTTGTAGGACTGGGATCACTCCCAAATTATTGCCCAAAGTGACAGCTCTCTGATTACGAAGGAGCCTCAGTGCATGGGCTGGGCCACGTGAAATGGCTATGTTCTAGGTCAAAAACGGCTGCACAGTGGAGATGATTACATACAGTTCAATCTTACGAAGTCTGTGAAAAATAGCTTTTCTTAATAGCATTTGAGCCCTCCAAGGGAACCTTCTCCTCTAAGTGACCACCTCTGAGCCCTCCAGCAAGGGTGGGGTTTACCTCATTTGTGTTGCAGATGTTCTCCAGGGCAGAGCCACATATTTTTCCTGGGAAAGCATTCCAAGGAATGATACCTGTGAAGTGAATCCCACTATGTTAGTTTTAGTGCAAATTACAGTGCCCCGTGCATTAGGGTCATCAATACTGAACTTACCTGCCTTCTGCAGAACAGGCTTTTGGGGATAAATAATAAGTCCAATTTGGACAAAATCAACTAGTCTGTAAGAGATTTAATTTTCAAAGTTATGTTGTCTCTAAAATGAGTTTATGCACTATAGTTAAATGACTGCAGGATAACCCCCCTGCTAAAGCATTTCATCACGCAGAGGCCGAGGACCTTTCCCCATGAATTTCATGGTCCATGGCCTTGGCACTCAAGCTTTTTGTGAGTGGGGTGCCATGAGCTAAGTTTTGGAATTGAGAGTCTGTGCTCAGAAAGTATCACGCGGCCTGACAGAGTAATTTAAATTACGTAATTTGGTCTCTGGCACCTCTCACTTCATGGAGCCCTGCTCCTCTGCAGTGACGTCACCCCCTGGGCTGCCGTTCCTGGTGCTAAGGCACAGTTTGTGTGCGTAAATATTAAACCCAGCTCAAATTATACTTCTCCCGGGAAGCAAGGCGGGAGAGTAAAGGAAAATAAATCCCTTATTCCTTCTATCCTTGCCCTGGGCAAGAGTGAGTCTGTATGCTTCCAAAGAATGAGAAATGGCAAGTCCCCAGATTGTTAGTGAAACCAGTGATTTACAATGTTTAAATGTTCGTTTACTAATATTCTAAAAATCACTTTTAGGCCCTGTTTTCAGTCCATCATGAAGAACAGCGTGGTTGAACCATGGTCTTTATAAGAAGAGATTAGGCCCATGGGCAGTTCCATATCAGGTCATTAGAGGAGAAGCTGAAGATAAGACCCCAAACTGAAAATAGGCACGTCTCTCCAGAAAAGCTCTGAAAGAACAGTTACTCTTCTTCCAGTCTGGTGAAAAGCTCCTTTTTCCCCCTTGGCAATTGTTTCTGCAAAGAACAGGACTTCCTACCATCCTGGCTCGAAGCAGTAAGTAAACCCCTTACCCAAGATGCTGCTTTCCCTGGTTCAACCGACAGGAGGAGTCGTGGCCCCTATACTGCGAGGAGATCCATTAGAGAATAGGTCTGAGCAGGCTTCCCGCAGCTGGCTTTTCTATACATTCTGATGACCTTAAAATCTGTCTGGGTTTTATGTGTGTGTACAGATAAACTTCAGTATAACTGTACAGTACAGATGAACTTTCAGCAATTGGTCATTTTTTAAAATGACCACAAGTGGGATGTGCAAATTGCTTGGATTATCTAGCACCTGCAATGGTTTGGATGGAACAAAACTGAAGAAAAAATATAGTGGATGTGCAGAAGTCTTTTTTGGTTGAGCTGCATTATAAAAAGTTGCTTTCATTACATACTACACTTGAAAATATGACAAAATTTTGAACCCACCTTTTAGCAACTAAGAGCTTTAAAAGCTGTTTCCCTCCTGAACACAGAGCATATGGAGAGAGAGCATGCCTTGCTCCAAGTGAAGAATATATGCACCAGGCCTGACCAGGAGACCCCCGTGTAACAATAAGGTCCAGATGTATATACCCAAGAGGATAAAAATTGGGGGGATTAAAAGGAAGTACCGTATTGCCGGATATCCACACAGATCTGCTCCACACCAGCTGTCCCATTGGTCTGGGGAGACTTGATGACCTCACAAGTTGACCATATGTTGTAGAACATAAACACAGGCACCGCCGAGAAACCAAACACGCCCAGCCAGGCCACTCCCAACACATAGGTGAGGAAGACAAACTGAGCCAAAAACAAGGAGAAAGAATTGTCACTGACAGGCAAGGCGAATCCCAGGGAAGAGGGCTTACGCGTTCCCAGCCCCATACGGAGCCTGCGGGATGCCTTCAGAGCACCCCGGACAGCGGGAGCGGAGAGCCAGGCCTGGCAGCTGGGCTGAGGTGCTCATGCTCTCCAGACCTGTAGGATCAAGAATGTTACTATCGGAAGCCACTTCAGGGACATATCGTGTCCGCTGACCCCAAGCAGTGGCCTCCCTTGTCCAGAGATAACCATCAGTAAGAGGGCCTTCCAAGTCGTGCTCTTTCGGAAGCATCAGTTCTCCGTGTACCATGGGATGGTGCCTGGACACTTTCACAGGCCACTGGATTATACCTTCGTATTAATTTCTCAAAAACTACCTTTACTTTACATAGCACAGGGCTTCATATAGCAAGTGCTATTTTACCACCTTTCTCAAAAGGAACTTCACTCGTTTTATGATCGTCTGACATTACTAATAGCATTAGATGCTTGGCCCTTTATTAGAAGTTTAAAATGGCCTTGAACACAGCTCAATGTGCAGTGAATCTGATAAAATTCAATTTCCCTCTAGTTTTTCAAGATTCAAAACAGCTCTACAGGCAAATCAATGGCTGAGCAAAGTCTTCACAGTGTTTGCCCCCATGTCACGGGCAGTTTCAGGAGGCCTGCAGTCACGGTGCTTTACTTTCTTGAGAACCTCCCTGACCACCAATTATCAGAAAAGTTTGAAAGACTGTTCAAAAACATTGTTTTTGTCTTCTCAGAATGTGCACCCACAGAGTGTGGGGGGGAGGGTTTGGAATTCTAGTTTGGCTTTCATTTTTTTTTAAGCTTATGCGGAAGACCTGAAGTTTCCATCTAAGTTTCCAAACTGCAGGAAATACCTGGATGATGTGAGGTGGGCCTGGGGGTTAGGCTCAGACAGGTGACCTCCTGTCGGTCACCATGGGAAACTGCAGAAACAAGAAGCTTTTTCTTTTCTTTCAAGGACATTTTGTAACATTTGCATTTCTAAGAATATTCAGAAACAGATTTACACACTGCCATACCCCTGCCTCCCCTTCATAACTGCATTACTCCAAACTAGGGTTCCTTTTTCTTACCTTTCAAAAGAATATTTTCTTTCTGATTAACACCACAAAGACTTGCAGAAGGGCTGGTGGTTCTTTGCTTGGTGAGGCTTCCCTTCCTGCAGCTGTCAGAGCTCCGAAGGGCAGGCCAGGGCCCAGTGGCGAGACCCCTTGGGGTCGTTCCTGTCATGGTATTCTCAGGCATTCAGAGTGGCTTCACACAAAGGTCCAGCCAGAGCAAGGCCTTCTGGTGAGCAAGGGCAGCATGCATTTGTCATCCCAGCTTCACTCGACCTGCGGTTGGTGCATTGCTACGGCCATCATCAGCCCTCCTGTCCGCTACATCTCCCTAGGCACGCTCCAAGGCCGCTCAGGTCAGTGACTGCCCATCAACACCACCACAGGGCTCAAGGCACACGTGACCCATGGGGAAATGAAGATGACCCAGGGTCTCTCCACACAGCAGTGGCTTTCCAACTTTTTAGAACAAATCTTTTCTTTAATAAACTTTACCACATACAACAGCTAAAAACGGGTTGTGTCCTCCAAGCGGGCACTGGCACAGGAGCCCCAGGCGCTGCAGTACCTCCAGGGCAGCCTGCTGCCTCTGGTAAAAAGCAAACTGAGGCATGCACCATTATCTCCAGAAATGTAAACGTGTGCTAGGCATACACCGTCCAGGGGGGCCCGTCGGCAATGTACCTGGAGGCTGTATAGCCACAGCGGCCACCCTCCGCGGGACAGGCCTGCACGCACAGGCATCAGGTCTGGTTGCTGACGGAGGCCCTGGCAGCCTTGTTTAACTGCTTTGCCCACAAAGCCCCAGTGAGGGCTCCCAGGACTACAGTGCTAAGCTGCAGGCAGTTGCTGATTTCATGCTGGGCCTTACGGAAGCTGGACCCCTTTGTTTTTGAAACGATGGGTAGAAGAGAGGAGGGGAAGCTGTCATTTGAAAGCTGCCAGGAGTTTTGGAGGGTTTCCTCCACTTTTTGTTTGCTATTTGCCCTTGTTCTTTTAAAAGGTGCCTCCTGCCCCGGGAATCAAGCATTCCCCTGACTTGTAGCCATGTACTCTTACTTTTTAAAAAACAGCTTTATCAAGATATAACTTACTCCTGTGAGTTTTAAATTCACATACTCCCTAGTTCTGCGAACTTCTTAATAAGACAAACTGAACTGAGAATCCAGTTTGGGGTTTGGAATTGGAGAGGTTCAGGACAACCACCAAAGAGCAACATTGCTCAGCAACTGAGGAGCAGGTTTCATCTCTGTAGGTCATTTCTTTTAGGAGCACAGTTTTCTGAAATAACACTCTGTGGAGATTATTTGTCCCTGGGAGCAGTGCATGCATGCGTGCAGGTATGTATAGGCGAGTGTTCTTGCTCAAGCATTTATGTACGAAGATTAGGCAAGCAGATCTAAGGAGGCCAGCAGACAGCGGAAGCCTGCCCGGACCTTGCTGAAGTCCCACAGATGAAGTCCTTCAGGTGCACTTCAGTGACGGCGTGTGGACCCATGCAGCTTATGCTCTGATGGACTGCCCTCGGATCTGGGCCAGGACACAGGGCTGGGCCCAGACGGGCTGCTGTGAATGAGCAAGAGCCCAGGAGGGCCAGGAGCAGGGCCCTGGGCCTAGCCAGGCCCGTGGATCCCAGCAGCCGTGGGCTTCTTGGTGGTGTTTCCTTCTGGCAGCCCCCTGCCCATTGTTACACTGACAGCCTGGTTTTGGGGCTGCAGGGGGTCAAGGACTGGCCGACCGCCGTCAGATGACACTACAGGCCAGAGCAGCAGCCTGCAGCAAAGCAGGTCAGGGTGGCGGGAGGCAGCCTGCCCAGGGTGGGGCTGGCTGAGGGGTCTGGGCAACATGTGAGGCTGCCTGAGAAGTTTGCAGAGATGGCCTGGTAAAGAGGCCCTGGCCCCGAGCACCTGTGCGATGCAAGCTCGGATGGCTGAGATGGGCATGCGCAGGAGGACTGATGGAGGCAGGCCCCAAGGTCAATTAAATCATCCGGATGCTTGGGGGCACCTCCTTGGCTGAAGGCTTCCTTCTTCCTTGTACCCCACACTGCCTCTGGCCACTCCTCCCTCATTCCCCACGAAGGCTCCTTTCCTCCCCCCTCCCTAGTAGCCTGTGGCTTGCCTCAGGGTTCCCTCCTCCAACCATCTTGGCGTGGACTTGCCCATGCCCGCCACTTTCCCATGCCCCAGCCCCAGCCCGGCGTGCAGCACCCCCATCCCCACCCCGCCCCAGCACTTGTGCTGCTCTAGGTAACTCCCCCCATGGCTGCAGGCACAGGACAGCGGGGCTGGCACCGCCCTGCAAGCACAGGCCGTACAGCCCACCTGCCCGCCCTGAGCCTGGTGCTCACCTGCTTCACCCCTGCTCCTCTTTGCTGTTGATTTCATTCCCAGCCTGCCACTCAAGGCCTTTCCTGACCTGGTCCCTATCCCCCTCCCAAGCAGTGTCATCCCCCAGCCCCTCTGCTGGGCCCTTCCAGCCAGCCTGCCCGGGCTCCTGGACTGCCCCTCTTTCCTGGGCCTCTCTGTCCTGCTCATGCTCAATCACCTTCTCCTGTCACGAGTGGGGCAACTTCCCCACCCCAGCCCACTGCAATGCCCTCTGATTCTGCACACGGCAGCGGTGCCCCTCTTGCCATGCCCACTGCCCACTGCCACATTCTCTATTTCTGGTCCCATGTCATTTAGCGAAGGACTGAGAAACTCAGCAGGAACCAGGGGCCAGACAGCAGCAGCAGAGCCGCGTGCTTTGGTACAGTTTCCTTAGGACCCGAGGGTGGTGAAGGGATAAGCAAGCTGCCAGTGACAGGGCTGCCCCGGGTAGGACGGCGCCTACCCTGAGAAACCTGACGCACCCTTTGTACCCAGGCTCACATCTGCTCACCAGGAAGTACACTACAGTCTGCGTGCCTCCCTGAGCAGGACTCGGGAACGCTGGCCTCTCCGGGTGTTGTACGCCAGCCTCTGCGTCATCTCCCAGCCAGAACAGAAAGCTGGGCGGGGGGCCAGCGCCCAGGGAGCCCTGGCCTGCAGCGAGGGTGAGTGTTTTCCTTAGCAGAGGGCCCACAGTCTTCCTCAGCCGGCCTGGGGTTTCCGCCTCAGCGTTACAGCTTCCCTCTTGACTCCCAAACTATTTTTTTATACCTGAGCACTCTTTCAAATGCCAGACCAACACAGCTAGCTGCTTGGGGGCTTTTTGATGTGAATTTGCCATAATAAACTCTCACTGTGCCCCAAATCAAACTCCATGAATGCCTCTTCCCTCTCCACCCACGCTGAATTTCCTTTTGTGACCCAGCACTTTGTAACCCTGGCTTCTCAGGAGCTCTTAGGCTTTGTCCTCCTCTCCACCAGAGGTCAGCAGACGTCACCTGCAAAAGGCCAGCTCGGGACCAGTTTTGGCTTGTGGGCCACAAAGGGTCTCTGTCACCCCACTCAGCTCTGCTGTTGGAGCAGGAAAGCAGTCACAGACAATGTGGCAGCTGATGGGTGTGGCTGGGTGCCAATAAAATTACTGGCAGCCATTGAAACTTCAATTACATACAGTTTTCATGTGTCACAAGATATTTGTTTTTCCCCCCAACAATTTAAGGGTACAAACCCATTCTAGCTCATGGGCCATACGATACCAGATGGCGGACTGGATTTGACCCAAGGGCTAGACCCCACTAACCCCTGACCCCTGTCTCACACTATAAGGTTCTTGAGGATCGGAGCTTATGTTTTTCATCTTCGTACCGCAGTGATTAGCAAAGTCCCCAGCTAGGTGCTCAGTAGAAAAAGTGCTTGGTAAATACTCCCAGAAGGGTTGTGGCAGTTTATCAGAGTACATGCAAGTCTCTATGGCCACAATCCATACTCAAAGACAAAGGGACAATAGGAAAGCCATTGATTTCACAGTGGGAACTTCATGTTTGGAAAATCTTCTGAACCCTTGTTCCCTGTATGTTGGTAAGGGAAATGTTTACTACTTCAGCCATAGGTTTTCATTTATCATCAATAATATGCTGAAGGTTCTTCATATTCCTGACTCGGAATTGCTAAGAATATTTGTGTCATGGACTCTATCCACTCTGTTAGCTTGTAGCTTTCACCAAATACAAAGAAATGCCTAGAGGTGTGGCTGTGGTTGCATATCAGACTGTCAGGTTCGTACTCACCATTCCACTGATGCACCGGCCACAGGCAGTGGTCTTAAACTCCCCATGCAGTTCTTTCACGGCACTTGTGGTGTAAAAGCCTTCTGCCAACAGAATGATCCCATACAAGAAGAAAAAGGATGCAATGCCGTAGATGACATACTGCATCAGCTGTATGCTATGAAAAGGAGCAAGAGATCTGTAAAGTGGAGTTCACTGCATGGTAGACAGACTAGGTTTTTTGGCATCTGGAGGGAGGATATGAAGTGACATTCCTGTGACATCTCCCACCCCAATGGCTTTGGTGGCAGGCTTGTGGGGCATTCCAGGCAGGCCTCTGCTCACTGCACAGCAACCTGGGCCTTTCTTTCAAGGTGGGCCCAAGGTTGAGGTGGGCAGCCTTCCCAGGCAAGGGGAAAGGTTCCTTCGGTCGGGCCAGGGGCCCAGGTCTGGCATTCACCTACCCAAGTCCTGGTCGGAGGGCTAGAATCCTACTTTTGCATATAGGTTAACACCGGCCTTGAGGAGTTGAGTTACGCCTCCAAGGACGCACGGCTGGTGGCAGGCCGGCATTTGAACTCTGGTTCCATAGACAACAGGTCCTTTCTGCCATATCACAGTGCCACCCAGCCAGGCCTAGTGGTTGGCACCATTCTGATGAAACTGCTAGGTAAGCCCTCGGCGCTCGAGGAGCAGCCTGACCAGATGATGGTTGACTTGAGATTCTCACTATACAAGTGATAATACGTGAAGTAGGTTTAAGATACAGAAAGTTAATTCACAGCTAACTTTGTCCTACGAAGGCTTTCAAAGACCCAGAGGACTATTCCTGAGCCTCTGGCTGCCCACTGGAACCACTGGAACTATCCCAGAGATTATGACTGAATTTGTCTGGGAGGAAGCATGGGCAGGGGCATTTTTTAAAGCTTCTTGGAAGTTTGAGAGACACTGATTAAGATGGCTAGCTACTCAAATTAACACGCCTTTCCCAGGTTATTTGTGGTAAATACTCCTTGATTTTCTTTGCACACACTTTGCACTCAATGAATTCTTTGTCTTGGTTGATCCTCCTTATACCCCACCCCTGCTCATTTCTTTGGATATTTGTGAAGAGATAAAAAAATATAAAATTCTCTAAGGACTCTTCTACCATGATTCCATTACTGTTCCATAAAAACTCATTCATGCCTTTTTCAGCATGGTGGCGAAGTTTCTTACAGTCATGAGATACCTGAACACTGAAACTTTGCGAGTCAAGGAAAGAGAAAGGAAATGGGCACAGGGGAAAATGTTTGAGGGAAATGAATCCATCAGTGCTGAGCTTGCACGGTTACAAGAATCTGCTGTGCATGGGAGTTGTTGAGAATCCACAGAGATGATTACAGAACAGAAAGGCAGAGATTTCAGGCTAAAGTCCCTAAACTACCCCTTTCTGAAATGCAGGATGCCCTGGGATTTGTTCCCCCAGAACAGTTCATGTTAAAGAGCTGCTCCTGTAGACTTAAGCGTTGGGGCAATGGTCACGAGGGCCCCAACATTCCAGGGGTCGTAATTTCCTGGGATGACACTAGAGGGCGCCTGTGACTTGGGCCCAGGGTAACTGGTGGGATGACTGACAGTGTCAAGCCGTCACCTTGCCACCGTGCCCGCGTCCGTAGCTACTGCGTGCAGAGTATACTGTGTATGCACCTTGCCATTCCCAGGTGAGATCTCACCCTGGGTCCCAAACACCTCAAGGGCCAAATACCCATTGCATTGCCATTTTAAATATATATTTTTGTTAATGAAGGTAGAGTTGATATACACTATTATATTGGTTTCAAGTACACAACATAGTGATTCAACATATGATCTCCCATATTATCAAATGCTCATCCCCACTAGTGCAGTTATTGTCTGTCAACCTAGGAAGATGCTACAGCGCTACGGACTACATTCTCTGTGCTGTACTTTCATCCCTGTGACGAATTTACATTATGATTGAGATTTTGTGCCTCTTTCCTTGACCCTTTCCTTCCTTCTCTCCTGGACCTTTTTCTATCCGCACGCAATGAGCTTTAATGAAAGCATCAGTTTCCTGCCAGGACAGCACACTAATCTCTTGCATTTCAAATACATTTTTAAAGGGAAGTGGTACTTACACCTCACTCAGCAAGGCATGGTCACTGGTGTTGGTGGAGAAGTGCTGCTCCAGAATGGCCACAGTGCCCGCGAGAGCCACATGCCCACAGCCACAGAACAAGGCGACCCCGGAGAAGCAGAGGATGGTGGCCACCAGAGAGGCATAGGGGACTCCTCCCAGACACTTGATGCAGCACTCAAAGCAGCCTGGACCCAAAGGAGAGAAAATGCAGCTGTTGTGGACAAGATGCCTCCGGTCTCACGAACACCACACATAGCAGAGAAGGTTCCACTTTTCCATCTTCCCTCTCATGCTCTGTGGTTAATGGCCCAACATCCCAAGGGCCAGTGGGGTAGCGGGCATCACCTCACATTCTGTGGGTGAGGACAGTGGGGCTCCAAGAGGGAAGGTACCTTAATGTGCTTGGGGCAAGTGGCAGAACAGCCACCTGAGAAGTCATTATGGAGTAAGTCACACTTACAGAGCCTCCTGGCGGGCCCCGGGGGGTGGGGGTGGGGAGGGCCCTGCTCAGGTAACGGTGCGGAGCAATCATTCCACTAACACAGTCAGAAGAGGACAGCGTGAAGCTGCAGTTCTGTGAAGAACAGTGGCCCTCAAGTCCCCCCAGCCTCAATCTGCTGGGTTTCCAGTACCTCCATTTCCGTAGCAGCCAATGGCTTTCCCCGAGCCTTTGATATGCTGGGCAACCAAGAGAATCAAACACAGTAGGCATACTGCTCCTGGCCTCACACACACATCTATGTGACCATTTTGGGAAGGTGATGGGTATTTTGGTCCCTAGAGATATCAAGTCACCATGATCCACTCAAGTGCGTCCACTCAGGTCTCCCTCATGTCAGTGTCAGGAATCACCCTCACCTTACTTAAGGAAGATATCCACCCTGCCACCACCTCCAGGCAGCACAGCACTTCCCGCCCCCCCTCCTCCCCAGCTTCCGTGTGCCCATGGCCCCAACACACGTTCACAGTAAGAACCCTTAGCTGGTGGGTGACATTTAGGTACGTGAGGAGGGAAAAGGA